>NC_080855.1:37202745-37802745 GCF_030435755.1 Ochotona princeps | reverse complement strand
GAACAAAAGCAGCTCTCAAGGAAACTCAGCTTTCACACTCTAGGCTTAAAGCCCTTTGAGTGCCTAGGACTGAAATGAAGCTTGGTGAGCTTCCCACACAAACCAATGCTCGACATGCGGGTTTCACATGCCACCAACTCCACATTCACAACTTCCTAGCCAAAACCGTTTCAGGTAGCCATCAATACAAAGGCTCTAGGTGCAACTATTGGTGTGAGAGCTAATTCAATCAAGGAAACACTGCATGTTGGTGAAGCGCATATTGAGGAAGAATCAGCTGAGTGGTTCTTGTGGGAGAACAACTCCATTTGGCTCACTAACTTCACACACCATCAGGCTTCCAAGCAGGTCTCAAGGAAACTCAGCTTTCACACTCTAGGCTTAATGCCCTTTGAGTGCCTAGGACTGAAATGAACCTTGGTGAGATTCCCACACAAACCATTGCTCCACATGCGGGTTTCACATGCCATCAACTCCACATTCACAGACAACTTCCTAGCTAAAGCCGTTTTCAGATAGCCCTCAATACAAAGGCTCTAGGCCCAAATATTGGTTTGAGAGCTAATTCAATCAAGGAAACACTGCATGTTGGTGAAGCGCATATTGAAGAAGAATCAGCCGAGTGGTTCTTGTGGGAGAACAACTCCATTTGGCTCACTAACTTCACACACCATCAGGCTTCCAAGCAGCTCTCAAGGAAACCCAGTTTTCACACTCAAGGCTTAATGCCCTTTGAGTGCCTAGGACTGAAATGAAGCTTGGTGAGCTTCCCACACAAAACAATGCTCCACATGCGGATTTCACATGCCACCAACTCCACATTCACAGACAACTTCCTAGCTAAAGCCTTTTTCAGATAGCCCTCAATACTAAGGCTCTAGGCGCAAATATTGGTGTGAGAGCTAATTCAATCATGGAAACACTGCATGTTGGTGAAGCGCATATTGAAGAAGAATCAGCCGAGTGGTTCTTGTGGGAGAACAACTCCATTTGGCTCAATAACTTCACACACCACCAGGCTTCCAAGCAGCTCTCAAGGAAACTCAGCTTTCACACTCTAAGCTTAATGCCCTTTGAGTGCCTAGGACTGAAATGAAGCTTGGTGAGCTTCCCACACAAACCAATGCTCCACATGCGGGTTTCACATGTCACCAACTACACATTCACAGACAACTTCCTAGCTAAAGCCGTTTTCAGATAGCCCTCAATACAAAGGATCTAGGCGCAAATATTGGTGTGAGAGCTAATTCAATCAAGGAAACACTGCATGTTGGTGAAGCACATATTGAAGAAGAATCAGCCGAGTGGTTCTTGTGGGAGAACTACTCCATTTGGCTCACTAACTGCACACACCATCAGGCTTCCAAGCAGCTCTCAAGGAAATTCAGCTTTCACACTCTAGGCTTAATGCCCTTTGAGTGCCTAGGACTGAAATGAAGCTTGGTGAGCTTCCCACACCAACCAATGCTCCAAATGCGGGTTTCACATGCCACCAACTCCACATTCACAGACAACTTCAGCGCCAAAGCCGTTTTCAGATAGCCCTCAATACAAAGGCTCTAGGCGCAAATATTGGTGTGAGAGCTAATTCAATCAAGGAAACACTGCATGTTGGTGAAGCGCATATTGAGGAAGAATCAGCCGAGTGGTTCTTGTGGGAGAACAACTCCATTTGGCTCACTAACTTCACACACCATCAGGCTTCCAAGCAGCTCTCAAGGAAACTCAGCTTTCACACTGTAGGTTTAATGCCCTTTGAGTGCCTAGGACTGAAATGAAGCTTGGTAAGCTTCCCACACAAACCATGTTCCACATGCGGGTTTCACATGCCACCAACTCCACATTCACAGACAACTTCCTAGCCAAAGCCGTTTTCAGATAGCCCTCAATACAAAGGCTCTAAGCGCAAATATTGGTGTGAGAGATAATTCAATCAAGGAAACACTGCATGTTGGTGAAGCGCATATTGAAGAAGAATCAGCCGAGTGGTTCTTGAGGGAGAACAACTCCATTTGTCTCACTAACTTCACACACCATCAGGCTTCCAAGCAGCTCTCAAGGAAACTCAGCTTTCACACTCTAGGCTTAATGCCCTTTGAGGGCATTATCTAGGAATGAACCTGGTAGAACATCCCACACAAACCAATGCTCCACATGCGGGTTTCACATGCCACCAACTCCACATTCACAGACAACTTCCTACGTAAAGCCGTTTTCAGATAGCCCTCAATACCAAGGTTCTAGGCGCAAATATTGGTGTGAGGGCTAATTCAATCAAGGAAACACTGCATGTTGGTGAAGCGCATATTGAAGAAGAATCAGCCGAGTGGTTCTTGTGGGAGAACAACTCCATTTGGCTCACTAACTTCACACACCATCAGGCTTCCAAGCAGCTCTCAAGGAAACTCAGCTTTCACACTCTAGGCTTAATGCCCTTTGAGGGCATTATCTAGGAACAAACCTGGTAGAGCATCCCACACAAACCAATGCTCCACATGCCGGTTTCACATGCCACCAACTCCACATTCACAGACAACTTCCTATCCAAAGCCGTTTACAGATAGCCCTCAATACCAAGGCTCTAGGCCCAAATATTGGTGTGAGAGCTAATTCAATCAAGGAAACACTGCATGTTGGTGAAGCGCATATTGAAGAAGAATCAGCCGAGTGGTTCTTGTGGGAGAAAAACTCCATTTGGCTCACTAACTTCACACACCATCAGGCTTCCAAGCAGCTCTCAAGGAAACTCAGCTTTCATACTCTAGGCTTAATGCCCTTTGAGTGCCTAGGACTGAAATGAAGCTTGGTGAGCTTCCCACACAAACCAATGCTCCACATGCGGGTTTCACATGCCACCAACTCCACATTCACAGACAACTTCCTAGCCAAACCCATTTCAGGTAGCCCTCAATACAAAGGCTCTAGGCCCAAATATTGGTGTGAGAACTAATTCAATCAAGGAAACACTGCATGTTGGTGAAGCGCATATTGAAGAAGAATCAGCAGAGTGGTTCTTGTGGGAGAAGAACTCCATTTGGCTCACTAACTTCACACACCATCAGGCTTCCAAGCAGCTCTCAAGGAAACTCAGCTTTCACACTCTAGGCTTAATACCCTTTGAGTGCATTATCTAGGAACGAACCTGGTAGAGCATCCCACACAAACCAATGCTCCACATGCAGGTTTCACATGCCACCAACTCCACATTCACAGACAACTTCAGCGCCAAAGCCATTTCAGGTAGCCCTCAATACAAAGGTTCTAGGCAAAAATATTGTTGTGAGAGCTAATTAAATGAAGGAAACACTGCATGTTGGTGAAGCGCATATTGAGGAAGAATCAGCCGAGTGGTTCTTGTGGGAGAACAACTCCATTTGGCTCACTAACTTCACACACCATCAGGCTTCCAAGCAGCTCTCAAGGAAACTCAGCTTTCACACTCTAAGCTTAATGCCCTTTGAGTGCCTAGGACTGAAATGAAGCTTGGTGAGCTTCCCACACAAACCAATGCTCCACATGCGGGTTTCACATGCCACCAACTCCACATTCACAGACAACTTCCTAGCCAAACCCATTTCAGGTAGCCCTCAATACAAAGGCTCTAGGCCCAAATATTGGTGTGAGAACTAATTCAATCAAGGAAACACTGCATGTTGGTGAAGCGCATATTGAAGAAGAATCAGCAGAGTGGTTCTTGTGGGAGAAGAACTCCATTTGGCTCACTAACTTCACACACCATCAGGCTTCCAAGCAGCTCTCAAGGAAACTCAGCTTTCACACTCTAGGCTTAATACCCTTTGAGTGCATTATCTAGGAACGAACCTGGTAGAGCATCCCACACAAACCAATGCTCCACATGCAGGTTTCACATGCCACCAACTCCACATTCACAGACAACTTCAGCGCCAAAGCCATTTCAGGTAGCCCTCAATACAAAGGTTCTAGGCAAAAATATTGTTGTGAGAGCTAATTAAATGAAGGAAACACTGCATGTTGGTGAAGCGCATATTGAGGAAGAATCAGCCGAGTGGTTCTTGTGGGAGAACAACTCCATTTGGCTCACTAACTTCACACACCATCAGGCTTCCAAGCAGCTCTCAAGGAAACTCAGCTTTCACACTCTAAGCTTAATGCCCTTTGAGTGCCTAGGACTGAAATGAAGCTTGGTGAGCTTCCCACACAAACCAATGCTCCACATGCGGGTTTCACATGCCACCAACTCCACATTCACAGACAACTTCCTAGACAAAGCTGTTTTCAGATAGCCCTCAATACAAAGGCTTAAGGCGCAAATATTGGTGTGAGGGCTAATACAATCAAGGAAACACTGCATGTTGGTGAAGCGCATATTGAAGAAGAATCAGCCGAGTGGTTCTTGTGGGAGAAGAACTCCATTTGGCTCACTAACTTCACACACCATCAGGCTTCCAAGCAGCTCTCAAGGAAACTCAGCTTTCACAATCTAGGCTTAATGCCCTTTGAGTGCCTAGGACTGAAATGAAGCTTGGTGAGCTTCCCACAGAAACCAATTCTCCACATGCGGGTTTCACATGCCACCAACTCCACATTCACAGACAACTTCCTAGCCAAAGCCGTTTCAGGTAGCCCTCAATACAAAGGCTCTAGGTGCAACTATTGGTGTGAGAGCTAATTCAATCAAGGAAACACTGCATGTTGGTGAAGCGCATATTGAAGAAGAATCAGCCGAGTGGTTCTTGTGGGAGAACAACTCCATTTGGCTCACTAACTTCACACACCATCAGGCTTCCAAGCAGCTCTCAAGGAAACTCAGCTTTCACACTCTAGGCTTAATGCCCTTTGAGTGCATTATCTAGGAACAAACCGGGAAGAGCATCCCACAGAAACCAATTCTCCACATGTGGGTTTCACATGCCACGAACTCCACATTCACAGACAACTTCCTAGCCAAAGCCGTTTCAGGTAGCCCTCAATACAAAGGCTCTAGGTGCAACTATTGGTGTGAGAGCTAATTCAATCAAGGAAACACTGCATGTTGGTGAAGCGCATATTGAAGAAGAATCAGCCGAGTGGTTCTTGTGGGAGAACAACTCCATTTGGCTCACTAACTTCACACACCATCAGGCTTCCAAGCAGCTCTCAAGGAAACTCAGCTTTCACACTCTAGGCTTAATGCCCTTTGAGTGCATTATCTAGGAACAAACCGGGAAGAGCATCCCACAGAAACCAATTCTCCACATGTGGGTTTCACATGCCACCAACTCCACATTCACAGACAACTTCCTAGCCAAAGCCGTTTCAGGTAGCCCTCAATACAAAGGCTCTAGGTGCAACTATTGGTGTGAGAGCTAATTCAATCAAGGAAACACTGCATGTTGGTGAAGCGCATATTGAAGAAGAATCAGCCGAGTGGTTCTTGTGGGAGAACAACTCCATTTGGCTCACTAACTTCACACACCATCAGGCTTCCAAGCAGCTCTCAAGGAAACTCAGCTTTCACACTCTAGGCTTAATGCCCTTTGAGTGCATTATCTAGGAACAAACCGGGAAGAGCATCCCACAGAAACCAATTCTCCACATGTGGGTTTCACATGCCACCAACTCCACATTCACAGACAACTTCCTAGCCAAAGCCGTTTCAGGTAGCCCTCAATACAAAGGCTCTAGGTGCAACTATTGGTGTGAGAGCTAATTCAATCAAGGAAACACTGCATGTTGGTGAAGCGCATATTGAAGAAGAATCAGCCGAGTGGTTCTTGTGGGAGAACAACTCCATTTGGCTCACTAACTTCACACACCATCAGGCTTCCAAGCAGCTCTCAAGGAAACTCAGCTTTCACACTCTAGGCTTAATGCACTTTGAGTGCCTAGGACTGAAATGAAGCTTGGTGAGCTTCCCACACAAACCAATGCTCCACATGCGGGTTTCACATGCCACCAACTCCACATTCACAGACAACTTCCTAGCCAAAGCCGTTTTCAGATAGCCCTCAATACAAAGGCTCTAGGCACAAATATTGGTGTGAGGGCTAATTCAATCAAGGAAACACTGCATGTTGGTGAAGCGCATATTGAAGAAGAATCAGCCGAGTGGTTCTTGTGGGAGAACAACTCCATTTGGCTCACTAACTTCACACACCATCAGGCTTCCAAGCAGCTCTCAAGGAAACCCAGTTTTCACACTCAAGGCTTAATGCCCTTTGAGTGCCTAGGACTGAAATGAAGCTTGGTGAGCTTCCCACACAAAACAATGCTCCACATGCGGATTTCACATGCCACCAACTCCACATTCACAGACAACTTCCTAGCTAAAGCCTTTTTCAGATAGCCCTCAATACTAAGGCTCTAGGCGCAAATATTGGTGTGAGAGCTAATTCAATCATGGAAACACTGCATGTTGGTGAAGCGCATATTGAAGAAGAATCAGCCGAGAGGTTCTTGTGGGAGAACAACTCCATTTGGCTCAATAACTTCACACACCACCAGGCTTCCAAGCAGCTCTCAAGGAAACTCAGCTTTCACACTCTAAGCTTAATGCCCTTTGAGTGCCTAGGACTGAAATGAAGCTTGGTGAGCTTCCCACACAAACCAATGCTCCACATGCGGGTTTCACATGTCACCAACTACACATTCACAGACAACTTCCTAGCTAAAGCCGTTTTCAGATAGCCCTCAATACAAAGGCTCTAGGCGCAAATATTGGTGTGAGAGCTAATTCAATCAAGGAAACACTGCATGTTGGTGAAGCACATATTGAAGAAGAATCAGCCGAGTGGTTCTTGTGGGAGAACTACTCCATTTGGCTCACTAACTTCACACACCATCAGGCTTCCAAGCAGCTCTCAAGGAAATTCAGCTTTCACACTCTAGGCTTAATGCCCTTTGAGTGCCTAGGACTGAAATGAAGCTTGGTGAGCTTCCCACACCAACCAATGCTCCAAATGCGGGTTTCACATGCCACCAACTCCACATTCACAGACAACTTCAGCGCCAAAGCCGTTTTCAGATAGCCCTCAATACAAAGGCTCTAGGCGCAAATATTGGTGTGAGAGCTAATTCAATCAAGGAAACACTGCATGTTGGTGAAGCGCATATTGAGGAAGAATCAGCCGAGTGGTTCTTGTGGGAGAACAACTCCATTTGGCTCACTAACTTCACACACCATCAGGCTTCCAAGCAGCTCTCAAGGAAACTCAGCTTTCACACTCTAGGCTTAATGCCCTTTGAGGGCATTATCTAGGAATGAACCTGGTAGAACATCCCACACAAACCAATGCTCCACATGCGGGTTTCACATGCCACCAACTCCACATTCACAGACAACTTCCTACGTAAAGCCGTTTTCAGATAGCCCTCAATACCAAGGTTCTAGGCGCAAATATTGGTGTGAGGGCTAATTCAATCAAGGAAACACTGCATGTTGGTGAAGCGCATATTGAAGAAGAATCAGCCGAGTGGTTCTTGTGGGAGAACAACTCCATTTGGCTCACTAACTTCACACACCATCAGGCTTCCAAGCAGCTCTCAAGGAAACTCAGCTTTCACACTCTAGGCTTAATGCCCTTTGAGGGCATTATCTAGGAACAAACCTGGTAGAGCATCCCACACAAACCAATGCTCCACATGCCGGTTTCACATGCCACCAACTCCACATTCACAGACAACTTCCTATCCAAAGCCGTTTACAGATAGCCCTCAATACCAAGGCTCTAGGCCCAAATATTGGTGTGAGAGCTAATTCAATCAAGGAAACACTGCATGTTGGTGAAGCGCATATTGAAGAAGAATCAGCCGAGTGGTTCTTGTGGGAGAAAAACTCCATTTGGCTCACTAACTTCACACACCATCAGGCTTCCAAGCAGCTCTCAAGGAAACTCAGCTTTCATACTCTAGGCTTAATGCCCTTTGAGTGCCTAGGACTGAAATGAAGCTTGGTGAGCTTCCCACACAAACCAATGCTCCACATGCAGGTTTCACATGCCACCAACTCCACATTCACAGACAACTTCCTAGCCAAACCCATTTCAGGTAGCCCTCAATACAAAGGCTCTAGGCCCAAATATTGGTGTGAGAACTAATTCAATCAAGGAAACACTGCATGTTGGTGAAGCGCATATTGAAGAAGAATCAGCCGAGTGGTTCTTGTGCGAGGAGAACTCCATTTGGCTCACTAACTTCACACACCATCAGGCTTCCAAGCAGCTCTCAAGGAAACTCAGCTTTCACACTCTAGGCTTAATACCCTTTGAGTGCATTATCTAGGAACGAACCTGGTAGAGCATCCCACACAAACCAATGCTCCACATGCAGGTTTCACATGCCACCAACTCCACATTCACAGACAACTTCAGCGCCAAAGCCATTTCAGGTAGCCCTCAATACAAAGGTTCTAGGCAAAAATATTGTTGTGAGAGCTAATTAAATGAAGGAATCACTGCATGTTGGTGAATCGCATATTGAGGAAGAATCAGCCGAGTGGTTCTTGTGGGAGAACAACTCCATTTGGCTCACTAACTTCACACACCATCAGGCTTCCAAGCAGCTCTCAAGGAAACTCAGCTTTCACACTCTAAGCTTAATGCCCTTTGAGTGCCTAGGACTGAAATGAAGCTTGGTGAGCTTCCCACACAAACCAATGCTCCACATGCGGGTTTCACATGCCACCAACTCCACATTCACAGACAACTTCCTAGACAAAGCTGTTTTCAGATAGCCCTCAATACAAAGGCTTAAGGCGCAAATATTGGTGTGAGGGCTAATTCAATCAAGGAAACACTGCATGTTGGTGAAGCGCATATTGAAGAAGAATCAGCCGAGTGTTTCTTGTGGAAGAAGAACTCCATTTGGCTCACTAACTTCACACACCATCAGGCTTCCAAGCAGCTCTCAAGGAAACTCAGCTTTCACACTGTAGGCTTAATGCCCTTTGAGTGCCTAGGACTGAAATGAAGCTTGGTGAGCTTCCCACACCAACCAATGCTCCAAATGCGGGTTTCACATGCCACCAACTCCACATTCACAGACAACTTCAGCGCCAAAGCCGTTTTCAGATAGCCCTCAATACAAAGGCTCTAAGCGCAAATATTGGTGTGAGAGCTAATTCAATCAAGGAAACACTGCATGTTGGTGAAGCGCATATTGAAGAAGAATCAGCCGAGTGGTTCTTGAGGGAGAACAACTCCATTTGTCTCACTAACTTCACACACCATCAGGCTTCCAAGCAGCTCTCAAGGAAACTCAGCTTTCACACTCTAGGCTTAATGCCCTTTGAGGGCATTATCTAGGAATGAACCTGGTAGAACATCCCACACAAACCAATGCTCCACATGCGGGTTTCACATGCCACCAACTCCACATTCACAGACAACTTCCTAGCCAAACCCATTTCAGGTAGCCCTCAATACAAAGGCTCTAGGCCCAAATATTGGTGTGAGAGCTAATTCAATCAAGGAAACACTGCATGTTGGTGAAGCGCATATTGAAGAAGAATCAGCCGAGTGGTTCTTGTGGGAGAAGAACTCCATTTGGCTCACTAACTTCACACACCATCAGGCTTCCAAGCAGCTCTCAAGGAAACTCAGCTTTCACACTCTACGCTTAATGTCCTTTGAGTGCATTATCTAGGAACGAACCTGGTAGAGCTTCCCACACAAACCAATGCTCCACATGCGGGTTTCACATGCCACCAACTCCACATTCACAAACAACTTCAGCGCCAAAGCCATTTCAGGTAGCCCTCAATACAAAGGTTCTAGGCAAAAATATTGGTGTGAGAGCTAATTCAATCAAGGAAACACTGCATGTTGGTGAAGCGCATATTGAGGAAGAATCAGCCGAGTGGTTCTTGTGGGAGAACAACTCCATTTGGCTCACTAACTTCACACACCATCAGGCTTCCAAGCAGCTCTCAAGGAAACTCAGCTTTCACACTCTAAGCTTAATGCCCTTTGAGTGCCTAGGACTGAAATGAAGCTTGGTGAGCTTCCCACACAAACCAATGCTCCACATGCGGGTTTCACATGCCACCAACTCCACATTCACAGACAACTTCCTAGCCAAAGCTGTTTTCAGATAGCCCTCAATACAAAGGCTTAAGGCGCAAATATTGGTGTGAGGGCTAATTCAATCAAGGAAACACTGCATGTTGGTGAAGCGCATATTGAAGAAGAATCAGCCGAGTGGTTCTTGTGGGAGAACAACTCCATTTGGCTCACTAACTTCACACACCATCAGGCTTCCAAGCAGCTCTCAAGGAAACTCAGCTTTCACACTGTAGGCTTAATGCCCTTTGAGTGCCTAGGACTGAAATGAAGCTTGGTGAGCTTCCCACAGAAACCAATTCTCCACATGTGGGTTTCACATGCCACCAACTCCACATTCACAGACAACTTCAGCGCCAAAGCCGTTTTCAGATAGCCCTCAATACAAAGGCTCTAGGTGCAACTATTGGTGTGAGAGCTAATTCAATCAAGGAAACACTGCATGTTGGTGAAGCGCATATTGAAGAAGAATCAGCCGAGTGGTTCTTGTGGGAGAACAACTCCATTTGGCTCACTAACTTCACACACCATCAGGCTTCCAAGCAGCTCTCAAGGAAACTCAGCTTTCACACTCTAGGCTTAATGCCCTTTGAGTGCCTAGGACTGAAATGAAGCTTGGTGAGCTTCCCACACAAAACAATGCTCCACATGCGGATTTCACATGCCACCAACTCCACATTCACAGACAACTTCCTAGCTAAAGCCTTTTTCAGATAGCCCTCAATACTAAGGCTCTAGGCGCAAATATTGGTGTGAGAGCTAATTCAATCAAGGAAACACTGCATGTTGGTGAAGCGCATATTGAAGAAAAATCAGCCGAGAGGTTCTTGTGGGAGAACAACTCCATTTGGCTCAATAACTTCACACACCACCAGGCTTCCAAGCAGCTCTCAAGGAAACTCAGCTTTCACACTGTAGGCTTAATGCCCTTTGAGTGCCTAGGACTGAAATGAAGCTTGGTGAGCTTCCCACACAAACCAATGCTCCACATGCGGGTTTCACATGTAACCAACTACACATTCACAGACAACTTCCTAGCTAAAGCCGTTTTCAGATAGCCCTCAATACAAAGGATCTAGGCGCAAATATTGGTGTGAGAGCTAATTCAATCAAGGAAACACTGCATGTTGGTGAAGCACATATTGAAGAAGAATCAGCCGAGTGGTTCTTGTGGGAGAACAACTCCATTTGGCTCACTAACTGCACACACCATCAGGCTTCCAAGCAGCTCTCAAGGAAATTCAGCTTTCACACTCTAGGCTTAATGCCCTTTGAGTGCCTAGGACTGAAATGAAGCTTGGTGAGCTTCCCACACCAACCAATGCTCCACATGCGGGTTTCACATGCCACCAACTCCACATTCACAGACAACTTCCTAGCTAAAGCCGTTTTCAGATAGCCCTCAATACAAAGGCTCTAGGCGCAAATATTGGTGTGAGAGCTAATTCAATCAAGGAAACACTGCATGTTGGTGAAGCGCATATTGAGGAAGAATCAGCCGAGTGGTTCTTGTGGGAGAACAACTCCATTTGGCTCACTAACTTCACACACCATCAGGCTTCCAAGCAGCTCTCAAGGAAACTCAGCTTTCACACTGTAGGTTTAATGCCCTTTGAGTGCCTAGGACTGAAATGAAGCTTGGTGAGCTTCCCACACAAACCATGTTCCACATGCGGGTTTCACATGCCACCAACTCCACATTCACAGACAACTTCCTAGCCAAACCCGTTTTCAGATAGCCCTCAATACCAAGGTTCTAGGCGCAAATATTGGTGTGAGGGCTAATTCAATCAAGGAAACACTGCATGTTGGTGAAGCGCATATTGAAGAAGAATCAGCCGAGTGGTTCTTGTGGGAGAACAACTCCATTTGGCTCACTAACTTCACACACCATCAGGCTTCCAAGCAGCTCTCAAGGAAACTCAGCTTTCACACTCTAGGCTTAATGCCCTTTGAGGGCATTATCTAGGAACAAACCTGGTAGAGCATCCCACACAAACCAATGCTCCACATGCCGGTTTCACATGCCACCAACTCCACATTCACAGACATCTTCCTATCCAAAGCCGTTTACAGATAGCCCTCAATACCAAGGTTCTAGGCCCAAATATTGGTGTGAGAGCTAATTCAATCAAGGAAACACTGCATGTTGGTGAAGCGCATATTGAAGAAGAATCAGCCGAGTGGTTCTTGTGGGAGAACAACTCCATTTGGCTCACTAACGTCACACACCATCAGGATTCCAAGCAGCTCTCAAGGAAACTCAGCTTTCACAATCTAGGCTTAATGCCCTTTGAGTGCCTAGGACTGAAATGAAGCTTGGTGAGCTTCCCACACAAACCAATGCTCCACATGCGGGTTTCACATGCCACCAACTCCACATTCACAGACAACTTCCTAGCCAAACCCATTTCAGGTAGCCCTCAATACAAAGGCTCTAGGCCCAAATATTGGTGTGAGAGCTAATTCAATCAAGGAAACACTGCATGTTGGTGAAGCGCATATTGAAGAAGAATCAGCCGAGTGGTTCTTGTGGGAGAAGAACTCCATTTGGCTCACTAACTTCACACACCATCAGGCTTCCAAGCAGCTCTCAAGGAAACTCAGCTTTCACACTCTAGGCTTAATGCCCTTTGAGTGCATTATCTAGGAACGAACCTGGTAGAGCTTCCCACACAAACCAATGCTCCACATGCGGGTTTCACATGCCACCAACTCCACATTCACAAACAACTTCAGCGCCAAAGCCATTTCAGGTAGCCCTCAATACAAAGGTTCTAGGCAAAAATATTGGTGTGAGAGCTAATTAAATGAAGGAAACACTGCATGTTGGTGAAGCGCATATTGAGGAAGAATCAGCCGAGTGGTTCTTGTGGGAGAACAACTCCATTTGGCTCACTAACTTCACACACCATCAGGCTTCCAAGCAGCTCTCAAGGAAACTCAGCTTTCACACTCTAAGCTTAATGCCCTTTGAGTGCCTAGGACTGAAATGAAGCTTGGTGAGCTTCCCACACAAACCAATGCTCCACATGCGGGTTTCACATGCCACCAACTCCACATTCACAGACAACTTCCTAGCCAAAGCTGTTTTCAGATAGCCCTCAATACAAAGGCTTAAGGCGCAAATATTGGTGTGAGGGCTAATTCAATCAAGGAAACACTGCATGTTGGTGAAGCGCATATTGAAGAAGAATCAGCCGAGTGGTTCTTGTGGGAGAACAACTCCATTTGGCTCACTAACTTCACACACCATCAGGCTTCCAAGCAGCTCTCAAGGAAACTCAGCTTTCACACTGTAGGCTTAATGCCCTTTGAGTGCCTAGGACTGAAATGAACCTTGGTGAGCTTCCCACAGAAACCAATTCTCCACATGTGGGTTTCACATGCCACCAACTCCACATTCACAGACAAATTCCTAGCCAAAGCCGTTTCAGGTAGCCCTCAATACAAAGGCTCTAGGTGCAACTATTGGTGTGAGAGCTAATTCAATCAAGGAAACACTGCATGTTGGTGAAGCGCATATTGAAGAAGAATCAGCCGAGTGGTTCTTGTGGGAGAACAACTCCATTTGGCTCACTAACTTCACACACCATCAGGCTTCCAAGCAGCTCTCAAGGAAACTCAGCTTTCACACTCTAGGCTTAATGCCCTTTGACTGCATTATCTAGGAACAAACCTGGAAGAGCATCCCACACAAACCAATGCTCCACATGCGGGTTTCACATGCCACCAACTCCACATTCACAGACAACTTCCTATCCAAAGCCGTTTACAGATAGCCCTCAATACAAAGGCTCTAGGCCCAAATATTGGTGTGAGAGCTAATTCAATCAAGGAAACACTGCATGTTGGTGAAGCTCATATTGAAGAAGAATCAGCCGAGTGGTTCTTGTGTGAGAACAACTCCATTTGGCTCACTAACTTCACACACCATCAGGCTTCCAAGCATCTCTCAAGGAAACTCAGCTTTCACACTCTAGGATTAATGCCCTTTGAGTGCCAAGGACTGAAATGAAGCTTGGTGAGCTTCCCACACAAACCAATGCTCCACATGCGGGTTTCACATGCCACCAACTCCACATTCACAGACACTTCCTAGCCAAAGCCATTTCAGGTAGCCCTCAATACAAAGGCTCTGGGCGAAAATATTGGTGTGAGAGCTAATTAAATGAAGGAAACACTGCATGTTGGTGAAGCGCATATTGAGGAAGAATCAGCCGAGTGGTTCTTGTGGGAGAACAACTCCATTTGGCTCACTAACTTCACACACCATCAGGCTTCCAAGCATCTCTCAAGGAAACTCAGCTTTCACACTCTAGGCTTAATGCCCTTTGAGTGCCTAGGACTGAAATGAAGCTTGGTGAGCTCCCCACACAAACCGATGCTCCACATGCGGGTTTCACATGCCACCAACTCCACATTCACAGACAACTTCCTAGCCAAAGCCATTTCAGGTAGCCCTCAATACAAAGGCTCTAGGCGCAAATATTGGTGTGAGAGCTAATTCAATCAAGGAAACACTGCATGTTGGTGAAGCGCATATTGAAGAAGAATCAGCCGAGTGTTTCTTGTTGTACAACAACTCCATTTGGCTCACTAACTTCACACACCATCAGGCTTCCAAGCATCTCTCAAGGAAACTCAGCTTTCACACTCTAAGCTTAATGCCCTTTGAGTGCCTAGGACTGAAATGAAGCTTGGTGAGCTTCCCTCACAAACCGATGCTCCACATGCGGGTTTCACATGCCACCAACTCCACATTCACAGACAACTTCCTAGCCAAAGCCATTTCAGGTAGCCCTCAATACAAAGGCTCTAGGCCCAAATATTGGTGTGAGAGCTAATTCAATCAAGGAAACACTGCATGTTGGTGAAGCGCATATTGAAGAAGAATCAGCCGAGGGTTTCTTGTTGTACAACAATTCCATTTGGCTCACTAACTTCACACACCATCAGGCTTCCAAGCAGCTCTCAAGGAAACTCAGCTTTCACACTCTAGGCTTAATGCCCTTTGAGTGCATTATCTAGGAACAAACCTGCTAGAGCTTCCCACACAAACCAATGCTCCACATGCGGGTTTCACATGCCACCAACTCCACATTCACAGACAAATTCCTAGCCAAACCATTTCAGGTAGCCCTCAATACAAAGGCTCTAGGCCCAAATATTGGTGTGAGAGCTAATTCAAACAAGGAAACACTGCATGTTAGTGAAGCGCATATTGAAGAAGAATCAGCAGAGTGGTTCTTGTGGGAGAACAACTCCATTTGGCTCACTAACTTCACACACCATCATTCTTCCAAGCAGCTCTCAAGGAAACTCAATTTCACACTCTAAGCTTAATGCCCTTTGAGTGCCTAGGACTGAAATGAAGCTTGGTGAGCTTCCCACACAAACCAATGCTCCACATGCGGGTTTCACATGCCACCAACTCCACATTCACAGACAACTTCCTAGACAAAGCTGTTTTCAGATAACCCTCAATACAAAGGCTCAAGGCCCAAATATTGGTGTGAGGGCTAATTCAATCAAGGAAACACTGCATGTTGGTGAAGCGCATATTGAAGAAGAACCAGCCGAGTGGTTCTTGTGGGAGAACAACTCCATTTGGCTCACTAACTTCACACACCATCAGGCTTCCAAGCAGCTCTCAAGGAAACTCAGCTTTCACACTCTAGGCTTAATGCCTTTTGAGTGCCTAGGACTGAAATGAAGCTTGGTGAGCTTCCCACACAAACCAATGCTCCACATGCGGGTTTCACATGCCACCAACTCCACATTCACTGACAACTTCCTAGCTAAAGCCGTTTTCAGATAGCCCTCAATACAAAGGCTCTAGGCGCAAATATTGGTGTGAGAGCCAATTCAATCAAGGAAACACTGCATGTTGGTGAAGCACATATTGGAGAAGAATCAGCCGAGTGGTTCTTGTGGGAGAACAACTCCATTTGGCTCACTAACTTCACACACCATCAGGCTTCCAAGCAGCTCTCAAGGAAACTCAGCTTTCACACTCTAGGCTTAACGCCCTTTGAGTGCCTAGGACGGAAATGAACCTTGGTGAGCTTCCCACACAAACCAATGCTCCACATGCGGGTTTCACATGCCACCAACTCCACATTCACAGACAACTTCAGCGCCAAAGCCGTTTTCAGATAGCCCTCAATACAAAGGCTCTAGGCCCAAATATTGGTGTGAGAGCTAATTCAATCAAGGAAACACTGCATGTTGGTGAAGCGCATATTGAAGAAGAATCAGCCGAGTGGTTCTTGTGGGAGAACAACTCCATTTGGCTCACTAACTTCACGCACCATCAGGAACAAAAGCAGCTCTCAAGGAAACTCAGCTTTCACACTCTAGGCTTAAAGCCCTTTGAGTGCCTAGGACTGAAATGAAGCTTGGTGAGCTTCCCACACAAACCAATGCTCCACATGCGGGTTTCACATGCCACCAACTCCACATTCACAACTTCCTAGCCAAAACCGTTTCAGGTAGCCATCAATACAAAGGCTCTAGGTGCAACTATTGGTGTGAGAGCTAATTCAATCAAGGAAACACTGCATGTTGGTGAAGCGCATATTGAGGAAGAATCAGCTGAGTGGTTCTTGTGGGAGAACAACTCCATTTGGCTCACTAACTTCACACACCATCAGGCTTCCAAGCAGCTCTCAAGGAAACTCAGCTTTCACACTCTAGGCTTAATGCCCTTTGAGTGCCTAGGACTGAAATGAACCTTGGTGAGATTCCCACACAAACCATTGCTCCACATGCGGGTTTCACATGCCACCAACTCCACATTCACAGACAACTTCCTAGCTAAAGCCGTTTTCAGATAGCCCTCAATACAAAGGCTCTAGGCCCAAATATTGGTTCGAGAGCTAATTCAATCAAGGAAACACTGCATGTTGGTGAAGCGCATATTGAAGAAGAATCAGCCGAGTGGTTCTTGTGGGAGAACAACTCCATTTGGCTCACTAACTTCACACACCATCAGGCTTCCAAGCAGCTCTCAAGGAAACCCAGTTTTCACACTCAAGGCTTAATGCCCTTTGAGTGCCTAGGACTGAAATGAAGCTTGGTGAGCTTCCCACACAAAACAATGCTCCACATGCGGATTTCACATGCCACCAACTCCACATTCACAGACAACTTCCTAGCTAAAGCCTTTTTCAGATAGCCCTCAATACTAAGGCTCTAGGCGCAAATATTGGTGTGAGAGCTAATTCAATCATGGAAACACTGCATGTTGGTGAAGCGCATATTGAAGAAGAATCAGCCGAGTGGTTCTTGTGGGAGAACAACTCCATTTGGCTCAATAACTTCACACACCATCAGGCTTCCAAGCAGCTCTCAAGGAAACTCAGCTTTCACACTCTAAGCTTAATGCCCTTTGAGTGCCTAGGACTGAAATGAAGCTTGGTGAGCTTCCCACACAAACCAATGCTCCACATGCGGGTTTCACATGTCACCAACTACACATTCACAGACAACTTCCTAGCTAAAGCCGTTTTCAGATAGCCCTCAATACAAAGGATCTAGGCGCAAATATTGGTGTGAGAGCTAATTCAATCAATTAAACACTGCATGTTGGTGAAGCACATATTGAAGAAGAATCAGCCGAGTGGTTCTTGTGGGAGAACTACTCCATTTGGCTCACTAACTGCACACACCATCAGGCTTCCAAGCAGCTCTCAAGGAAATTCAGCTTTCACACTCTAGGCTTAATGCCCTTTGAGTGCCTAGGACTGAAATGAAGCTTGGTGAGCTTCCCACACCAACCAATGCTCCACATGCGGGTTTCACATGCCACCAACTCCACATTCACAGACAACTTCAGCGCCAAAGCCGTTTTCAGATAGCCCTCAATACAAAGGCTCTAGGCGCAAATATTGGTGTGAGAGCTAATTCAATCAAGGAAACACTGCATGTTGGTGAAGCGCATATTGAGGAAGAATCAGCCGAGTGGTTCTTGTGGGAGAACAACTCCATTTGGCTCACTAACTTCACACACCATCAGGCTTCCAAGCAGCTCTCAAGGAAACTCAGCTTTCACACTGTAGGTTTAATGCCCTTTGAGTGCCTAGGACTGAAATGAAGCTTGGTAAGCTTCCCACACAAACCATGTTCCACATGCGGGTTTCACATGCCACCAACTCCACATTCACAGACAACTTCCTAGCCAAAGCCGTTTTCAGATAGCCCTCAATACAAAGGCTCTAAGCGCAAATATTGGTGTGAGAGATAATTCAATCAAGGAAACACTGCATGTTGGTGAAGCGCATATTGAAGAAGAATCAGCCGAGTGGTTCTTGAGGGAGAACAACTCCATTTGTCTCACTAACTTCACACACCATCAGGCTTCCAAGCAGCTCTCAAGGAAACTCAGCTTTCACACTCTAGGCTTAATGCCCTTTGAGGGCATTATCTAGGAATGAACCTGGTAGAACATCCCACACAAACCAATGCTCCACATGCGGGTTTCACATGCCACCAACTCCACATTCACAGACAACTTCCTACGTAAAGCCGTTTTCAGATAGCCCTCAATACCAAGGTTCTAGGCGCAAATATTGGTGTGAGGGCTAATTCAATCAAGGAAACACTGCATGTTGGTGAAGCGCATATTGAAGAAGAATCAGCCGAGTGGTTCTTGTGGGAGAACAACTCCATTTGGCTCACTAACTTCACACACCATCAGGCTTCCAAGCAGCTCTCAAGGAAACTCAGCTTTCACACTCTAGGCTTAATGCCCTTTGAGGGCATTATCTAGGAACAAACCTGGTAGAGCATCCCACACAAACCAATGCTCCACATGCCGGTTTCACATGCCACCAACTCCACATTCACAGACAACTTCCTATCCAAAGCCGTTTACAGATAGCCCTCAATACCAAGGCTCTAGGCCCAAATATTGGTGTGAGAGCTAATTCAATCAAGGAAACACTGCATGTTGGTGAAGCGCATATTGAAGAAGAATCAGCCGAGTGGTTCTTGTGGGAGAAAAACTCCATTTGGCTCACTAACTTCACACACCATCAGGCTTCCAAGCAGCTCTCAAGGAAACTCAGCTTTCATACTCTAGGCTTAATGCCCTTTGAGTGCCTAGGACTGAAATGAAGCTTGGTGAGCTTCCCACACAAACCAATGCTCCACATGCGGGTTTCACATGCCACCAACTCCACATTCACAGACAACTTCCTAGCCAAACCCATTACAGGTAGTCCTCAATACAAAGGCTCTAGGCCCAAATATTGGTGTGAGAACTAATTCAATCAAGGAAACACTGCATGTTGGTGAAGCACATATTGAAGAAGAATCAGCCGAGTGGTTCTTGTGGGAGAAGAACTCCATTTGGCTCACTAACTTCACACACCATCAGGCTTCCAAGCAGCTCTCAAGGAAACTCAGCTTTCACACTCTAGGCTTAATACCCTTTGAGTGCATTATCTAGGAACGAACCTGGTAGAGCATCCCACACAAACCAATGCTCCACATGCAGGTTTCACATGCCACCAACTCCACATTCACAGACAACTTCAGCGCCAAAGCCATTTCAGGTAGCCCTCAATACAAAGGTTCTAGGCAAAAATATTGTTGTGAGAGCTAATTAAATGAAGGAAACACTGCATGTTGGTGAAGCGCATATTGAGGAAGAATCAGCCGAGTGGTTCTTGTGGGAGAACAACTCCATTTGGCTCACTAACTTCACACACCATCAGGCTTCCAAGCAGCTCTCAAGGAAACTCAGCTTTCACACTCTAAGCTTAATGCCCTTTGAGTGCCTAGGACTGAAATGAAGCTTGGTGAGCTTCCCACACAAACCAATGCTCCACATGCGGGTTTCACATGCCACCAACTCCACATTCACAGACAACTTCCTAGACAAAGCTGTTTTCAGATAGCCCTCAATACAAAGGCTTAAGGCGCAAATATTGGTGTGAGGGCTAATTCAATCAAGGAAACACTGCATGTTGGTGAAGCGCATATTGAAGAAGAATCAGCCGAGTGGTTCTTGTGGGAGAAGAACTCCATTTGGCTCACTAACTTCACACACCATCAGGCTTCCAAGCAGCTCTCAAGGAAACTCAGCTTTCACAATCTAGGCTTAATGCCCTTTGAGTGCCTAGGACTGAAATGAAGCTTGGTGAGCTTCCCACAGAAACCAATTCTCCACATGCGGGTTTCACATGCCACCAACTCCACATTCACAGACAACTTCCTAGCCAAAGCCGTTTCAGGTAGCCCTCAATACAAAGGCTCTAGGTGCAACTATTGGTGTGAGAGCTAATTCAATCAAGGAAACACTGCATGTTGGTGAAGCGCATATTGAAGAAGAATCAGCCGAGTGGTTCTTGTGGGAGAACAACTCCATTTGGCTCACTAACTTCACACACCATCAGGCTTCCAAGCAGCTCTCAAGGAAACTCAGCTTTCACACTCTATGCTTAATGCCCTTTGAGTGCATTATCTAGGAACAAACCTGGAAGAGCATCCCACAGAAACCAATTCTCCACATGTGGGTTTCACATGCCACCAACTCCACATTCACAGACAACTTCCTAGCCAAAGCCGTTTCAGGTAGCCCTCAATACAAAGGCTCTAGGTGCAACTATTGGTGTGAGAGCTAATTCAATCAAGGAAACACTGCATGTTGGTGAAGCGCATATTGAAGAAGAATCAGCCGAGTGGTTCTTGTGGGAGAACAACTCCATTTGGCTCACTAACTTCACACACCATCAGGCTTCCAAGCAGCTCTCAAGGAAACTCAGCTTTCACACTCTAGGCTTAATGCCCTTTGAGTGCATTATCTAGGAACAAACCTGGAAGAGCATCCCACAGAAACCAATTCTCCACATGTGGGTTTCACATGCCACCAACTCCACATTCACAGACAACTTCCTAGCCAAAGCCGTTTCAGGTAGCCCTCAATACAAAGGCTCTAGGTGCAACTATTGGTGTGAGAGCTAATTCAATCAAGGAAACACTGCATGTTGGTGAAGCGCATATTGAAGAAGAATCAGCCGAGTGGTTCTTGTGGGAGAACAACTCCATTTGGCTCACTAACTTCACACACCATCAGGCTTCCAAGCAGCTCTCAAGGAAACTCAGCTTTCACACTCTAGGCTTAATGCCCTTTGAGTGCATTATCTAGGAACAAACCTGGAAGAGCATCCCACACAAACCAATGCTCCACATGCGGGTTTCACATGCCACCAACTCCACATTCACAGACAACTTCCTAGCTAAAGCCGTTTTCAGATAGCCCTCAATACAAAGGCTCTAGGCCCAAATATTGGTTTGAGAGCTAATTCAATCAAGGAAACACTGCATGTTGGTGAAGCGCATATTGAAGAAGAATCAGCCGAGTTTTTCTTGTGGGAGAACAACTCCATTTGGCTCACTAACTTCACACACCATCAGGCTTCCAAGCAGCTCTCAAGGAAACTCAGCTTTCACACTCTAGGCTTAATGCACTTTGAGTGCCTAGGACTGAAATGAAGCTTGGTGAGCTTCCCACACAAACCAATGCTCCACATGCGGGTTTCACATGCCACCAACTCCACATTCACAGACAACTTCCTAGCCAAAGCCGTTTTCAGATAGCCCTCAATACAAAGGCTCTAGGCACAAATATTGGTGTGAGGGCTAATTCAATCAAGGAAACACTGCATGTTGGTGAAGCGCATATTGAAGAAGAATCAGCCGAGTGGTTCTTGTGGGAGAACAACTCCATTTGGCTCACTAACTTCACACACCATCAGGCTTCCAAGCAGCTCTCAAGGAAACCCAGTTTTCACACTCAAGGCTTAATGCCCTTTGAGTGCCTAGGACTGAAATGAAGCTTGGTGAGCTTCCCACACAAAACAATGCTCCACATGCGGATTTCACATGCCACCAACTCCACATTCACAGACAACTTCCTAGCTAAAGCCTTTTTCAGATAGCCCTCAATACTAAGGCTCTAGGCGCAAATATTGGTGTGAGAGCTAATTCAATCATGGAAACACTGCATGTTGGTGAAGCGCATATTGAAGAAGAATCAGCCGAGAGGTTCTTGTGGGAGAACAACTCCATTTGGCTCAATAACTTCACACACCACCAGGCTTCCAAGCAGCTCTCAAGGAAACTCAGCTTTCACACTCTAAGCTTAATGCCCTTTGAGTGCCTAGGACTGAAATGAAGCTTGGTGAGCTTCCCACACAAACCAATGCTCCACATGCGGGTTTCACATGTCACCAACTACACATTCACAGACAACTTCCTAGCTAAAGCCGTTTTCAGATAGCCCTCAATACAAAGGCTCTAGGCGCAAATATTGGTGTGAGAGCTAATTCAATCAAGGAAACACTGCATGTTGGTGAAGCACATATTGAAGAAGAATCAGCCGAGTGGTTCTTGTGGGAGAACTACTCCATTTGGCTCACTAACTTCACACACCATCAGGCTTCCAAGCAGCTCTCAAGGAAATTCAGCTTTCACACTCTAGGCTTAATGCCCTTTGAGTGCCTAGGACTGAAATGAAGCTTGGTGAGCTTCCCACACCAACCAATGCTCCAAATGCGGGTTTCACATGCCACCAACTCCACATTCACAGACAACTTCAGCGCCAAAGCCGTTTTCAGATAGCCCTCAATACAAAGGCTCTAGGCGCAAATATTGGTGTGAGAGCTAATTCAATCAAGGAAACACTGCATGTTGGTGAAGCGCATATTGAGGAAGAATCAGCCGAGTGGTTCTTGTGGGAGAACAACTCCATTTGGCTCACTAACTTCACACACCATCAGGCTTCCAAGCAGCTCTCAAGGAAACTCAGCTTTCACACTGTAGGTTTAATGCCCTTTGAGTGCCTAGGACTGAAATGAAGCTTGGTAAGCTTCCCACACAAACCATGTTCCACATGCGGGTTTCACATGCCACCAACTCCACATTCACAGACAACTTCCTAGCCAAAGCCGTTTTCAGATAGCCCTCAATACAAAGGCTCTAAGCGCAAATATTGGTGTGAGAGATAATTCAATCAAGGAAACACTGCATGTTGGTGAAGCGCATATTGAAGAAGAATCAGCCGAGTGGTTCTTGAGGGAGAACAACTGCATTTGTCTCACTAACTTCACACACCATCAGGCTTCCAAGCAGCTCTCAAGGAAACTCAGCTTTCACACTCTAGGCTTAATGCCCTTTGAGGGCATTATCTAGGAATAAACCTGGTAGAACATCCCACACAAACCAATGCTCCACATGCGGGTTTCACATGCCACCAACTCCACATTCACAGACAACTTCCTACGTAAAGCCGTTTTCAGATAGCCCTCAATACCAAGGTTCTAGGCGCAAATATTGGTGTGAGGGCTAATTCAATCAAGGAAACACTGCATGTTGGTGAAGCGCATATTGAAGAAGAATCAGCCGAGTGGTTCTTGTGGGAGAACAACTCCATTTGGCTCACTAACTTCACACACCATCAGGCTTCCAAGCAGCTCTCAAGGAAACTCAGCTTTCACACTCTAGGCTTAATGCCCTTTGAGGGCATTATCTAGGAACAAACCTGGTAGAGCATCCCACACAAACCAATGCTCCACATGCCGGTTTCACATGCCACCAACTCCACATTCACAGACAACTTCCTATCCAAAGCCGTTTACAGATAGCCCTCAATACCAAGGCTCTAGGCCCAAATATTGGTGTGAGAGCTAATTCAATCAAGGAAACACTGCATGTTGGTGAAGCGCATATTGAAGAAGAATCAGCCGAGTGGTTCTTGTGGGAGAAAAACTCCATTTGGCTCACTAACTTCACACACCATCAGGCTTCCAAGCAGCTCTCAAGGAAACTCAGCTTTCATACTCTAGGCTTAATGCCCTTTGAGTGCCTAGGACTGAAATGAAGCTTGGTGAGCTTCCCACACAAACCAATGCTCCACATGCAGGTTTCACATGCCACCAACTCCACATTCACAGACAACTTCCTAGCCAAACCCATTTCAGGTAGCCCTCAATACAAAGGCTCTAGGTCCAAATATTGGTGTGAGAACTAATTCAATCAAGGAAACACTGCATGTTGGTGAAGCGCATATTGAAGAAGAATCAGCCGAGTGGTTCTTGTGGGAGGAGAACTCCATTTGGCTCACTAACTTCATACAAGATCAGGCTTCCAAGCAGCTCTCAAGGAAACTCAGCTTTCACACTCTAGGCTTAATACCCTTTGAGTGCATTATCTAGGAACGAACCTGGTAGAGCATCCCACACAAACCAATGCTCCACATGCAGGTTTCACATGCCACCAACTCCACATTCACAGACAACTTCAGCGCCAAAGCCATTTCAGGTAGCCCTCAATACAAAGGTTCTAGGCAAAAATATTGTTGTGAGAGCTAATTAAATGAAGGAAACACTGCATGTTGGTGAATCGCATATTGAGGAAGAATCAGCCGAGTGGTTCTTGTGGGAGAACAACTCCATTTGGCTCACTAACTTCACACACCATCAGGCTTCCAAGCAGCTCTCAAGGAAACTCAGCTTTCACACTCTAAGCTTAATGCCCTTTGAGTGCCTAGGACTGAAATGAAGCTTGGTGAGCTTCCCACACAAACCAATGCTCCACATGCGGGTTTCACATGCCACCAACTCCACATTCACAGACAACTTCCTAGACAAAGCTGTTTTCAGATAGCCCTCAATACAAAGGCTTAAGGCGCAAATATTGGTGTGAGGGCTAATTCAATCAAGGAAACACTGCATGTTGGTGAAGCGCATATTGAAGAAGAATCAGCCGAGTGTTTCTTGTGGGAGAAGAACTCCATTTGGCTCACTAACTTCACACACCATCAGGCTTCCAAGCAGCTCTCAAGGAAACTCAGCTTTCACACTGTAGGCTTAATGCCCTTTGAGTGCCTAGGACTGAAATGAAGCTTGGTGAGCTTCCCACACCAACCAATGCTCCAAATGCGGGTTTCACATGCCACCAACTCCACATTCACAGACAACTTCAGCGCCAAAGCCGTTTTCAGATAGCCCTCAATACAAAGGCTCTAAGCGCAAATATTGGTGTGAGAGATAATTCAATCAAGGAAACACTGCATGTTGGTGAAGCGCATATTGAAGAAGAATCAGCCGAGTGGTTCTTGAGGGAGAACAACTCCATTTGTCTCACTAACTTCACACACCATCAGGCTTCCAAGCAGCTCTCAAGGAAACTCAGCTTTCACACTCTAGGCTTAATGCCCTTTGAGGGCATTATCTAGGAATGAACCTGGTAGAACATCCCACACAAACCAATGCTCCACATGCGGGTTTCACATGCCACCAACTCCACATTCACAGACAACTTCCTACGTAAAGCCGTTTTCAGATAGCCCTCAATACCAAGGTTCTAGGCGCAAATATTGGTGTGAGGGCTAATTCAATCAAGGAAACACTGCATGTTGGTGAAGCGCATATTGAAGAAGAATCAGCCGAGTGGTTCTTGTGGGAGAACAACTCCATTTGGCTCACTAACTTCACACACCATCAGGCTTCCAAGCAGCTCTCAAGGAAACTCAGCTTTCACACTCTAGGCTTAATGCCCTTTGAGGGCATTATCTAGGAACAAACCTGGTAGAGCATCCCACACAAACCAATGCTCCACATGCAGGTTTCACATGCCACCAACTCCACATTCACAGACAACTTCAGCGCCAAAGCCATTTGAGGTAGCCCTCAATACAAAGGTTCTAGGCAAAAATATTGTTGTGAGAGCTAATTAAATGAAGGAAACACTGCATGTTGGTGAAGCGCATATTGAGGAAGAATCAGCCGAGTGGTTCTTGTGGGAGAACAACTCCATTTGCCTCACTAACTTCACACACCATCAGGCTTCCAAGCAGCTCTCAAGGAAACTCAGCTTTCACACTCTAAGCTTAATGCCCTTTGAGTGCCTAGGACTGAAATGAAGCTTGGTGAGCTTCCCACACAAACCAATGCTCCACATGCGGGTTTCACATGCCACCAACTCCACATTCACAGACAACTTCCTAGACAAAGCTGTTTTCAGATAGCCCTCAATACAAAGGCTTAAGGCGCAAATATTGGTGTGAGGGCTAATTCAATCAAGGAAACACTGCATGTTGGTGAAGCGCATATTGAAGAAGAATCAGCCGAGTGGTTCTTGTGGGAGAAGAACTCCATTTGGCTCACTAACTTCACACACCATCAGGCTTCCAAGCAGCTCTCAAGGAAACTCAGCTTTCACAATCTAGGCTTAATGCCCTTTGAGTGCCTAGGACTGAAATGAAGCTTGGTGAGCTTCCCACAGAAACCAATTCTCCACATGCGGGTTTCACATGCCACCAACTCCACATTCACAGACAACTTCCTAGCCAAAGCCGTTTCAGGTAGCCCTCAATACAAAGGCTCTAGGTGCAACTATTGGTGTGAGAGCTAATTCAATCAAGGAAACACTGCATGTTGGTGAAGCGCATATTGAAGAAGAATCAGCCGAGTGGTTCTTGTGGGAGAACAACTCCATTTGGCTCACTAACTTCACACACCATCAGGCTTCCAAGCAGCTCTCAAGGAAACTCAGCTTTCACACTCTAGGCTTAATGCCCTTTGAGTGCATTATCTAGGAACAAACCTGGAAGAGCATCCCACAGAAACCAATTCTCCACATGTGGGTTTCACATGCCACCAACTCCACATTCACAGACAACTTCCTAGCCACAGCCGTTTCAGGTAGCCCTCAATACAAAGGCTCTAGGTGCAACTATTGGTGTGAGAGCTAATTCAATCAAGGAAACACTGCATGTTGGTGAAGCGCATATTGAAGAAGAATCAGCCGAGTGGTTCTTGTGGGAGAACAACTCCATTTGGCTCACTAACTTCACACACCATCAGGCTTCCAAGCAGCTCTCAAGGAAACTCAGCTTTCACACTCTAGGCTTAATGCCCTTTGAGTGCATTATCTAGGAACAAACCTGGAAGAGCATCCCACAGAAACCAATTCTCCACATGTGGGTTTCACATGCCACCAACTCCACATTCACAGACAACTTCCTAGCCAAAGCCGTTTCAGGTAGCCCTCAATACAAAGGCTCTAGGTGCAACTATTGGTGTGAGAGCTAATTCAATCAAGGAAACACTGCATGTTGGTGAAGCGCATATTGAAGAAGAATCAGCCGAGTGGTTCTTGTGGGAGAACAACTCCATTTGGCTCACTAACTTCACACACCATCAGGCTTCCAAGCAGCTCTCAAGGAAACTCAGCTTTCACACTCTAGGCTTAATGCCCTTTGAGTGCATTATCTAGGAACAAACCTGGAAGAGCATCCCACACAAACCAATGCTCCACATGCGGGTTTCACATGCCATCAACTCCACATTCACAGACAACTTCCTAGCTAAAGCCGTTTTCAGATAGCCCTCAATACAAAGGCTCTAGGCCCAAATATTGGTTTGAGAGCTAATTCAATCAAGGAAACACTGCATGTTGGTGAAGCGCATATTGAAGAAGAATCAGCCGAGTTTTTCTTGTGGTGAGAACAACTCCATTTGGCTCACTAACTTCACACACCATCAGGCTTCCAAGCAGCTCTCAAGGAAACTCAGCTTTCACACTCTAGGCTTAATGCACTTTGAGTGCCTAGGACTGAAATGAAGCTTGGTGAGCTTCCCACACAAACCAATGCTCCACATGCGGGTTTCACATGCCACCAACTCCACATTCACAGACAACTTCCTAGCCAAAGCCGTTTTCAGATAGCCCTCAATACAAAGGCTCGAGGCACAAATATTGGTGTGAGGGCTAATTCAATCAAGGAAACACTGCATGTTGGTGAAGCGCATATTGAAGAAGAATCAGCCGAGTGGTTCTTGTGGGAGAACAACTCCATTTGGCTCACTAACTTCACACACCATCAGGCTTCCAAGCAGCTCTCAAGGAAACCCAGTTTTCACACTCAAGGCTTAATGCCCTTTGAGTGCCTAGGACTGAAATGAAGCTTGGTGAGCTTCCCACACAAAACAATGCTCCACATGCGGATTTCACATGCCACCAACTCCACATTCACAGACAACTTCCTAGCTAAAGCCTTTTTCAGATAGCCCTCAATACTAAGGCTCTAGGCGCAAATATTGGTGTGAGAGCTAATTCAATCATGGAAACACTGCATGTTGGTGAAGCGCATATTGAAGAAGAATCAGCCGAGAGGTTCTTGTGGGAGAACAACTCCATTTGGCTCACTAACTTCACACACCATCAGGCTTCCAAGCAGCTCTCAAGGAAACTCAGCTTTCATACTCTAGGCTTAATGCCCTTTGAGTGCCTAGGACTGAAATGAAGCTTGGTGAGCTTCCCACACAAACCAATGCTCCACATGCATGTTTCACATGCCACAACTCCACATTCACAGACAACTTCCTAGCCAAACCCATTTCAGGTAGCCCTCAATACAAAGGCTCTAGGTCCAAATATTGGTGTGAGAAACTAATTCAATCAAGGAAACACTGCATGTTGGTGAAGCGCATATTGAAGAAGAATCAGCCGAGTGGTTCTTGTGGGAGGAGAACTCCATTTGGCTCACTAACTTCATACACCATCAGGCTTCCAAGCAGCTCTCAAGGAAACTCAGCTTTCACACTCTAGGCTTAATACCCTTTGAGTGCATTATCTAGGAACGAACCTGGTAGAGCATCCACACAAACCAATGCTCCACATGCAGGTTTCACATGCCACCAATCTCCACATTCACAGACAACTTCAGCGCCAAAGCCATTTCAGGTAGCCCTCAATACAAAGGTTCTAGGCAAAAATATTGTTGTGAGAGCTAATTAAATGAAGGAAACACTGCATGTTGGTGAATCGCATATTGAGGAAGAATCAGCCGAGTGGTTCTTGTGGGAGAACAACTCCATTTGGCTCACTAACTTCACACACCATCAGGCTTCCAAGCAGCTCTCAAGGAAACTCAGCTTTCACACTCTAAGCTTAATGCCCTTTGAGTGCCTAGGACTGAAATGAAGCTTGGTGAGCTTCCCACACAAACCATTGCTCCACATGCGGGTTTCACATGCCACCAACTCCACATTCACAGACAACTTCCTAGCTAAAGCTGTTTTCAGATAGCCCTCAATACAAAGGCTTAAGGCGCAAATATTGGTGTGAGGGCTAATTCAATCAAGGAAACACTGCATGTTGGTGAAGCGCATATTGAAGAAGAATCAGCCGAGTGTTTCTTGTGGGAGAAGAACTCCATTTGGCTCACTAACTTCACACACCATCAGGCTTCCAAGCAGCTCTCAAGGAAACTCAGCTTTCACACTGTAGGCTTAATGCCCTTTGAGTGCCTAGGACTGAAATGAAGCTTGGTGAGCTTCCCACACCAACCAATGCTCCAAATGCGGGTTTCACATGCCACCAACTCCACATTCACAGACAACTTCAGCGCCAAAGCCGTTTTCAGATAGCCCTCAATACAAAGGCTCTAAGCGCAAATATTGGTGTGAGAGATAATTCAATCAAGGAAACACTGCATGTTGGTGAAGCGCATATTGAAGAAGAATCAGCCGAGTGGTTCTTGAGGGAGAACAACTCCATTTGTCTCACTAACTTCACACACCATCAGGCTTCCAAGCAGCTCTCAAGGAAACTCAGCTTTCACACTCTAGGCTTAATGCCCTTTGAGGGCATTATCTAGGAATGAACCTGGTAGAACATCCCACACAAACCAATGCTCCACATGCGGGTTTCACATGCCACCAACTCCACATTCACAGACAACTTCCTACGTAAAGCCGTTTTCAGATAGCCCTCAATACCAAGGTTCTAGGCGCAAATATTGGTGTGAGGGCTAATTCAATCAAGGAAACACTGCATGTTGGTGAAGCGCATATTGAAGAAGAATCAGCCGAGTGGTTCTTGTGGGAGAACAACTCCATTTGGCTCTCTAACTTCACACACCATCAGGCTTCCAAGCAGCTCTCAAGGAAACTCAGCTTTCACACTCTAGGCTTAATGCCCTTTGAGGGCATTATCTAGGAACAAACCTGGTAGAGCATCCCACACAAACCAATGCTCCACATGCAGGTTTCACATGCCACCAACTCCACATTCACAGACAACTTCAGCGCCAAAGCCATTTGAGGTAGCCCTCAATACAAAGGTTCTAGGCAAAAATATTGTTGTGAGAGCTAATTAAATGAAGGAAACACTGCATGTTGGTGAAGCGCATATTGAGGAAGAATCAGCCGAGTGGTTCTTGTGGGAGAACAACTCCATTTGGCTCACTAACTTCACACACCATCAGGCTTCCAAGCAGCTCTCAAGGAAACTCAGCTTTCACACTCTAAGCTTAATGCCCTTTGAGTGCCTAGGACTGAAATGAAGCTTGGTGAGCTTCCCACACAAACCAATGCTCCACATGCGGGTTTCACATGCCACCAACTCCACATTCACAGACAACTTCCTAGACAAAGCTGTTTTCAGATAGCCCTCAATACAAAGGCTTAAGGCGCAAATATTGGTGTGAGGGCTAATTCAATCAAGGAAACACTGCATGTTGGTGAAGCGCATATTGAAGAAGAATCAGCCGAGTGGTTCTTGTGGGAGAAGAACTCCATTTGGCTCACTAACTTCACACACCATCAGGCTTCCAAGCAGCTCTCAAGGAAACTCAGCTTTCACAATCTAGGCTTAATGCCCTTTGAGTGCCTAGGACTGAAATGAAGCTTGGTGAGCTTCCCACAGAAACCAATTCTCCACATGTGGGTTTCACATGCCACCAACTCCACATTCACAGACAACTTCCTAGCCAAAGCCGTTTCAGGTAGCCCTCAATACAAAGGCTCTAGGTGCAACTATTGGTGTGAGAGCTAATTCAATCAAGGAAACACTGCATGTTGGTGAAGCGCATATTGAAGAAGAATCAGCCGAGTGGTTCTTGTGGGAGAACAACTCCATTTGGCTCACTAACTTCACACACCATCAGGCTTCCAAGCAGCTCTCAAGGAAACTCAGCTTTCACACTCTAGGCTTAATGCCCTTTGAGTGCATTATCTAGGAACAAACCTGGAAGAGCATCCCACAGAAACCAATTCTCCACATGTGGGTTTCACATGCCACCAACTCCACATTCACAGACAACTTCCTAGCCACAGCCGTTTCAGGTAGCCCTCAATACAAAGGCTCTAGGTGCAACTATTGGTGTGAGAGCTAATTCAATCAAGGAAACACTGCATGTTGGTGAAGCGCATATTGAAGAAGAATCAGCTGAGTGGTTCTTGTGGGAGAACAACTCCATTTGGCTCACTAACTTCACACACCATCAGGCTTCCAAGCAGCTCTCAAGGAAACTCAGCTTTCACACTCTAGGCTTAATGCCCTTTGAGTGCATTATCTAGGAACAAACCTGGAAGAGCATCCCACAAAAACCAATTCTCCACATGTGGGTTTCACATGCCACCAACTCCACATTCACAGACAACTTCCTAGCCAAAGCCGTTTCAGGTAGCCCTCAATACAAAGGCTCTAGGTGCAACTATTGGTGTGAGAGCTAATTCAATCAAGGAAACACTGCATGTTGGTGAAGCGCATATTGAAGAAGAATCAGCCGAGTGGTTCTTGTGGGAGAACAACTCCATTTGGCTCACTAACTTCACACACCATCAGGCTTCCAAGCAGCTCTCAAGGAAACTCAGCTTTCACACTCTAGGCTTAATGCCCTTTGAGTGCATTATCTAGGAACAAACCTGGAAGAGCATCCCACACAAACCAATGCTCCACATGCGGGTTTCACATGCCATCAACTCCACATTCACAGACAACTTCCTAGCTAAAGCCGTTTTCAGATAGCCCTCAATACAAAGGCTCTAGGCCCAAATATTGGTTTGAGAGCTAATTCAATCAAGGAAACACTGCATGTTGGTGAAGCGCATATTGAAGAAGAATCAGCCGAGTGGTTCTTGTGGGAGAACAACTCCATTTGGCTCTCTAACTTCACACACCATCAGGCTTCCAAGCAGCTCTCAAGGAAACTCAGCTTTCACACTCTAGGCTTAATGCCCTTTGAGGGCATTATCTAGGAACAAACCTGGTAGAGCATCCCACACAAACCAATGCTCCACATGCAGGTTTCACATGCCACCAACTCCACATTCACAGACAACTTCAGCGCCAAAGCCATTTGAGGTAGCCCTCAATACAAAGGTTCTAGGCAAAAATATTGTTGTGAGAGCTAATTAAATGAAGGAAACACTGCATGTTGGTGAAGCGCATATTGAGGAAGAATCAGCCGAGTGGTTCTTGTGGGAGAACAACTCCATTTGGCTCACTAACTTCACACACCATCAGGCTTCCAAGCAGCTCTCAAGGAAACTCAGCTTTCACACTCTAAGCTTAATGCCCTTTGAGTGCCTAGGACTGAAATGAAGCTTGGTGAGCTTCCCACACAAACCAATGCTCCACATGCGGGTTTCACATGCCACCAACTCCACATTCACAGACAACTTCCTAGACAAAGCTGTTTTCAGATAGCCCTCAATACAAAGGCTTAAGGCGCAAATATTGGTGTGAGGGCTAATTCAATCAAGGAAACACTGCATGTTGGTGAAGCGCATATTGAAGAAGAATCAGCCGAGTGGTTCTTGTGGGAGAAGAACTCCATTTGGCTCACTAACTTCACACACCATCAGGCTTCCAAGCAGCTCTCAAGGAAACTCAGCTTTCACAATCTAGGCTTAATGCCCTTTGAGTGCCTAGGACTGAAATGAAGCTTGGTGAGCTTCCCACAGAAACCAATTCTCCACATGTGGGTTTCACATGCCACCAACTCCACATTCACAGACAACTTCCTAGCCAAAGCCGTTTCAGGTAGCCCTCAATACAAAGGCTCTAGGTGCAACTATTGGTGTGAGAGCTAATTCAATCAAGGAAACACTGCATGTTGGTGAAGCGCATATTGAAGAAGAATCAGCCGAGTGGTTCTTGTGGGAGAACAACTCCATTTGGCTCACTAACTTCACACACCATCAGGCTTCCAAGCAGCTCTCAAGGAAACTCAGCTTTCACACTCTAGGCTTAATGCCCTTTGAGTGCATTATCTAGGAACAAACCTGGAAGAGCATCCCACAGAAACCAATTCTCCACATGTGGGTTTCACATGCCACCAACTCCACATTCACAGACAACTTCCTAGCCACAGCCGTTTCAGGTAGCCCTCAATACAAAGGCTCTAGGTGCAACTATTGGTGTGAGAGCTAATTCAATCAAGGAAACACTGCATGTTGGTGAAGCGCATATTGAAGAAGAATCAGCCGAGTGGTTCTTGTGGGAGAACAACTCCATTTGGCTCACTAACTTCACACACCATCAGGCTTCCAAGCAGCTCTCAAGGAAACTCAGCTTTCACACTCTAGGCTTAATGCCCTTTGAGTGCATTATCTAGGAACAAACCTGGAAGAGCATCCCACAAAAACCAATTCTCCACATGTGGGTTTCACATGCCACCAACTCCACATTCACAGACAACTTCCTAGCCAAAGCCGTTTCAGGTAGCCCTCAATACAAAGGCTCTAGGTGCAACTATTGGTGTGAGAGCTAATTCAATCAAGGAAACACTGCATGTTGGTGAAGCGCATATTGAAGAAGAATCAGCCGAGTGGTTCTTGTGGGAGAACAACTCCATTTGGCTCACTAACTTCACACACCATCAGGCTTCCAAGCAGCTCTCAAGGAAACTCAGCTTTCACACTCTAGGCTTAATGCCCTTTGAGTGCATTATCTAGGAACAAACCTGGAAGAGCATCCCACACAAACCAATGCTCCACATGCGGGTTTCACATGCCATCAACTCCACATTCACAGACAACTTCCTAGCTAAAGCCGTTTTCAGATAGCCCTCAATACAAAGGCTCTAGGCCCAAATATTGGTTTGAGAGCTAATTCAATCAAGGAAACACTGCATGTTGGTGAAGCGCATATTGAAGAAGAATCAGCCGAGTTTTTCTTGTGGGAGAACAACTCCATTTGGCTCACTAACTTCACACACCATCAGGCTTCCAAGCAGCTCTCAAGGAAACTCAGCTTTCACACTCTAGGCTTAATGCACTTTGAGTGCCTAGGACTGAAATGAAGCTTGGTGAGCTTCCCACACAAACCAATGCTCCACATGCGGGTTTCACATGCCACCAACTCCACATTCACAGACAACTTCCTAGCCAAAGCCGTTTTCAGATAGCCCTCAATACAAAGGCTCGAGGCACAAATATTGGTGTGAGGGCTAATTCAATCAAGGAAACACTGCATGTTGGTGAAGCGCATATTGAAGAAGAATCAGCCGAGTGGTTCTTGTGGGAGAACAACTCCATTTGGCTCACTAACTTCACACACCATCAGGCTTCCAAGCAGCTCTCAAGGAAACCCAGTTTTCACACTCAAGGCTTAATGCCCTTTGAGTGCCTAGGACTGAAATGAAGCTTGGTGAGCTTCCCACACAAAACAATGCTCCACATGCGGATTTCACATGCCACCAACTCCACATTCACAGACAACTTCCTAGCTAAAGCCTTTTACAGATAGCCATCAATACTAAGGCTCTAGGCGCAAATATTGGTGTGAGAGCTAATTCAATCATGGAAACACTGCATGTTGGTGAAGCGCATATTGAAGAAGAATCAGCCGAGAGGTTCTTGTGGGAGAACAACTCCATTTGGCTCAATAACTTCACACACCACCAGGCTTCCAAGCAGCTCTCAAGGAAACTCAGCTTTCACACTCTAAGCTTAATGCCCTTTGAGTGCCTAGGACTGAAATGAAGCTTGGTGAGCTTCCCACACAAACCAATGCTCCACATGCGGGTTTCACATGTCACCAACTACACATTCACAGACAACTTCCTAGCTAAAGCCGTTTTCAGATAGCCCTCAATACAAAGGATCTAGGCGCAAATATTGGTGTGAGAGCTAATTCAATCAAGGAAACACTGCATGTTGGTGAAGCACATATTGAAGAAGAATCAGCCGAGTGGTTCTTGTGGGAGAACAACTCCATTTGGCTCACTAACTTCACACACCATCAGGCTTCCAAGCAGCTCTCAAGGAAATTCAGCTTTCACACTCTAGGCTTAATGCCCTTTGAGTGCCTAGGACTGAAATGAAGCTTGGTGAGCTTCCCACACAAACCAATGCTCCAAATGCGGGTTTCACATGCCACCAACTCCACATTCACAGACAACTTCAGCGCCAAAGCCGTTTTCAGATAGCCCTCAATACAAAGGCTCTAGGCGCAAATATTGGTGTGAGAGCTAATTCAATCAAGGAAACACTGCATGTTGGTGAAGCGCATATTGAGGAAGAATTAGCCGAGTGGTTCTTGTGGGAGAACAACTCCATTTGGCTCACTAACTTCACACACCATCAGGCTTCCAAGCAGCTCTCAAGGAAACTCAGCTTTCACACTGTAGGTTTAATGCCCTTTGAGTGCCTAGGACTGAAATGAAGCTTGGTAAGCTTCCCACACAAACCATGTTCCACATGCGGGTTTCACATGCCACCAACTCCACATTCACAGACAACTTCCTAGCCAAAGCCGTTTTCAGATAGCCCTCAATACAAAGGCTCTAAGCGCAAATATTGGTGTGAGAGATAATTCAATCAAGGAAACACTGCATGTTGGTGAAGCGCATATTGAAGAAGAATCAGCCGAGTGGTTCTTGAGGGAGAACAACTGCATTTGTCTCACTAACTTCACACACCATCAGGCTTCCAAGCAGCTCTCAAGGAAACTCAGCTTTCACACTCTAGGCTTAATGCCCTTTGAGGGCATTATCTAGGAATGAACCTGGTAGAACATCCCACACAAACCAATGCTCCACATGCGGGTTTCACATGCCACCAACTCCACATTCACAGACAACTTCCTACGTAAAGCCGTTTTCAGATAGCCCTCAATACCAAGGTTCTAGGCGCAAATATTGGTGTGAGGGCTAATTCAATCAAGGAAACACTGCATGTTGGTGAAGCGCATATTGAAGAAGAATCAGCCGAGTGGTTCTTGTGGGAGAACAACTCCATTTGGCTCACTAACTTCACACACCATCAGGCTTCCAAGCAGCTCTCAAGGAAACTCAGCTTTCACACTCTAGGCTTAATGCCCTTTGAGGGCATTATCTAGGAACAAACCTGGTAGAGCATCCCACACAAACCAATGCTCCACATGCCGGTTTCACATGCCACCAACTCCACATTCACAGACAACTTCCTATCCAAAGCCGTTTACAGATAGCCCTCAATACCAAGGCTCTAGGCCCAAATATTGGTGTGAGAGCTAATTCAATCAAGGAAACACTGCATGTTGGTGAAGCGCATATTGAAGAAGAATCAGCCGAGTGGTTCTTGTGGGAGAAAAACTCCATTTGGCTCACTAACTTCACACACCATCAGGCTTCCAAGCAGCTCTCAAGGAAACTCAGCTTTCATACTGTAGGCTTAATGCCCTTTGAGTGCCTAGGACTGAAATGAAGCTTGGTGAGCTTCCCACACAAACCAATGCTCCACATGCAGGTTTCACATGCCACCAACTCCACATTCACAGACAACTTCCTAGCCAAACCCATTTCAGGTAGCCCTCAATACAAAGGCTCTAGGCCCAAATATTGGTGTGAGAACTAATTCAATCAAGGAAACACTGCATGTTGGTGAAGCGCATATTGAAGAAGAATCAGCCGAGTGGTTCTTGTGGGAGGAGAACTCCATTTGGCTCACTAACTTCACACACCATCAGGCTTCCAAGCAGCTCTCAAGGAAACTCAGCTTTCACACTCTAGGCTTAATACCCTTTGAGTGCATTATCTAGGAACGAACCTGGTAGAGCATCCCACACAAACCAATGCTCCACATGCAGGTTTCACATGCCACCAACTCCACATTCACAGACAACTTCAGCGCCAAAGCCATTTCAGGTAGCCCTCAATACAAAGGTTCTAGGCAAAAATATTGTTGTGAGAGCTAATTAAATGAAGGAAACACTGCATGTTGGTGAAGCGCATATTGAGGAAGAATCAGCCGAGTGGTTCTTGTGGGAGAACAACTCCATTTGGCTCACTAACTTCACACACCATCAGGCTTCCAAGCAGCTCTCAAGGAAACTCAGCTTTCACACTCTAAGCTTAATGCCCTTTGAGTGCCTAGGACTGAAATGAAGCTTGGTGAGCTTCCCACACAAACCAATGCTCCACATGCGGGTTTCACATGCCACCAACTCCACATTCACAGACAACTTCCTAGACAAAGCTGTTTTCAGATAGCCCTCAATACAAAGGCTTAATGCGCAAATATTGGTGTGAGGGCTAATTCAATCAAGGAAACACTGCATGTTGGTGAAGCGCATATTGAAGAAGAATCAGCCGAGTGTTTCTTGTGGGAGAAGAACTCCATTTGGCTCACTAACTTCACACACCATCAGGCTTCCAAGCAGCTCTCAAGGAAACTCAGCTTTCACACTGTAGGCTTAATGCCCTTTGAGTGCCTAGGACTGAAATGAAGCTTGGTGAGCTTCCCACAGAAACCAATTCTCCACATGTGGGTTTCACATGCCACCAACTCCACATTCACAGACAACTTCCTAGCCAAAGCCGTTTCAGGTAGCCCTCAATACAAAGGCTCTAGGTGCAACTATTGGTGTGAGAGCTAATTCAATCAAGGAAACACTGCATGTTGGTGAAGCGCATATTGAAGAAGAATCAGCCGAGTGGTTCTTGTGGGAGAACAACTCCATTTGGCTCACTAACTTCACACACCATCAGGCTTCCAAGCAGCTCTCAAGGAAACTCAGCTTTCACACTCTAGGCTTAATGCCCTTTGAGTGCAATATCTAGGAACAAACCTGGAAGAGCATCCCACAGAAACCAATTCTCCACATGTGGGTTTCACATGCCACCAACTCCACATTCACAGACAACTTCCTAGCCAAAGCCGTTTCAGGTAGCCCTCAATACAAAGGCTCTAGGTGCAACTATTGGTGTGAGAGCTAATTCAATCAAGGAAACACTGCATGTTGGTGAAGCGCATATTGAAGAAGAATCAGCCGAGTGGTTCTTGTGGGAGAACAACTCCATTTGGCTCACTAACTTCACACACCATCAGGCTTCCAAGCAGCTCTCAAGGAAACTCAGCTTTCACACTCTAGGCTTAATGCCCTTTGAGTGCATTATCTAGGAACAAACCTGGAAGAGCATCCCACACAAACCAATGCTCCACATGCGGGTTTCACATGCCACCAACTCCACATTCACAGACAACTTCCTATCCAAAGCCGTTTACAGATAGCCCTCAATACCAAGGCTCTAGGCCCAAATATTGGTGTGAGAGCTAATTCAATCAAGGAAACACTGCATGTTGGTGAAGCGCATATTGAAGAAGAATCAGCCGAGTGGTTCTTGTGGGAGAAAAACTCCATTTGGCTCACTAACTTCACACACCATCAGGCTTCCAAGCAGCTCTCAAGGAAACTCAGCTTTCATACTGTAGGCTTAATGCCCTTTGAGTGCCTAGGACTGAAATGAAGCTTGGTGAGCTTCCCACACAAACCAATGCTCCACATGCAGGTTTCACATGCCACCAACTCCACATTCACAGACAACTTCCTAGCCAAACCCATTTCAGGTAGCCCTCAATACAAAGGCTCTAGGCCCAAATATTGGTGTGAGAACTAATTCAATCAAGGAAACACTGCATGTTGGTGAAGCGCATATTGAAGAAGAATCAGCCGAGTGGTTCTTGTGGGAGGAGAACTCCATTTGGCTCACTAACTTCACACACCATCAGGCTTCCAAGCAGCTCTCAAGGAAACTCAGCTTTCACACTCTAGGCTTAATACCCTTTGAGTGCATTATCTAGGAACGAACCTGGTAGAGCATCCCACACAAACCAATGCTCCACATGCAGGTTCCACATGCCACCAACTCCACATTCACAGACAACTTCAGCGCCAAAGCCATTTGAGGTAGCCCTCAATACAAAGGTTCTAGGCAAAAATATTGTTGTGAGAGCTAATTAAATGAAGGAAACACTGCATGTTGGTGAAGCGCATATTGAGGAAGAATCAGCCGAGTGGTTCTTGTGGGAGAACAACTCCATTTGGCTCACTAACTTCACACACCATCAGGCTTCCAAGCAGCTCTCAAGGAAACTCAGCTTTCACACTCTAAGCTTAATGCCCTTTGAGTGCCTAGGACTGAAATGAAGCTTGGTGAGCTTCCCACACAAACCAATGCTCCACATGCGGATTTCACATGCCACCAACTCCACATTCACAGACAACTTCCTAGACAAAGCTGTTTTCAGATAGCCCTCAATACAAAGGCTTAATGCGCAAATATTGGTGTGAGGGCTAATTCAATCAAGGAAACACTGCATGTTGGTGAAGCGCATATTGAAGAAGAATCAGCCGAGTGTTTCTTGTGGGAGAAGAACTCCATTTGGCTCACTAACTTCACACACCATCAGGCTTCCAAGCAGCTCTCAAGGAAACTCAGCTTTCACACTCTAGGCTTAATGCCCTTTGAGTGCCTAGGACTGAAATGAAGCTTGGTGAGCTTCCCACAGAAACCAATTCTCCACATGTGGGTTTCACATGCCACCAACTCCACATTCACAGACAACTTCCTAGCCAAAGCCGTTTCAGGTAGCCCTCAATACAAAGGCTCTAGGTGCAACTATTGGTGTGAGAGCTAATTCAATCAAGGAAACACTGCATGTTGGTGAAGCGCATATTGAAGAAGAATCAGCCGAGTGGTTCTTGTGGGAGAACAACTCCATTTGGCTCACTAACTTCACACACCATCAGGCTTCCAAGCAGCTCTCAAGGAAACTCAGCTTTCACACTCTAGGCTTAATGCCCTTTGAGTGCAATATCTAGGAACAAACCTGGAAGAGCATCCCACAGAAACCAATTCTCCACATGTGGGTTTCACATGCCACCAACTCCACATTCACAGACAACTTCCTAGCCAAAGCCGTTTCAGGTAGCCCTCAATACAAAGGCTCTAGGTGCAACTATTGGTGTGAGAGCTAATTCAATCAAGGAAACACTGCATGTTGGTGAAGCGCATATTGAAGAAGAATCAGCCGAGTGGTTCTTGTGGGAGAACAACTCCATTTGGCTCACTAACTTCACACACCATCAGGCTTCCAAGCAGCTCTCAAGGAAACTCAGCTTTCACACTCTAGGCTTAATGCCCTTTGAGTGCATTATCTAGGAACAAACCTGGAAGAGCATCCCACACAAACCAATGCTCCACATGCGGGTTTCACATGCCACCAACTCCACATTCACAGACAACTTCCTATCCAAAGCCGTTTACAGATAGCCCTCAATACCAAGGCTCTAGGCCCAAATATTGGTGTGAGAGCTAATTCAATCAAGGAAACACTGCATGTTGGTGAAGCGCATATTGAAGAAGAATCAGCCGAGTGGTTCTTGTGGGAGAAAAACTCCATTTGGCTCACTAACTTCACACACCATCAGGCTTCCAAGCAGCTCTCAAGGAAACTCAGCTTTCATACTGTAGGCTTAATGCCCTTTGAGTGCCTAGGACTGAAATGAAGCTTGGTGAGCTTCCCACACAAACCAATGCTCCACATGCAGGTTTCACATGCCACCAACTCCACATTCACAGACAACTTCCTAGCCAAACCCATTTCAGGTAGCCCTCAATACAAAGGCTCTAGGCCCAAATATTGGTGTGAGAACTAATTCAATCAAGGAAACACTGCATGTTGGTGAAGCGCATATTGAAGAAGAATCAGCCGAGTGGTTCTTGTGGGAGGAGAACTCCATTTGGCTCACTAACTTCACACACCATCAGGCTTCCAAGCAGCTCTCAAGGAAACTCAGCTTTCACACTCTAGGCTTAATACCCTTTGAGTGCATTATCTAGGAACGAACCTGGTAGAGCATCCCACACAAACCAATGCTCCACATGCAGGTTCCACATGCCACCAACTCCACATTCACAGACAACTTCAGCGCCAAAGCCATTTGAGGTAGCCCTCAATACAAAGGTTCTAGGCAAAAATATTGTTGTGAGAGCTAATTAAATGAAGGAAACACTGCATGTTGGTGAAGCGCATATTGAGGAAGAATCAGCCGAGTGGTTCTTGTGGGAGAACAACTTCATTTGGCTCACTAACTTCACACACCATCAGGCTTCCAAGCAGCTCTCAAGGAAACTCAGCTTTCACACTCTAAGCTTAATGCCCTTTGAGTGCCTAGGACTGAAATGAAGCTTGGTGAGCTTCCCACACAAACCAATGCTCCACATGCGGGTTTCACATGCCACCAACTCCACATTCACAGACAACTTCCTAGACAAAGCTGTTTTCAGATAGCCCTCAATACAAAGGCTTAATGCGCAAATATTGGTGTGAGGGCTAATTCAATCAAGGAAACACTGCATGTTGGTGAAGCGCATATTGAAGAAGAATCAGCCGAGTGTTTCTTGTGGGAGAAGAACTCCATTTGGCTCACTAACTTCACACACCATCAGGCTTCCAAGCAGCTCTCAAGGAAACTCAGCTTTCACACTGTAGGCTTAATGCCCTTTGAGTGCCTAGGACTGAAATGAAGCTTGGTGAGCTTCCCACAGAAACCAATTCTCCACATGTGGGTTTCACATGCCACCAACTCCACATTCACAGACAACTTCCTAGCCAAAGCCGTTTCAGGTAGCCCTCAATACAAAGGCTCTAGGTGCAACTATTGGTGTGAGAGCTAATTCAATCAAGGAAACACTGCATGTTGGTGAAGCGCATATTGAAGAAGAATCAGCCGAGTGGTTCTTGTGGGAGAACAACTCCATTTGGCTCACTAACTTCACACACCATCAGGCTTCCAAGCAGCTCTCAAGGAAACTCAGCTTTCACACTCTAGGCTTAATGCCCTTTGAGTGCATTATCTAGGAACAAACCTGGAAGAGCATCCCACAAAAACCAATTCTCCACATGTGGGTTTCACATGCCACCAACTCCACATTCACAGACAACTTCCTAGCCAAAGCCGTTTCAGGTAGCCCTCAATACAAAGGCTCTAGGTGCAACTATTGGTGTGAGAGCTAATTCAATCAAGGAAACACTGCATGTTGGTGAAGCGCATATTGAAGAAGAATCAGCCGAGTGGTTCTTGTGGGAGAACAACTCCATTTGGCTCACTAACTTCACACACCATCAGGCTTCCAAGCAGCTCTCAAGGAAACTCAGCTTTCACACTCTAGGCTTAATGCCCTTTGAGTGCATTATCTAGGAACAAACCTGGAAGAGCATCCCACACAAACCAATGCTCCACATGCGGGTTTCACATGCCACCAACTCCACATTCACAGACAACTTCCTATCCAAAGCCGTTTACAGATAGCCCTCAATACAAAGGCTCTAGGCCCAAATATTGGTGTGAGAGCTAATTCAATGAAGGAAACACTGCATGTTGGTGAAGCGCATATTGAAGAAGAATCAGCCGAGTGGTTCTTGTGTGAGAACAACTCCATTTGGCTCACTAACTTCACACACCATCAGGCTTCCAAGCAGCTCTCAAGGAAACTCAGCTTTCACACTGTAGGTTTAATGCCCTTTGAGTGCCTAGGACTGAAATGAACCTTGGTGAGCTTCCCACACAAACCAATGCTCCACATGCGGTTTTCACATGCCACCAACTCCACATTCACAGACACTTCCTAGCTAAAGCCATTTCAGGTAGCCCTCAATACAAAGGCTCTAGGCGAAAATATTGGTGTGAGAGCTAATTAAATGAAGGAAACACTGCATGTTGGTGAAGCGCATATTGAGGAAGAATCAGCCGAGTGGTTCTTGTGGGAGAACAACTCCATTTGGCTCACTAACTTCACACACCATCAGGCTTCCAAGCAGCTCTCAAGGAAACTCAGCTTTCACATTCCAGGCTTAATGCCCTTTGAGTGCCTAGGACTGAAATGAAGCTTGGTGAGCTTCCCACACAAACCAATGCTCCACATGCGGGTTTCACATGCCACCAACTCCACATTCACAGACAACTTCCTAGCCAAAGCCATTTCAGGTAGCCCTCAATACAAAGGCTCTAGGCGCAAATATTGGTGTGAGAGCTAATTAAATGAAGGAAACACTGCATGTTGGTGAAGCGCATATTGAAGAAGAATCAGCCGAGTGTTTCTTGTTGTAGAACAACTCCATTTGGCTCACTAACTTCACACACCATCAGGCTTCCAAGCAGCTCTCAAGGAAACTCAGCTTTCACACTCTAGGCTTAATGCCCTTTGAGTGCATTATCTAGGAACGAACCTGGTAGAGCTTCCCACACAAACCAATGCTCCACATGCGGGTTTCACATGCCACCAACTCCACATTCACAGACAACTTCCTAGCCAAACCATTTCAGGTAGCCCTCAATACAAAGGCTCTAGGCCCAAATATTGGTGTGAGAGCTAATTCAAACAAGGAAACACTGCATGTTAGTGAAGCGCATATTGAAGAAGAATCAGCAGAGTGGTTCTTGTGGGAGAACAACTCCATTTGGCTCACTAACTTCACACACCATCATTCTTCCAAGCAGCTCTCAAGGAAACTCAGCTTTCACACTCTAAGCTTAATGCCCTTTGAGTGCCTAGGACTGAAATGAAGCTTGGTGAGCTTCCCACACAAACCAATGCTCCACATGCGGGTTTCACATGCCACCAACTCCACATTCACAGACAACTTCCTAGACAAAGCTGTTTTCAGATAACCCTCAATACAAAGGCTCAAGGCTCAAATATTGGTGTGAGGGCTAATTCAATCAAGGAAACACTGCATGTTGGTGAAGCGCATATTGAAGAAGAACCAGCCGAGTGGTTCTTGTGGGATAACAACTCCATTTGGCTCACTAACTTCACACACCATCAGGCTTCCAAGCAGCTCTCAAGGAAACTCAGCTTTCACACTGTAGGCTTAATACCCTTTGAGTGCCTAGGACTGAAATGAAGCTTGGTGAGCTTCCCACAGAAACCAATTCTCCACATGCAGGTTTCACATGCCACCAACTCCACATTCACAGACAACTTCAGCGCCAAAGCTGTTTTCAGATAGCTCTCAATAGAAGGGCTCTAAGCGCAAATATTGGTGTGAGAGCTAATTCAATCAAGGAAACACTGCATGTTGGTGAAGCGCATATTGAAGAAGAATCAGCCGAGTGGTTCTTGTGGGAGAACAACTCCATTTGGCTCACTAACTTCACACACCATCAGGCTTCCAAGCAGCTCTCAAGGAAACTCAGCTTTCACACTGTAGGTTTAATGCCCTTTGAGTGCCTAGGACTGAAATGAACCTTGGTGAGATTCCCACACAAACCAATGCTCCACATGCGGGTTTCACATGCAACCAACTCCACATTCACAGACAACTTCCTAGCCAAAGCCGTTTTCAGATAGCCCTCAATACAAAGGCTCTAGGCCCAAATATTGGTGTGAGAGCTAATTCAATCAAGGAAACACTGCATGTTGGTGAATCGCATATTGAAGAAGAATCAGCCGAGTGGTTCTTGTGGGAGAACAACTCCATTTGGCTCACTAACTTCACACACCATCAGGCTTCCAAGCAGCTCTCAAGGAAACTCAGCTTTCACACTCTAGGCTTAATGCCCTTTGAGTGCATTATCTAGGAACAAACCTGGTAGAGCTTCCCACACAAACCAATGCTCCACATGCGGGTTTCACATGCCACCAACTCCACATTCACAGACAACTTCAGCGCCAAAGCCATTTCAGGTAGCCCTCAATACAAAGGCTCTAGGCACAAATATTGGTGTGAGGGCTAATTCAATCAAGGAAACACTGCATGTTGGTGAAGCGCATATTGAAGAAGAATCAGCCGAGTGGTTCTTGTGGGAGAACAACTCCATTTGGCTCACTAACTTCACACACCATCAGGCTTCCAAGCAGCTCTCAAGGAAACCCAGTTTTCACACTCAAGGTTTAATGCCATTTGAGTGCCTAGGACTGAAATGAAGCTTGGTGAGCTTCCCACACAAAACAATGCTCCACATGCGGATTTCACATGCCACCAACTCCACATTCACAGACAACTTCCTAGCTAAAGCCTTTTTCAGATAGCCCTCAATACTAAGGCTCTAGGCACAAATATTGGTGTGAGAGCTAATTCAATCAAGGAAACACTGCATGTTGGTGAAGCGCATATTGAAGAAGAATCAGCCGAGTGGTTCTTGTGGGAGAACAACTCCATTTGGCTCAATAACTTCACACACCACCAGGCTTCCAAGCAGCTCTCAAGGAAACTCAGCTTTCACACTCTAAGCTTAATGCCCTTTGAGTGCCTAGGACTGAAATGAAGCTTGGTGAGCTTCCCACACAAACCAATGCTCCACATGCGGGTTTCACATGTCACCAACTACACATTCACAGACAACTTCCTACTAAAGCCGTTTTCAGATAGCCCTCAATACAAAGGCTCTAGGCGCAAATATTGGTGTGAGAGCTAATTCAATCAAGGAAACACTGCATGTTGGTGAAGCACATATTGAAGAAGAATCAGCCGAGTGGTTCTTGTGGGAGAACAACTCCATTTGGCTCACTAACTTCACACACCATCAGGCTTCCAAGCAGCTCTCAAGGAAACTCAGCTTTCACACTGTAGGTTTAATGCCCTTTGAGTGCCTAGGACTGAAATGAAGCTTGGTGAGCTTCCCACACAAACCATGTTCCACATGCGGGTTTCACATGCCACCAACTCCACATTCACAGACAACTTCCTAGCCAAAGCCGTTTTCAGATAGCCCTCAATACAAAGGCTCTAAGCGCAAATATTGGTGTGAGAGATAATTCAATCAAGGAAACACTGCATGTTGGTGAAGCGCATATTGAAGAAGAATCAGCCGAGTGGTTCTTGAGGGAGAACAACTCCATTTGTCTCACTAACTTCACACACCATCAGGCTTCCAAGCAGCTCTCAAGGAAACTCAGCTTTCACACTGTAGGCTTAATGCCCTTTGAGGGCATTATCTAGGAATGAACCTGGTAGAACATCCCACACAAACCAATGCTCCACATGCGGGTTTCACATGCCACCAACTCCACATTCACAGACAACTTTCTACGTAAAGCCGTTTTCAGATAGCCCTCAATACCAAGGTTCTAGGCGCAAATATTGGTGTGAGGGCTAATTCAATCAAGGAAACACTGCATGTTGGTGAAGCGCATATTGAAGAAGAATCAGCCGAGTGGTTCTTGTGGGAGAACAACTCCATTTGGCTCACTAACTTCACACACCATCAGGCTTCCAAGCAGCTCTCAAGGAAACTCAGCTTTCACACTCTAGGCTTAATGCCCTTTGAGGGCATTATCTAGGAACAAACCTGGTAGAGCATCCCACACAAACCAATGCTCCACATGCCGGTTTCACATGCCACCAACTCCACATTCACAGACAACTTCCTATCCAAAGCCGTTTACAGATAGCCCTCAATACCAAGGCTCTAAGCCCAAATATTGGTTTGAGAGCTAATTCAATCAAGGAAACACTGCATGTTGGTGAAGCGCATATTGAAGAAGAATCAGCCGAGTGGTTCTTGTGGGAGAACAACTCCATTTGGCTCACTAACTTCACACACCATCAGGCTTCCAAGCAGCTCTCAAGGAAACTCAGCTTTCACACTGTAGGTTTAATGCCCTTTGAGTGCCTAGGACTGAAATGAAGCTTGGTGAGCTTCCCACACAAACCATGTTCCACATGCGGGTTTCACATGCCACCAACTCCACATTCACAGACAACTTCCTAGCCAAAGCCGTTTTCAGATAGCCCTCAATACAAAGGCTCTCAGCGCAAATATTGGTGTGAGAGATAATTCAATCAAGGAAACACTGCATGTTGGTGAAGCGCATATTGAAGAAGAATCAGCCGAGTGGTTCTTGAGGGAGAACAACTCCATTTGTCTCACTAACTTCACACACCATCAGGCTTCCAAGCAGCTCTCAAGGAAACTCAGCTTTCACACTCTAGGCTTAATGCCCTTTGAGGGCATTATCTAGGAATGAACCTGGTAGAACATCCCACACAAACCAATGCTCCACATGCGGGTTTCACATGCCACCAACTCCACATTCACAGACAACTTTCTACGTAAAGCCGTTTTCAGATAGCCCTCAATACCAAGGTTCTAGGCGCAAATATTGGTGTGAGGGCTAATTCAATCAAGGAAACACTGCATGTTGGTGAAGCGCATATTGAAGAAGAATCAGCCGAGTGGTTCTTGTGGGAGAACAACTCCATTTGGCTCACTAACTTCACACACCATCAGGCTTCCAAGCAGCTCTCAAGGAAACTCAGCTTTCACACTCTAGGCTTAATGCCCTTTGAGGGCATTATCTAGGAACAAACCTGGTAGAGCATCCCACACAAACCAATGCTCCACATGCCGGTTTCACATGCCACCAACTCCACATTCACAGACAACTTCCTATCCAAAGCCGTTTACAGATAGCCCTCAATACCAAGGCTCTAGGCCCAAATATTGGTGTGAGAGCTAATTCAATCAAGGAAACACTGCATGTTGGTGAAGCGCATATTGAAGAAGAATCAGCCGAGTGGTTCTTGTGGGAGAACAACTCCATTTGGCTCACTAACTTCACACACCATCAGGCTTCCAAGCAGCTCTCAAGGAAACTCAGCTTTCACACTCTAGGATTAATGCCCTTTGAGTGCCTAGGACTGAAATGAAGCTTGGTGAGCTTCCCACACAAACCAATGCTCCACATGCGGGTTTCACATGCCACCAACTCCACATTCACAGACAACTTCCTAGCCAAACCCATTTCAGGTAGCCCTCAATACAAAGGCTCTAGGCCCAAATATTGGTGTGAGAGCTAATTCAATCAAGGAAACACTGCATGTTGGTGAAGCGCATATTGAAGAAGAATCAGCCGAGTGGTTCTTGTGGGAGAACAACTCCATTTGGCTCACTAACTTCACACACCATCAGGCTTCCAAGCAGCTCCCAAGGAAACTCAGCTTTCACACTCTAGGCTTAATGCCCTTTGAGTGCATTATCTAGGAACGAACCTGGTAGAGCTTCCCACACAAACCAATGCTCCACATGCGGGTTTCACATGCCACCAACTCCACATTCACAGACAACTTCAGCGCCAAAGCCATTTCAGGTAGCCCTCAATACAAAGGTTCTAGGCAAAAATATTGGTGTGAGAGCTAATTAAATGAAGGAAACACTGCATGTTGGTGAAGCGCATATTGAGGAAGAATCAGCCGAGTGGTTCTTGTGGGAGAACAACTCCATTTCGCTCACTAACTTCACACACCATCAGGCTTCCAAGCAGCTCTCAAGGAAACTCAGCTTTCACACTGTAAGCTTAATGCCCTTTGAGTGCCTAGGACTGAAATGAAGCTTGGTGAGCTTCCCACACAAACCAATGCTCCACATGCGGGTTTCACATGCCACCAACTCCTCATTCACAGACAACTAGAGCGCTAAAGCCGTTTTCAGATAGCCCTCAATACAAAGGCTTAAGGCGCAAATATTGGTGTGAGGGCTAATTCAATCAAGGAAACACTGCATGTTGGTGAAGCGCATATTGAAGAAGAATCAGCCGAGTGGTTCTTGTGGGAGAAGAACTCCATTTGGCTCACTAACTTCACACACCATCAGGCTTCCAAGCAGCTCTCAAGGAAACTCAGCTTTCACACTGTAGGCTTAATGCCCTTTGAGTGCCTAGGACTGAAATGAAGCTTGGTGAGCTTCCCACAGAAACCAATTCTCCCTATGTGGGTTTCACATGCCACCAACTCCACATTCACAGACAACTTCCTAGCCAAAGCCGTTTCAGGTAGCCCTCAATACAAAGGCTCTAGGTGCAACTATTGGTGTGAGAGCTAATTCAATCAAGGAAACACTGCATGTTGGTGAAGCGCATATTGAAGAAGAATCAGCCGAGTGGTTCTTGTGGGAGAACAACTCCATTTGGCTCACTAACTTCACACACCATCAGGCTTCCAAGCAGCTCTCAAGGAAACTCAGCTTTCACACTCTAGGCTTAATGCCCTTTGAGTGCATTATCTAGGAACAAACCTGGAAGAGCATCCCACACAAACCAATGCTCCACATGCGGGTTTCACATGCCACCAACTCCTCATTCACAGACAACTTCCTATCCAAAGCCGTTTACAGATAGCCCTCAATACAACGGCTCTAGGCCCAAATATTGGTGTGAGAGCTAATTCAATCAAGGAAACACTGCATGTTGGTGAAGCGCATATTGAAGAAGAATCAGCAGAGTGGTTCTTGTGGGAGAACAACTCCATTTGGCTCACTAACTTCACACACCATCAGGCTTCCAAGCAGCTCTCAAGGAAACTCAGGTTTCACACTCTAGGATTAATGCCCTTTGAGTGCCTAGGACTGAAATGAAGTTTGGTGAGCTTCCCACACAAACCAATGCTCCACATGCGGGTTTCACATGCCACCAACTCCTCATTCACAGACAACTTCCTATCCAAAGCCGTTTACAGATAGCCCTCAATACAACGGCTCTAGGCCCAAATATTGGTGTGAGAGCTAATTCAATCAAGGAAACACTGCATGTTGGTGAAGCGCATATTGAAGAAGAATCAGCAGAGTGGTTCTTGTGGGAGAACAACTCCATTTGGCTCACTAACTTCACACACCATCAGGCTTCCAAGCAGCTCTCAAGGAAACTCAGGTTTCACACTCTAGGATTAATGCCCTCTGAGTGCCTAGGACTGAAATGAAGTTTGGTGAGCTTCCCACACAAACCAATGCTCCACATGCGGGTTTCACATGCCACCAACTCCACATTCACAGACACTTCCTAGCCAAAGCCATTTCAGGTAGCCCTCAATACAAAGGCTCTAGGCCCAAATATTGGTGTGAGAGCTAATTCAATCAAGGAAACACTGCATGTTGGTGAAGCGCATATTGAGGAAGAATCAGCCGAGTGGTTCTTGTGGGAGAACAACTCCATTTGGCTCACTGACTTCACACACCATCAGGCTTCCAAGCAGCTCTCAAGGAAACTCAGCTTTCACACTCTAGGCTTAATGCCCTTTGAGTGCCTAGGACTGAAATGAACCTTGGTGAGCTTCCCACACAAACCAATGCTCCACATGCGGGTTTCACATGCCACCAACTCCACATTCACAGACAACTTCCTAGCCAAAGCCATTTCAGATAGCCCTCAATACAAAGGCTCTTGGCGCAAATATTGGTGTGAGAGCTAATTCAATCAAGGAAACACTGCATGTTGGTGAAGCGCATATTGAAGAAGAATCAGCCGAGTGTTTCTTGTTGTAGAACAGCTCCATTTGGCTCACTAACTTCACACACCATCAGGCTTCCAAGCAGCTCTCAAGGAAACTCAGCTTTCACACTCTAGGCTTAATGCCCTTTGAGTGCATTATCTAGGAACAAACCTGGTAGAGCTTCCCACACAAACCAATGCTCCACATGCGGGTTTCACATGCCACCAACTCCACATTCACAGACAACTTCCTAGCCAAACCATTTCAGGTAGCCCTCAATACAAAGGCTCTAGGCCCAAATATTGGTGTGAGAGCTAATTCAAACAAGGAAACACTGCATGTTAGTGAAGCGCATATTGAAGAAGAATCAGCAGAGTGGTTCTTGTGGGAGAACAACTCCATTTGGCTCACTAACTTCACACACCATCAGGCTTCCAAGCAGCTCTCAAGGAAACTCAGCTTTCACACTCTAAGCTTAATGCCCTTTGAGTGCCTAGGACTGAAATGAAGCTTGGTGAGCTTCCCACACAAACCAATGCTCCACATGCGGGTTTCACATGCCACCAACTCCACATTCACAGACAACTTCCCAGACAAAGCTGTTTTCAGATAACCCTCAATACAAAGGCTCAAGGCGCAAATATTGGTGTGAGGGCTAATTCAATCAAGGAAACACAGCATGTTGGTGAAGCGCATATTGAAGAAGAACCAGCCGAGTGGTTCTTGTGGGAGAAGAACTCCATTTGGCTCACTAACTTCACACACCATCAGGCTTCCAAGCAGCTCTCAAGGAAACTCAGCTTTCACACTGTAGGCTTAATACCCTTTGAGTGCCTAGGACTGAAATGAAGCTTGGTGAGCTTCCCACACAAACCAATTCTCCACATACAGGTTTCACATGCCACCAATTCCACATTCACAGACAACTTCCTAGCCAAAGCCGTTTCTGGTAGCCCTCAATACAAAGGCTCTAGGTGCAACTATTGGTGTGAGAGGTAATTCAATCAAGGAAACACTGCATGTTGGTGAAGCGCATATTGCGGAAGAATCAGCCGAGTGGTTCTTGTGGGAGAACAACTCCATTTGGCTCACTAACTTCACACACCATCAGGCTTCCAAGCAGCTCTCAAGGAAACTCAGCTTTCACACTCTAGGCTTAATGCCCTTTGAGTGCCTAGGACTGAAATGAACCTTGGTGAGCTTCCCACACAAACCAATGCTCCACATGCGGGTTTCACATGCCACCAACTACTCCACATTCACAGACAACTTCCTAGCCAAAGCCGTTTTCAGATAGCCCTCAATTCCAAGGTTCTAGGCGCAAATATTGGTGTGAGGGCTAATTCAATCAAGGAAACACTGCATGTTGGTGAAGCGCATATTGAAGAAGAATGAGCCGAGTGGTTCTTCTGGGAGAACAACTCCATTTGGCTCACTAACTTCACACACCATCAGGCTTCCAAGCAGCTCTCAAGGAAACTCAGCTTTCACACTCTAGGATTAATGCCCTTTGAGTGCATTATCTAGGAACAAACCTGGAAGAGCATCCCACACAAACCAATGCTCCACATGCGGGTTTCACATGCCACCAACTCCACATTCACAGACAACTTCCCAGACAAAGCTGTTTTCAGATAACCCTCAATACAAAGGCTCAAGGCGCAAATATTGGTGTGAGGGCTAATTCAATCAAGGAAACACAGCATGTTGGTGAAGCGCATATTGAAGAAGAACCAGCCGAGTGGTTCTTGTGGGAGAAGAACTCCATTTGGCTCACTAACTTCACACACCATCAGGCTTCCAAGCAGCTCTCAAGGAAACTCAGCTTTCACACTCTAGGCTTAATGCCCTTTGAGTGCCTAGGACTGAAATGAAGCTTGGTGAGCTTCCCACACAAACCAATGCTCCACATGCGGGTTTCACATGCCACCAACTACTCCACATTCACAGACAACTTCCTAGCCAAAGCCGTTTTCAGATAGCCCTCAATACCAAGGTTCTAGGCGCAAATATTGGTGTGAGGGCTAATTCAATCAAGGAAACACTGCATGTTGGTGAAGCGCATATTGAAGAAGAATGAGCCGAGTGGTTCTTCTGGGAGAACAACTCCATTTGGCTCGCTAACTTCACACACCATCAGGCTTCCAAGCAGCTCTCAAGGAAACTCAGCTTTCACACTCTAGGCTTAATGCCCTTTGAGTGCATTATCTAGGAACAAACCTGGAAGAGCATCCCACACAAACCAATGCTCCACATGCGGGTTTCACATGCCACCAACTCCACATTCACAGACAACTTCCTATCCAAAGCCATTTACAGATAGCCCTCAATACAAAGGCTCTAGTCCCAAATATTGGTGTGAGAGCTAATTCAATCAAGGAAACACTGCATGTTGGTGAAGCGCATATTGAAGAAGAATCAGCCGAGTGGTTCTTGTGTGAGAACAACTCCATTTGGCTCACTAACTTCACACACCTTCAGGCTTCCAAGCAGCTCTCAAGGAAACTCAGCTTTCACACTCTAGGATTAATGCCCTTTGAGTGCCAAGGACTGAAATGAAGCTTGGTGAGCTTCCCACACAAACCAATGCTCCACATGCGGGTTTCACATGCCACCAACTCCACATTCACAGACACTTCCTAGCCAGAGCCATTTCTGGTAGCCCTCAATACAAAGGCTCTAGGCGAAAATATTGGTGTGAGAGCTAATTAAATGAAGGAAACACTGCATGTTGGTGAAGCGCATATTGAGGAGGAATCAGCCGAGTGGTTCTTGTGGGAGAACAACTCCATTTGGCTCACTAACTTCACACACCATCAGGCTTCCAAGCAGCTCTCAAGGAAACTCAGCTTTCACACTCTAGGCTTAATGCCCTTTGAGTGCCTAGGACTGAAATGAAGCTTGGTGAGCTTCCCACACAAACCAATGCTCCACATGCGGGTTTCACATGCCACCAACTCCACATTCACAGACAACTTCCTAGCCAAAGCCATTTCAGGTAGCCCTCAATACAAAGGCTCTAGGCGCAAATATTGGTGTGAGAGCTAATTCAATCAAGGAAACACTGCATGTTGGTGAAGCGCATATTGAAGAAGAATCAGCCGAATGTTTCTTGTGGGAGAACAACGCCATTTGGCTCACTAACTTCACACACCATCAGGCTTCCAAGCAGCTCTCAAGGAAACTCAGCTTTCACACTCTAGGATTAATGCCCTTTGAGTGCATTATCTAGGAACAAACCTGGTAGAACATCCCACACAAACCAATGCTCCACATGCGGGTTTCACATGCCACCAACTCCACATTCACAGACAACTTCCTAGCCAAACCATTTCAGGTAGCCCTCAATACAAAGGCTCTAGGCCCAAATATTGGTGTGAGAGCTAATTCAAACAAGGAAACACTGCATGTTAGTGAAGCGCATATTGAAGAAGAATCAGCAGAGTGGTTCTTGTGGGAGAACAACTCCATTTGGCTCACTAACTTCACACACCATCATTCTTCCAAGCAGCTCTCAAGGAAACTCAGCTTTCACACTCTAAGCTTAATGCCCTTTGAGTGCCTAGGACTGAAATGAAGCTTGGTGAGCTTCCCACACAAACCAATGCTCCACATGCGGGTTTCACATGCCACCAACTCCACATTCACAGACAACTTCCTAGACAAAGCTGTTTTCAGATAACCCTCAATACAAAGGCTCAAGGCGCAAATATTGGTGTGAGGGCTAATTCAATCAAGGAAACACTGCATGTTGGTGAAGCGCATATTGAAGAAGAACCAGCCGAGTGGTTCTTGTGGGAGAACAACTCCATTTGGCTCACTAACTTCACACACCATCAGGCTTCCAAGCAGCTCTCAAGGAAACTCAGCTTTCACACTGTAGGCTTAATACCCTTTGAGTGCCTAGGACTGAAATGAAGCTTGGTGAGCTTCCCACACAAACCAATGCTCCACATGCGGGTTTCACATGCCACCAACTCCACATTCACAGACAACTTCCTATCCAAAGCCGTTTAGAGATAGCCCTCAATACAAAGGCTCTAGGCCCAAATATTGGTGTGAGAGCTAATTCAATCAAGGAAACACTGCATGTTGGTGAAGCGCATATTGAAGAAGAATCAGCCGAGTGGTTCTTGTGGGAGAACAACTCCATTTGGCTCACTAACTTCACACACCTTCAGGCTTCCAAGCAGCTCTCAAGGAAACTCAGCTTTCACACTCTAGGATTAATGCCCTTTGAGTGCCAAGGACTGAAATGAAGCTTGGTGAGCTTCCCACACAAACCAATGCTCCACATGCGGGTTTCACATGCCACCAACTCCACATTCACAGACACTTCCTAGCCAGAGCCATTTCTGGTAGCCCTCAATACAAAGGCTCTAGGCGAAAATATTGGTGTGAGAGCTAATTAAATGAAGGAAACACTGCATGTTGGTGAAGCGCATATTGAGGAAGAATCAGCCGAGTGGTTCTTGTGGGAGAACAACTCCATTTGGCTCACTAACTTCACACACCATCAGGCTTCCAAGCAGCTCTCAAGGAAACTCAGCTTTCACACTCTAGGCTTAATGCCCTTTGAGTGCCTAGGACTGAAATGAAGCTTGGTGAGCTTCCCACACAAACCAATGCTCCACATGCGGGTTTCACATGCCACCAACTCCACATTCACAGACAACTTCCTAGCCAAAGCCATTTCAGGTAGCCCTCAATACAAAGGCTCTAGGCCCAAATATTGGTGTGAGAGCTAATTCAATCAAGGAAACACTGCATGTTGGTGAAGCGCATATTGAAGAAGAATCAGCCGAGTGGTTCTTGTGGGAGAACAACTCCATTTGGCTCACTAACTTCACACACCATCAGGCTTCCAAGCAGCTCTCAAGGAAACTCAGCTTTCACACTCTAGGCTTAATGCCCTTTGAGTGCATTATCTAGGAACGAACCTGGTAGAGCATCCCACACAAACCAATGCTCCACATGCAGGTTTCACATGCCACCAACTCCACATTCACAGACAACTTCCTAGCCAAAGCCGTTTCTGGTAGCCCTCAATACAAAGGCTCTAGGTGCAACTATTGGTGTGAGAGGTAATTCAATCAAGGAAACACTGCATGTTGGTGAAGCGCATATTGCGGAAGAATCAGCCGAGTGGTTCTTGTGGGAGAACAACTCCATTTGGCTCACTAACTTCACACACCATCAGGCTTCCAAGCAGCTCTCAAGGAAACTCAGCTTTCACACTGCAGGTTTATTGGCCTTTGAGTGCCTAGGACTGAAATGAAGCTTGGTGAGCTTCCCACACAAACCAATGCTCCACATGCGGGTTTCACATGCCACCAACTCCTCATTCACAGACAACTTCCTAGCTAAAGCCGTTTTCAGGTAGCCCTCAATACAAAGGCTCTAGGCGCAAATATTGGTGTGAGAGCTAATTCAATCAAGGAAACACTGCATGTTGGTGAAGCACATATTGAAGAAGAATCAGCCGAGTGGTTCTTGTGGGAGAACAACTCCATTTGGCTCACTAACTTCACACACCATCAGGCTTCCAAGCAGCTCTCAAGGAAACTCAGCTTTCACACTTTAGGCTTAATGCCCTTTGAGTGCCTAGGACTGAAATGAAGCTTGGTGAGCTACCCACACAAACCAATGCTCCACATGCGGGTTTCACATGCCACCAACTCCACATTCACAGACAACTTCCTAGCTAAAGCCGTTTTCAGATAGCCCTCAATACAAAGGCTCTAGGCGCAAATATTGGTGTGAGAGCTAATTCAATCAAGGAAACACTGCATGTTGGTGAAGCTCATATTGAGGAAGAATCAGCCGAGTGGTTCTTGTGGGAGAACAACTCCATTTGGCTCACTAACTTCACACACCATCAGGCTTCCAAGCAGCTCTCAAGGAAACTCAGCTTTCACACTGCAGGTTTATTGCCCTTTGAGTGCCTAGGACTGAAATGAAGCTTGGTGAGCTTCCCACACAAACCAATGCTCCACATGCGGGTTTCACATGCCACCAACTCCACATTCACAGACAACTTCCTAGCTAAAGCCGTTTTCAGATAGCCATCAAAAAAAAGGCTCTAGGCGCAAATATTGGTGTGAGAGCTATTTCAATCAAGAAAACACTGCATGTTGGTGAAGCGCATATTGAAGAAGAATCAGCCGGGTGGTTCTTGTGGGAGAACAACTCCATTTGGCTCACTAACTTCACACACCATCAGGCATCCAAGCAGCTCTCAAGGAAACTCAGCTTTCACACTGTAGGCTTAATGCCCTTTGAGTGCCTAGGACTGAAATGAAGCTTGGTGAGCTACCCACACAATCCAATACTCCACATGCGGGTTTCACATGCCACCAACTCCACATTCACAGACAACTTCAGCGCCAAAGCCGTTTTCAGATAGCCCTCAATACAAAGGCTCTAGGCACAAATATTGGTGTGAGAGCTAATTCAATCAAGGAAACACTGCATGTTGGTGAAGCGCACATTGAGGAAGAATCAGCCGAGTGGTTCTTGTGGGAGAACAACTCCATTTGGCTCACTAACTTCACACACCATCAGGCTTCCAAGCAGCTCTCAAGGAAACTCAGTTTTCACACTCTAGGCTTAATGCCCTTTGAGTGCCTGGGACTGAAATGAAGCTTGGTGAGCTTCCCACACAAACCAATGCTCCACATGCGGGTTTCACATGCCACCAACTCCTCATTCACAGACAACTTCCTAGCTAAAGCCGTTTTCAGATAGCCCTCAATACAAAGGCTCTAGGCGCAAATATTGGTGTGAGAGCAAATTCAATCAAGGAAACACTGCATGTTGGTGAAGCACATATTGAAGAAGAATCAGCCGAGTGGTTCTTGTGGGAGAACAACTCCATTTCGCTCACTAACTTCACACACCATCAGGCTTCCAAGCAGCTCTCAAGGAAACTCAGCTTTCACACTCTAGGCTTAATGCCCTTTGAGTGCCTAGGACTGAAATGAAGCTTGGTGAGCTTCCCACACAAACCAATGCTCCACATGCGGGTTTCACATGCCACCAACTCCACATTCACAGACAACTTCCTAGCTAAAGCCGTTTTCAGATAGCCCTCAATACAAAGGCTCTAGGCGCAAATATTGGTGTGAGAGCTAATTCAATCATTGAAACACTGCATGTTGGTGAAGCTCATATTGAAGAAGAATCAGCCGAGTGGTTCTTGTGGGAGAACAACTCCATTTGGCTCACTAACTTCACACACCATCAGGCTTCCAAGCAGCTCTCAAGGAAACTCAGCTTTCACACTCTAGGCTTAATGCCCTTTGAGTGCCTAGGACTGAAATGAAGCTTGGTGAGCTTCCCACACAAACCAATGCTCCATATGCGAGTTTCACATGCCACCAACTCCACATTCACAGACAACTTCAGCGCCAAAGCTGTTTTCTGATAGCCCTCAATACAAAGGCTCTAGGCGCAAATATTGGTGTGAGAGCTAATTCAATCAAGGAAACACTGCATGTTGGTGAAGCGCATATTGAAGAAGAATGAGCCGAGTGGTTCTTCTGGGAGAACAACTCCATTTGGCTCACTAACTTCACACACCATCAGGCTTCCAAGCAGCTCTCAAGGAAACTCAGCTTTCACACTCTAGGTTTAATGCCGTTTGAGTGCCTAGGACTGAAATGAAGCTTGGTGAGCTTCCCACACAAACCAATACTCCACATGCGGGTTTCACATGCCACCAACTCCTCATTCACAGACAACTTCCTAGCTAAAGCCGTTTTCAGATAGCCCTCAAAACAAAGGCTCTAGGCGCAAATATTGGTGTGAGGGCTAATTCAATCAAGGAAACACTGCATGTTGGTGAAGCACATATTGAAGAAGAATCAGCCGAGTGGTTCTTGTGGGAGAACAACTCCATTTGGCTCACTAACTTCACACACCATCAGGCTTCCAAGCAGCTCTCAAGGAAACTCAGCTTTCACACTCTAGGCTTAATGCCCTTTGAGTGCCTAGGACTGAAATGAAGCTTGGTGAGCTTCCCACACAAACCAATGCTCCACATGCGGGTTTCACATGCCACCAACTCCACATTCACAGACAACTTCAGCGCCAAAGCTGTTTTCAGATAGCCCTCAATACAAAGGCTCTAGGCCCAAATATTGGTGTGAGAGCTAATTCAATCAAGGAAACACTGCATGTTGGTGAAGCGCATATTGAAGAAGAATGAGCCGAGTGGTTCTTGTGGGAGAACAACTCCATTTGGCTCACTAACTTCACACACCATCAGGCTTCCAAGCAGCTCTCAAGGAAACTCAGCTTTCACACTCTAGGTTTAATGCCGTTTGAGTGCCTAGGACTGAAATGAAGCTTGGTGAGCTTCCCACACAAACCAATACTCCACATGCGGGTTTCACATGCCACCAACTCCTCATTCACAGACAACTTCCTAGCTAAAGCCGTTTTCAGATAGCCCTCAAAACAAAGGCTCTAGGCGCAAATATTGGTGTGAGAGCTAATTCAATCAAGGAAACACTGCATGTTGGTGAAGCACATATTGAAGAAGAATCAGCCGAGTGGTTCTTGTGGGAGAACAACTCCATTTGGCTCACTAACTTCACACACCATCAGGCTTCCAAGCAGCTCTCAAGGAAACTCAGCTTTCACACTCTAGGCTTAATGCCCTTTGAGTGCCTAGGACTGAAATGAAGCTTGGTGAGCTTCCCACACAAACCAATGCTCCACATGCGGGTTTCACATGCCACCAACTCCACATTCACAGACAACTTCAGCGCCAAAGCCGTTTTCAGATAGCCCTCAATACAAAGGCTCTAGGCCCAAATATTGGTGTGAGAGCTAATTCAATCAAGGAAACACTGCATGTTGGTGAAGCGCATATTGAAGAAGAATCAGCCTAGTGGTTCTTGTGGGAGAACAACTCCATTTGGCTCACTAACTTCACGCACCATCAGGAATAAAAGCAGCTCTCAAGGAAACTCAGCTTTCACACTCTAGGCTTAAAGCCCTTTGAGTGCCTAGGACTGAAATGAAGCTTGGTGAGCTTCCCACACAAACCAATGCTCCACATGCGGGTTTCCCATGCCACCAACTCCACATTCACAACTTCCTAGCCAAAGCCGTTTCAGGTAGCCCTCAATACAAAGGCTCTAGGTGCAACTATTGGTGTGAGACCTAATTCAATCAAGGAAACACTGCATGTTGGTGAAGCGCATATTGAGGAAGAATCAGCCGAGTGGTTCTTGTGGGAGAACAACTCCATTTGGCTCACTAACTTCACACACCATCAGGCTTCCAAGCAGCTCTCAAGGAAACTGAGCTTTCACACTCTAAGCATAATGCCCTTTGAGTGCCTAGGACTGAAATGAAGCTTGGTGAGCTACCCACACAAACCAATGCTCCACATGCGGGTTTCACATGCCACCAACTCCACATTCACAGACAACTTCCTAGCTAAAGCCGTTTTCAGATAGCCATCAAAACAAAGGCTCTAGGCGCAAATATTGGTGTGAGAGCTAATTCAATCAAGAAAACACTGCATGTTGGTGAAGCGCATATTGAAGAAGAATCAGCCGAGTGGTTCTTGTGGGAGAACAACTCCATTTGGCTCACTAACTTCACACACCATCAGGCATCCAAGCAGCTCTCAAGGAAACTCAGCTTTCACACTGTAGGCTTAATGCCCTTTGAGTGCCTAGGACTGAAATGAAGCTTGGTGAGCTACCCACACAATCCAATACTCCACATGCGGGTTTCACATGCCACCAACTCCACATTCACAGACAACTTCCTAGCCAAAGCCGTTTTCAGATAGCCCTCAAAGCAAAGGCTCTAGGTGCAAATATTGGTGTGAGAGCTAATTCAATCAAGGAAACACTGCATGTTGGTGAAGCGCACATTGAGGAAGAATCAGCCGAGTGGTTCTTGTGGGAGAACAACTCCATTTGGCTCACTAACTTCACACACCATCAGGCTTCCAAGCAGCTCTCAAGGAAACTCAGTTTTCACACTCTAGGCTTAATGCCCTTTGAGTGCCTAGGACTGAAATGAAGCTTGGTGAGCTTCCCACACAAACCAATGCTCCACATGCGGGTTTCACATGCCACCAACTCCTCATTCACAGACAACTTCCTAGCCAAAGCCGTTTTCAGATAGCCCTCAATACAAAGGCTCTAGGCGCAAATATTGGTGTGAGAGCAAATTCAATCAAGGAAACACTGCATGTTGGTGAAGCACATATTGAAGAAGAATCAGCCGAGTGGTTCTTGTGGGAGAACAACTCCATTTGGCTCACTAACTTCACACACCATCAGGCTTCCAAGCAGCTCTCAAGGAAACTCAGCTTTCACACTCTCAGCTTAATGCCCTTTGAGTGCCTAGGACTGAAATGAAGCTTGGTGAGCTTCCCACACAAACCAATGCTCCACATGCGGGTTTCACATGCCACCAACTCCACATTCACAGACAACTTCCTAGCTAAAGCCGTTTTCAGATAGCCCTCAATACAAAGGCTCTAGGCGCAAATATTGGTGTGAGAGCTAATTCAATCAAGGAAACACTGCATGTTGGTGAAGCGCATATTGAAGAAGAATCAGCTGAGTGGTTCTTGTGGGAGAACAACTCCATTTGGCTCACTAACTTCACACACCATCAGGCTTCCAAGCAGCTCTCAAGGAAACTCAGCTTTCACACTCTAGGTTTAATGCCCTTTGAGTGCCTAGGACTGAAATGAAGCTTGGTGAGCTTCCCACACAAACCAATGCTCCACATGCGGGTTTCACATGCCACCAACTCCTCATTCACAGACAACTTCCTAGCTAAAGCCGTTTTCAGATAGCCCTCAATACAAAGGCTCTAGGCGCAAATATTGGTGTGAGAGCAAATTCAATCAAGGAAACACTGCATGTTGGTGAAGCACATATTGAAGAAGAATCAGCCGAGTGGTTCTTGCGGGAGAACAACTCCATTTGGCTCACTAACTTCACACACCATCAGGCTTCCAAGCAGCTCTCAAGGAAACTCAGCTTTCACACTCTAGGTTTAATGCCCTTTGAGTGCCTAGGACTGAAATGAAGCTTGGTGAGCTTCCCACACAAACCAATGCTCCACATGCGGGTTTCACATGCCACCAACTCCACATTCACAGACAACTTCCTAGCTAAAGCCGTTTTCAGATAGCCCTCAATACAAAGGCTCTAGGCGCAAATATTGGTGTGAGAGCTAATTCAATCAAGGAAACACTGCATGTTGGTGAAGCTCATATTGGAGAAGAATCAGCCGAGTGGTTCTTGTGGGAGAACAACTCCATTTGGCTCACTAACTTCACACACCATCAGGCTTCCAAGCAGCTCTCAAGCAAACTCAGCTTTCACACTCTAGGTTTAATGCCCTTTGAGTGCCTAGGACTGAAATGAAGCTTGGTGAGCGACCCACACAATCCAATACTCCACATGCGGGTTTCACACGCCACCAACTCCACATTCACAGACAACTTCCTAGCTAAAGCCGTTTTCTGATAGCCCTCAATACAAAGGCTCTAGGCGCAAATATTGGTGTGAGAGCTAATTCAATCAAGGAAACACTGCATGTTGGTGAAGCGCATATTGAAGAAGAATGAGCCGAGTGGTTCTTGTGGGAGAACAACTCCATTTGGCTCACTAACTTCACACACCATCAGGCTTCCAAGCAGCTCTCAAGGAAACTCAGCTTTCACACTGTAGGCTTAATGCCCTTTGAGTGCCTAGGACTGAAATGAAGCTTGGTGAGCTTCCCACACAAACCAATACTCCACATGCGGGTTTCACATGCCACCAACTCCACATTCACAGACAACTTCCTAGCTAAAGCCGTTTTCAGATAGCCCTCAATACAAAGGCTCTAGGCGCAAATATTGGTGTGAGAGCTAATTCAATCAAGGAAACACTGCATGTTGGTGAAGCTCATATTGGAGAAGAATGAACCGAGTGGTTCTTGTGGGAGAACAACTCCATTTGGCTCACTAACTTCACACACCATCAGGCTTCCAAGCAGCTCTCAAGCAAACTCAGCTTTCACACTCTAGGTTTAATGCCCTTTGAGTGCCTAGGACTGAAATGAAGCTTGGTGAGCGACCCACACAATCCAATACTCCACATGCGGGTTTCACATGCCACCAACTCCACATTCACAGAAAACTTCCTAGCTAAAGCCGTTTTCAGATAGCCCTCAATACAAAGGCTCTAGGCGCAAATATTGGTGTGAGAGCTAATTCAATCAAGGAAACACTGCATGTTGGTGAAGCGCATATTGAAGAAGAATCAGCCGAGTGGTTCTTGTGGGAGAACAACTCCATTTGGCTCACTAACTTCACACACCATCAGGCTTCCAAGCAGCTCTCAAGGAAACTCAGCTTTCACACTCTAAGCTTAATGCCGTTTGACTGCCTAGGACTGAAATGAAGCTTGGTGAGCTTCCCACACAAACCAATGCTCCATATGCGAGTTTCACATGCCACCAACTCCATATTCACAGACAACTTCAGCTCCAAAGCCGTTTTCAGATAGCCCTCAATACAAAGGCTCTAGGCGCAAATATTGGTGTGAGAGCTAATTCAATCAAGGAAACACTGCATGTTGGTGAAGCGCATATTGAAGAAGAATCAGCCGAGTGGTTCTTGTGGGAGAACAACTCCATTTGGCTCACTAACTTCACACACCATCAGGCTTCCAAGCAGCTCTCAAGGAAACTCACCTTTCACACTCTAGGTTTAATGCCCTTTGAGTGCCTAGGACTGAAATGAAGCTTGGTGAGCTTACCACACAAACCAATGCTCCACATGCGGGTTTCACATGCCACCAACTCCACATTCACAGACAACTTCCTAGCTAAAGCCGTTTTCAGATAGCCATCAAAACAAAGGCTCTAGGCGCAAATATTGGTGTGAGAGCTAATTCAATCAAGAAAACACTGCATGTTGGTGAAGCGCATATTGAAGTAGAATCAGCCAAGTGGTTCTTGTGGGAGAACAACTCCATTTGGCTCACTAACTTCACACACCATCAGGCATCCAAGCAGCTCTCAAGGAAACTCAGCTTTCACACTGTAGGCTTAATGCCCTTTGAGTGCCTAGGACTGAAATGAAGCTTGGTGAGCTACCCACACAATCCAATACTCCACATGCGGGTTTCACATGCCACCAACTCCACATTCACAGACAACTTCCTAGCCAAAGCCGTTTTCAGATAGCCCTCAATACAAAGGCTCTAGGTGCAAATATTGGTGTGAGAGCTAATTCAATCAAGGAAACACTGCATGTTGGTGAAGCGCACATTGAGGAAGAATCAGCCGAGTGGTTCTTGTGGGAGAACAACTCCATTTGGCTCACTAACTTCACACACCATCAGGCTTCCAAGCAGCTCTCAAGGAAACTAAGTTTTCACACTCTAGGCTTAATGCCCTTTGAGTGCCTAGGACTGAAATGAACCTTGGTGAGCTTCCCACACAAACCAATGCTCCACATGCGGGTTTCACATGCCACCAACTCCTCATTCACAGACAACTTCCTAGCTAAAGCCGTTTTCAGATAGCCCTCAATACAAAGGCTCTAGGCGCAAATATTGGTGTGAGAGCAAATTCAATCAAGGAAACACTGCATGTTGGTGAAGCACATATTGAAGAAGAATCAGCCGAGTGGTTCTTGTGGGAGAACAACTCCATTTCGCTCACTAACTTCACACACCATCAGGCTTCCAAGCAGCTCTCAAGGAAACTCAGCTTTCACACTCTAGGCTTAATGCCCTTTGAGTGCCTAGGACTGAAATGAAGCTTGGGGAGCTTCCCACACAAACCAATGCTCCACATGCGGGTTTCACATGCCACCAACTCCACATTCACAGACAACTTCCTAGCTAAAGCCTTTTTCAGATAGCCCTCAATACAAAGGCTCTAGGTGCAAATATTGGTGTGAGAGCTAATTAAATGAAGGAAACACTGCATGTTGGTGAAGCGCACATTGAGGAAAAATCAGCCGAGTGGTTCTTGTGGGAGAACAACTCCATTTGGCTCACTAACTTCACACACAATCAGGCTTCAAAGCAGCTCTCAAGGAAACTCAGCTTTCACACTCTAAGCTTAATGCCCTTTGAGTGCCTAGGACTGAAATGAACCTTGGTGAGATTCCCACACAAACCAATGCTCCACATGCAGGTTTCACATGCCACCAACTCCACATTCACAGACAACTTCCTAGCTAAAGCCGTTTTCAGATAGCCATCAAAACAAAGGCTCTAGGCGCAAATATTGGTGTGAGAGCAAATTCAATCAAGGAAACACTGCATGTTGGTGAAGCACATATTGAAGAAGAATCAGCCGAGTGGTTCTTGTGGGAGAACAACTCCATTTGCCTCACTAACTTCACACACCATCAGGCTTCCAAGCAGCTCTCAAGGAAACTCAGCTTTCACACTCTAGGCTTAATGCCCTTTGAGTGCCTAGGACTGAAATGAAGCTTGGTGAGCTTCCCACACCAACCAATGCTCCACATGCGGGTTTCACATGCCACCAACTCCACATTCACAGACAACTTCAGCGCCAAAGCCGTTTTCAGATAGCCCTCAATACAAAGGCTCTAGGCGCAAATATTGGTGTGAGAGCTAATTCAATCAAGGAAACACTGCATGTTGGTGAAGCGCATATTGAAGAAGAATCAGCCGAGTGGTTCTTGTGGGAGAACAACTCCATTTGGCTCACTAACTTCACACACCATCAGGCTTCCAAGCAGCTCTCAAGGAAACTCAGCTTTCACACTCTAGGTTTAATGCCCTTTGAGTGCCTAGGACTGAAATGAAGCTTGGTGAGCTTCCCACACAAACCAATGCTCCACATGCGAGTTTCACATGCCACCAACTCCATATTCACAGACAACTTCAGCTCCAAAGCCGTTTTCAGATAGCCCTCAATACAAAGGCTCTAGGCCCAAATATTGGTGTGAGAGCTAATTCAATCAAGGAAACACTGCATGTTGGTGAAGCTCATATTGGAGAAGAATCAGCCGAGTGGTTCTTGTGGGAGAACAACTCCATTTGGCTCACTAACTTCACACACCATCAGGCTTCCAAGCAGCTCTCAAGCAAACTCAGCTTTCACACTCTCAGCTTAATACCCTTTGAGTGCCTAGGACTGAAATGAAGCTTGGTGAGCGACCCACACAATCCAATACTCCACATGCGGGTTTCACATGCCACCAACTCCACATTCACAGACAACGTCCTAGCTAAAGCCGTTTTCAGATAGCCCTCAATACAAAGGCTCTAGGTGCAAATATTGGTGTGAGAGCTAATTCAATCAAGGAAACACTGCATGTTGGTGAAGCGCATATTGAAGAAGAATCAGCCGAGTGGTTCTTGTGGGAGAACAACTCCATTTGGCTCACTAACTTCACACACCATCAGGCTTCCAAGCAGCTCTCAAGGAAACTCAGCATTCACACTGTAGGCTTAATGCCCTTTGAGTGCCTAGGACTGAAATGAAGCTTGGTGAGCTTCCCACACAAACCAATGCTCCATATGCGAGTTTCACATGCCACCAACTCCATATTCACAGACAACTTCAGCTCCAAAGCCGTTTTCAGATAGCCCTCAATACAAAGGCTCTAGGCGCAAATATTGGTGTGAGAGCTAATTCAATCAAGGAAACACTGCATGTTGGTGAAGCGCATATTGAGGAAGAATCAGCCGAGTGGTTCTTGTGGGAGAACAACTCCATTTGGCTCACTAACTTCACACACCATCAGGCTTCCAAGCAGCTCTCAAGGAAACTCACCTTTCACACTCTAGGTTTAATGCCCTTTGAGTGCCTAGGACTGAAATGAAGCTTGGTGAGCTTACCACACAAACCAATGCTCCACATGCGGGTTTCACATGCCACCAACTCCACATTCACAGACAACTTCCTAGCTAAAGCCGTTTTCAGATAGCCATCAAAACAAAGGCTCTAGGCGCAAATATTGGTGTGAGAGCTAATTCAATCAAGGAAACACTGCATGTTGGTGAAGCACATATTGAAGAAGAATCAGCCGAGTGGTTCTTGTGGGAGAACAACTCCATTTGGCTCACTAACTTCACACACCATCAGGCTTCCAAGCAGCTCTCAAGGAAACTCAGCTTTCACACTCTAGGCTTAATGCCCTTTGAGTGCCTAGGACTGAAATGAAGCTTGGTGAGCTTCCCACACAAACCAATGCTCCACATGCGGGTTTCACATGCCACCAACTCCACATTCACAGACAACTTCAGCGCCAAAGCCGTTTTCAGATAGCCCTCAATACAAAGGCTCTAGGCCCAAATATTGGTGTGAGAGCTAATTCAATCAAGGAAACACTGCATGTTGGTGAAGCGCATATTGAAGAAGAATCAGCCTAGTGGTTCTTGTGGGAGAACAACTCCATTTGGCTCACTAACTTCACGCACCATCAGGAATAAAAGCAGCTCTCAAGGAAACTCAGCTTTCACACTCTAGGCTTAAAGCCCTTTGAGTGCCTAGGACTGAAATGAAGCTTGGTGAGCTTCCCACACAAACCAATGCTCCACATGCGGGTTTCACATGCCACCAACTCCACATTCACAGACAACTTCCTAGCCAAAGCCGTTTCAGGTAGCCCTCAATACAAAGGCTCTAGGTGCAACTATTGGTGTGAGAGCTAATTCAATCAAGGAAACACTGCATGTTGGTGAAGCGCATATTGAGGAAGAATCAGCCGAGTGGTTCTTGTGGGAGAACAACTCCATTTGGCTCACTAACTTCACACACCATCAGGCTTCAAAGCAGCTCTCAAGGAAACTCAGCTTTCACACTCTAGGCTTAATGCCCTTTGAGTGCCTAGGACTGAAATGAAGCTTGGTGAGCTTCCCACACAAACCGATGCTCCACATGCGGGTTTCACATGCCACCAACTCCACATTCACAGACAACTTCCTAGCTAAAGCCTTTTTCAGATAGCCCTCAATACAAAGGCTCTAGGCGGAAATATTGGTGTGAGAGCTAATTCAATCAAGGAAACACTGCATGGTGGTGAAGCGCATATTGAAGAAGAATCAGCCGAGTGGTTCTTGTGGGAGAACAACTCCATTTGCCTCACTAACTTCACACACCATCAGGCTTCCAAGCAGCTCTCAAGGAAACTCAGCTTTCACACTCTAAGCTTAATGCCCTTTGAGTGCCTAGGACTGAAATGAAGCTTGGTGAGCTTACCACACAAACCAATGCTCCACATGCGGGTTTCACATGCCACCAACTCCACATTCACAGACAACTTCCTAGCTAAAGCCGTTTTCAGATAGCCATCAAAACAAAGGCTCTAGGCGCAAATATTGGTGTGAGAGCTAATTCAATCAAGAAAACACTGCATGTTGGTGAAGCGCATATTGAAGAAGAATCAGCCAAGTGGTTCTTGTGGGAGAACAACTCCATTTGGCTCACTAACTTCACACACCATCAGGCATCCAAGCAGCTCTCAAGGAAACTCAGCTTTCACACTGTAGGCTTAACGCCCTTTGAGTGCCTAGGACTGAAATGAAGCTTGGTGAGCTACCCACACAATCCAATACTCCACATGCGGGTTTCACATGCCACCAACTCCACATTCACAGACAACTTCCTAGCCAAAGCCGTTTTCAGATAGCCCTCAAAGCAAAGGCTCTAGGTGCAAATATTGGTGTGAGAGCTAATTAAATGAAGGAAACACTGCATGTTGGTGAAGCGCATATTGAGGAATGCCGGAGTCCAGCTCCAGCCGAGAGTTCGGAGCTCGGGAAGGGTGCGTGGAGTCGGCGATAAAGAAAGACACAGACACTGACACTTGGTGCGTTCTCACAACAGCCCAAGAAAAAGCTGTCCTTTTTATTTACTCAAAACCTCACAAGCTTCTGCACAAGCAACTAATTATTCTATTTTTACTTCAAGACTAAGGGGGCATGTACAGACATTTGGTCACTCTGTCCGCACTTCAAGGCTAAGCAGGTGTCCCCAGAGATAATTCTTTAAAACACTGTATTCATATTCTTCAAAGCAAGCCATTATTCATTCTTCAACAGTAGCCATGGAGCGGCAGCCAGGACTCCAAGGCCAAGGCACATGCGATTACCTGCTAATCAGTAGTACATTCCTACCACATTTCTATTTTTACAACTTGCCCATTATTCGATGGGAAAATAGTTTACAAGGGAAAAAATATAATTCTAAAAACAAAAATTACAAATATTAAATCCCCCTACAACTATAGACCTTGCAACCCCATAAATAAAACAATAATCAAAAACATTTTTCTTTAATAAAAGCATCCTTAATTCCTCTAGCTAAAAATTATAAAAGCGGCTGAAACAGCTACATTTTCTATGCTCCAAAAAATTGCAAAAACAGGCTAGCCTATAAAATAACAATAACTATACTTATTGCCATAGCAATTTCAGCTCTCACTCCCATCACTTGCATTCCCGTGGGTCCACTGGGTGCTACCTGACTGGCCAGGCCCTGGAAAGGAGGCAGATCTGCCTCACCTGTGACCTCCTGTCTTCCTGCTGCCTCCTGGCCTTGAACCAGTCATTATTTTAGGGCAGGGCACTCGTGCAGTGCTCCCAACATCTCCCCCTTTTTGTTTTAATAAGCAAGAGACCGTGCCTGTCTTAGGTGTTCCGAGTTAGGGCTCTCCTTACCCGTCATGGGCTAATCGCGTAGCTGTGAACGCGGCGCCTGTCTTAGGTTGGTAAAGCCTTATCGGATACTTACCCGTCTTTGACTACCAGTCTAGCATGCTTAACCATACCTGGGGGGAGGCCTCTGCTGCCAGGGCCATCAGGACCTGTTGCATAATGGCATTATCTTGCCGATGTCTCAGGCACATAAACCAGACATGCAGGAAGATCACGAGGCACAATAACCCTCCAAGGGACAGAAACCCAAGTCAGTGTCTGCTCCAGCGGACCACAGATTGTACACCCGGGTGGCATAGATGGTTACAATTTTTTCCCAAGCAGTCAGTGTATAAATTATCAAACAGAACATTTCAAGTCCCATACAAATAAACCAAAAAGCTTCTCCATAAATTAGCTGCAAGTTGGAAACTGAGAGGTCCTCAGATAATATGTCCACCTGTTCTTAGATCAAGTTCACTCATAAGTTCATAATTAGCAAGCCAGTCCAAACATGTTGGTTAAACTGCTCCTGTGTCTGAAGAACCACAGAGGGCTGCTTAGTCATAGTCGCCAATACAGCAGTCACTAGGGCCACAATGGCCATGGCGTCAGTAGCGGCAGCTGTAGCTATTGCTGTCACAATGGCAGCAGTAACCCCGAAGTCGTGCTCTGGTCACAGGAGGACTGACAGGTCTTCTTTAACTGCCGCTGGTCTGAAAAAATAGGTGGGCACGCACATCACCACAGCCAGCGGGTGCTCGATTGTATTCCAATTTTCTGAAAAAGAGCAATCTGTTCCACAAGTTAAGTGAATCCCTACCTAACCAGCATTATTAACAAAAAGATAAAACTCCATGGTGCTTTTGTTACCATGATCAGAAACCAAGTGGGACATTCTGAAGGCTTTTAAACTGAAAATAAACTATGGCAGCTGGGTAAGATCAGCAATTGAGCTATCCTGTCCCCAGGGGAAGAGGCCATTGGTTATTGGCTCTCCTTAAGTCTTCTCCCAAGTGTTCCCACTGTGGCACATTAAGGAGGCCCTCTTCTAAGGTGGTGAGAGAGATTTTCACCGGGCCTTGCCACACAGGGGAGCTGTTTTCTTCACACCTTCGTGCCATCCACACCCACTGCACAGACCCCGGCATCTCCCCTTTTTATATTATTGAGTAGAAGGATGCGCAGTTCTCTGCGAGTGGCTCGAATCATGGAGCTCAAACGTCGGAAGATGACTGTTTCTGTAGCAACATGAGTTTGCCATGGTTGTTCAGATGGTTTACAAGTATAGATAGAGGAGAATACAAAATGGATTATGATTAAGATCTTACCAAGATGACAAGGGAATATCTCAGTCATGTACATCTGCTTTTTCAAATAATATTTCTGTAACAAAAACTTCAAAAATCAAATAAAAGTATAGCATTTCCTAACCGGTAAACACAAACAATATGATAACAACTAAAAAAAAATTTTTATAAAAACTCTAGCTGCAAAAAAAAAAAAAAAAAAAAACCAGCATAAAACTAAGATCTACTGTATATCCATATTTCATGTGATATCAAGGAACATTGAAGCCAAACAGCAAACACACACACACACACATTTTTTTTACATACTATAGAGGACTATAAGTAAAATTTCAAACAATTTTGACAAAAGACGTACAGAAAGACAGACATAGGTGGCCACCACACTCACTCAATTTTAAAAATCTAACGGGCCATAACGATGTCTTGTATGGACCCTGACTCAAGAAGTCATGTTGTATCCAACCCTCTCGAGTCCCAGATGAGTACTCAAAACAAGCAAATTTGGATGATGAGATACCTATTTATTGGCAGAGGTCAGTGTAGATCCTGTGAGCCAGGAAGCCAGGACTGGCAGTGGGGCCGTGTTAATCATCACGGTGGCCTCCCCAGACTACCGAGCCAGACTCTAAAACACAGGATGACCACTGTCCTCTGACTGAGGCCTCCAAAATGTTATAATGTGCATAAGAGATCATGTCAGATAAATCTAAGATTTATTAAGGAGTCTTTCCAAACCCAGCTTGGTGATAGCAATACTCATTAATATTTAGTAAGTAAAAACTCTACAACGATAATTCAGTCTGAATAGAAACCTTGCAAGAAAAATTTGGTCATTACTGAAGATCCTAATTCAATTATTCTAGCAATATAAATTAGCTTAAAAGATATGCAATTAACAACCTGGACATATTTACAAAACTATAAACATTTACCCTTTTCTTGCTTTTTGGCCTGCTTTATATTGTTGTGAAGCATTCCCTGTCCTAGAACTTTTGGAAATACAGAAATTTGAATTAAACTTCTGTGAAAAAAAATTTTTTCTGTAATAGTATTTTGATATGATAAAATTTTGCTCTACTTGGCATCTGACAGCATATTTAATACAATCCAAAAGCCTACTCAGTTATTGTATCTATGAAATGAAATTTCTGAATTATTTAGATGCCAGGGCTTATAATATCTAGTTAAAATAAGATCTCTATATAACACAATATAGATTAGGTTTAATTATTGGCATTAAGTGATCACTTAAGTACCTATAAAATAAATACATAACTTTTATCAATCTTAAGCAATATGAACATACTGTAAGGCAGAAAATACAAATATCACCTTGATACCTCGATATAGAATCTTATCATATTCTGAGACACTTCAGCAAAGTCAGGTCTGGAGTTCGCTGGAGCTAACTAGAAAAATTTAATCATTAGGTAGATAAAAATATTTAAGAGAAGATGTTATAATAGCATGTGATTTTAAAACTTTGTTGCTATAACAGATGATCAGATTCCATGCATCAAGGATGAATATTTTAGAAAATGCTGCAAACAGTGTGTAGAGAATATGATTAGTTATATCGAATATAAATCATACAGGATGTATTCCTTGCACAACCTCCATGGCTTTCTCATTCTTTCTTCAACAAACTTTATCTTGTAAATATTTTGTCCTCTTCAGTGCTTCAGTCTAACATAGCCATTCTCCTATAGGACAGAATATTTTACAAGCCATGCCCTTTTTCTTTTATCCAAGAACTTTCCTCTACAACCTTTTCATCAAGAACACATTTGTATACTTGAATTTATTCTTTATCTAAATAGCAGATAAAAGTACATGGTGCATCCCATACCTGGAAAAATTTTAACAGTGAATTAGATGTTACTTTTATACCAGTTCATATTGGGGTAAATGTTACACTTTTAAAGCAATGCCTCAAGAGTTATATTCATAAAGTTCGAAAATTCAAGATAAAAATTTAACAGAGTTAAAAAGGGTGTTAATTTTGCATAGATATTGTTTATGAAATACAAGAAGTTAAGTATTCTTCTATGGGCCCAATTTAGTTTAATCTCCTATACCCACAAGGGCTAATAGTGCTATTTGTCTTATTTCATCCTTGGATATTAAATAAGTAAGCTGTTTAAAGCTATGAGGGAAAATTATTATTTACATCCTTACCAAAAAAGCTGTTTATTGCTACGAAATCTTTTTATAATTAAAATGGAGAACAAAGCACAATAAGAAGTAATAACCTTTTTATTCATGGAAGAAGATGTAGCCACTTTAAAGGCCCTTGTTGTCACAAGCATCCAGTTGGAGTATGAACAATAGGTAATATAATTCATTGCCAAGGAAGATACCAACTTTTAATTATCAGTATCAGGTTTTAAGTCTGTTACTCTTCTATAGGCATAGCTTGGATTAGATGTTGGTGCTTTGCAAACCTCTGATTGTTCAGGAACTGGGACTGGCCCCGCCAGGAGTTTCCTGACCACAGGCGCTGGCCATCACAATCCATTTTAGATTTACATTTACATACTTTTGCCCAATGTATGGCTCTGCGACATTTAGGACACATTTTAGGGCAGTGATCCTTAGCAGTATTATTGCCATATTTTCTAGCTAAAAGAGGTGCTTGGCATTGCTTTTGAAGGTATTTGAGTTTATCAGAATTAAAACATTTAGCATTCATTCGCTTTTGGATAGCAAAGGTTTCAAGCCCTGCCAGGTGGGCAGGATGTTTCAAAGTCCTTATGTTGTGGCAGGCCTTTAGATAACCCATAACTTGTTTACCAGATTTTTGGGTATTTTCTTTCCTACAATCTTTCCACATATGTCCCAATTTGCCGCAATTATAACATTTATGCCTATTTTGCTTTAACTCAGTGCTTAAAGTAGCAGCCATCAATTTAGTTTTGTACACTTTAGAGCCGATATTCATACATGTCTTCTTATTTTGGGGGACCTGGAACTGTGCCTGCCTCCCATTTCCCTGCTTCTGACCCTGTACAGGCTGATTACTCAATTTACGTTGACTTCGAGGCAATAGAACTGTCCCATTCTTGTGGAATTTAGACTGACAAGCCTTTTGCCAATGAAATCCCTTCTCACACCGCGGACAGACGGTGCGAGGAATATTTAAATTGGGTTTAGAAGTGTCCACACAAATTTTTTCCTGTCTGAAATTTTGAGACAAATTTTTAGTGGGACAGCTGTGGCTGAAATGCCCTACTTCACCACAGCAATAACAATTGTTTCTTTTTTGATTTCCTTGATTACCTCTTATGTTCTTTAAAGTCTGAATAGCGGTTTGACCTTGAAGAGCTGCAGCAATAGTTAACCCTTGCATGTAAGGTGGAGTTACCTCAGCACAAGCTCGAACATAATCTGACAAGACTCCTGTCCTTCTCACTGGCTGAATTAAGGTTTGACAAATTGGAGTAGCATTTTCAAAAGCTAGCTGTTTAACTATGAGATCTGTAGCTGTACTATTAATTACTGTCCGGCTCACTGCTTCGGTGAGTCGAGCTGCAAAATCTGCAAAAGGCTCCTCAGGCTTCTGCTTAACATTTACAAAACCCGAGGACTTCTGATCTGGAGATGGCAGGCGTTTCCATGCTCCCAATGCCAGGGAGGAGATAAGCTGTAATGTCTCCTTAGGTAGATTAAGCTGTTCTGAAATGCCAAGATGAGTACCCTGTCCTAGAAGCATGTCTAACGTAAGAAACTTGCCACGCCTCACAGATCCATGAGACTTTACTTCTGCCTTAGCTAATTCCTCATATTCCATTTTCCACAAAAGAAAGTTTCCTCCGGTGAGGCAAGCCTTAGCAACCTGAAACCAATCATACGGAGTCATCCACTTTGCTGCTACTCCTTCCACCATTGCCATAGTGTACGGGGAGTTTGGCCCGTAGTCAGAGACAGCATGCTTTAATTCTTTAAGAAGCTTATAAGGCAACGGTTCCCATTCAGGTTCTTCCCATTCATAGACAACAGGAAAACAGAAAAAATCACCCTCCTTATGTGCCTGCTGTATTGCTCCTCTAAAGCCAATCTTCGCTGGGTCTGGTCTAGCTGGCAAGGGCTCACACTGCTTAGCCGAATATCTTGGAGGCTTATCATCAACAGCGAGCGACCATCTATCGCGTAACTCAACTGTTTGCCCTTCTTCACAATCCTTAACTTCTGATCTAAGTGTCTCTGGTTTTGAAAGATCTTCTTCTTCACCTGTTAAGCCTTCCTGGTCATTTTTAGAATAATTTACCTTATCTTCAGGACAGACACTTTCCATAGAGCCATAAGTAGAGCCTGAGCCTTCCTTTTTACGGTTAATCAAGGGAGTGTGTTCCCGAGGGGACGGGGCATAAGCATCTGTCCCCGTATCCAGTGTCTGTCTCAATATTGTCCAAATAGCATAGGCTGAGGAAGGCATGTCAGCCCCCCCGTGGCTGCGATACCACCTCTTTATGTCATTCCCTACCTGATCCCATGTCTGTAAATCTAAAGTTCCCTCCTCCGGGAACCAAGGACTAATTGTCCGTATAAACTGCAAAAATCCTGAAAGCTCTTTTTTACTAACCTTAATGCCTTTCTTTTGTAAAGTATGCTTAATAATATCAGCGTACAGGCTTCTGTCGCTAGATGCACTCTGTCCCATTTTTACTCTTTAGCAACAGAGGGTACAAAACTTCTCAAGAAATGTTCTGACTATTCACCCCTCCTAACCTGACCTTCTGTCAGGGGGCCTGCAGCACCCTGGGTGAAGTCCTATCCACGCCGCAAACAGAAAGAAAGAAAAGACCTACCTTCGTCGAGCCCTCACGTTAGGCGCCACTTGCCGGAGTCCAGCTCCAGCCGAGAGTTCGGAGCTCGGGAAGGGTGCGTGGAGTCGGCGATAAAGAAAGACACAGACACTGACACTTGGTGCGTTCTCACAACAGCCCAAGAAAAAGCTGTCCTTTTTATTTACTCAAAACCTCACAAGCTTCTGCACAAGCAACTAATTATTCTATTTTTACTTCAAGACTAAGGGGGCATGTACAGACATTTGGTCACTCTGTCCGCACTTCAAGGCTAAGCAGGTGTCCCCAGAGATAATTCTTTAAAACACTGTATTCATATTCTTCAAAGCAAGCCATTATTCATTCTTCAACAGTAGCCATGGAGCGGCAGCCAGGACTCCAAGGCCAAGGCACATGCGATTACCTGCTAATCAGTAGTACATTCCTACCACATTTCTATTTTTACAACTTGCCCATTATTCGATGGGAAAATAGTTTACAAGGGAAAAAATATAATTCTAAAAACAAAAATTACAAATATTAAATCCCCATACAACTATAGACCTTGCAACCCCATAAATAAAACAATAATCAAAAACATTTTTCTTTAATAAAAGCATCCTTAATTCCTCTAGCTAAAAATTATAAAAGCGGCTGAAACAGCTACATTTTCTATGCTCCAAAAAATTGCAAAAACAGGCTAGCCTATAAAATAACAATAACTATACTTATTGCCATAGCAATTTCAGCTCTCACTCCCATCACTTGCATTCCCGTGGGTCCACTGGGTGCTACCTGACTGGCCAGGCCCTGGAAAGGAGGCAGATCTGCCTCACCTGTGACCTCCTGTCTTCCTGCTGCCTCCTGGCCTTGAACCAGTCATTATTTTAGGGCAGGGCACTCATGCAGTGCTCCCAACAGAGGAAGAATCAGCCGAGTGGTTCTTGTGGGAGAACAACTCCATTTGGCTCACTAACTTCACACACCATCAGGCTTCCAAGCAGCTCTCAAGGAAACTCAGTTTTCACACTCTAGGCTTAATGCCCTTTGAGTGCCTAGGACTGAAATGAAGCTTGGTGAGCTTCCCACACAAACCAATGCTCCACATGCGGGTTTCACATGCCACCAACTCCTCATTCACAGACAACTTCCTAGCTAAAGCCGTTTTCAGATAGCCCTCAATACAAAGGCTCTAGGCGCAAATATTGGTGTGAGAGCAAATTCAATCAAGGAAACACTGCATGTTGGTGAAGCACATATTGAAGAAGAATCAGCTGAGTGGTTCTTGTGGGAGAACAACTCCATTTGGCTCACTAACTTCACACACCATCAGGCTTCCAAGCAGCTCTCAAGGAAACTCAGCTTTCACACTCTAGGCGTAATGCCCTTTGAGTGCCTAGGACTGAAATGAAGCTTGGTGAGCTTCCCACACAAACCAATGCTCCACATGCGGGTTTCACATGCCACCAACTCCACATTCACAGACAACTTCAGCGCCAAAGCCGTTTTCATATATTCCTCAATTCAAAGGCTCTAGGCGCAAATATTGGTGTGAGAGCTAATTCAATCAAGGAAACACTGCATGTTGGTGAAGCGCATATTGAAGAAGAATCAGCTGAGTGGTTCTTGTGGGAGAACAACTCCATTTGGCTCACTAACTTCACACACCATCAGGCTTCCAAGCAGCTCTCAAGGAAACTCAGTTTTCACACTCTAGGTTTAATGCCCTTTGAGTGCCTAGGACTGAAATGAAGCTTGGTGAGCTTCCCACACAAACCAATGCTCCACATGCGGGTTTCACATGCCACCAACTCCTCATTCACAGACAACTTCCTAGCTTAAGCCGTTTTCAGATAGCCCTCAAAACAAAGGCTCTAGGCGCAAATATTGGTGTGAGAGCTAATTCAATCAAGGAAACACTGCATGTTGGTGAAGCACATATTGAAGAAGAATGAGCCGAGTGGTTCTTGTGGGAGAACAACTCCATTTGGCTCACTAACTTCACACACCATCAGGCTTCCAAGCAGCTCTCAAGGAAACTCAGCTTTCACACTCTAGGCTTAATGCCCTTTGAGTGCCTAGGACTGAAATGAAGCTTGGTGAGCTTCCCACACAAACCAATGCTCCACATGCGGGTTTCACATGCCACCAACTCCACATTCACAGACAACTTCCTAGCCAAAGCCGTTTTCAGATAGCCCTCAATACAAAGGCTCTAGGCGCAAATATTGGTGTGAGAGCTAATTCAATCAAGGAAACACTGCATGTTGGTGAAGCGCATATTGAAGAAGAATCAGCCGAGTGGTTCTTGTGGGAGAACAACTCCATTTGGCTCACTAACTTCACGCACCATCAGGAATAAAAGCAGCTCTCAAGGAAACTCAGCTTTCACACTCTAGGCTTAAAGCCCTTTGAGTGCCTAGGACTGAAATGAAGCTTGGTGAGCTTCCCACACAAACCAATGCTCCACATGCGGGTTTCACATGCCACCAACTCCACATTCACAACTTCCTAGCCAAAGCCGTTTCAGGTAGCCCTCAATACAAAGGCTCTAGGCCCAAATATTGGTGTGAGAGCTAATTCAATCAAGGAAACACTGCATGTTGGTGAAGCGCATATTGAGGAAGAATCAGCCGAGTGGTTCTTGTGGGAGAACAACTCCATTTGGCTCACTAACTTCACACACCATCAGGCTTCCAAGCAGCTCTCAAGGAAACTCAGCTTTCACACTCTAGGCTTAATGCCCTTTGAGTGCCTAGGACTGAAATGAAGCTTGGTGAGCTTCCCACACAAACAAATGCTCCACATGCGGGTTTCACATGCCACCAACTCCACATTCACAGACAACTTCCTAGCCAAAGCCGTTTTCAGATAGCCCTCAATACAAAGGCTCTAGGTGCAAATATTGGTGTGAGAGCTAATTCAATCAAGGAAACACTGCATTTGGTGAAGCGCATATTGAAGAAGAATGAGCCGAGTGGTTCTTGTGGGAGAACAACTCCATTTGGCTCACTAACTTCACGCACCATCAGGAATAAAAGCAGCTCTCAAGGAAACTCAGCTTTCACACTCTAGGCTTAAAGCCCTTTGAGTGCCTAGGACTGAAATGAAGCTTGGTGAGCTTCCCACACAAACCAATGCTCCACATGCGGGTTTCACATGCCACCAACTCCACATTCACAACTTCCTAGCCAAAGCCGTTTCAGGTAGCCCTCAATACAAAGGCTCTAGGTGCAACTATTGGTGTGAGAGCTAAATTCAATCAAGGAAACACTGCATGTTGGTGAAGCGCATATTGAGGAAGAATCAGCCGAGTGGTTCTTGTGGGAGAACAACTCCATTTGGCTCACTAACTTCACACACCATCAGGCTTCAAAGCAGCTCTCAAGGAAACTCAGCTTTCACACTCTAGGCTTAATGCCCTTTGAGTGCCTAGGACTGAAATGAAGCTTGGTGAGCTTCCCACACAAACAAATGCTCCACATGCGGGTTTCACATGCCACCAACTCCACATTCACAGACAACTTCCTAGCCAAAGCCGTTTTCAGATAGCCCTCAATACAAAGGCTCTAGGTGCAAATATTGGTGTGAGAGCTAATTCAATCAAGGAAACACTGCATTTGGTGAAGCGCATATTGAAGAAGAATGAGCCGAGTGGTTCTTGTGGGAGAACAACTCCATTTGGCTCACTAACTTCACGCACCATCAGGAATAAAAGCAGCTCTCAAGGAAACTCAGCTTTCACACTCTAGGCTTAAAGCCCTTTGAGTGCCTAGGACTGAAATGAAGCTTGGTGAGCTTCCCACACAAACCAATGCTCCACATGCGGGTTTCACATGCCACCAACTCCACATTCACAACTTCCTAGCCAAAGCCGTTTCAGGTAGCCCTCAATACAAAGGCTCTAGGCCCAAATATTGGTGTGAGAGCTAATTCAATCAAGGAAACACTGCATGTTGGTGAAGCGTATATTGAGGAAGAATCAGCCGAGTGGTTCTTGTGGGAGAACAACTCCATTTGGCTCACTAACTTCACACACCATCAGGCTTCCAAGCAGCTCTCAAGGAAACTCAGTTTTCACACTCTAGGCTTAATGCCCTTTGAGTGCCTAGGACTGAAATGAAGCTTGGTGAGCTTCCCACACAAACCAATGCTCCACATGCGGGTTTCACATGCCACCAACTCCTCATTCACAGACAACTTCCTAGCTAAAGCCGTTTTCAGATAGCCCTCAATACAAAGGCTCTAGGCGCAAATATTGGTGTGAGAGCTAATTCAATCAAGGAAACACTGCATGTTGGTGAAGCTCATATTGAAGAAGAATCAGCCGAGTGGTTCTTGTGGGAGAACAACTCCATTTGGCTCACTAACTTCACACACCATCAGGCTTCCAAGCAGCTCTCAAGGAAACTCAGCTTTCACACTCTAGGCTTAATGCCCTTTGAGTGCCTAGGACTGAAATGAAGCTTGGTGAGCTTCCCACACAAACCAATGCTCCATATGCGAGTTTCACATGCCACCAACTCCACATTCACAGACAACTTCCTAGCCAAAGCCGTTTTCTGATAGCCCTCAATACAAAGGCTCTAGGCCCAAATATTGGTGTGAGAGCTAATTCAATCAAGGAAACACTGCATGTTGGTGAAGCGCATATTGAAGAAGAATGAGCCGAGTGGTTCTTGTGGGAGAACAACTCCATTTGGCTCACTAACTTCACACACCATCAGGCTTCCGAGCAGCTCTCAAGGAAACTCAGCTTTCACACTCTAGGTTTAATGCCCTTTGAGTGCCTAGGACTGAAATGAAGCTTGGTGAGCTTCCCACACAAACCAATGCTCCACATGCGGGTTTCACATGCCACCAACTCCACATTCACAGACAACTTCCTAGCTGAAGCCGTTTTCAGATAGCCCTCAATACAAAGGCTCTAGGCGCAAATATTGGTGTGAGAGCTAATTCAATCAAGGAAACACTGCATGTTGGTGAAGCGCATATTGAAGAAGAATCAGCCAAGTGGTTCTTGTGGGAGAACAACTCCATTTGGCTCACTAACTTCACACACCATCAGGCTTCCAAGCAGCTCTCAAGGAAACTCAGCTTTCACACTCTAGGCTTAATGCCCTTTGAGTGCCTAGGACTGAAATGAAGCTTGGTGAGCTTCCCACACAAACCAATGCTCCACATGCGGGTTTCACATGCCACCAACTCCACATTCACAGACAACTTCCTAGCTAAAGCCGTTTTCAGATAGCCCTCAATACAAAGGCTCTAGGCGCAAATATTGGTGTGAGAGCTAATTCAATCAAGGAAACACTGCATGTTGGTGAAGCACATATTGAAGAAGAATCAGCCGAGTGGTTCTTGTGGGAGAACAACTCCATTTGGCTCACTAACTTCACACACCATCAGGCTTCCAAGCAGCTCTCAAGGAAACTCAGCTTTCACACTTTAGGCTTAATGTACTTTGAGTGCCTAGGACTGAAATGAAGCTTGGTGAGCTTCCCACACAAACCAATGCTCCACATGCGGGTTTCACATGCCACCAACTCCACATTCACAGACAACTTCAGCGCCAAAGCCGTTTTCAGATAGCCCTCAATACAAAGGCTCGAGGCCCAAATATTGGTGTGAGAGCTAATTCAATCAAGGAAACACTGCATTTGGTGAAGCGCATATTGAAGAAGAATGAGCCGAGTGGTTCTTGTGGGAGAACAACTCCATTTGGCTCACTAACTTCACACACCATCAGGCTTCCAAGCAGCTCTCAAGGAAACTCAGCTTTCACACTCTAGGTTTAATGCCCTTTGAGTGCCTAGGACTGAAATGAAGCTTGGTGAGCTTCCCACACAAACCAATGCTCCACATGCGGGTTTCACATGCCACCAACTCCACATTCACAGACAACTTCCTAGCTAAAGCCGTTTTCAGATAGCCCTCAATACAAAGGCTCTAGGCGCAAATATTGGTGTGAGAGCTAATTCAATCAAGGAAACACTGCATGTTGGTGAAGCTCATATTGGAGAAGAATCAGCCGAGTGGTTCTTGTGGGAGAACAACTCCATTTGGCTCACTAACTTCACACACCATCAGGCTTCCAAGCAGCTCTCAAGGAAACTCAGCTTTCACACTCTAGGCTTAATGCCCTTTGAGTGCCTAGGACTGAAATGAAGCTTGGTGAGCTTCCCACACAAACCAATGCTCCATATGCGAGTTTCACATGCCACCAACTCCACATTCACAGACAACTTCCTATCCAAAGCCGTTTACAGATAGCCCTCAATACAAAGGCTCTAGGCGCAAATATTGGTGTGAGAGCTAATTCAATCAAGGAAACACTGCATGTTGGTGAAGCGCATATTGAAGAAGAATGAGCCGAGTGGTTCTTGTGGGAGAACAACTCCATTTGGCTCACTAACTTCACACACCATCAGGCTTCCGAGCAGCTCTCAAGGAAACTCAGCTTTCACACTCTAGGTTTAATGCCCTTTGAGTGCCTAGGACTGAAATGAAGCTTGGTGAGCTTCCCACACAAACCAATGCTCCACATGCGGGTTTCACATGCCACCAACTCCACATTCACAGACAACTTCCTAGCCAAAGCCGTTTTCAGATAGCCCTCAATACAAAGGCTCTAGGCACAAATATTGGTGTGAGAGCTAATTCAATCAAGGAAACACTGCATGTTGGTGAAGCGCATATTGAGGAAGAATCAGCCGAGTGGTTCTTGTGGGAGAACAACTCCATTTGGCTCACTAACTTCACACACCATCAGGCTTCCAAGCAGCTCTCAAGGAAACTCAGCTTTCACACTGTAGGTTTAATGCCCTTTGAGTGCCTAGGACTGAAATGAAGCTTGGTGAGCTTCCCACACAAACCAATGCTCCACATGCGGGTTTCACATGCCACCAACTCCTCATTCACAGACAACTTCCTAGCTAAAGCCGTTTTCAGATAGCCCTCAAAACAAAGGCTCTAGGTGCAAATATTAGTGTGAGAGCTAATTCAATCAAGGAAACAATGCATGTTGGTGAAGCACATATTGAAGAAGAATCAGCCGAGTGGTTCTTGTGGGAGAACAACTCCATTTGGCTCACTAACTTCACACACCATCAGGCTTCCAAGCAGCTCTCAAGGAAAATCAGCTTTCACACTCTAGGCTTAATGCCCTTTGAGTGCCTAGGACTGAAATGAAGCTTGGTGAGCTTCCCAAACAAGCCAATGCTCCACATGCGGGTTTCACATGCCACCAACTCCACATTCACAGACAACTTCAGCGCCAAAGCCGTTTTCAGATAGCCCTCAATACAAAGGCTCTAGGCGCAAATATTGGTGTGAGAGCTAATTCAATCAAGGAAACACTGCATGTTGGTGAAGCGCATATTGAAGAAGAATCAGCCGAGTGGTTCTTGTGGGAGAACAACTCCATTTGGCTCACTAACTTCACGCACCATCAGGAATAAAAGCAGCTCTCAATGAAACTCAGCTTTCACACTCTAGGCTTAAAGCCCTTTGAGTGCCTAGGACTGAAATGAAGCTTGGTGAGCTTCCCACACAAACCAATGCTCCACATGCGGGTTTCACATGCCACCAACTCCACATTCACAACTTCCAAGCCAAAGCCGTTTCAGGTAGCCCTCAATACAATTGCTCTAGGTGCAACTATTGGTGTGAGAGCTAATTCAATCAAGGAAACACTGCATGTTGGTGAAGCGCATATTGCGGAAGAATCAGCCGAGTGGTTCTTGTGGGAGAACAACTCCATTTGGCTCACTAACTTCACACACCATCAGGCTTCAAAGCAGCTCTCAAGGAAACTCAGCTTTCACAATCTAGGCTTAATGCCCTTTGAGTGCCTAGGACTGAAATGAAGCTTGGTGAGCTTCCCACACAAACCAATGCTCCACATGCGGGTTTCACATGCCACCAACTCCACATTCACAGGCAACTTCAGCGCCACAGCCGTTTTCAGATAGCCCTCAATACAAAGGCTCTAGGCCCAAATATTGGTGTGAGAGCTAATTCAATCAAGGAAACACTGCATGTTGGTGAAGCACATATTGAAGAAGAATCAGCCGAGTGGTTCTTGTGGGAGAACAACTCCATTTGGCTCACTAACTTCACACACCATCAGGCTTCCAAGCAGCTCTCAAGGAAAATCAGCTTTCACACTCTAGGCTTAATGCCCTTTGAGTGCCTAGGACTGAAATGAAGCTTGGTGAGCTTCCCAAACAAACCAATGCTCCACATGCGGGTTTCACATGCCACCAACTCCACATTCACAGACAACTTCCTAGCCAAAGCCGTTTTCAGATAGCCCTCAATACAAAGGCTCTAGGTGCAAATATTGGTGTGAGAGCTAATTCAATCAAGGAAACACTGCATTTGGTGAAGCGCATATTGAAGAAGAATGAGCCGAGTGGTTCTTGTGGGAGAACAACTCCATTTGGTTCACTAACTTCACGCACCATCAGGCTTCCAAGCAGCTCTCAAGGAAACTCAGCTTTCACACTCTAGGCTTAAAGCCCTTTGAGTGCCTAGGACTGAAATGAAGCTTGGTGACCTTCCCACACAAATCAATGCTCCACATGCGGGTTTCACATGCCACCAACTCCACATTCACAACTTCCTAGCCAAAGCCATTTCAGGTAGCCCTCAATACAAAGGCTCTAGGCCCAAATGTTGGTGTGAGAGCTAATTCAATCAAGGAAACACTGCATGTTGGTGAAGCGTATATTGAGGAAGAATCAGCCGAGTGGTTCTTGTGGGAGAACAACTCCATTTGGCTCACTAACTTCACACACCATCAGGCTTCCAAGCAGCTCTCAAGGAAACTCAGCTTTCACACTGTAGGCTTAATGCCCTTTGAGTGCCTAGGACTGAAATGAAGCTTGGTGAGCTTCCCACACAAACCAATGCTCCACATGCGGGTTTCACATGCCACCAACTAAACATTCACAGACAACTTCCTAGCTAAAGCCTTTTTCAGATAGCCCTCAATACAAAGGCTCTAGGCGCAAATATTGGTGTGAGAGCTAATTCAATCAAGGAAACACTGCATGTTGGTGAAGCGCATATTGAAGAAGAATCAGCCGAGTGGTTCTTGTGGGAGAACAACTCCATTTGGCTCACTAACTTCACGCACCATCAGGAATAAAAGCAGCTCTCAAGGAAACTCAGCTTTCACAGTCTAGGCTTAATGCCCTTTGAGTGCCTAGGACTGAAATGAAGCTTGGTGAGCTTCCCACACAAACCAATGCTCCACATGCGGGTTTCACATGCCACCAACTCCACATTCACAGGCAACTTCAGCGCCACAGCCGTTTTCAGATAGCCCTCAATACAAAGGCTCTAGGCCCAAATATTGGTGTGAGAGCTAATTCAATCAAGGAAACACTGCATGTTGGTGAAGCACATATTGAAGAAGAATCAGCCGAGTGGTTCTTGTGGGAGAACAACTCCATTTGGCTCACTAACTTCACACACCATCAGGCTTCCAAGCAGCTCTCAAGGAAAATCAGCTTTCACACTCTAGGCTTAATGCCCTTTGAGTGCCTAGGACTGAAATGAAGCTTGGTGAGCTTCCCAAACAAACCAATGCTCCACATGCGGGTTTCACATGCCACCAACTCCACATTCACAGACAACTTCCTAGCCAAAGCCGTTTTCAGATAGCCCTCAATACAAAGGCTCTAGGTGCAAATATTGGTGTGAGAGCTAATTCAATCAAGGAAACACTGCATTTGGTGAAGCGCATATTGAAGAAGAATGAGCCGAGTGGTTCTTGTGGGAGAACAACTCCATTTGGTTCACTAACTTCACGCACCATCAGGCTTCCAAGCAGCTCTCAAGGAAACTCAGCTTTCACACTCTAGGCTTAAAGCCCTTTGAGTGCCTAGGACTGAAATGAAGCTTGGTGACCTTCCCACACAAATCAATGCTCCACATGCGGGTTTCACATGCCACCAACTCCACATTCACAACTTCCTAGCCAAAGCCATTTCAGGTAGCCCTCAATACAAAGGCTCTAGGCCCAAATGTTGGTGTGAGAGCTAATTCAATCAAGGAAACACTGCATGTTGGTGAAGCGTATATTGAGGAAGAATCAGCCGAGTGGTTCTTGTGGGAGAACAACTCCATTTGGCTCACTAACTTCACACACCATCAGGCTTCCAAGCAGCTCTCAAGGAAACTCAGCTTTCACACTGTAGGCTTAATGCCCTTTGAGTGCCTAGGACTGAAATGAAGCTTGGTGAGCTTCCCACACAAACCAATGCTCCACATGCGGGTTTCACATGCCACCAACTAAACATTCACAGACAACTTCCTAGCTAAAGCCTTTTTCAGATAGCCCTCAATACAAAGGCTCTAGGCGCAAATATTGGTGTGAGAGCTAATTCAATCAAGGAAACACTGCATGTTGGTGAAGCGCATATTGAAGAAGAATCAGCCGAGTGGTTCTTGTGGGAGAACAACTCCATTTGGCTCACTAACTTCACGCACCATCAGGAATAAAAGCAGCTCTCAAGGAAACTCAGCTTTCACAGTCTAAGCTCAATGCCCTTTGAGTGCCTAGGACTGAAATGAAGCTTGGTGAGCTTACCACACAAACCAATGCTCCACATGCGGGTTTCACATGACACCAACTCCTCATTCACAGACAACTTCCTAGCCAAAGCCGTTTCAGGTAGCCCTCAATACAAAGGCTCTATGCGCAAATATTGGTGTGAGAGCTAATACAATCAAGGAAACACTGCATGTTGGTGAAGCGCATATTGAAGAAGAATCAGCCGAGTGGTTCTTGTGGGAGAACAACTCCATTTGGCTCACTAACTTCAAACACCATCAGGCTTCCAAGCAGCTCTCAAGGAAACTCAGCTTTCACACTCTCAGCTTAATGCCCTTTGAGTGCCTAGGACTGAAATGAAGCTTGGTGAGCTTCCCACACAAACCAATGCTCCACATGCGGGTTTCACATGCCACCAACTCCACATTCACAGACAACTTTCTAGCCAAAGCCGTTTTCAGATAGCCCTCAATACAAAGGCTCTAGGCGCAAATATTGGTATGAGAGCTAATTCAATCAAGGAAACACTGCATGTTGCTGAAGCGCATAATGAGGAAGAATCAGCCGAGTGGTTCTTGTGGGAGAACAACTCCATTTGGCTCACTAACTTCACACACCATCAGGCTTCCAAGCAGCTCTCAAGGAAACTCAGCTTTCACACTCTAGGTTTAATGCCCTTTGAGTGCCTAGGACTGAAATGAAGCTTGGTGAGCTTCCCACACAAACCAATGCTCCACATGCGGGTTTCACATGCCACCAACTCCACATTCACAGACAACTTCCTAGCTAAAGCCGTTTTCAGATAGCCCTCAATACAAAGGCTCTAGGCGCAAATATTGGTGTGAGAGCTAATTCAATCAAGGAAACACTGCATGTTGGTGAAGCTCATATTGAAGAAGAATCAGCCGAGTGGTTCTTGTGGGAGAACAACTCCATTTGGCTCACTAACTTCACACACCATCAGGCTTCCAAGCAGCTCTCAAGGAAACTCAGCTTTCACACTCTAGGCTTAATGCCCTTTGAGTGCCTAGGACTGAAATGAAGCTTGGTGAGCTTCCCACACAAACCAATGCTCCACATGCGGGTTTCACATGCCACCAACTCCACATTCACAGACAACTTCCTAGCTAAAGCCGTTTTCAGATAGCCCTCAATACAAAGGCTCTAGGCGCAAATATTGGTGTGAGAGCTAATTCAATCAAGGAAACACTGCATGTTGGTGAAGCGCATATTGAAGAAGAATCAGCCGTGTGGTTCTTGTGGGAGAACAACTCCATTTGGCTCACTAACTTCACACACCATCAGGAATAAAAGCAGCTCTCAAGGAAACTCAGCTTTCACACTCTAGGCTTAATGTCCTTTGAGTGCCTAGGACTGAAATGAAGCTTGGTGAGCTTCCCACACAAACCAATGCTCCACATGCGGGTTTCACTTGCCACCAACTCCTCATTCACAGACAACTAGAGAGCCAAAACCGTTTTCAGATAGCCCTCAATACAAAGGCTCTAGGCCCAAATATTGGTGTGAGAGCTAATTCAATCAAGGAAACACTGCATGTTGGTGAAGCGCATATTGAAGAAGAATCAGCCGAGTGGTTCTTGTGGGAGAACAACTCCATTTGGCTCACTAACTTCACACACCATCAGGCTTCCAAGCAGCTCTCAAGGAAACTCAGCTTTCACACTCTAGGTTTAATGCCCTTTGAGTGCCTAGGACTGAAATGAAGCTTGGTGAGCTTCCCACACAAACCAATGCTCCACATGCGGGTTTCACATGCCACCAACTCCACATTCACAGACAACTTCCTAGCTAAAGCCGTTTTCAGATAGCCCTCAAATACAAAGGCTCTAGGCCCAAATATTGGTGTGAGCGTTAATTCAATCAAGGAAACACTGCATGTTGGTGAAGCGCATATTGAAGAAGAATCAGCTGAGTGGTTCTTGTGGGAGAACAACTCCTTTTGGCTCACTAACTTCACCCACCATCAGGCTTCCAAGCAGCTCTCAAGGAAACTCAGCTTTCACACTCTATGTTTAATGCCCTTTGAGTGCCTAGGACTGAAATGAAGCTTGGTGAGCTACCCACACAATCCAATACTCCACATGCGGGTTTCACATGCCACCAACTCCTCATTCACAGACAACTTCCTAGCTAAAGCCGTTTTCAGATAGCCCTCAAAACAAAGGCTCTAGGCGCAAATATTGGTGTGAGAGCTAATTCAATCAAGGAAACACTGCATGTTGGTGAAGCACATATTGAAGAAGAATCAGCCGAGTGGTTCTTGTGGGAGAACAACTCCATTTGGCTCACTAACTTCACACACCATCAGGCTTCCAAGCAGCTCTCAAGGAAACTCAGCTTTCACACTCTAGGCTTAATGCCCTTTGAGTGCCTAGGACTGAAATGAAGCTTGGTGAGCTTCCCACACAAACCAATGCTCCACATGCGGGTTTCACATGCCACCAACTCCACATTCACAGACAACTTCAGCTCCAAAGCCGTTTTCAGATAGCCCTCAATACAAAGGCTCTAGGCCCAAATATTGGTGTGAGAGCTAATTCAATCAAGGAAACACTGCATGTTGGTGAAGCGCATATTGAAGAATCAGCCTAGTGGTTCTTGTGGGAGAACAACTCCATTTGGCTCACTAACTTCACGCACCATCAGGAATAAAAGCAGCTCTCAAGGAAACTCAGCTTTCACACTCTAGGCTTAAAGCCCTTTGAGTGCCTAGGACTGAAATGAAGCTTGGTGAGCTTCCCACACAAACCAATGCTCCACATGCGGGTTTCACATGCCACCAACTCCACATTCACAACTTCCTAGCCAAAGCCGTTTCAGGTAGCCCTCAATACAAAGGCTCTAGGTGCAACTATTGGTGTGAGAGCTAATTCAATCAAGGAAACACTGCATGTTGGTGAAGCGCATATTGAGGAAGAATCAGCCGAGTGGTTCTTGTGGGAGAACAACTCCATTTGGCTCACTAACTTCACACACCATCAGGCTTCCAAGCAGCTCTCAAGGAAACTCAGCTTTCACACTCTAGGCTTAATGCCCTTTGAGTGCCTAGGACTGAAATGAACCTTGGTGAGATTCACACACAAACCAATGCTCCACATGCGGGTTTCACATGCCACCAACTCCACATTCACAGACAACTTGCTAGCTAAAGCCTTTTTCAGATAGCCCTCAATACAAAGGCTCTAGGCCCAAATATTGGTGTGAGAGCTAATTCAATCAAGGAAACACTGCATGTTGGTGAAGCGCATATTGAAGAAGAATCAGCCGAGTGGTTCTTGTGGGAGAACAACTCCATTTGGCTCACTAACTTCACACACCATCAGGCTTCCAAGCAGCTCTCAAGGAAACTCAGCTTTCACACTCTAAGCTTAATGCTCTTTGAGTGCCTAGGACTGAAATGAAGCTTGGTGAGCTTCCCACACAAACCAATGCTCCACATGCGGGTTTCACATGCCACCAACTCCACATTCACAGACAACTTCCTAGCTAAAGCCGTTTTCAGATAGCCATCAAAACAAAGGCTCTAGGCGCAAATATTGGTGTGAGAGCTAATTCAATCAAGGAAACACTGCATGTTGGTGAAACGCATATTGAAGAAGAATCAGCCAAGTGGTTCTTGTGGGAGAACAACTCCATTTGGCTCACTAACTTCACACACCATCAGGCATCCAAGCAGCTCTCAAGGAAACTCAGCTTTCACACTGTAGGCTTAATGCCCTTTGAGTGCCTAGGACTGAAATGAAGCTTGGTGAGCTACCCACACAATCCAATGCTCCACATGCGGGTTTCACATGCCACCAACTCCACATTCACAGACAACTTCCTAGCTAAAGCCTTTTTCAGATAGCCCTCAATACAAAGGCTCTAGGCGCAAATATTGGTGTGAGAGCTAATTCAATCAAGGAAACACTGCATGTTGGTGAAGCGCATATTGAAGAAGAATCAGCCGAGTGTTTCTTGTGCGAGAACAACTCCATTTGGCTCACTAACTTCACACACCATCAGGCTTCCAAGCAGCTCTCAAGGAAACTCAGCTTTCACACTCTAAGCTTAATGCCCTTTGAGTGCCTAGGACGGAAATGAACCTTGGTGAGCTTAACACACAAACCAATGCTCCAAATGCGGGTTTCACATGCCACCAACTCCACATTCACAGACAACTTCCTAGCCAAAGCTGTTTTCAGATAGCCCTCAATACAAAGGCTCTAGGTGCAAATATTGGTGTGAGAGCTAATTCAATCAAGGAAACACTGCATGTTGGTGAAGCACACATTGAGGAAGAATCAGCCGAGTGGTTCTTGTGGGAGAACAACTCCATTTGGCTCACTAACTTCACACACCATCAGGCTTCAAAGCAGCTCTCAAGGAAACTCAGCTTTCACACTGTAGGTTTAATGCCCTTTGAGTGCCTAGGACTGAAATGAACCTTGGTGAGATTCCCACACAAACCAATGCTCCACATGCGGGTTTCACATGCCACCAACTCCTCATTCACAGACAACTTCCTAGCTAAAGCCGTTTTCAGATAGCCCTCAATACAAAGGCTCTAGGCCCAAATATTGGTGTGAGAGCAAATTCAATCAAGGAAACACTGCATGTTGGTGAAGCACATATTGAAGAAGAATCAGCCGAGTGGTTCTTGTGGGAGAACAACTCCATTTGGCTCACTAACTTCACACACCATCAGGCTTCCAAGCAGCTCTCAAGGAAATTCAGCTTTCACACTCTAAGCTTAATGCCCTTTGAGTGCCTAGGACTGAAATGAAGCTTGGTGAGCTTCCCACACAAACCAATGCTCCACATGCGGGTTTCACATGCCACCAACTCCACATTCACAGACAACTTCCTAGCCAAAGCCGTTTTCAGATAGCCCTCAATACAAAGGCTCTAGGTGCAAATATTGGTGTGAGAGCTAATTCAATCAAGGAAACACTGCATGTTGGTGAAGCGCATATTGAGGAAGAATCAGCCGAGTGGTTCTTGTGGGAGAACAACTCCATTTGGCTCACTAACTTCACACACCATCAGGCTTCCAAGCAGCTCTCAAGGAAACTCAGCTTTCACACTCTATGTTTAATGCCCTTTGAGTGCCTAGGACTGAAATGAAGCTTGGTGAGCTACCCACACAATCCAATACTCCACATGCGGGTTTCACATGCCACCAACTCCTCATTCACAGACAACTTCCTAGCTAAAGCCGTTTTCAGATAGCCCTCAAAACAAAGGCTCTAGGCGCAAATATTGGTGTGAGAGCTAATTCAATCAAGGAAACACTGCATGTTGGTGAAGCACATATTGAAGAAGAATGAGCCGAGTGGTTCTTTTGGGAGAACAACTCCATTTGGCTCACTAACTTCACACACCATCAGGCTTCCAAGCAGCTCTCAAGGAAACTCAGCTTTCACACTCTAGGCTTAATGCCCTTTGAGTGCCTAGGACTGAAATGAAGCTTGGTGAGCTTCCCACACAAACCAATGCTCCACATGCGGGTTTCACATGCCACCAACTCCACATTCACAGACAACTTCCTAGCTAAAGCCGTTTTCAGATAGCCCTCAATACAAAGGCTCTAGGCGCAAATATTGGTGTGAGAGCTAATTCAATCAAGGAAACACTGCATGTTGGTGAAGCGCATATTGAAGAATCAGCCTAGTGGTTCTTGTGGGAGAACAACTCCATTTGGCTCACTAACTTCACGCACCATCAGGAATAAAAGCAGCTCTCAAGGAAACTCAGCTTTCACACTCTAGGCTTAAAGCCCTTTTAGTGCCTAGGACTGAAATGAAGCTTGGTGAGCTTCCCACACATACCAATGCTCCACATGCGGGTTTCACATGCCACCAACTCCACATTCACAACTTCCTAGCCAAAGCCGTTTCAGGTAGCCCTCAATACAAAGGCTCTAGGTGCAACTATTGGTGTGAGAGCTAATACAATCAAGGAAACACTGCATGTTGGTGAAGCGCATATTGAGGAAGAATCAGCCGAGTGGTTCTTGTGGGAGAACAACTCCATTTGGCTCACTAACTTCACACACCATCAGGCTTCAAAGCAGCTCTCAAGGAAACTCAGCTTTCACACTCTAGGCTTAATGCCCTTTGAGTGCCTAGGACTGAAATGAACCTTGGTGAGCTTCCCACACAAACCAATGCTCCACATGCGGGCTTCACATGCCACCAACTCCACATTCACAGACAACTTGCTAGCTAAAGCCTTTTTCAGATAGCCCTCAATACAAAGGCTCTAGGCACAAATATTGGTGTGAGAGCTAATTCAATCAAGGAAACACTGCATGGTGGTGAAGCGCATATTGAAGAAGAATCAGCCGAGTGGTTCTTGTGGGAGAACAACTCCATTTGGCTCACTAACTTCACACACCATCAGGCTTCCAAGCAGCTCTCAAGGAAACTCAGCTTTCACACTCTAAGCTTAATGCTCTTTGAGTGCCTAGGACTGAAATGAAGCTTGGTGAGCTTCCCACACAAACCAATGCTCCACATGCGGGTTTCACATGCCACCAACTCCACATTCACAGACAACTTCCTAGCTAAAGCCGTTTTCAGATAGCCATCAAAACAAAGGCTTTAGGCGCAAATATTGGTGTGAGAGCTAATTCAATCAAGAAAACACTGCATGTTGGTGAAACGCATATTGAAGAAGAATCAGCCAAGTGGTTCTTGTGGGAGAACAACTCCATTTGGCTCACTAACTTCACACACCATCAGGCATCCAAGCAGCTCTCAAGGAAAATCAGCTTTCACACTGTAGGCTTAATGCCCTTTGAGTGCCTAGGACTGAAATGAAGCTTGGTGAGATTCACACACAAACCAATGCTCCACATGCGGGTTTCACATGCCACCAACTCCACATTCACAGACAACTTCCTAGCTAAAGCCTTTTTCAGATAGCCCTCAATACAAAGGCTCTAGGCACAAATATTGGTGTGAGAGCTAATTCAATCAAGGAAACACTGCATGTTGGTGAAGCGCATATTGAAGAAGAATCAGCCGAGTGGTTCTTGTGGGAGAACAACTCCATTTGGCTCACTAACTTCACACACCATCAGGAATAAAAGCAGCTCTCAAGGAAACTCAGCTTTCACACTCTAAGCTTAATGCCCTTTGAGTGCCTAGGACGGAAATGAACCTTGGTGAGCTTAACACACAAACCAATGCTCCAAATGCGGGTTTCACATGCCACCAACTCCACATTCACAGACAACTTCCTAGCCAAAGCTGTTTTCAAATAGCCCTCAATACAAAGGCTCTAGGTGCAACTATTGGTGTGAGAGCTAATTCAATCAAGGAAACACTGCATGTTGGTGAAGCACACATTGAGGAAGAATCAGCCGAGTGGTTCTTGTGGGAGAACAACTCCATTTGGCTCACTAACTTCACACACCATCAGGCTTCAAAGCAGCTCTCAAGGAAACTCAGCTTTCACACTGTAGGTTTAATGCCCTTTGAGTGCCTAGGACTGAAATGAACCTTGGTGAGATTCCCACACAAACCAATGCTCCACATGCGGGTTTCACATGCCACCAACTCCTCATTCACAGACAACTTCCTAGCTAAAGCCGTTTTCAAATAGCCCTCAATACAAAGGCTCTAGGCCCAAATATTGGTGTGAGAGCAAATTCAATCAAGGAAACACTGCATGTTGGTGAAGCACATATTGAAGAAGAATCAGCCGAGTGGTTCTTGTGGGAGAACAACTCCATTTGGCTCACTAACTTCACACACCATCAGGCTTCCAAGCAGCTCTCAAGGAAACTCAGCTTTCACACTCTAGGCTTAATGCCCTTTGAGTGCCTAGGACTGAAATGAAGCTTGGTGAGCTTACCACACAAACCAATGCTCCACATGCGGGTTTCACATGCCACCAACTCCACATTCACAGACAACTTCAGCGCCAAAGCCGTTTTCAGATAGCCCTCAATACAAAGGCTCTAGGCGCAAATATTGGTGTGAGAGCTAATTCAATCAAGGAAACACTGCATGTTGGTGAAGCGCATATTGAAGAAGAATCAGCCGAGTGGTTCTTGAGGGAGAACAACTCCATTTGGCTCACTAACTTCACACACCATCAGGCTTCCAAGCAGCTCTCAAGGAAACTCAGCTTTCACACTCTAGGCTTAATGCCCTTTGAGTGCCTAGGACTGAAATGAAGCTTGGTGAGCTTCCCACACAAACCAATGCTCCACATGCGGGTTTCACTTGCCACCAACTCCACATTCACAGACAACTTCCTGGCTAAAGCCGTTTTCAGATAGCCCTCAATACAAAGGCTCTAGGCGCAAATATTAGTATGAGAGCTAATTCAATCAAGGAAACACTGCATGTTGGTGAAGCCCATATTGAAGAAGAATCAGCCAAGTGGTTCTTGTGGGAGAACAACTCCATTTGGCTCACTAACTTCACACACCATCAGGCTTCCAAGCAGCTCTCAAGCAAACTCAGCTTTCACACTGTAGGCTTAATGCCCTTTGAGTGCCTAGGACTGAAATGAAGCTTGGTGAGCGACCCACACAATCCAATACTCCACATGTGGGTTTCACATGCCACCAACTCCACATTCACAGACAACTTCCTAGCTAAAGCCGTTTTCAGATAGCCCTCAATACAAAGGCTCTAGGAACAAATATTGGTGTGAGAGCTAATTCAATCAAGAAAACACTGCATGTTGGTGAAGCGCATATTGAAGAAGAATCAGCCGAGTGGTTCTTGTGGGAGAACAACTCCATTTGGCTCACTAACTTCACACACCATCAGGCTTCCAAGCAGCTCTCAAGGAAACTCAGCTTTCACACTCTAAGCTTAATGCCCTTTGAGTGCCTAGGACTGAAATGAAGCTTGGTGAGCTTCCCACACAAACCAATGCTCCACATGCGGGTTTCACATGCCACCAACTCCACATTCACAGACAACTTCCTAGCCAAAGCCGTTTTCAGATAGCCCTCAATACAAAGGCTCTAGGCGCAAATATTGGTGTGAGAGCTAATTCAATCAAGGAAACACTGCATGTTGGTGAAGCGCATATTGAGGAAGAATCAGCCGAGTGGTTCTTGTGGGAGAACAACTCCATTTGGCTCACTAACTTCACACACCATCAGGCTTCCAAGCAGCTCTCAAGGAAACTCAGCTTTCACACTCTATGTTTAATGCCCTTTGAGTGCCTAGGACTGAAATGAAGCTTGGTGAGCTACCCACACAATCCAATACTCCACATGCGGGTTTCACATGCCACCAACTCCTCATTCACAGACAACTTCCTAGCTAAAGCCGTTTTCAGATAGCCCTCAAAACAAAGGCTCTAGGCGCAAATATTGGTGTGAGAGCTAATTCAATCAAGGAAACACTGCATGTTGGTGAAGCACATATTGAAGAAGAATGAGCCGAGTGGTTCTTGTGGGAGAACAACTCCATTTGGCTCACTAACTTCACACACCATCAGGCTTCCAAGCAGCTCTCAAGGAAACTCAGCTTTCACACTCTAGGCTTAATGCCCTTTGAGTGCCTAGGACTGAAATGAAGCTTGGTGAGCTTCCCACACAAACCAATGCTCCACATGCGGTTTCACATGCCACCAACTCCACATTCACAGACAACTTCAGCGCCAAAGCCGTTTTCAGATAGCCCTCAATACAAAGGCTCTAGGCCCAAATATTGGTGTGAGAGCTAATTCAATCAAGGAAACACTGCATGTTGGTGAAGCGCATATTGAAGAATCAGCCTAGTGGTTCTTGTGGGAGAACAACTCCATTTGGCTCACTAACTTCACGCACCATCAGGAATAAAAGCAGCTCTCAAGGAAACTCAGCTTTCACACTCTAGGCTTAAAGCCCTTTGAGTGCCTAGGACTGAAATGAAGCTTGGTGAGCTTCCCACACAAACCAATGCTCCACATGCGGGTTTCACATGCCACCAACTCCACATTCACAACTTCCTAGCCAAAGCCGTTTCAGGTAGCCCTCAATACAAAGGCTCTAGGTGCAACTATTGGTGTGAGAGCTAATTCAATCAAGGAAACACTGCATGTTGGTGAAGCGCATATTGAGGAAGAATCAGCCGAGTGGTTCTTGTGGGAGAACAACTCCATTTGGCTCACTAACTTCACACACCATCAGGCTTCCAAGCAGCTCTCAAGGAAACTCAGCTTTCACACTCTAGGCTTAATGCCCTTTGAGTGCCTAGGACTGAAATGAAGCTTGGTGAGATTCCCACACAAACCAATGCTCCACATGCGGGTTTCACATGCCACCAACTCCACATTCACAGACAACTTGCTAGCTAAAGCCTTTTTCAGATAGCCCTCAATACAAAGGCTCTAGGCACAAATATTGGTGTGAGAGCTAATTCAATCAAGGAAACACTGCATGGTGGTGAAGCGCATATTGAAGAAGAATCAGCCGAGTGGTTCTTGTGGGAGAACAACTCCATTTGGCTCACTAACTTCACACACCATCAGGCTTCCAAGCAGCTCTCAAGGAAACTCAGCTTTCACACTCTAAGCTTAATGCTCTTTGAGTGCCTAGGACTGAAATGAAGCTTGGTGAGCTTCCCACACAAACCAATGCTCCACATGCGGGTTTCACATGCCACCAACTCCACATTCACAGACAACTTCCTAGCTAAAGCCGTTTTCAGATAGCCATCAAAACAAAGGCTTTAGGCGCAAATATTGGTGTGAGAGCTAATTCAATCAAGAAAACACTGCATGTTGGTGAAACGCATATTGAAGAAGAATCAGCCGAGTGGTTCTTGTGGGAGAACAAATCCATTTGGCTCACTAACTTCACACACCATCAGGCTTCCAAGCAGCTCTCAAGGAAACTCAGCTTTCACACTGTAGGCTTAATGCCCTTTGAGTGCCTAGGACTGAAATGAAGCTTGGTGAGCTACCCACACAATCCAATGCTCCACATGCGGGTTTCACATGCCACCAACTCCACATTCACAGACAACTTCCTAGCTAAAGCCTTTTTCAGATAGCCCTCAATACAAAGGCGCTAGGCACAAATATTGGTGTGAGAGCTAATTCAATCAAGGAAACACTGCATGTTGGTGAAGCGCATATTGAAGAAGCATCAGCCGAGTGGTTCTTGTGGGAGAACAACTCCATTTGGCTCACTAACTTCACACACCATCAGGCTTCCAAGCAGCTCTCAAGGAAACTCAGCTTTCACACTCTAAGCTTAATGCCCTTTGAGTGCCTAGGACGGAAATGAACCTTGGTGAGCTTAACACACAAACCAATGCTCCAAATGCGGGTTTCACATGCCACCAACTCCACATTCACAGACAACTTGCTAGCTAAAGCCTTTTTCAGATAGCCCTCAATACAAAGGCTCTAGGCACAAATATTGGTGTGAGAGCTAATTCAATCAAGGAAACACTGCATGGTGGTGAAGCGCATATTGAAGAAGAATCAGCCGAGTGGTTCTTGTGGGAGAACAACTCCATTTGGCTCACTAACTTCACACACCATCAGGCTTCCAAGCAGCTCTCAAGGAAACTCAGCTTTCACACTCTAAGCTTAATGCTCTTTGAGTGCCTAGGACTGAAATGAAGCTTGGTGAGCTTCCCACACAAACCAATGCTCCACATGCGGGTTTCACATGCCACCAACTCCACATTCACAGACAACTTCCTAGCTAAAGCCGTTTTCAGATAGCCATCAAAACAAAGGCTCTAGGCGCAAATATTGGTGTGAGAGCTAATTCAATCAAGAAAACACTGCATGTTGGTGAAACGCATATTGAAGAAGAATCAGCCAAGTGGTTCTTGTGGGAGAACAACTCCATTTGGCTCACTAACTTCACACACCATCAGGCTTCCAAGCAGCTCTCAAGGAAACTCCGTTTTCACACTCTAAGCTTAATGCCCTTTGAGTGCCTAGGACTGAAATGAACCTTGGTGAGCTTAACACACAAACCAATGCTCCAAATGCGGGTTTCACATGCCACCAACTCCACATTCACAGACAACTTCCTAGCCAAAGCTGTTTTCAGATAGCCCTCAATAAAAAGGCTCTAGGCCCAAATATTGGTGTGAGAGCAAATTCAATCAAGGAAACACTGCATGTTGGTGAAGCACACATTGAGGAAGAATCAGCCGAGTGGTTCTTGTGGGAGAACAACTCCATTTGGCTCACTAACTTCACACACCATCAGGCTTCAAAGCAGCTCTCAAGGAAACTCACCTTTCACACTGTAGGTTTAATGCCCTTTGAGTGCCTAGGACTGAAATGAACCTTGGTGAGATTCCCACACAAACCAATGCTCCACATGCGGGTTTCACATGCCACCAACTCCTCATTCACAGACAACTTCCTAGCTAAAGCCGTTTTCAGATAGCCCTCAATACAAAGGCTCTAGGCCCAAATATTGGTGTGAGAGCAAATTCAATCAAGGAAACACTGCATGTTGGTGAAGCACATATTGAAGAAGAATCAGCCGAGTGGTTCTTGTGGGAGAACAACTCCATTTGGCTCACTAACTTCACACACCATCAGGCTTCCAAGCAGCTCTCAAGGAAACTCAGCTTTCACACTCTAGGCTTAATGCCCTTTGAGTGCCTAGGACTGAAATGAAGCTTGGTGAGCTTCCCACACAAACCAATGCTCCACATGCGGGTTTCACATGCCACCAACTCCACATTCACAGACAACTTCCTAGCCAAAGCCGTTTTCAGATAGCCCTCAATACAAAGGCTCTAGGTGCAAATATTGGTGTGAGAGCTAATTCAATCAAGGAAACACTGCATGTTGGTGAAGCGCATATTGAGGAAGAATCAGCCGAGTGGTTCTTGTGGGAGAACAACTCCATTTGGCTCACTAACTTCACACACCATCAGGCTTCCAAGCAGCTCTCAAGGAAACTCAGCTTTCACACTCTATGTTTAATGCCCTTTGAGTGCCTAGGACTGAAATGAAGCTTGGTGAGCTACCCACACAATCCAATACTCCACATGCGGGTTTCACATGCCACCAACTCCTCATTCACAGACAACTTCCTAGCTAAAGCCGTTTTCAGATAGCCCTCAAAACAAAGGCTCTAGGCGCAAATATTGGTGTGAGAGCTAATTCAATCAAGGAAACACTGCATGTTGGTGAAGCACATATTGAAGAAGAATGAGCCGAGTGGTTCTTGTGGGAGAACAACTCCATTTGGCTCACTAACTTCACACACCATCAGGCTTCCAAGCAGCTCTCAAGGAAACTCCGTTTTCACACTCTAAGCTTAATGCCCTTTGAGTGCCTAGGACTGAAATGAACCTTGGTGAGCTTAACACACAAACCAATGCTCCAAATGCGGGTTTCACATGCCACCAACTCCACATTCACAGACAACTTCCTAGCCAAAGCTGTTTTCAGATAGCCCTCAATACAAAGGCTCTAGGCCCAAATATTGGTGTGAGAGCAAATTCAATCAAGGAAACACTGCATGTTGGTGAAGCACACATTGAGGAAGAATCAGCCGAGTGGTTCTTGTGGGAGAACAACTCCATTTGGCTCACTAACTTCACACACCATCAGGCTTCAAAGCAGCTCTCAAGGAAACTCACCTTTCACACTGTAGGTTTAATGCCCTTTGAGTGCCTAGGACTGAAATGAACCTTGGTGAGATTCCACACAAACCAATGCTCCACATGCGGGTTTCACATGCCACCAACTCCTCATTCACAGACAACTTCCTAGCTAAAGCCGTTTTCAGATAGCCCTCAATACAAAGGCTCTAGGCCCAAATATTGGTGTGAGAGCAAATTCAATCAAGGAAACACTGCATGTTGGTGAAGCACATATTGAAGAAGAATCAGCCGAGTGGTTCTTGTGGGAGAACAACTCCATTTGGCTCACTAACTTCACACACCATCAGGCTTCCAAGCAGCTCTCAAGGAAACTCAGCTTTCACACTCTAGGCTTAATGCCCTTTGAGTGCCTAGGACTGAAATGAAGCTTGGTGAGCTTCCCACACAAACCAATGCTCCACATGCGGGTTTCACATGCCACCAACTCCACATTCACAGACAACTTCCTAGCCAAAGCCGTTTTCAGATAGCCCTCAATACAAAGGCTCTAGGTGCAAATATTGGTGTGAGAGCTAATTCAATCAAGGAAACACTGCATGTTGGTGAAGCGCATATTGAGGAAGAATCAGCCGAGTGGTTCTTGTGGGAGAACAACTCCATTTGGCTCACTAACTTCACACACCATCAGGCTTCCAAGCAGCTCTCAAGGAAACTCAGCTTTCACACTCTATGTTTAATGCCCTTTGAGTGCCTAGGACTGAAATGAAGCTTGGTGAGCTACCCACACAATCCAATACTCCACATGCGGGTTTCACATGCCACCAACTCCTCATTCACAGACAACTTCCTAGCTAAAGCCGTTTTCAGATAGCCCTCAAAACAAAGGCTCTAGGCGCAAATATTGGTGTGAGAGCTAATTCAATCAAGGAAACACTGCATGTTGGTGAAGCACATATTGAAGAAGAATGAGCCGAGTGGTTCTTGTGGGAGAACAACTCCATTTGGCTCACTAACTTCACACACCATCAGGCTTCCAAGCAGCTCTCAAGGAAACTCAGCTTTCACACTCTAGGCTTAATGCCCTTTGAGTGCCTAGGACTGAAATGAAGCTTGGTGAGCTTCCCACACAAACCAATGCTCCACATGCGGGTTTCACATGCCACCAACTCCACATTCACAGACAACTTCAGCGCCAAAGCCGTTTTCAGATAGCCCTCAATACAAAGGCTCTAGGCGCAAATATTGGTGTGAGAGCTAATTCAATCAAGGAAACACTGCATGTTGGTGAAGCGCATATTGAAGAATCAGCCTAGTGGTTCTTGTGGGAGAACAACTCCATTTGGCTCACTAACTTCACGCACCATCAGGAATAAAAGCAGCTCTCAAGGAAACTCAGCTTTCACACTCTAGGCTTAAAGCCCTTTGAGTGCCTAGGACTGAAATGAAGCTTGGTGAGCTTCCCACACAAACCAATGCTCCACATGCGGGTTTCACATGCCACCAACTCCACATTCACAACTTCCTAGCCAAAGCCGTTTCAGGTAGCCCTCAATACAAAGGCTCTAGGAACAAATATTGGTGTGAGAGCTAATTCAATCAAGGAAACACTGCATGTTGGTGAAGCGCATATTGAAGAAGAATCAGCCGAGTGGTTCTTGAGGGAGAACAACTCCATTTGGCTCACTAACTTCACACACCATCAGGCTTCCAAGCAGCTCTCAAGGAAACTCAGCTTTCACACTCTAGGTTTAATGCCCTTTGAGTGCCTAGGACTGAAATGAAGCTTGGTGAGCTTCCCACACAAACCAATGCTCCACATGCGGGTTTCACTTGCCACCAACTCCACATTCACGGACAACTTCCTGGCTAAAGCCGTTTTCAGATAGCCCTCAATACAAAGGCTCTAGGCACAAATATTAGTGTGAGAGCTAATTCAATCAAGGAAACACTGCATGTTGGTGAAGCGCATATTGAAGAAGAATCAGCCAAGTGGTTCTTGTGGGAGAACAACTCCATTTGGCTCACTAACTTCACACACCATCAGGCTTCCAAGCAGCTCTCAAGCAAACTCAGCTTTCACACTGTAGGCTTAATGCCCTTTGAGTGCCTAGGACTGAAATGAAGCTTGGTGAGCGACCCACACAATCCAATACTCCACATGCGGGTTTCACATGCCACCAACTCCACATTCACAGACAACTTCCTAGCTAAAGCCGTTTTCAGATAGCCCTCAATACAAAGGCTCTAGGAACAAATATTGGTGTGAGAGCTAATTCAATCAAGAAAACACTGCATGTTGGTGAAGCGCATATTGAAGAAGAATCAGCCGAGTGGTTCTTGTGGGAGAACAACTCCATTTGGCTCACTAACTTCACACACCATCAGGCTTCCAAGCAGCTCTCAAGGAAACTCAGCTTTCACACTCTAAGCTTAATGCCCTTTGAGTGCCTAGGACTGAAATGAAGCTTGGTGAGCTTCCCACACAAACCAATGCTCCACATGCGGGTTTCACATGCCACCAACTCCACATTCACAGACAACTTCCTAGCCAAAGCCGTTTTCAGATAGCCCTCAATACAAAGGCTCTAGGCGCAAATATTGGTGTGAGAGCTAATTCAATCAAGGAAACACTGCATGTTGGTGAAGCGCATATTGAGGAAGAATCAGCCGAGTGGTTCTTGTGGGAGAACAACTCCATTTGGCTCACTAACTTCACACACCATCAGGCTTCCAAGCAGCTCTCAAGGAAACTCAGCTTTCACACTCTATGTTTAATGCCCTTTGAGTGCCTAGGACTGAAATGAAGCTTGGTGAGCTACCCTCACAATCCAATACTCCACATGCGGGTTTCACATGCCACCAACTCCTCATTCACAGACAACTTCCTAGCTAAAGCCGTTTTCAGATAGCCCTCAAAACAAAGGCTCTAGGCGCAAATATTGGTGTGAGAGCTAATTCAATCAAGGAAACACTGCATGTTGGTGAAGCACATATTGAAGAAGAATGAGCCGAGTGGTTCTTGTGGGAGAACAACTCCATTTGGCTCACTAACTTCACACACCATCAGGCTTCCAAGCAGCTCTCAAGGAAACTCAGCTTTCACACTCTAGGCTTAATGCCCTTTGAGTGCCTAGGACTGAAATGAAGCTTGGTGAGCTTCCCACACAAACCAATGCTCCACATGCGGGTTTCACATGCCACCAACTCCACATTCACAGACAACTTCAGCGCCAAAGCCGTTTTCAGATAGCCCTCAATACAAAGGCTCTAGGCGCAAATATTGGTGTGAGAGCTAATTCAATCAAGGAAACACTGCATGTTGGTGAAGCGCATATTGAAGAATCAGCCTAGTGGTTCTTGTGGGAGAACAACTCCATTTGGCTCACTAACTTCACGCACCATTAGGAATTAAAGCAGCTCTCAAGGAAACTCAGCTTTCACACTCTAGGCTTAAAGCCCTTTGAGTGCCTAGGACTGAAATGAAGCTTGGTGAGCTTCCCACACAAACCAATGCTCCACATGCGGGTTTCACATGCCACCAACTCCACATTCACAACTTCCTAGCCAAAGCCGTTTCAGGTAGCCCTCAATACAAAGGCTCTAGGTGCAACTATTGGTGTGAGAGCTAATTCAATCAAGGAAACACTGCATGTTGGTGAAGCGCATATTGAGGAAGAATCAGCCGAGTGGTTCTTGTGGGAGAACAACTCCATTTGGCTCACTAACTTCACACACCATCAGGCTTCAAAGCAGCTCTCAAGGAAACTCAGCTTTCACACTCTAAGCTTAATGCTCTTTGAGTGCCTAGGACTGAAATGAAGCTTGGTGAGCTTCCCACACAAACCAATGCTCCACATGCGGGTTTCACATGCCACCAACTCCACATTCACAGACAACTTCCTAGCCAAAGCCGTTTTCAGATAGCCCTCAATACAAAGGCTCTAGGCGCAAATATTGGTGTGAGAGCTAATTCAATCAAGGAAACACTGCATGTTGGTGAAGCGCATATTGAGGAAGAATCAGCCGAGTGGTTCTTGTGGGAGAACAACTCCATTTGGCTCACTAACTTCACACACCATCAGGCTTCCAAGCAGCTCTCAAGGAAACTCAGCTTTCACACTCTATGTTTAATGCCCTTTGAGTGCCTAGGACTGAAATGAAGCTTGGTGAGCTACCCACACAATCCAATACTCCACATGCGGGTTTCACATGCCACCAACTCCTCATTCACAGACAACTTCCTAGCTAAAGCCGTTTTCAGATAGCCCTCAAAACAAAGGCTCTAGGCGCAAATATTGGTGTGAGAGCTAATTCAATCAAGGAAACACTGCATGTTGGTGAAGCACATATTGAAGAAGAATGAGCCGAGTGGTTCTTGTGGGAGAACAACTCCATTTGGCTCACTAACTTCACACACCATCAGGCTTCCAAGCAGCTCTCAAGGAAACTCAGCTTTCACACTCTAGGCTTAATGCCCTTTGAGTGCCTAGGACTGAAATGAAGCTTGGTGAGCTTCCCACACAAACCAATGCTCCACATGCGGGTTTCACATGCCACCAACTCCACATTCACAGACAACTTCAGCGCCAAAGCCGTTTTCAGATAGCCCTCAATACAAAGGCTCTAGGCGCAAATATTGGTGTGAGAGCTAATTCAATCAAGGAAACACTGCATGTTGGTGAAGCGCATATTGAAGAATCAGCCTAGTGGTTCTTGTGGGAGAACAACTCCATTTGGCTCACTAACTTCACGCACCATTAGGAATAAAAGCAGCTCTCAAGGAAACTCAGCTTTCACACTCTAGGCTTAAAGCCCTTTGAGTGCCTAGGACTGAAATGAAGCTTGGTGAGCTTCCCACACAAACCAATGCTCCACATGCGGGTTTCACATGCCACCAACTCCACATTCACAACTTCCTAGCCAAAGCCGTTTCAGGTAGCCCTCAATACAAAGGCTCTAGGTGCAACTATTGGTGTGAGAGCTAATTCAATCAAGGAAACACTGCATGTTGGTGAAGCGCATATTGAGGAAGAATCAGCCGAGTGGTTCTTGTGGGAGAACAACTCCATTTGGCTCACTAACTTCACACACCATCAGGCTTCAAAGCAGCTCTCAAGGAAACTCAGCTTTCACACTCTAGGCTTAATGCCCTTTGAGTGCCTAGGACTGAAATGAACCTTGGTGAGATTCACACACAAACCAATGCTCCACATGCGGGTTTCACATGCCACCAACTCCACATTCACAGACAACTTGCTAGCTAAAGCCTTTTTCAGATAGCCCTCAATACAAAGGCTCTAGGCACAAATATTGGTGTGAGAGCTAATTCAATCAAGGAAACACTGCATGGTGGTGAAGCGCATATTGAAGAAGAATCAGCCAAGTGGTTCTTGTGGGAGAACAACTCCATTTGGCTCACTAACTTCACACACCATCAGGCTTCCAAGCAGCTCTCAAGGAAACTCAGCTTTCACACTCTAAGCTTAATGCTCTTTGAGTGCCTAGGACTGAAATGAAGCTTGGTGAGCTTCCCACACAAACCAATGCTCCACATGCGGGTTTCACATGCCACCAACTCCACATTCACAGACAACTTCCTAGCTAAAGCCGTTTTCAGATAGCCATCAAAACAAAGGCTCTAGGCGCAAATATTGGTGTGAGAGCTAATTCAATCAAGAAAACACTGCATGTTGGTGAAACGCATATTGAAGAAGAATCAGCCAAGTGGTTCTTGTGGGAGAACAACTCCATTTGGCTCACTAACTTCACACACCATCAGGCATCCAAGCAGCTCTCAAGGAAACTCAGCTTTCACACTGTAGGCTTAATGCCCTTTGAGTGCCTAGGACTGAAATGAAGCTTGGTGAGCTACCCACACAATCCAATGCTCCACATGCGGGTTTCACATGCCACCAACTCCACATTCACAGACAACTTCCTAGCTAAAGCCTTTTTCAGATAGCCCTCAATACAAAGGCTCTAGGCCCAAATATTGGTGTGAGAGCAAATTCAATCAAGGAAACACTGCATGTTGGTGAAGCACATATTGAAGAAGAATCAGCCGAGTGGTTCTTGTGGGAGAACAACTCCATTTGGCTCACTAACTTCACACACCATCAGGCTTCCAAGCAGCTCTCAAGGAAACTCAGCTTTCACACTCTAGGCTTAATGCCCTTTGAGTGCCTAGGACTGAAATGAAGCTTGGTGAGCTTACCACACAAACCAATGCTCCACATGCGGGTTTCACATGCCACCAACTCCTCATTCACAGACAACTTCAGCGCCAAAGCCGTTTTCAGATAGCCCTCAATACGAAGGCTCTAGGCGCAAATATTGGTGTGAGAGCTAATTCAATCAAGGAAACACTGCATGTTGGTGAAGCGCATATTGAAGAAGAATCAGCCGAGTGGTTCTTGAGGGAGAACAACTCCATTTGGCTCACTAACTTCACACACCATCAGGCTTCCAAGCAGCTCTCAAGGAAACTCAGCTTTCACACTCTAGGCTTAATGCCCTTTGAGTGCCTAGGACTGAAATGAAGCTTGGCGAGATTCACACACAAACCAATGCTCCACATGCGGGTTTCACATGCCACCAACTCCACATTCACAGACAACTTCCTAGCTAAAGCCGTTTTCAGATAGCCCTCAATACAAAGGCTCTAGGCGCAAATATTGGTGTGAGAGCTAATTCAATCAAGGAAACACTGCATGTTGGTGAAGCTCATATTGGAGAAGAATCAGCCGAGTGGTTCTTGTGGGAGAACAACTCCATTTGGCTCACTAACTTCACACACCATCAGGCTTCCAAGCAGCTCTCAAGGAAACTCAGCTTTCACACTCTAGGCTTAATGCCCTTTGAGTGCCTAGGACTGAAATGAAGCTTGGTGAGCTTCCCACACAAACCAATGCTCCATATGCGAGTTTCACATGCCACCAACTCCACATTCACAGACAACTTCAGCGCCAATGCCGTTTTCAGATAGCCCTCAATACAAAGGCTCTAGGCGCAAATATTGGTGTGAGAGCTAATTCAATCAAGGAAACACTGCATGTTGGTGAAGCGCATATTGAAGAAGAATCAGCCGAGTGGTTCTTGTGGGAGAACAACTCCATTTGGCTCACTAACTTCACACACCATCAGGCTTCCAAGCAGCTCTCAAGGAAACTCAGCTTTCACACTCTAGGTTTAATGCCCTTTGAGTGCCTAGGACTGAAATGAAGCTTGGTGAGCTTCCCACACAAACCAATGCTCCACATGCGGGTTTCACATGCCACCAACTCCACATTCACAGACAACTTCCTAGCTAAAGCCGTTTTCAAATAGCCCTGAATACAAAGGCTCTAGTCGCAAATATTGGTGTGAGAGCTAATTCAATCAAGGAAACACTGCATGTTGGTGAAGCGCATATTGAGGAAGAATCAGCCGAGTGGTTCTTGTGGGAGAACAACTCCATTTGGCTCACTAACTTCACACACCATCAGGCTTCAAAGCAGCTCTCAAGGAAACTCAGCTTTCACACTGTAGGCTTAATGCCCTTTGAGTGCCTAGGACTGAAATGAACCTTGGTGAGCTACCCACACAATCCAATGCTCCACATGCGGGTTTCACATGCCACCAACTCCACATTCACAGACAACTTCCTAGCTAAAGCCTTTTTCAGATAGCCCTCAATACAAAGGCTCTAGGCACAAATATTGGTGTGAGAGCTAATTCAATCAAGGAAACACTGCATGTTGGTGAAGCGCATATTGAAGAAGAATCAGCCGAGTGGTTCTTGTGGGAGAACAACTCCATTTGGCTCACTAACTTCACACACCATCAGGCTTCCAAGCAGCTCTCAAGGAAACTCAGCTTTCACACTCTAAGCTTAATGCCCTTTGAGTGCCTAGGACGGAAATGAACCTTGGTGAGCTTAACACACAAACCAATGCTCCAAATGCGGGTTTCACATGCCACCAACTCCACATTCACAGACAACTTGCTAGCTAAAGCCTTTTTCAGATAGCCCTCAATACAAAGGCTCTAGGTGCAAATATTGGTGTGAGAGCTAATTCAATCAAGGAAACACTGCATGTTGGTGAAGCGCACATTGAGGAAGAATCAGCCGAGTGGTTCTTGTGGGAGAACAACTCCATTTGGCTCACTAACTTCACACACCATCAGGCTTCCAAGCAGCTCTCAAGGAAACTCAGCTTTCACACTGTAGGTTTAATGCCCTTTGAGTGCCTAGGACTGAAATGAACCTTGGTGAGATTCCCACACAAACCAATGCTCCACATGCGGGTTTCACATGCCACCAACTCCTCATTCACAGACAACTTCCTAGCTAAAGCCGTTTTCAGATAGCCCTCAATACAAAGGCTCTAGGTGCAACTATTAATGTGAGAGCAAATTCAATCAAGGAAACACTGCATGTTGGTGAAGCACATATTGAAGAAGAATCAGCCGAGTGGTTCTTGTGGGAGAACAACTCCATTTGGCTCACTAACTTCACACACCATCAGGCATCCAAGCAGCTCTCAAGGAAACTCAGCTTTCACACTCTAGGCTTAATGCCCTTTGAGTGCCTAGGACTGAAATGAAGCTTGGTGAGCTTACCACACAAACCAATGCTCCACATGCGGGTTTCACATGCCACCAACTCCACATTCACAGACAACTTCAGCGCCAAAGCCGTTTTCAGATAGCCCTCAATACAAAGGCTCTAGGCGCAAATATTGGTGTGAGAGCTAATTCAATCAAGGAAACACTGCATGTTGGTGAAGCGCATATTGAAGAAGAATCAGCCGAGTGGTTCTTGAGTTAGAACAACTCCATTTGGCTCACTAACTTCACACACCATCAGGCTTCCAAGCAGCTCTCAAGGAAACTCAGCTTTCACACTCTAGGTTTAATGCCCTTTGAGTGCCTAGGACTGAAATGAAGCTTGGTGAGCTTCCCACACAAACCAATGCTCCACATGCGGGTTTCACATGCCACCAACTCCACATTCACAGACAACTTGCTAGCTAAAGCCTTTTTCAGATAGCCCTCAATACAAAGGCTCTAGGCACAAATATTGGTGTGAGAGCTAATTCAATCAAGGAAACACTGCATGGTGGTGAAGCGCATATTGAAGAAGAATCAGCCGAGTGGTTCTTGTGGGAGAACAACTCCATTTGGCTCACTAACTTCACACACCATCAGGCTTCCAAGCAGCTCTCAAGGAAACTCAGCTTTCACACTCTAAGCTTAATGCTCTTTGAGTGCCTAGGACTGAAATGAAGCTTGGTGAGCTTCCCACACAAACCAATGCTCCACATGCGGGTTTCACATGCCACCAACTCCACATTCACAGACAACTTCCTAGCTAAAGCCGTTTTCAGATAGCCATCAAAACAAAGGCTCTAGGCGCAAATATTGGTGTGAGAGCTAATTCAATCAAGAAAACACTGCATGTTGGTGAAACGCATATTGAAGAAGAATCAGCCAAGTGGTTCTTGTGGGAGAACAACTCCATTTGGCTCACTAACTTCACACACCATCAGGCATCCAAGCAGCTCTCAAGGAAACTCAGCTTTCACACTGTAGGCTTAATGCCCTTTGAGTGCCTAGGACTGAAATGAAGCTTGGTGAGCTACCCACACAATCCAATGCTCCACATGCGGGTTTCACATGCCACCAACTCCACATTCACAGACAACTTCCTAGCCAAAGCTGTTTTCAGATAGCCCTCAATACAAAGGCTCTAGGTGCAAATATTGGTGTGAGAGATAATTCAATCAAGGAAACACTGCATGTTGGTGAAGCGCACATTGAGGAAGAATCAGCCGAGTGGTTCTTGTGGGAGAACAACTCCATTTGGCTCACTAACTTCACACACCATCAGGCTTCAAAGCAGCTCTCAAGGAAACTCAGCTTTCACACTGTAGGTTTAATGCCCTTTGAGTGCCTAGGACTGAAATGAACCTTGGTGAGATTCCCACACAAACCAATGCTCCACATGCGGGTTTCACATGCCACCAACTCCTCATTCACAGACAACTTCCTAGCTAAAGCCGTTTTCAGATAGCCCTCAATACAAAGGCTCTAGGCCCAAATATTGGTGTGAGAGCAAATTCAATCAAGGAAACACTGCATGTTGGTGAAGCACATATTGAAGAAGAATCAGCCGAGTGGTTCTTGTGGGAGAACAACTCCATTTGGCTCACTAACTTCACACACCATCAGGCTTCCAAGCAGCTCTCAAGGAAACTCAGCTTTCACACTCTAGGCTTAATGCCCTTTGAGTGCCTAGGACTGAAATGAAGCTTGGTGAGCTTACCACACAAACCAATGCTCCACATGCGGGTTTCACATGCCACCAACTCCACATTCACAGACAACTTCCTAGCTGAAGCCGTTTTCAGATAGCCCTCAATACAAAGGCTCTAGGCGCAAATATTGGTGTGAGAGCTAATTCAATCAAGGAAACACTGCATGTTGGTGAAGCGCATATTGAAGAAGAATCAGCCGAGTGGTTCTTGAGGGAGAACAACTCCATTTGGCTCACTAACTTCACACACCATCAGGCTTCCAAGCAGCTCTCAAGGAAACTCAGCTTTCACACTCTAGGCTTAATGCCCTTTGAGTGCCTAGGACTGAAATGAAGCTTGGTGAGATTCACACACAAACCAATGCTCCACATGCGGGTTTCACATGCCACCAACTCCACATTCACAGACAACTTGCTAGCTAAAGCCTTTTTCAGATAGCCCTCAATACAAAGGCTCTAGGCACAAATATTGGTGTGAGAGCTAATTCAATCAAGGAAACACTGCATGGTGGTGAAGCGCATATTGAAGAAGAATCAGCCGAGTGGTTCTTGTGGGAGAACAACTCCATTTGGCTCACTAACTTCACACACCATCAGGCTTCCAAGCAGCTCTCAAGGAAACTCAGCTTTCACACTCTAAGCTTAATGCTCTTTGAGTGCCTAGGACTGAAATGAAGCTTGGTGAGCTTCCCACACAAACCAATGCTCCACATGCGGGTTTCACATGCCACCAACTCCACATTCACAGACAACTTCCTAGCTAAAGCCGTTTTCAGATAGCCATCAAAACAAAGGCTCTAGGCGCAAATATTGGTGTGAGAGCTAATTCAATCAAGAAAACACTGCATGTTGGTGAAACGCATATTGAAGAAGAATCAGCCAAGTGGTTCTTGTGGGAGAACAACTCCATTTGGCTCACTAACTTCACACACCATCAGGCTTCCAAGCAGCTCTCAAGGAAACTCCGTTTTCACACTCTAAGCTTAATGCCCTTTGAGTGCCTAGGACTGAAATGAACCTTGGTGAGCTTAACACACAAACCAATGCTCCAAATGCGGGTTTCACATGCCACCAACTCCACATTCACAGACAACTTCCTAGCCAAAGCTGTTTTCAGATAGCCCTCAATAAAAAGGCTCTAGGCCCAAATATTGGTGTGAGAGCAAATTCAATCAAGGAAACACTGCATGTTGGTGAAGCACACATTGAGGAAGAATCAGCCGAGTGGTTCTTGTGGGAGAACAACTCCATTTGGCTCACTAACTTCACACACCATCAGGCTTCAAAGCAGCTCTCAAGGAAACTCACCTTTCACACTGTAGGTTTAATGCCCTTTGAGTGCCTAGGACTGAAATGAACCTTGGTGAGATTCCCACACAAACCAATGCTCCACATGCGGGTTTCACATGCCACCAACTCCTCATTCACAGACAACTTCCTAGCTAAAGCCGTTTTCAGATAGCCCTCAATACAAAGGCTCTAGGCCCAAATATTGGTGTGAGAGCAAATTCAATCAAGGAAACACTGCATGTTGGTGAAGCACATATTGAAGAAGAATCAGCCGAGTGGTTCTTGTGGGAGAACAACTCCATTTGGCTCACTAACTTCACACACCATCAGGCTTCCAAGCAGCTCTCAAGGAAACTCAGCTTTCACACTCTAGGCTTAATGCCCTTTGAGTGCCTAGGACTGAAATGAAGCTTGGTGAGCTTCCCACACAAACCAATGCTCCACATGCGGGTTTCACATGCCACCAACTCCACATTCACAGACAACTTCCTAGCCAAAGCCGTTTTCAGATAGCCCTCAATACAAAGGCTCTAGGTGCAAATATTGGTGTGAGAGCTAATTCAATCAAGGAAACACTGCATGTTGGTGAAGCGCATATTGAGGAAGAATCAGCCGAGTGGTTCTTGTGGGAGAACAACTCCATTTGGCTCACTAACTTCACACACCATCAGGCTTCCAAGCAGCTCTCAAGGAAACTCAGCTTTCACACTCTATGTTTAATGCCCTTTGAGTGCCTAGGACTGAAATGAAGCTTGGTGAGCTACCCACACAATCCAATACTCCACATGCGGGTTTCACATGCCACCAACTCCTCATTCACAGACAACTTCCTAGCTAAAGCCGTTTTCAGATAGCCCTCAAAACAAAGGCTCTAGGCGCAAATATTGGTGTGAGAGCTAATTCAATCAAGGAAACACTGCATGTTGGTGAAGCACATATTGAAGAAGAATGAGCCGAGTGGTTCTTGTGGGAGAACAACTCCATTTGGCTCACTAACTTCACACACCATCAGGCTTCCAAGCAGCTCTCAAGGAAACTCAGCTTTCACACTCTAGGCTTAATGCCCTTTGAGTGCCTAGGACTGAAATGAAGCTTGGTGAGCTTCCCACACAAACCAATGCTCCACATGCGGGTTTCACATGCCACCAACTCCACATTCACAGACAACTTCAGCGCCAAAGCCGTTTTCAGATAGCCCTCAATACAAAGGCTCTAGGCGCAAATATTGGTGTGAGAGCTAATTCAATCAAGGAAACACTGCATGTTGGTGAAGCGCATATTGAAGAATCAGCCTAGTGGTTCTTGTGGGAGAACAACTCCATTTGGCTCACTAACTTCACGCACCATTAGGAATAAAAGCAGCTCTCAAGGAAACTCAGCTTTCACACTCTAGGCTTAAAGCCCTTTGAGTGCCTAGGACTGAAATGAAGCTTGGTGAGCTTCCCACACAAACCAATGCTCCACATGCGGGTTTCACATGCCACCAACTCCACATTCACAACTTCCTAGCCAAAGCCGTTTCAGGTAGCCCTCAATACAAAGGCTCTAGGTGCAACTATTGGTGTGAGAGCTAATTCAATCAAGGAAACACTGCATGTTGGTGAAGCGCATATTGAGGAAGAATCAGCCGAGTGGTTCTTGTGGGAGAACAACTCCATTTGGCTCACTAACTTCACACACCATCAGGCTTCAAAGCAGCTCTCAAGGAAACTCAGCTTTCACACTCTAGGCTTAATGCCCTTTGAGTGCCTAGGACTGAAATGAACCTTGGTGAGATTCACACACAAACCAATGCTCCACATGCGGGTTTCACATGCCACCAACTCCACATTCACAGACAACTTGCTAGCTAAAGCCTTTTTCAGATAGCCCTCAATACAAAGGCTCTAGGCACAAATATTGGTGTGAGAGCTAATTCAATCAAGGAAACACTGCATGGTGGTGAAGCGCATATTGAAGAAGAATCAGCCAAGTGGTTCTTGTGGGAGAACAACTCCATTTGGCTCACTAACTTCACACACCATCAGGCTTCCAAGCAGCTCTCAAGGAAACTCAGCTTTCACACTCTAAGCTTAATGCTCTTTGAGTGCCTAGGACTGAAATGAAGCTTGGTGAGCTTCCCACACAAACCAATGCTCCACATGCGGGTTTCACATGCCACCAACTCCACATTCACAGACAACTTCCTAGCTAAAGCCGTTTTCAGATAGCCATCAAAACAAAGGCTCTAGGCGCAAATATTGGTGTGAGAGCTAATTCAATCAAGAAAACACTGCATGTTGGTGAAACGCATATTGAAGAAGAATCAGCCAAGTGGTTCTTGTGGGAGAACAACTCCATTTGGCTCACTAACTTCACACACCATCAGGCATCCAAGCAGCTCTCAAGGAAACTCAGCTTTCACACTGTAGGCTTAATGCCCTTTGAGTGCCTAGGACTGAAATGAAGCTTGGTGAGCTACCCACACAATCCAATGCTCCACATGCGGGTTTCACATGCCACCAACTCCACATTCACAGACAACTTCCTAGCTAAAGCCTTTTTCAGATAGCCCTCAATACAAAGGCTCTAGGCCCAAATATTGGTGTGAGAGCTAATTCAATCAAGGAAACACTGCATGTTGGTGAAGCACATATTGAAGAAGAATCAGCCGAGTGGTTCTTGTGGGAGAACAACTCCATTTGGCTCACTAACTTCACACACCATCAGGCTTCCAAGCAGCTCTCAAGGAAACTCAGCTTTCACACTCTAGGCTTAATGCCCTTTGAGTGCCTAGGACTGAAATGAACCTTGGTGAGCTTCCCACACAAACCAATGCTCCACATGCGGGTTTCACATGCCACCAACTCCACATTCACAGACAACTTGCTAGCTAAAGCCTTTTTCAGATAGCCCTCAATACAAAGGCTCTAGGCCCAAATATTGGTGTGAGAGCTAATTCAATCAAGGAAACACTGCATGGTGGTGAAGCGCATATTGAAGAAGAATCAGCCGAGTGGTTCTTGTGGGAGAACAACTCCATTTGGCTCACTAACTTCACACACCATCAGGCTTCCAAGCAGCTCTCAAGGAAACTCAGCTTTCACAATCTAAGCTTAATGCTCTTTGAGTGCCTAGGACTGAAATGAAGCTTGGTGAGCTTCCCACACAAACCAATGCTCCACATGCGGGTTTCACATGCCACCAACTCCACATTCACAGACAACTTCCTAGCTAAAGCCGTTTTCAGATAGCCATCAAAACAAAGGCTCTAGGCGCAAATATTGGTGTGAGAGCTAATTCAATCAAGAAAACACTGCATGTTGGTGAAACGCATATTGAAGAAGAATCAGCCAAGTGGTTCTTGTGGGAGAACAACTCCATTTGGCTCACTAACTTCACACACCATCAGGCATCCAAGCAGCTCTCAAGGAAACTCAGCTTTCACACTGTAGGCTTAATGCCCTTTGAGTGCCTAGGACTGAAATGAAGCTTGGTGAGCTTCCCACACAATCCAATGCTCCACATGCGGGTTTCACATGCCACCAACTCCACATTCACAGACAACTTCCTAGCTAAAGCCTTTTTCAGATAGCCCTCAATACAAAGGCTCTAGGCACAAATATTGGTGTGAGAGCTAATTCAATCAAGGAAACACTGCATGTTGGTGAAGCGCATATTGAAGAAGAATCAGCCGAGTGGTTCTTGTGGGAGAACAACTCCATTTGGCTCACTAACTTCACACACCATCAGGCTTCCAAGCAGCTCTCAAGGAAACTCAGCTTTCACACTCTAAGCTTAATGCCCTTTGAGTGCCTAGGACGGAAATGAACCTTGGTGAGCTTAACACACAAACCAATGCTCCAAATGCGGGTTTCACATGCCACCAACTCCACATTCACAGACAACTTCCTAGCCAAAGCTGTTTTCAGATAGCCCTCAATACAAAGGCTCTAGGTGCAAATATTGGTGTGAGAGCTAATTCAATCAAGGAAACACTGCATGTTGGTGAAGCGCACATTGAGGAAGAATCAGCCGAGTGGTTCTTGTGGGAGAACAACTCCATTTGGCTCACTAACTTCACACACCATCAGGCTTCAAAGCAGCTCTCAAGGAAACTCAGCTTTCACACTGTAGGTTTAATGCCCTTTGAGTGCCTAGGACTGAAATGAACCTTGGTGAGATTCCCACACAAACCAATGCTCCACATGCGGGTTTCACATGCCACCAACTCCTCATTCACAGACAACTTCCTAGCTAAAGCCGTTTTCAGATAGCCCTCAATACAAAGGCTCTAGGCCCAAATATTGGTGTGAGAGCAAATTCAATCAAGGAAACACTGCATGTTGGTGAAGCACATATTGAAGAAGAATCAGCCGAGTGGTTCTTGTGGGAGAACAACTCCATTTGGCTCACTAACTTCACACACCATCAGGCATCCAAGCAGCTCTCAAGGAAACTCAGCTTTCACACTCTAGGCTTAATGCCCTTTGAGTGCCTAGGACTGAAATGAAGCTTGGTGAGCTTCCCACACAAACCAATGCTCCATATGCGAGTTTCACATGCCACCAACTCCACATTCACAGACAACTTCAGCGCCAAAGCTGTTTTCAGATAGCCCTCAATACAAAGGCTCTAGGCGCAAATATTGGTGTGAGAGCTAATTCAATCAAGGAAACACTGCATGTTGGTGAAGCGCATATTGAAGAAGAATCAGCCGAGTGGTTCTTGTGGGAGAACAACTCCATTTGGCTCACTAACTTCACACACCATCAGGAATAAAAGCAGCTCTCAAGGAAACTCAGCTTTCACACTTTAGGCTTAATGTCCTTTGAGTGCCTAGGACTGAAATGAAGCTTGGTGAGCTTCCCACACAAACCAATGCTCCACATGCGGGTTTCACATGCCACCAACTCCACATTCACAGACAACTTCCTAGCTAAAGCCTTTTTCAGATAGCCCTCAATACAAAGGCTCTAGGCGCAAATATTGGTGTGAGAGCTAATTCAATCAAGAAAACACTGCATGTTGGTGAAGCGCATATTGAAGAAGAATCAGCCGAGTGGTTCTTGTGGGAGAACAACTCCATTTGGCTCACTAACTTCACACACCATCAGGAATAAAAGCAGCTCTCAAGGAAACTCAGCTTTCACACTCTAGGCTTAATGTCCTTTGAGTGCCTAGGACTGAAATGAAGCTTGGTGAGCTTCCCACACAAACCAATGCTCCACATGCGGGTTTCACATGCCACCAACTCCACATTCACAGACAACTTCCTAGCCAAAGCCGTTTTCAGATAGCCGTCAATACAAAGGCTCTAGGCCCAAATATTGGTGTGAGAGCTAATTCAATCAAGGAAACACTGCATGTTGGTGAAGCGCATATTGAAGAAGAATGAGCCGAGTGGTTCTTGTGGGAGAACAACTCCATTTGGCTCACTAACTTCACACACCATCAGGAATAAAAGCAGCTCTCAAGGAAACTCAGCTTTCACACTTTAGGCTTAATGTCCTTTGAGTGCCTAGGACTGAAATGAAGCTTGGTGAGCTTCCCACACAAACCAATGCTCCACATGCGGGTTTCACATGCCACCAACTCCACATTCACAGACAACTTCCTAGCTAAAGCCGTTTTCAGATAGCCCTCAATACAAAGGCTCTAGGCGCAAATATTGGTGTGAGAGCTAATTCAATCAAGGAAACACTGCATGTTGGTGAAGCGCATATTGAAGAAGAATCAGCCGAGTGGTTCTTGTGGGAGAACAACTCCATTTGGCTCACTAACTTCACACACCATCAGGAATAAAAGCAGCTCTCAAGGAAACTCAGCTTTCACACTCTAGGCTTAATGTCCTTTGAGTGCCTAGGACTGAAATGAAGCTTGGTGAGCTTCCCACACAAACCAATGCTCCACATGCGGGTTTCACTTGCCACCAACTCCTCATTCACAGACAACTAGAGCGCCAAAACCGTTTTCAGATAGCCCTCAATACAAAGGCTCTAGGCCCAAATATTGGTGTGAGAGCTAATTCAATAAAGGAAACACTGCATGTTGGTGAAGCGCATATTGAAGAAGAATGAGCCGAGTGGTTCTTGTGGGAGAACAACTCCATTTGGCTCACTAACTTCACACACCATCAGGCTTCCAAGCAGCTCTCAAGGAAACTCAGCTTTCACACTCTAGGTTTAATGCCCTTTGAGTGCCTAGGACTGAAATGAAGCTTGGTGAGCTTACCACACAAACCAATGCTCCACATGCGGGTTTCACATGCCACCAACTCCACATTCACAGACAACTTCCTAGCTAAAGCCGTTTTCAGATAGCCCTCAAATACAAAGGCTCTAGGCCCAAATATTGGTGTGAGAGCTAATTCAATCAAGGAAACACTGCATGTTGGTGAAGCGCATATTGAAGAAGAATCAGCCGAGTGGTTCTTGTGGGAGAACAACTCCATTTGGCTCACTAACTTCACACACCATCAGGAATAAAAGCAGCTCTCAAGGAAACTCAGCTTTCACACTCTAGGCTTAATGTCCTTTGAGTGCCTAGGACTGAAATGAAGCTTGGTGAGCTTCCCACACAAACCAATGCTCCACATGCGGGTTTCACATGCCACCAACTCCACATTCACAGACAACTTCCTAGCCAAAGCCGTTTTCAGATAGCCGTCAATACAAAGGCTCTAGGCCCAAATATTGGTGTGAGAGCTAATTCAATCAAGGAAACACTGCATGTTGGTGAAGCGCATATTGAAGAAGAATGAGCCGAGTGGTTCTTGTGGGAGAACAACTCCATTTGGCTCACTAACTTCACACACCATCAGGCTTCCGAGCAGCTCTCAAGGAAACTCAGCTTTCACACTCTAAGCTTAATGCCCTTTGAGTGCCTAGGACTGAAATGAAGCTTGGTGAGCTTCCCACACAAACCAATGCTCCACATGCGGGTTTCACATGCCACCAACTCCACATTCACAGACAACTTCCTAGCTAAAGCCGTTTTCAGATAGCCCTCAATACAAAGGCTCTAGGCGCAAATATTGGTGTGAGAGCTAATTCAATCATGGAAACACTGCATGTTGGTGAAGCGCATATTGAAGAAGAATCAGCCGAGTGGTTCTTGTGGGAGAACAACTCCATTTGGCTCACTAACTTCACACACCATCAGGAATAAAAGCAGCTCTCAAGGAAACTCAGCTTTCACACTCTAGGCTTAATGTCCTTTGAGTGCCTAGGACTGAAATGAAGCTTGGTGAGCTTCCCACACAAACCAATGCTCCACATGCGGGTTTCACTTGCCACCAACTCCTCATTCACAGACAACTAGAGCGCCAAAACCGTTTTCAGATAGCCCTCAATACAAAGGCTCTAGGCCCAAATATTGGTGTGAGAGCTAATTCAATCAAGGAAACACTGCATGTTGGTGAAGCGCATATTGAAGAAGAATCAGCCGAGTGGTTCTTGTGGGAGAACAACTCCATTTGGCTCACTAACTTCACACACCATCAGGCTTCCAAGCAGCTCTCAAGGAAACTCAGCTTTCACACTCTAGGTTTAATGCCCTTTGAGTGCCTAGGACTGAAATGAAGCTTGGTGAGCTTCCCACACAAACCAATGCTCCACATGCGGGTTTCACATGCCACCAACTCCACATTCACAGACAACTTCCTAGCTAAAGCCGTTTTCAGATAGCCCTCAAATACAAAGGCTCTAGGCCCAAATATTGGTGTGAGAGCTAATTCAATCAAGGAAACACTGCATGTTGGTGAAGCGCATATTGAAGAAGAATCAGCCGAGTGGTTCTTGTGGGAGAACAACTCCACTTGGCTCACTAACTTCACACACCATCAGGCTTCCAAGCAGCTCTCAAGGAAACTCAGCTTTCACACTCTAAGCTTAATGTGCTTTGAGTGCCTAGGACTGAAATGAAGCTTGGTGAGCTTCCCACACAAACCAATGCTCCACATGCGGGTTTCACTTACCACCAACTCCTCATTCACATCAACTTTCTAGCTAAAGCCGTTTTCAGATAGCCCTCAATACAAAGGATCTAGGCCCAAATATTGGTGTGAGCGTTAATTCAATCAAGGAAACACTGCATGTTGGTGAAGCGCATATTGAAGAAGAATCAGCCGAGTGGTTCTTGTGGGAGAACAACTCCATTTGGCTCACTACCTTCACACACCATCAGGCTTCCAAGCAGCTCTCAGGGAAACTCAGCTTTCACACTCTAGGCTTAATGCCCTTTGAGTGCCTAGGACTGAAATGAAGCTTGGTGAGCTTCCCACACAAACCAATGCTCCACATGCGGGTTTCACATGCAACCAACTAAACATTCACAGACAACTTCAGCGCCAAAGCCGTTTTCAGATAGCCCACAATACAAAGACTCTAGGCGCAACTATTGGTGTGAGAGCTAATTCAATCAAGGAAACACTGCATGTTGGTGAAGCGCATATTGAAGAAGAATCAGCCGAGTGGTTCTTGTGGGAGAACAACTCCATTTGGCTCACTAACTTCACACACCATCAGGAATAAAAGCAGCTCTCAAGGAAACTCAGCTTTCACACTCTAGGCTTAATGTCCTTTGAGTGCCTAGGATTGAAATGAAGCTTGGTGAGCTTCCCACACAAACCAATGCTCCACATGCGGGTTTCACATGCCACCAACTCCACATTCACAGACAACTTCCTAGCTAAAGCCGTTTTCAGATAGCCCTCAATACAAAGGCTCTAGGCGCAAATATTGGTGTGAGAGCTAATTCAATCAAGGAAACACTGCATGTTGGTGAAGCGCATATTGAAGAAGAATCAGCCGAGTGGTTCTTGTGGGAGAACAACTCCATTTGGCTCACTAACTTCACACACCATCAGGAATAAAAGCAGCTCTCAAGGAAACTCAGCTTTCACACTCTAGGCTTAATGTCCTTTGAGTGCCTAGGACTGAAATGAAGCTTGGTGAGCTTCCCACACAAACCAATGCTCCACATGCGGGTTTCACTTGCCAATAACTCCTCATTCACAGACAACTAGAGCGCCAAAACCGTTTTCAGATAGCCCTCAATACAAAGGCTCTAGGCCCAAATATTGGTGTGAGAGCTAATTCAATCAAGGAAACACTGCATGTTGGTGAAGCGCATATTGAAGAAGAATGAGCCGAGTGGTTCTTGTGGGAGAACAACTCCATTTGGCTCACTAACTTCACACACCATCAGGCTTCCGAGCAGCTCTCAAGGAAACTCACCTTTCACACTCTAAGCTTAATGCCCTTTGAGTGCCTAGGACTGAAATGAAGCTTGGTGAGCTTCCCACACAAACCAATGCTCCACATGCGGGTTTCACATGCCACCAACTCCACATTCACAGACAACTTCCTAGCCAAAGCCGTTTCAGGTAGCCCTCAATACAAAGGCTCTAGGTGCAACTATTGGTGTGAGAGCTAATTCAATCAAGGAAACACTGCATGTTGGTGAAGCGCATATTGAGGAAGAATCGGCCGAGTGGTTCTTGTGGGAGAACAACTCCATTTGGCTCACTAACTTCACACACCATCAGGCTTCAAAGCAGCTCTCAAGAAAACTCAGCTTTCACACTCTAGGCTTAATGCCCTTTGAGTGCCTAGGACTGAAATGAAGCTTGGTGAGCTTCCCACACAAACCAATGCTCCACATGCGGGTTTCACATGCCACCAACTCCAAATTCACAGACAACTTGCTAGCTAAAGCCTTTTTCAGATAGCCCTCAATACATAGGCTCTAGGCGCAAATATTGGTGTGAGAGCTAATTCAATCAAGGAAACACTGCATGGTGGTGAAGCGCATATTGAAGAAGAATCAGCCGAGTGGTTCTTGTGGGAGAACAACTCCATTTGGCTCACTAACTTCACACACCATCAGGCTTCCAAGCAGCTCTCAAGGAAACTCAGCTTTCACACTCTAAGCTTAATGCCCTTTGAGTGCCTAGGACTGAAATGAAGCTTGGTGAGCTTCCCACACAAACCAATGCTCCACATGCGGGTTTCACATGCCACCAACTCCACATTCACAGACAACTTCCTAGCTAAAGCCGTTTTCAGATAGCCCTCAATACAAAGGCTCTAGGCGCAAATATTGGTGTGAGAGCTAATTCAATCAAGGAAACACTGCATGTTGGTGAAGCGCATATTGAAGAAGAATCAGCCGAGTGGTTCTTGTGGGAGAACAACTCCATTTGGCTCACTAACTTCACACACCATCAGGCATCCAAGCAGCTCTCAAGGAAACTCAGCTTTCACACTGTAGGCTTAATGCCCTTTGAGTGCCTAGGACTGAAATGAAGCTTGGTGAGCTTCCCACACAAACCAATGCTCCACATGCGGGTTTCACATGCCACCAACTCGACATTCACAGAAAACTTCCTAGCTAAAGCCGTTTTCAGATAGCCCTCAATACAAAGGCTCTAGGCGCAAATATTGGTGTAAGAGCTAATTCAATCAAGAAAACACTGCATGTTGGTGAAGCGCATATTGAAGAAGCATCAGCCGAGTGGTTCTTGTGGGAGAACAACTCCATTTGGCTCACTAACTTCACACACCATCAGGCTTCCAAGCAGCTCTCAAGAAAACTCAGCTTTCACACTCTAGGCTTAATGCCCTTTGAGTGCCTAGGACTGAAATGAACCTTGGTGAGCTTAACACAAACCAATGCTCCACATGCGGGTTTCACATGCCACCAACTTCTCATTCACAGACAACTTCCTAGCCAAAACCGTTTTCAGATAGCCCTCAATACAAAGGCTCTAGGTGCAAATATTGGTGTGAGAGCTAATTCAATCAAGGAAACACTGCATGTTGGTGAAGCGCACATTGAGGAAGAATCAGACGAGTGGTTCTTGTGGGAGAACAACTCCATTTGGCTCACTAACTTCACACACCATCAGGCTTCCAAGCAGCTCTCAAGGAAACTCAGCTTTCACACTGTAGGTTTAATGCTCTTTGAGTGCCTAGGACTGAAATGAAGCTTGGTGAGCTTCCCACACAAACCAATGCTCCACATGCGGGTTTCACATGCCACCAACTCCACATTCACAGACAACTTCCTAGCTAAAGCCGTTTTCAGATAGCCCTCAAAACAAAGGATCTAGGCGCAAATATTGGTGTGAGAGCTAATTCAATCAAGGAAACACTGCATGTTGGTGAAGCGCATATTGAAGAAGAATCAGCCAAGTGGTTCTTGTGGGAGAACAACTCCATTTGGCTCACTAACTTCACACACCATCAGGCTTCCAAGCAGCTCTCAAGGAAACTCAGCATTCACACTGTAGGCTTAATGCCCTTTGAGTGCCTAGGACTGAAATGAAGCTTGGTGAGCTACCCATACAATCCAATACTCCACATGCGGGTTTCACATGCCACCAACTCCACATTCACAGACAACTTCCTAGCTAAAGCCGTTTTCAGATAGCCCTCAATACAAAGGCTCTAGGCGCAAATATTGGTGTAAGAGCTAATTCAATCAAGAAAACACTGCATGTTGGTGAAGCGCATATTGAAGAAGCATCAGCCGAGTGGTTCTTGTGGGAGAACAACTCCATTTGGCTCACTAACTTCACACACCATCAGGCTTCCAAGCAGCTCTCAAGGAAACTCAGCTTTCACACTCTAAGCTTAATGCCCTTTTTAGTGCCTAGGACTGAAATGAACCTTGGTGAGCTTAACACACAAACCAATGCTCCACATGCGGGTTTCACATGCCACCAACTCCACATTCACAGACAACTTCCTAGCCAAAACCGTTTTCAGATAGCCCTCAATACAAAGGCTCTAGGTGCAAATATTGGTGTGAGAGCTAATTCAATCAAGGAAACACTGCATGTTGGTGAAGCGCACATTGAGGAAGAATCAGCCGAGTGGTTCTTGTGGGAGAACAACTCCATTTGGCTCACTAACTTCACACACCATCAGGCTTCCAAGCAGCTCTCAAGGAAACTCAGCTTTCACACTCTAGGCTTAATGCCCTTTGAGTGCCTAGGACTGAAATGAAGCTCGGTGAGCTTCCCACACAAACCAATACTCCACATGCGGGTTTCACATGCCACCAACTCCACATTCACAGACAACTTCAGCGCCAAAGCCGTTTTCAGATAGCCCTCAATACAAAGGCTCTAGGCGCAAATATTGGTGTGAGAGCTAATTCAATCAAGGAAACACTGCATGTTGGTGAAGCGCCTATTGAAGAAGAATCAGCCGTGTGGTTCTTGTGGGAGAACAACTCCATTTGGCTCACTAACTTCACACAAAATCAGGAATAAAAGCAGCTCTCAAGGAAACTCAGCTTTCACACTCTAGGCTTAATGTCCTTTGTTTGCCTAGGACTGAAATGAAGCTTGGTGAGCTTCCCACACAAACCAATGCTCCACATGCGGGTTTCACTTGCCACCAACTCCACATTCACATCAACGTCCTAGCTAAAGCCGTTTTCAGATAGCCCTCAATACAAAGGATCTAGGCCCAAATATTGGTGTGAGCGTTAATTCAATCAAGGAAACACTGCATGTTGGTGAAGCTCATATTGAAGAAGAATGAGCCGAGTGGTTCTTGTGGGAGAACAACTCCTTTTGGCTCACTACCTTCACACACCATCAGGCTTCCAAGCAGCTCTCAAGGAAACTCAGCTTTCACACTCTAGGCTTAATGCCCTTTGAGTGCCTAGGACTGAAATGAAGCTTGGTGAGCTTCCCACACAAACCAATGCTCCACATGCGGGTTTCACATGCCACCAACTAAACATTCACAGACAACTTCAGCGCCAAGGCCGTTTTCAGATAGCCCTCAATACAAAGGCTCTTGGCGCAAATATTGGTGTGAGCGTTAATTCAATCAAGGAAACACTGCATGTTGGTGAAGCGCATATTGAAGAAGAATCAGCCGAGTGGTTCTTGTGGGAGAACAACTCCTTTTGGCTCACTACCTTCACACACCATCAGGCTTCCAAGCAGCTCTCAAGGAAACTCAGCTTTCACACTCTAGGCTTAATGCCCTTTGAGTGCCTAGGACTGAAATGAAGCTTGGTGAGCTTCCCACACAAACCAATGCTCCACATGCGGGTTTCACATGCCAGCAACTCCACATTCACAGACAACTTCCTAGCTAAAGCCGTTTTCAGATAGCCCTCAATACAAAGGATCCAGGCGTAAATATTGGTGTGAGCGCTAATTCAATCAAGGAAACACTGCATGTTGGTGAAGCGCATATTGAAGAAGAATCAGCCGAGTGGTTCTTGTGGGAGAACAACTCCATTTGGCTCACTAACTTCACACACCATCAGGCTTCCAGCAGCTCTCAAGGAAACTCAGCTTTCACACTCTAGGTTTAATGCCCTTTGAGTGCCTAGGACTGAAATGAAGCTTGGTGAGCTTCCCACACAAACCAATGCTCCACATGCGGGTTTCACATGCCACCAACTCCACATTCACAACTTCCTAGCCAAAGCCGTTTCAGGTAGCCCTCAATACAAAGGCTCTAGGTGCAACTATTGGTGTGAGAGCTAATTCAATCAAGGAAACACTGCATGTTGGTGAAGCGCATATTGAGGAAGAATCAGCCGAGTGGTTCTTGTGGGAGAACAACTCCATTTGGCTCACTAACTTCACACACCATCAGGCTTCAAAGCAGCTCTCAAGGAAACTCAGCTTTCACACTCTAGGCTTAATGCCCTTTGAGTGCCTAGGACTGAAATGAAGCTTGGTGAGCTTCCCACACAAACCAATGCTCCACATGCGGGTTTCACATGCCACCAACTCCACATTCACAGACAACTTCCTAGCTAAAGCCTTTTTCAGATAGCCCTCAATACAAAGGCTCTAGGCGCAAATATTGGTGTGAGAGCTAATTCAATCAAGGAAACACTGCATGGTGGTGAAGCGCATATTGAAGAAGAATCAGCCGAGTGGTTCTTGTGGGAGAACAACTCCATTTGGCTCACTAACTTCACACACCATCAGGCTTCCAAGCAGCTCTCAAGGAAACTCAGCTTTCACACTCTAAGCTTAATGCCCTTTGAGTGCCTAGGACGGAAATGAAGCTTGGTGAGCTTCCCACACAAACCAATGCTCCACATGCGGGTTTCACATGCCACCAACTCCACATTCACAGACAACTTCCTAGCTAAAACCGTTTTCAGATAGTCATCAAAACAAAGGCTCTAGGCGCAAATATTGGTGTGAGAGCTAATTCAATCAAGGAAACACTGCATGTTGGTGAAGCGCATATTGAAGAAGAATCAGCCGAGTGGTTCTTGTGGGAGAACAACTCCATTTGGCTCACTAACTTCACACACCATCAGGCTTCCAAGCAGCTCTCAAGGAAACTCAGCTTTCACACTCTAAGCTTAATGCCCTTTGAGTGCCTAGAACGGAAATGAACCTTGGTGAGCTTAACACACAAACCAATGCTACAAATGCGGGTTTCACATGCCACCAACTCCACATTCACAGACAACTTCAGCGCCAAAGCCGTTTTCAGATAGCCCTCAATACAAAGGCTCTAGTCGCAAATATTGGTGTGAGAGCAAATTCAATCAAGGAAACACTGCATGTTGGTGAAGCACATATTGAAGAAGAATCAGGCGAGTGGTTCTTGTGGGAGAACAACTCCATTTGGCTCACTAACTTCACACACCATCAGGCTTCCAAGCAGCTCTCAAGGAAACTCAGCTTTCACACTGTAGGCTTAATGCCCTTTGAGTGCCTAGGACTGAAATGAAGCTTGGTGAGCTTCCCACACAAACCAATGCTCCACATGCGGGTTTCACATGCCACCAACTCCACATTAACAGACAACTTCAGCGCCAAAGCCGTTTTCAGATAGCCCTCAATACAAAGGCTCTAGGCGCAAATATTGGTGTGAGAGCTAATTCAATCAAGGAAACACTGCATGTTGGTTAAGCGCATATTGAAGAAGAATGAGCCGAGTTGTTCTTGTGGGAGAACAACTCCATTTGGCTCACTAACTTCACACACCATCAGGCTTCTGAGCAGCTCTCAAGGAAACTCAGCTTTCACACTCTAGGTTTAATGCCCTTTGAGTGCCTAGGACTGAAATGAAGCTTGGTGAGCTTCCCACACAAACCAATGCTCCACATGCGGGTTTCACATGCCACCAACTCCACATTCACAGACAACTTCCTAGCTAAAGCCGTTTTCAGATAGCCCTCAATACAAAGGATCCAGGCGCAAATATTGGTGTGAGAGCTAATTCAATCAAGGAAACACTGCATGTTGGTGAAGCGCATATTGAAGAAGAATCAGCCGAGTGGTTCTTGTGGGAGAACAACTCCATTTGGCTCACTAACTTCACACACCATCAGGCTTCCAAGCCGCTCTCAAGGAAACTCAGCTTTCACACTCTAAGCTTAATGCCCTTTGAGTGCCTAGGACTGAAATGAAGCTTGGTGAGCTTCCCACACAAACCAATGCTCCACATGCGGGTTTAATAGGCCATCAACTCCACATTCACAACTTCCTAGCCAAAGCCGTTTCAGGTAGCCCTCAATACAAAGGCTCTAGGTGCAACTATTGGTGTGAGAGCTAATTAAATCAAGGAAACACTGCATGTTGGTGAAGCGCATATTGAGGAAGAATCAGCTGAGTGGTTCTTGTGGGAGAACAACTCCATTTGGCTCACTAACTTCACACACCATCAGGCTTCCAAGCAGCTCTCAAGGAAACTCACCTTTCACACTCTAAGCTTAATGCCCTTTGAGTGCCTAGGACTGAAATGAAGCTTGGTGAGCTTCCCACACAAACCAATGCTCCACATGCGGGTTTCACATGCCACCAACTCCACATTCACAGACAACTTCAGCGCCAAAGCCGTTTTCAGATAGCCCTCAATACAAAGGCTCGAGGCCCAAATATTGGTGTGAGAGCTAATTCAATCAAGGAAACACTGCATGTTGGTGAAGCGCATATTGAAGAAGAATGAGCCGAGTGGTTCTTGTGGGAGAACAACTCCATTTGGCTCACTAACTTCACACACCATCAGGCTTCCAAGCAGCTCTCAAGGAAACTCAGCTTTCACACTCTAGGTTTAATGCCCTTTGAGTGCCTAGGACTGAAATGAAGCTTGGTGAGCTTCCCACACAAACCAATGCTCCACATGCGGGTTTCACATGCCACCAACTCCACATTCACAGACAACTTCCTAGCTAAAGCCGTTTTCAGATAGCCCTCAAATACAAAGGCTCTAGGCGCAAATATTGGTGTGAGAGCAAATTCAATCAAGGAAACACTGCGTGTTGGTGAAGCGCATATTGAAGAAGAATCAGCCGAGTGGTTCTTGTGGGAGAACAACTCCAATTGGATCACTAACCTCACACACCATCAGGCTTCCAAGCAGCTCTCAAGGAAACTCAGCTTTCACACTCTAAGCTTAATGTGCTTTGAGTGCCTAGGACTGAAATGAAGCTTGGTGAGCTTCCCACACAAACCAATGCTCCACATGCGGGTTTCACTTACCACCAACTCCTCATTCACATCAACTTCCTAGCTAAAGCCGTTTTCAGATAGCCCGCAATACAAAGGATCTAGGCCCAAATATTGGTGTGAGCGTTAATTCAATCAAGGAAACACTGCATGTTGGTGAAGCGCATATTGAAGAAGAATGAGCCGAGTGGTTCTTGTGGGAGAACAACTCCTTTTGGCTCACTACCTTCACACACCATCAGGCTTCCAAGCAGCTCTCAAGGAAACTCAGCTTTCACACTCTAGGCTTAATGCCCTTTGAGTGCCTAGGACTGAAATGAAGCTTGGTGAGCTTCCCACACAAACCAATGCTCCACATGCGGGTTTCACATGCCACCAACTAAACATTCACAGACAACTTCAGCGCCAAAGCCGTTTTCAGATAGCCCTCAATACAAAGGCTCTAGGCGCAAATATTGGTGTGAGAGCTAATTCAATCAAGGAAACACTGCATGTTGGTGAAGCGCATATTGAAGAAGAATCAGCCGAGTGGTTCTTGTGGGAGAACAACTCCATTTGGCTCACTAACTTCACACACCATCAGGCTTCCAAGCAGCTCTCAAGGAAACTCAGCTTTCACACTCTAGGTTTAATGCCCTTTGAGTGCCTAGGACTGAAATGAAGCTTGGTGAGCTTCCCACACAAACCAATGCTCCACATGCGGGTTTCACATGCCACCAACTCCACATTCACAGACAACTTCCTAGCTAAAGCCGTTTTCAGATAGCCCTCAATACAAAGGATCCAGGCGCAAATATTGGTGTGAGAGCTAATTCAATCAAGGAAACACTGCATGTTGGTGAAGCGCATATTGAAGAAGAATCAGCCGAGTGGTTCTTGTGGGAGAACAACTCCATTTGGCTCACTAACTTCACACACCATCAGGCTTCCAAGCAGCTCTCAAGGAAACTCAGCTTTCACACTCTAAGCTTAATGCCCTTTGAGTGCCTAGGACTGAAATGAAGCTTGGTGAGCTTCCCACAGAAACCAATGCTCCACATGCGGGTTTCACATGCCACCAACTCCACATTCACAGACAACTTCCTAGCTAAAGCCGTTTTCAGATAGCCCTCAAATACAAAGGCTCTAGGCCCAAATATTGGTGTGAGAGCTAATTCAATCAAGGAAACACTGCATGTTGGTGAAGCGCATATTGAAGAAGAATCAGCCAAGTGGTTCTTGTGGGAGAACAACTCCATTTGGCTCACTAACTTCACACACCATCAGGCTTCCAAGCAGCTCTCAAGGAAACTCAGCTTTCACACTGTAGGCTTAATGCCCTTTGAGTGCCTAGGACTGAAATGAAGCTTGGTGAGCTTCCCACACAAACCAATGCTCCACATGCGGGTTTCACATGCCACCAACTCCACATTCACAGACAACTTCAGCGCCAAAGCCGTTTTCAGATAGCCCTCAATACAAAGGCTCTAGGTGCAAATATTGGTGTGAGAGCTAATTCAATCAAGGAAACACTGCATGTTGGTGAAGCGCATATTGAAGAAGAATGAGCCGAGTTGTTCTTGTGGGAGAACAACTCCATTTGGCTCACTAACTTCACACACCATCAGGCTTCTGAGCAGCTCTCAAGGAAACTCAGCTTTCACACTCTAGGTTTAATGCCCTTTGAGTGCCTAGGACTGAAATGAAGCTTGGTGAGCTTCCCACACAAACCAATGCTCCACATGCGGGTTTCACATGCCACCAACTCCACATTCACAGACAACTTCAGCGCCAAAGCCGTTTTCAGATAGCCCTCAATACAAAGGCTCAAGGCCCAAATATTGGTGTGAGAGCTAATTCAATCAAGGAAACACTGCATGTTGGTGAAGCGCATATTGAAGAAGAATCAGCCGTGTGGTTCTTGTGGGAGAACAACTCCATTTGGCTCACTAACTTCACACACCATCAGGAGTAAAAGCAGCTCTCAAGGAAACTCAGCTTTCACACTCTAGGTTTAATGCCCTTTGAGTGCCTAGGACTGAAATGAAGCTTGGTGAGCTTCCCACACAAACCAATGCTCCACATGCGGGTTTCACTTGCCACCAACTCCTCATTCACAGACAACTAGAGCGCCAAAACCGTTTTCAGATAGCCCTCAATACAAAGGCTCTAGGCCCAAATATTGGTGTGAGAGCTAATTCAATCAAGGAAACACTGCATGTTGGTGAAGCGCATATTGAAGAAGAATCAGCCAAGTGGTTCTTGTGGGAGAACAACTCCATTTGGCTCACTAACTTCACACACCATCAGGCTTCCAAGCAGCTCTCAAGGAAACTCAGCTTTCACACTCTAGGTTTAATGCCCTTTGAGTGCCTAGGACTGAAATGAAGCTTGGTGAGCTTCCCACACAAACCAATGCTCCACATGCGGGTTTCACATGCCACCAACTCCACATTCACAGACAACTTCCTAGCTAAAGCCTTTTTCAGATAGCCCTCAAATACAAAGGCTCTAGGCCCAAATATTGGTGTGAGAGCTAATTCAATCAAGGAAACACTGCGTGTTGGTGAAGCGCATATTGAAGAAGAATCAGCCGAGTGGTTCTTGTGGGAGAACAACTCCACTTGGCTCACTAACCTCACACACCATCAGGCTTCCAAGCAGCTCTCAAGGAAACTCAGCTTTCACACTCTAAGCTTAATGTGCTTTGAGTGCCTAGGACTGAAATGAAGCTTGGTGAGCTTCCCACACAAACCAATGCTCCACATGCGGGTTTCACTTACCACCAACTCCTCATTCACATCAACTTCCTAGCTAAAGCCGTTTTCAGATAGCCCTCAATACAAAGGATCTAGGCCCAAATATTGGTGTGAGCGTTAATTCAATCAAGGAAACACTGCATGTTGGTGAAGCGCATATTGAAGAAGAATCAGCCGAGTGGTTCTTGTGGGAGAACAACTCCTTTTGGCTCACTACCTTCACACACCATCAGGCTTCCAAGCAGCTCTCAAGGAAACTCAGCTTTCACACTCTAGGCTTAATGCCCTTTGAGTGCCTAGGACTGAAATGAAGCTTGGTGAGCTTCCCACACAAACCAATGCTCCACATGCGGGTTTCACATGCCACCAACTAAACATTCACAGACAACTTCAGCGCCAAAGCCGTTTTCAGATAGCCCTCAATACAAAGGCTCTAGGCGCAAATATTGGTGTGAGAGCTAATTCAATCAAGGAAACACTGCGTGTTGGTGAAGCGCATATTGAAGAAGAATCAGCCGAGTGGTTCTTGTGGGAGAACAACTCCATTTGGCTCACTAACTTCACACACCATCAGGCTTCCAAGCAGCTCTCAAGGAAACTCAGCTTTCACACTCTAGGTTTAATGCCCTTTGAGTGCCTAGGACTGAAATGAAGCTTGGTGAGCTTCCCACACAAACCAATGCTCCACATGCGGGTTTCATAGGCCATCAACTTCACATTCACAACTTCCTAGCCAAAGCCGTTTCAGGTAGCCCTCAATACAAAGGCTCTAGGTGCAACTATTGGTGTGAGAGCTAATTAAATCAAGGAAACACTGCATGTTGGTGAAGCGCATATTGAGGAAGAATCAGCTGAGTGGTTCTTGTGGGAGAACAACTCCATTTGGCTCACTAACTTCACACACCATCAGGAATAAAAGCAGCTCTCAAGGAAACTCAGCTTTCACACTCTAAGCTTAATGCCCTTTGAGTGCCTAGGACTGAAATGAAGCTTGGTGAGCTTCCCACACAAACCAATGCTCCACATGCGGGTTTCACATGCCACCAACTCCACATTCACAGACAACTTGCTAGCTAAAGCCTTTTTCAGATAGCCCTCAATACAAAGGCTCTAGGCGCAAATATTGGTGTGAGAGCTAATTCAATCAAGGAAACACTGCATGGTGGTGAAGCGCATATTGAAGAAGAATCAGCCGAGTGGTTCTTGTGGGAGAACAACTCCATTTGGCTCACTAACCTCACACACCATCAGGCTTCCAAGCAGCTCTCAAGGAAACTCAGCTTTCACACTCTAAGCTTAATGCCCTTTGAGTGCCTAGGACTGAAATGAAGCTTGGTGAGCTTCCCACACAAACCAATGCTCCACATGCGGGTTTCACATGCCACCAACTCCACATTCACAGACAACTTCAGCGCCAAAGCCGTTTTCAGATAGCCCTCAATACAAAGGCTCGAGGCCCAAATATTGGTGTTTGAGCTAATTCAATCAAGGAAACACTGCATTTGGTGAAGCGCATATTGAAGAAGAATCAGCCGAGTGGTTCTTGTGGGAGAACAACTCCATTTGGCTCACTAACTTCACACACCATCAGGCTTCCAAGCAGCTCTCAAGGAAACTCAGCTTTCACACTCTAGGCTTAAAGCCCTTTGAGTGCCTAGGACTGAAATGAAGCTTGGTGACCTTCCCACACAAATCAATGCTCCACATGCGGGTTTCACATGCCACCAACTCCACATTCACAACTTCCTAGCCAAAGCCGTTTCAGGTAGCCCTCAATACAAAGGCTCTAGGTGCAACTATTGGTGTGAGAGCTAATTCAATCAAGGAAACACTGCAAGTCGGTGAAGCGTATATTGAGGAAGAATCAGCCGAGTGGTTCTTGTGGGAGAACAACTCCATTTGGCTCACTAACTTCACACACCATCAGGAATAAAAGCAGCTCTCAAGGAAACTCAGCTTTCACACTGTAGGCTTAATGCCCTTTGAGTGCCTAGGACTGAAATGAACCTTGGTGAGATTCACACACAAACCAATGCTCCACATGCGGGTTTCACATGCCACCAACTCCACATTCACAGACAACTTCCTAGCTAAAGCCTTTTTCAGATAGCCCTCAATACAAAGGCTCTAGGCGCAAATATTGGTGTGAGAGCTAATTCAATCAAGGAAACACTGCATGGTGGTGAAGCGCATATTGAAGAAGAATCAGCCGAGTGGTTCTTGTGGGAGAACAACTCCATTTGGCTCACTAACTTCACACACCATCAGGCTTCCAAGCAGCTCTCAAGGAAACTCAGCTTTCACACTCTAAGCTTAATGCCCTTTGAGTGCCTAGGACTGAAATGAAGCTTGGTGAGCTTCCCACACAAACCAATGCTCCACATGCGGGTTTCACATGCCACCAACTCCTCATTCACAGACAACTTCCTAGCCAAAGCCGTTTCAGGTAGCCCTCAATACAAAAGCTCTAGGCGCAAATATTGGTGTGAGAGCTAATTCAATCAAGGAAACACTGCATGTTGGTGAAGCGCATATTGAAGAAGAATCAGCCGAGTGGTTCTTGAGTTAGAACAACTCCATTTGGCTCACTAACTTCACACACCATCAGGCTTCCAAGCAGCTCTCAAGGAAACTCAGCTTTCACACTCTAGGTTTAATGCCCTTTGAGTGCCTAGGACTGAAATGAAGCTTGGTGAGCTTCCCACACAAACCAATGCTCCACATGCGGGTTTCACTTGCCACCAACTCCACATTCACAGACAACTTCCTGGCTAAAGCCGTTTTCAGATAGCCCTCAATACAAAGGCTCTAGGCGCAAATATTAGTGTGAGAGCTAATTCAATCAAGGAAACACTGCATGTTGGTGAAGCGCATATTGAGGAAGAATCAGCCGAGTGGTTCTTGTGGGAGAACAACTCCATTTGGCTCACTAACTTCACACACCATCAGGCTTCCAAGCAGCTCTCAAGGAAACTCAGCTTTCACACTGTAGGTTTAATGCCCTTTGAGTGCCTAGGACTGAAATGAAGCTTGGTGCGCTACCCACACAATCCAATACTCCACATGCGGGTTTCACATGCCACCAACTCCTCATTCACAGACAACTTCCTAGCTAAAGCCGTTTTCAGATAGCCCTCAATACAAAGGCTCTAGGCGCAAATATTGGTGTGAGAGCTAATTCAATCAAGGAAACACTGCATGTTGGTGAAGCACATATTGAAGAAGAATGAGCCGAGTGGTTCTTGTGGGAGAACAACTCCATTTGGCTCACTAACTTCACACACCATCAGGCTTCCAAGCAGCTCTCAAGGAAACTCAGCTTTCACACTCTAGGCTTAATGCCCTTTGAGTGCCTAGGACTGAAATGAAGCTTGGTGAGCTTCCCACAAAAACCAATGCTCCACATGCGGGTTTCACATGCCACCAACTCCACATTCACAGACAACTTCAGCGCCAAAGCCGTTTTCAGATGGCCCTCAATACAAAGGCTCTAGGCCCAAATATTGGTGTGAGAGCTAATTCAATCAAGGAAACACTGCATGTTGGTGAAGCGCATATTGAAGAATCAGCCTAGTGGTTCTTGTAGGAGAACAACTCCATTTGGCTCACTAACTTCACGCACCATCAGGAATAAAAGCAGCTCTCAAGGAAACTCAGCTTTCACACTCTAAGCTTAATGCCCTTTGAGTGCCTAGGACGGAAATGAACCTTGGTGAGCTTAACACACAAACCAATGCTCCAAATGCGGGTTTCACATGCCACCAACTCCACATTCACAGACAACTTCCTAGCCAAAGCCGTTTTCAGATAGCCCTCAATACAAAGGCTCTAGGTGCAAATATTGGTGTGAGAGCTAATTCAATCAAGGAAACACTGCATGTTGGTGAAGCGCACATTGAGGAAGAATCAGCCGAGTGGTTCTTGTGGGAGAACAACTCCATTTGGCTCACTAACTTCACACACCATCAGGCTTCCAAGCAGCTCTCAAGGAAACTCAGCTTTCACACTCTAGGCTTAATGCCCTTTGAGTGCCTAGGACTGAAATGAAGCTTGGTGAGCTTCCCACACAAACCAATGCTCCACATTCGGGTTTCACATGCCACCAACTCCACATTCACAGACAACTTCCTAGCTAAAGCCTTTTTCAGATAGCCCTCAATACAAAGGATCCAGCCGCAAATATTTGTGTGAGAGCTAATTCAATCAAGGAAACACTGCATGTTGGTGAAGCGCATATTGAAGAAGAATCAGCCGAGTGGTTCTTGTGGGAGAACAACTCCATTTGGCTCACTAACTTCACACACCATCAGGCTTCCAAGCAGCTCTCAAGGAAACTCAGCTTTCACACTCTAGGTTTAATGCCCTTTGAGTGCCTAGGACTGAAATGAAGCTTGGTGAGCTTCCCACACAAACCAATGCTCCACATGCGGGTTTCACATGCCACCAACTCCACATTCACAGACAACTTCCTAGCTAAAGCCGTTTTCAGATAGCCCTAAATACAAAGGCTCTAGGCGCAAATATTGGTGTGAGAGCTAATTCAATCAAGGAAACACTGCATGTTGGTGAAGCTCATATTGGAGAAGAATCAGCCGAGTGGTTCTTGTGGGAGAACAACTCCATTTGGCTCACTAACTTCACACACCATCAGGCTTCCAAGCAGCTCTCAAGGAAACTCAGCTTTCACACTCTAGGCTTAATGCCCTTTGAGTGCCTAGGACTGAAATGAAGCTTGGTGAGCTTCCCACACAAACCAATGCTTTATATGCGAGTTTCACATGCCACCAACTCCACATTCACAGACAACTTCAGCGCCAAAGCTGTTTTCAGATAGCCCTCAATACAAAGGCTCTAGGCGCAAATATTGGTGTGAGAGCTAATTCAATCAAGGAAACACTGCATGTTGGTGAAGTGCATATTGAAGAAGAATCAGCCGAGTGGTTCTTGTGGGAGAACAACTCCATTTGGCTCACTAACTTCACACACCATCAGGCTTCCAAGCAGCTCTCAAGGAAACTCAGCTTTCACACTCTAGGTTTAATGCCCTTTGAGTGCCTAGGACTGAAATGAAGCTTGGTGAGCTTCCCACACAAACCAATGCTCCACATGCGGGTTTCACATGCCACCAACTCCACATTCACAGACAACTTCCTAGCTAAAGCCTTTTTCAGATAGCCCTCAATACAAAGGATCCAGCCGCAAATATTTGTGTGAGAGCTAATTCAATCAAGGAAACACTGCATGTTGGTGAAGCGCATATTGAAGAAGAATCAGCCGAGTGGTTCTTGTGGGAGAACAACTCCATTTGGCTCACTAACTTCACACACCATCAGGCTTCCAAGCAGCTCTCAAGGAAACTCAGCTTTCACACTGTAGGCTTAATGCCCTTTGAGTGCCTAGGACTGAAATGAAGCTTGGTGAGCTTCCCACACAAACCAATGCTCCACATGCGGGTTTCACATGCCACCAACTCCACATTCACAGAAAACTTCCTAGCTAAAGCCTTTTTCAGATAGCCCTCAATACAAAGGCTCTAGGCGCAAATATTGGTGTGAGAGCTAATTCAATCAAGGAAACACTGCATGGTGGTGAAGCGCATATTGAAGAAGAATCAGCCGAGTGGTTCTTCTGGGAGAACAACTCCATTTGGCTCACTAACTTCACACACCATCAGGCTTCCAAGCAGCTCTCAAGGAAACTCAGATTTCACACTCTAGGCTTAATGCCCTTTGAGTGCCTAGGACTGAAATGAAGCTTGGTGAGCTTCCCACACAAACCAATGCTCCACATGCGGGTTTCACATGCCACCAACTCCACATTCACAGACAACTTCAGCGCCAAAGCCGTTTTCAGATAGCCCTCAATACAAAGGCTCTAGGCCCAAATATTGGTGTGAGAATTAATTCAATCAAGGAAACACTGCATGTTGGTGAAGCGCATATTGAAGAATCAGCCTAGTGGTTCTTGTGGGAGAACAACTCCATTTGGCTCACTAACTTCACGCACCATCAGGAATAAAAGCAGCTCTCAAGGAAACTCAGCTTTCACACTCTAGGCTTAAAGCCCTTTGAGTGCCTAGGACTGAAATGAAGCTTGGTGAGCTTCCCACACAAACCAATGCTCCACATGCGGGTTTCACATGCCACCAACTCCACATTCACAACTTCCTAGCCAAAGCCGTTTCAGGAAGCCCTCAATACAAAGGCTCTAGGTGCAACTATTGGTGTGAGAGCTAATTCAATCAAGGAAACACTGCATGTTGGTGAAGCGCATATTGAGGAACAATCAGCCGAGTGGTTCTTGTGGGAGAACAACTCCATTTGGCTCACTAACTTCACACACCATCAGGCTTCCAAGCAGCTCTCAAGGAAACTCAGCTTTCACACTCTAGGCTTAATGCCCTTTGAGTGCCTAGGACTGAAATGAACCTTGGTGAGATTCACACACAAACCAATGCTCCACATGCGGGTTTCACATGCCACCAACTCCACATTCACAGACAACTTGCTAGCTAAAGCCTTTTTCAGATAGCCCTCAATACAAAGGCTCTAGGCACAAATATTGGTGTGAGAGCTAATTCAATCAAGGAAACACTGCATGGTGGTGAAGCGCATATTGAGGAAGAATCAGCCGAGTGGTTCTTGTGGGAGAACAACTCCATTTGGATCACTAACTTCACACACCATCAGGCTTCCAAGCAGCTCTCAAGGAAACTCAGCTTTCACACTCTAAGCTTAATGCCCTTTGAGTGCCTAGGACTGAAATGAAGCTTGGTGAGCTTCCCACACAAACCAATGCTCCACATGCGGGTTTCACATGCCACCAACTCCACATTCACAACTTCCTAGCCAAAGCCGTTTCAGGTAGCCCTCAATACAAAGGCTCTAGGTGCAACTATTGGTGTGAGACCTAATTCAATCAAGGAAACACTGCATGTTGGTGAAGCGCATATTGAGGAAGAATCAGCCTAGTGGTTCTTGTGGGAGAACAACTCCATTTGGCTCACTAACTTCACACACCATCAGGCTTCCAAGCAGCTCTCAAGGAAACTCAGCTTTCACACTCTAAGCTTAATGCCCTTTGAGTGCCTAGGACGGAAATGAACCTTGGTGAGCTTAACACACAAACCAATGCTCCAAATGCGGGTTTCACATGCCACCAACTCCACATTCACAGACAACTTCAGCGCCAAAGCCGTTTTCAGATAGCCCTCAATACAAAGGCTCTAGGCGCAAATATTGGTGTGAGAGCTAATTCAATCAAGGAAACACTGCATGTTGGTGAAGCGCACATTGAGGAAGAATCAGCCGAGTGGTTCTTGTGGGAGAACAACTCCATTTGGCTCACTAACTTCACACACCATCAGGCTTCCAAGCAGCTCTCAAGGAAACTCAGCTTTCACACTGTAGGCTTAATGCCCTTTGAGTGCCTAGGACTGAAATGAAGCTTGGTGAGCTTCCCACACAAACCAATGCTTTATATGCGAGTTTCACATGCCACCAACTCCACATTCACAGACAACTTCAGCGCCAAAGCCGTTTTCAGATAGCCCTCAATACAAAGGCTCTAGGCGCAAATATTGGTGTGAGAGCTAATTCAATCAAGGAAACACTGCATGTTGGTGAAGCGCATATTGAAGAAGAATGAGCCGAATGGTTCTTGTGGGAGAACAACTCCATTTGGCTCACTAACTTCACACACCATCAGGCTTCCAAGCAGCTCTCAAGGAAACTCAGCTTTCACACTCTAGGTTTAATGCCCTTTGAGTGCCTAGGACTGAAATGAAGCTTGGTGAGCTTCCCACACAAACCAATGCTCCACATGCGGGTTTCACATGCCACCAACTCCACATTCACAGACAACTTCCTAGCTAAAGCCTTTTTCAGATAGCCCTCAATACAAAGGATCCAGCCGCAAATATTTGTGTGAGAGCTAATTCAATCAAGGAAACACTGCATGTTGGTGAAGCGCATATTGAAGAAGAATCAGCCGAGTGGTTCTTGTGGGAGAACAACTCCATTTGGCTCACTAACTTCACACACCATCAGGCTTCCAAGCAGCTCTCAAGGAAACTCAGCTTTCACACTGTAGGCTTAATGCCCTTTGAGTGCCTAGGACTGAAATGAACCTTGGTGAGCTTCCCACACAAACCAATGCTCCACATGCGGGTTTCACATGCCACCAACTCCACATTCACAGACAACTTCCTAGCTAAAGTCTTTTTCAGATAGCCCTCAATACAAAGGCTCTAGGCGCAAATATTGGTGTGAGAGCTAATTCAATCAAGGAAACACTGCATGGTGGTGAAGCGCATATTGAAGAAGAATCAGCCGAGTGGTTCTTGTGGGAGAACAACTCCATTTGGCTCACTAACTTCACACACCATCAGGCTTCCAAGCAGCTCTCAAGGAAACTCAGATTTCACACTCTAGGCTTAATGCCCTTTGCGTGCCTAGGACTGAAATGAAGCTTGGTGAGCTTCCCACACAAACCAATGCTCCACATGCGGGTTTCACATGCCACCAACTCCACATTCACAGACAACTTCAGCGCCAAAGCCGTTTTCAGATAGCCCTCAATACAAAGGCTCTAGGCCCAAATATTGGTGTGAGAGCTAATTCAATCAAGGAAACACTGCATGTTGGTGAAGCGCATATTGAAGAATCAGCCTAGTGGTTCTTGTGGGAGAACAACTCCATTTGGCTCACTAACTTCACGCACCATCAGGAATAAAAGCAGCTCTCAAGGAAACTCAGCTTTCACACTCTAGGCTTAATGCCCTTTGAGTGCCTAGGACTGAAATGAAGCTTGGTGAGCTTCCCACACAAACCAATGCTCCACATGCGGGTTTCACATGCCACCAACTCCACATTCACAACTTCCTAGCCAAAGCCCTTTTTAGGAAGCCCTCAATACAAAGGCTCTAGGTGCAACTATTGGTGTGAGAGCTAATTCAATCAAGGAAACACTGCATGTTGGTGAAGCGCATATTGAGGAAGAATCAGCCGAGTGGTTCTTGTGGGAGAACAACTCCATTTGGCTCACTAACTTCACACACCATCAGGCTTCCAAGCAGCTCTCAAGGAAACTCAGCTTTCACACTCTAGGCTTAATGCCCTTTGAGTGCCTAGGACTGAAATGAACCTTGGTGAGATTCACACACAAACCAATGCTCCACATGCGGGTTTCACATGCCACCAACTCCACATTCACAGACAACTTGCTAGCTAAAGCCTTTTTCAGATAGCCCTCAATACAAAGGCTCTAGGCACAAATATTGGTGTGAGAGCTAATTCAATCAAGGAAACACTGCATGGTGGTGAAGCGCATATTGAGGAAGAATCAGCCGAGTGGTTCTTGTGGGAGAACAACTCCATTTGGATCACTAACTTCACACACCATCAGGCTTCCAAGCAGCTCTCAAGGAAACTCAGCTTTCACACTCTAAGCTTAATGCCCTTTGAGTGCCTAGGACGGAAATGAACCTTGGTGAGCTTAACACACAAACCAATGCTCCAAATGCGGGTTTCACATGCCACCAACTCCACATTCACAGACAACTTCCTAGCCAAAGCCGTTTTCAGATAGCCCTCAATACAAAGGCTCTAGGCGCAAATATTGGTGTGAGAGCTAATTCAATCAAGGAAACACTGCATGTTGGTGAAGCGCACATTGAGGAAGAATCAGCCGAGTGGTTCTTGTGGGAGAACAACTCCATTTGGCTCACTAACTTCACACACCATCAGGAATAAAAGCAGCTCTCAAGGAAACTCAGCTTTCACACTGTAGGTTTAATGCCCTTTGAGTGCCTAGGACTGAAATGAAGCTTGGTGAGCTTCCCACACAAACCAATGCTCCACATGCGGGTTTCACATGCCACCAACTCCTCATTCACAGACAACTTCCTAGCTAAAGCCGTTTTCAGATAGCCATCAATACAAAGGCTCTAGGCGCAAATATTGGTGTGAGAGCAAATTCAATCAAGGAAACACTGCATGTTGGTGAAGCACATATTGAAGAAGAATCAGCCGAGTGGTTCTTGTGGGAGAACAACTCCATTTGGGTCACTAACTTCACACACCATCAGGCTTCCAAGCAGCTCTCAAGGAAACTCAGCTTTCACACTCTAGGCTTAATGCCCTTTGAGTGCCTAGGACTGAAATGAAGCTTGGTGAGCTTCCCACACAAACCAATGCTCCACATGCGGGTTTCACATGCCACCAACTCCACATTCACAGACAACTTCAGCGCCAAAGCCGTTTTCAGATAGCCCTCAATACAAAGGCTCTAGGCGCAAATATTGGTGTGAGAGCTAATTCAATCAAGGAAACACTGCATGTTGGTGAAGCGCATATTGAAGAAGAATCAGCTGAGTGGTTCTTGTGGGAGAACAACTCCATTTGGCTCACTAACTTCACACACCATCAGGCTTCCAAGCAGCTCTCAAGGAAACTCAGCTTTCACACTCTAGGTTTAATGCCCTTTGAGTGCCTAGGACTGAAATGAAGCTTGGTGAGCTTCCCACAGAAACCAATGCTCCACATGCGGGTTTCACATGCCACCAACTCCACATTCACAGACAACTTCCTAGCTAAAGCCGTTTTCAGATAGCCCTCAATACAAAGGCTCTAGGCCCAAATATTGGTGTGAGAGCTAATTCAATCAAGGAAACACTGCATGTTGGTGAAGCTCATATTGGAGAAGAATCAGCCGAGTGGTTCTTGTGGGAGAACAACTCCATTTGGCTCACTAACTTCACACACCATCAGGCTTCCAAGCAGCTCTCAAGGAAACTCAGCTTTCACACTCTAAGCTTAATGCCCTTTGAGTGCCTAGGACGGAAATGAACCTTGGTGAGCTTCCCACACAAACCAATGCTTTATATGCGAGTTTCACATGCCACCAACTCCACATTCACAGACAACTTCCTAGCCAAAGCCGTTTTCAGATAGCCCTCAATACAAAGGCTCTAGGCGCAAATATTGGTGTGAGAGCTAATTCAATCAAGGAAACACTGCATGTTGGTGAAGCGCATATTGAAGAATCAGCCGAGTGGTTCTTGTGGGAGAACAACTCCATTTGGCTCACTAACTTCACACACCATCAGGCTTCCAAGCAGCTCTCAAGGAAACTCAGCTTTCACACTCTAAGCTTAATGCCCTTTGAGTGCCTAGGCCTGAAATGAAGCTTGGTGAGCTTCCCACACAAACCAATGCTCCACATGCGTGTTTCATTTGCCACCAACTCCACATTCACAGACAACTTCCTGGCTAAAGCCTTTTTCAGATAGCCCTCAATACAAAGGCTCTAGGCGCAAATATTAGTGTGAGAGCTAATTCAATCAAGGAAACACTGCATGTTGGTGAAGCGCATATTGAAGAAGAATCAGCCAAGTGGTTCTTGTGGGAGAACAACTCCATTTGGCTCACTAACTTCACACACCATCAGGCTTCCAAGCAGCTCTCAAGGAAACTCAGCTTTCACACTGTAGGCTTAATGCCCTTTGAGTGCCTAGGACTGAAATGAAGCTTGGTGAGCGACCCACACAATCCAATACTCCACATGCGTGTTTCACATGCCACCAACTCCACATTCACAGACAACTTAATAGCTAAAGCCGTTTTCAGATAGCCCTCAATACAAAGGCTCTAGGAACAAATATTGGTGTGAGAGCTAATTCAATCAAGAAAACACTGCATGTTGGTGAAGCGCATATTGAAGAAGAATCAGCCGAGTGGTTCTCGTGGGAGAACAACTCCATTTGGCTCACTAACTTCACACACCATCAGGCTTCCAAGCAGCTCTCAAGGAAACTCAGCTTTCACACTCTCAGCTTAAGGCCCTTTGAGTGCCTAGGACTGAAATGAAGCTTGGTGAGCTTCCCACACAAACCAATGCTCCACATGCAGGTTTCACATGCCACCAACTCCACATTCACAGACAACTTCCTAGCCAAAGCCGTTTTCAGAAAGCCCTCAATACAAAGGCTCTAGGCGCAAATATTGGTGTGAGAGCTAATTCAATCAAGGAAACACTGCATGTTGGTGAAGCGCATATTGAGGAAGAATCAGCCGAGTGGTTCTTCTGGGAGAACAACTCCATTTGGCTCACTAACTTCACACACCATCAGGAATAAAAGCAGCTCTCAAGGAAACTCAGCTTTCACACTGTAGGTTTAATGCCCTTTGAGTGCCTAGGACTGAAATGAAGCTTGGTGAGCTACCCACACAATCCAATACTCCACATGCGGGTTTCACATGCCACCAACTCCTCATTCACAGACAACTTCCTAGCTAAAGCCGTTTTCAGATAGCCCTCAATACAAAGGCTCTAGGTGCAAATATTGGTGTGAGAGCTAATTCAATCAAGGAAACACTGCATGTTGGTGAAGCACATATTGAAGAAGAATGAGCCGAGTGGTTCTTGTGGGAGAACAACTCCATTTGGCTCACTAACTTCACACACCATCAGGCTTCCAAGCAGCTCTCAAGGAAACTCAGCTTTCACACTCTAGGCTTAATGCCCTTTGAGTGCCTAGGACTGAAATGAAGCTTGGTGAGCTTCCCACAGAAACCAATGCTCCACATGCGGGTTTCACATGCCACCAACTCCACATTCACAGACAACTTCCTAGCTAAAGCCGTTTTCAGATAGCCCTCAATACAAAGGCTCTAGGCGCAAATATTGGTGTGAGAGCTAATTCAATCAAGGAAACACTGCATGTTGGTGAAGCGCACATTGAGGAAGAATCAGCCGAGTGGTTCTTGTGGGAGAACAACTCCATTTGGCTCACTAACTTCACACACCATCAGGCTTCCAAGCAGCTCTCAAGGAAACTCAGCTTTCACACTCTCAGCTTAAGGCCCTTTGAGTGCCTAGGACTGAAATGAAGCTTGGTGAGCTTCCCACACAAACCAATGCTCCACATGCAGGTTTCACATGCCACCAACTCCACATTCACAGACAACTTCCTAGCCAAAGCCGTTTTCAGAAAGCCCTCAATACAAAGGCTCTAGGCGCAAATATTGGTGTGAGAGCTAATTCAATCAAGGAAACACTGCATGTTGGTGAAGCGCATATTGAGGAAGAATCAGCCGAGTGGTTCTTCTGGGAGAACAACTCCATTTGGCTCACTAACTTCACACACCATCAGGAATAAAAGCAGCTCTCAAGGAAACTCAGCTTTCACACTGTAGGTTTAATGCCCTTTGAGTGCCTAGGACTGAAATGAAGCTTGGTGAGCTACCCACACAATCCAATACTCCACATGCGGGTTTCACATGCCACCAACTCCTCATTCACAGACAACTTCCTAGCTAAAGCCGTTTTCAGATAGCCCTCAAAACAAAGGCTCTAGGTGCAAATATTGGTGTGAGAGCTAATTCAATCAAGGAAACACTGCATGTTGGTGAAGCACATATTGAAGAAGAATGAGCCGAGTGGTTCTTGTGGGAGAACAACTCCATTTGGCTCACTAACTTCACACACCATCAGGCTTCCAAGCAGCTCTCAAGGAAACTCAGCTTTCACACTCTAGGCTTAATGCCCTTTGAGTGCCTAGGACTGAAATGAAGCTTGGTGAGCTTCCCACAGAAACCAATGCTCCACATGCGGGTTTCACATGCCACCAACTCCACATTCACAGACAACTTCCTAGCTAAAGCCGTTTTCAGATAGCCCTCAATACAAAGGCTCTAGGCGCAAATATTGGTGTGAGAGCTAATTCAATCAAGGAAACACTGCATGTTGGTGAAGCGCACATTGAGGAAGAATCAGCCGAGTGGTTCTTGTGGGAGAACAACTCCATTTGGCTCACTAACTTCACACACCATCAGGCTTCCAAGCAGCTCTCAAGGAAACTCAGCTTTCACACTGTAGGCTTAATGCCCTTTGAGTGCCTAGGACTGAAATGAACCTTGGTGAGATTCCCACACAAACCAATGCTTTATATGCGAGTTTCACATGCCACCAACTCCACATTCACAGACAACTTCAGCGCCAAAGCCGTTTTCAGATAGCCCTCAATACAAAGGCTCTAGGCGCAAATATTGGTGTGAGAGCTAATTCAATCAAGGAAACACTGCATGTTGGTGAAGCGCATATTGAAGAAGAATGAGCCGAATGGTTCTTGTGGGAGAACAACTCCATTTGGCTCACTAACTTCACACACCATCAGGCTTCCAAGCAGCTCTCAAGGAAACTCAGCTTTCACACTCTAGGTTTAATGCCCTTTGAGTGCCTAGGACTGAAATGAAGCTTGGTGAGCTTCCCACACAAACCAATGCTCCACATGCGGGTTTCACATGCCACCAACTCCACATTCACAGACAACTTCCTAGCTAAAGCCTTTTTCAGATAGCCCTCAATACAAAGGATCCAGCCGCAAATATTTGTGTGAGAGCTAATTCAATCAAGGAAACACTGCATGTTGGTGAAGCGCATATTGAAGAAGAATCAGCCGAGTGGTTCTTGTGGGAGAACAACTCCATTTGGCTCACTAACTTCACACACCATCAGGCTTCCAAGCAGCTCTCAAGGAAACTCAGCTTTCACACTGTAGGCTTAATGCCCTTTGAGTGCCTAGGACTGAAATGAACCTTGGTGAGATTCCCACACAAACCAATGCTCCACATGCGGGTTTCACATGCCACCAACTCCACATTCACAGACAACTTCCTAGCTAAAGTCTTTTTCAGATAGCCCTCAATACAAAGGCTCTAGGCGCAAATATTGGTGTGAGAGCTAATTCAATCAAGGAAACACTGCATGGTGGTGAAGCGCATATTGAAGAAGAATCAGCCGAGTGGTTCTTGTGGGAGAACAACTCCATTTGGCTCACTAACTTCACACACCATCAGGCTTCCAAGCAGCTCTCAAGGAAACTCAGATTTCACACTCTAGGCTTAATGCCCTTTGAGTGCCTAGGACTGAAATGAAGCTTGGTGAGCTTCCCACACAAACCAATGCTCCACATGCGGGTTTCACATGCCACCAACTCCACATTCACAGACAACTTCAGCGCCAAAGCCGTTTTCAGATAGCCCTCAATACAAAGGCTCTAGGCCCAAATATTGGTGTGAGAGCTAATTCAATCAAGGAAACACTGCATGTTGGTGAAGCGCATATTGAAGAATCAGCCTAGTGGTTCTTGTGGGAGAACAACTCCATTTGGCTCACTAACTTCACGCACCATCAGGAATAAAAGCAGCTCTCAAGGAAACTCAGCTTTCACACTCTAGGCTTAAAGCCCTTTGAGTGCCTAGGACTGAAATGAAGCTTGGTGAGCTTCCCACACAAACCAATGCTCCACATGCGGGTTTCACATGCCACCAACTCCACATTCACAACTTCCTAGCCAAAGCCCTTTTTAGGAAGCCCTCAATACAAAGGCTCTAGGTGCAACTATTGGTGTGAGAGCTAATTCAATCAAGGAAACACTGCATGTTGGTGAAGCGCATATTGAGGAAGAATCAGCCGAGTGGTTCTTGTGGGAGAACAACTCCATTTGGCTCACTAACTTCACACACCATCAGGCTTCCAAGCAGCTCTCAAGGAAACTCAGCTTTCACACTCTAGGCTTAATGCCCTTTGAGTGCCTAGGACTGAAATGAACCTTGGTGAGATTCACACACAAACCAATGCTCCACATGCGGGTTTCACATGCCACCAACTCCACATTCACAGACAACTTGCTAGCTAAAGCCTTTTTCAGATAGCCCTCAATACAAAGGCTCTAGGCACAAATATTGGTGTGAGAGCTAATTCAATCAAGGAAACACTGCATGGTGGTGAAGCGCATATTGAGGAAGAATCAGCCGAGTGGTTCTTGTGGGAGAACAACTCCATTTGGCTCACTAACTTCACACACCATCAGGCTTCCAAGCAGCTCTCAAGGAAACTCAGCTTTCACACTCTAAGCTTAATGCCCTTTGAGTGCCTAGGACGGAAATGAACCTTGGTGAGCTTAACACACAAACCAATGCTCCAAATGCGGGTTTCACATGCCACCAACTCCACATTCACAGACAACTTCCTAGCCAAAGCCGTTTTCAGATAGCCCTCAATACAAAGGCTCTAGGCCCAAATATTGGTGTGAGAGCTAATTCAATCAAGGAAACACTGCATGTTGGTGAAGCGCACATTGAGGAAGAATCAGCCGAGTGGTTCTTGTGGGAGAACAACTCCATTTGGCTCACTAACTTCACACACCATCAGGAATAAAAGCAGCTCTCAAGGAAACTCAGCTTTCACACTGTAGGTTTAATGCCCTTTGAGTGCCTAGGACTGAAATGAAGCTTGGTGAGCTTCCCACACAAACCAATGCTCCACATGCGGGTTTCACATGCCACCAACTCCTCATTCACAGACAACTTCCTAGCTAAAGCCGTTTTCAGATAGCCATCAATACAAAGGCTCTAGGCGCAAATATTGGTGTGAGAGCAAATTCAATCAAGGAAACACTGCATGTTGGTGAAGCACATATTGAAGAAGAATCAGCCGAGTGGTTCTTGTGGGAGAACAACTCCATTTGGGTCACTAACTTCACACACCATCAGGCTTCCAAGCAGCTCTCAAGGAAACTCAGCTTTCACACTCTAGGCTTAATGCCCTTTGAGTGCCTAGGACTGAAATGAAGCTTGGTGAGCTTCCCACACAAACCAATGCTCCACATGCGGGTTTCACATGCCACCAACTCCACATTCACAGACAACTTCAGCGCCAAAGCCGTTTTCAGATAGCCCTCAATACAAAGGCTCTAGGCGCAAATATTGGTGTGAGAGCTAATTCAATCAAGGAAACACTGCATGTTGGTGAAGCGCATATTGAAGAAGAATCAGCTGAGTGGTTCTTGTGGGAGAACAACTCCATTTGGCTCACTAACTTCACACACCATCAGGCTTCCAAGCAGCTCTCAAGGAAACTCAGCTTTCACACTCTAGGTTTAATGCCCTTTGAGTGCCTAGGACTGAAATGAAGCTTGGTGAGCTTCCCACACAAACCAATGCTCCACATGCGGGTTTCACATGCCACCAACTCCACATTCACAGACAACTTCCTAGCTAAAGCCGTTTTCAGATAGCCCTCAATACAAAGGCTCTAGGCCCAAATATTGGTGTGAGAGCTAATTCAATCAAGGAAACACTGCATGTTGGTGAAGCTCATATTGGAGAAGAATCAGCCGAGTGGTTCTTGTGGGAGAACAACTCCATTTGGCTCACTAACTTCACACACCATCAGGCTTCCAAGCAGCTCTCAAGGAAACTCAGCTTTCACACTCTAAGCTTAATGCCCTTTGAGTGCCTAGGACGGAAATGAACCTTGGTGAGCTTCCCACACAAACCAATGCTTTATATGCGAGTTTCACATGCCACCAACTCCACATTCACAGACAACTTCAGCGCCAATGCCGTTTTCAGATAGCCCTCAATACAAAGGCTCTAGGCGCAAATATTGGTGTGAGAGCTAATTCAATCAAGGAAACACTGCATGTTGGTGAAGCGCATATTGAAGAATCAGCCGAGTGGTTCTTGTGGGAGAACAACTCCATTTGGCTCACTAACTTCACACACCATCAGGCTTCCAAGCAGCTCTCAAGGAAACTCAGCTTTCACACTCTAAGCTTAATGCCCTTTGAGTGCCTAGGCCTGAAATGAAGCTTGGTGAGCTTCCCACACAAACCAATGCTCCACATGCGTGTTTCATTTGCCACCAACTCCACATTCACAGACAACTTCCTGGCTAAAGCCTTTTTCAGATAGCCCTCAATACAAAGGCTCTAGGCGCAAATATTAGTGTGAGAGCTAATTCAATCAAGGAAACACTGCATGTTGGTGAAGCGCATATTGAAGAAGAATCAGCCAAGTGGTTCTTGTGGGAGAACAACTCCATTTGGCTCACTAACTTCACACACCATCAGGCTTCCAAGCAGCTCTCAAGGAAACTCAGCTTTCACACTGTAGGCTTAATGCCCTTTGAGTGCCTAGGACTGAAATGAAGCTTGGTGAGCGACCCACACAATCCAATACTCCACATGCGGGTTTCACATGCCACCAACTCCACATTCACAGACAACTTAATAGCTAAAGCTGTTTTCAGATAGCCCTCAATACAAAGGCTCTAGGAACAAATATTGGTGTGAGAGCTAATTCAATCAAGAAAACACTGCATGTTGGTGAAGCGCATATTGAAGAAGAATCAGCCGAGTGGTTCTTGTGGGAGAACAACTCCATTTGGCTCACTAACTTCACACACCATCAGGCTTCCAAGCAGCTCTCAAGGAAACTCAGCTTTCACACTCTCAGCTTAATGCCCTTTGAGTGCCTAGGACTGAAATGAAGCTTGGTGAGCTTCCCACACAAACCAATGCTCCACATGCAGGTTTCACATGCCACCAACTCCACATTCACAGACAACTTCCTAGCCAAAGCCGTTTTCAGAAAGCCCTCAATACAAAGGCTCTAGGTGCAAATATTGGTGTGAGAGCTAATTCAATCAAGGAAACACTGCATGTTGGTGAAGCACATATTGAAGAAGAATGAGCCGAGTGGTTCTTGTGGGAGAACAACTCCATTTGGCTCACTAACTTCACACACCATCAGGCTTCCGAGCAGCTCTCAAGGAAACTCAGCTTTCACACTCTCAGTTTAATGCCCTTTGAGTGCCTAGGACTGAAATGAAGCTTGGTGAGCTTCCCACACAAACCAATGCTCCACATGCGGGTTTCACATGCCACCAACTCCACATTCACAGACAACTTCCTAGCTAAAGCCGTTTTCAGATAGCCCTCAATACAAAGGATCCAGGCGCAAATATTGGTGTGAGAGCTAATTCAATCAAGGAAACACTGCATGTTGGTGAAGCGCATATTGAAGAAGAATCAGCCGAGTGGTTCTTGTGGGAGAACAACTCCATTTGGCTCACTAACTTCACACACCATCAGGCTTCCAAGCCGCTCTCAAGGAAACTCAGCTTTCACACTCTAAGCTTAATGCCCTTTGAGTGCCTAGGACTGAAATGAAGCTTGGTGAGCTTCCCACACAAAACAATGCTCCACATGCGGGTTTCACATGCCATCAACTCCACATTCACAACTTCCTAGCCAAAGCCGTTTCAGGTAGCCCTCAATACAAAGGCTCTAGGTGCAACTATTGGTGTGAGAGCTAATTAAATCAAGGAAACACTGCATGTTGGTGAAGCGCATATTGAGGAAGAATCAGCAGAGTGGTTCTTGTGGGAGAACAACTCCATTTGGCTCACTAACTTCACACACCATCAGGCTTCCGAGCAGCTCTCAAGGAAACTCAGCTTTCACACTCTAAGCTTAATGCCCTTTGAGTGCCTAGGACTGAAATGAAGCTTGGTGAGCTTCCCACACAAACCAATGCTCCACATGCGGGTTTCACATGCCACCAACTCCTCATTCACAGACAACTTCCTAGCTAAAGCCGTTTTCAGATAGCCCTCAATACAAAGGCTCTAGGCGCAAATATTGGTGTGAGAGCTAATTAAATCAAGGAAACACTGCATGTTGGTGAAGTGTATATTGAAGAAGAATCAGCCGTGTGGTTCTTGTGGGAGAACAACTCCATTTGGCTCACTAACTTCACACACCATCAGGAATAAAAGCAGCTCTCAAGGAAACTCAGCTTTCACACTCTAGGCTTAATGTCCTTTGAGTGCCTAGGACTGAAATGAAGCTTGGTGAGCTTCCCACACAAACCAATGCTCCACATTCGGGTTTCACTTGCCACCAACTCCTCATTCACAGACAACTAGAGCGCCAAAACCGTTTTCAGATAGCCCTCAATACAAAGGCTCTAGGCCCAAATATTGGTGTGAGAGCTAGTTCAATCAAGGAAACACTGCATGTTGGTGAAGCGCATATTGAGGAAGAATCAGCCGAGTGGTTCTTGTGGGAGAACAACTCCATTTGGCTCACTAACTTCACACACCATCAGGCTTCCAAGCAGCTCTCAAGGAAACTCAGCTTTCACACTCTAGGCTTAATGCCCTTTGAGTGCCTAGGACTGAAATGAACCTTGGTGAGATTCACACACAAACCAATGCTCCACATGCGGGTTTCACATGCCACCAACTCCACATTCACAGACAACTTGCTAGCTAAAGCCTTTTTCAGATAGCCCTCAATACAAAGGCTCTAGGCACAAATATTGGTGTGAGAGCTAATTCAATCAAGGAAACACTGCATGGTGGTGAAGCGCATATTGAGGAAGAATCAGCCGAGTGGTTCTTGTGGGAGAACAACTCCATTTGGCTCACTAACTTCACACACCATCAGGCTTCCAAGCAGCTCTCAAGGAAACTCAGCTTTCACACTCTAAGCTTAATGCCCTTTGAGTGCCTAGGACGGAAATGAACCTTGGTGAGCTTAACACACAAACCAATGCTCCAAATGCGGGTTTCACATGCCACCAACTCCACATTCACAGACAACTTCCTAGCCAAAGCCGTTTTCAGATAGCCCTCAATACAAAGGCTCTAGGCCCAAATATTGGTGTGAGAGCTAATTCAATCAAGGAAACACTGCATGTTGGTGAAGCGCACATTGAGGAAGAATCAGCCGAGTGGTTCTTGTGGGAGAACAACTCCATTTGGCTCACTAACTTCACACACCATCAGGAATAAAAGCAGCTCTCAAGGAAACTCAGCTTTCACACTGTAGGTTTAATGCCCTTTGAGTGCCTAGGACTGAAATGAAGCTTGGTGAGCTTCCCACACAAACCAATGCTCCACATGCGGGTTTCACATGCCACCAACTCCTCATTCACAGACAACTTCCTAGCTAAAGCCGTTTTCAGATAGCCATCAATACAAAGGCTCTAGGCGCAAATATTGGTGTGAGAGCAAATTCAATCAAGGAAACACTGCATGTTGGTGAAGCACATATTGAAGAAGAATCAGCCGAGTGGTTCTTGTGGGAGAACAACTCCATTTGGGTCACTAACTTCACACACCATCAGGCTTCCAAGCAGCTCTCAAGGAAACTCAGCTTTCACACTCTAGGCTTAATGCCCTTTGAGTGCCTAGGACTGAAATGAAGCTTGGTGAGCTTCCCACACAAACCAATGCTCCACATGCGGGTTTCACATGCCACCAACTCCACATTCACAGACAACTTCAGCGCCAAAGCCGTTTTCAGATAGCCCTCAATACAAAGGCTCTAGGCGCAAATATTGGTGTGAGAGCTAATTCAATCAAGGAAACACTGCATGTTGGTGAAGCGCATATTGAAGAAGAATCAGCTGAGTGGTTCTTGTGGGAGAACAACTCCATTTGGCTCACTAACTTCACACACCATCAGGCTTCCAAGCAGCTCTCAAGGAAACTCAGCTTTCACACTCTAGGTTTAATGCCCTTTGAGTGCCTAGGACTGAAATGAAGCTTGGTGAGCTTCCCACACAAACCAATGCTCCACATGCGGGTTTCACATGCCACCAACTCCACATTCACAGACAACTTCCTAGCTAAAGCCGTTTTCAGATAGCCCTCAATACAAAGGCTCTAGGCCCAAATATTGGTGTGAGAGCTAATTCAATCAAGGAAACACTGCATGTTGGTGAAGCTCATATTGGAGAAGAATCAGCCGAGTGGTTCTTGTGGGAGAACAACTCCATTTGGCTCACTAACTTCACACACCATCAGGCTTCCAAGCAGCTCTCAAGGAAACTCAGCTTTCACACTCTAAGCTTAATGCCCTTTGAGTGCCTAGGACGGAAATGAACCTTGGTGAGCTTCCCACACAAACCAATGCTTTATATGCGAGTTTCACATGCCACCAACTCCACATTCACAGACAACTTCAGCGCCAATGCCGTTTTCAGATAGCCCTCAATACAAAGGCTCTAGGCGCAAATATTGGTGTGAGAGCTAATTCAATCAAGGAAACACTGCATGTTGGTGAAGCGCATATTGAAGAATCAGCCGAGTGGTTCTTGTGGGAGAACAACTCCATTTGGCTCACTAACTTCACACACCATCAGGCTTCCAAGCAGCTCTCAAGGAAACTCAGCTTTCACACTCTAAGCTTAATGCCCTTTGAGTGCCTAGGCCTGAAATGAAGCTTGGTGAGCTTCCCACACAAACCAATGCTCCACATGCGTGTTTCATTTGCCACCAACTCCACATTCACAGACAACTTCCTGGCTAAAGCCTTTTTCAGATAGCCCTCAATACAAAGGCTCTAGGCGCAAATATTAGTGTGAGAGCTAATTCAATCAAGGAAACACTGCATGTTGGTGAAGCGCATATTGAAGAAGAATCAGCCAAGTGGTTCTTGTGGGAGAACAACTCCATTTGGCTCACTAACTTCACACACCATCAGGCTTCCAAGCAGCTCTCAAGGAAACTCAGCTTTCACACTGTAGGCTTAATGCCCTTTGAGTGCCTAGGACTGAAATGAAGCTTGGTGAGCGACCCACACAATCCAATACTCCACATGCGGGTTTCACATGCCACCAACTCCACATTCACAGACAACTTAATAGCTAAAGCTGTTTTCAGATAGCCCTCAATACAAAGGCTCTAGGAACAAATATTGGTGTGAGAGCTAATTCAATCAAGAAAACACTGCATGTTGGTGAAGCGCATATTGAAGAAGAATCAGCCGAGTGGTTCTTGTGGGAGAACAACTCCATTTGGCTCACTAACTTCACACACCATCAGGCTTCCAAGCAGCTCTCAAGGAAACTCAGCTTTCACACTCTCAGCTTAATGCCCTTTGAGTGCCTAGGACTGAAATGAAGCTTGGTGAGCTTCCCACACAAACCAATGCTCCACATGCAGGTTTCACATGCCACCAACTCCACATTCACAGACAACTTCCTAGCCAAAGCCGTTTTCAGAAAGCCCTCAATACAAAGGCTCTAGGCGCAAATATTGGTGTGAGAGCTAATTCAATCAAGGAAACACTGCATGTTGGTGAAGCGCATATTGAGGAAGAATCAGCCGAGTGGTTCTTCTGGGAGAACAACTCCATTTGGCTCACTAACTTCACACACCATCAGGAATAAAAGCAGCTCTCAAGGAAACTCAGCTTTCACACTGTAGGTTTAATGCCCTTTGAGTGCCTAGGACTGAAATGAAGCTTGGTGAGCTACCCACACAATCCAATACTCCACATGCGGGTTTCACATGCCACCAACTCCTCATTCACAGACAACTTCCTAGCTAAAGCCGTTTTCAGATAGCCCTCAAAACAAAGGCTCTAGGTGCAAATATTGGTGTGAGAGCTAATTCAATCAAGGAAACACTGCATGTTGGTGAAGCACATATTGAAGAAGAATGAGCCGAGTGGTTCTTGTGGGAGAACAACTCCATTTGGCTCACTAACTTCACACACCATCAGGCTTCCAAGCAGCTCTCAAGGAAACTCAGCTTTCACACTCTAGGCTTAATGCCCTTTGAGTGCCTAGGACTGAAATGAAGCTTGGTGAGCTTCCCACAGAAACCAATGCTCCACATGCGGGTTTCACATGCCACCAACTCCACATTCACAGACAACTTCAGCGCCAAAGCCGTTTTCAGATAGCCCTCAATACAAAGGCTCTAGGCCCAAATATTGGTGTGAGAGCTAATTCAATCAAGGAAACACTGCATGTTGGTGAAGCGCATATTGAAGAATCAGCCTAGTGGTTCTTGTGGGAGAACAACTCCATTTGGCTCACTAACTTCACGCACCATCAGGAATAAAAGCAGCTCTCAAGGAAACTCAGCTTTCACACTCTAGGCTTAAAGCCCTTTGAGTGCCTAGGACTGAAATGAAGCTTGGTGAGCTTCCCACACAAACCAATGCTCCACATGCGGGTTTCACATGCCACCAACTCCACATTCACAACTTCCTAGCAAAGCCGTTTCAGGTAGCCCTCAATACAAAGGCTCTAGGCGCAAATATTGGTGTGAGAGCTAATTCAATCAAGGAAACACTGCATGGTGGTGAAGCGCATATTGAAGAAGAATGAGCCGAGTGGTTCTTGTGGGAGAACAACTCCATTTGGCTCACTAACTTCACACACCATCAGGCTTCCGAGCAGCTCTCAAGGAAACTCAGCTTTCACACTCTCAGTTTAATGCCCTTTGAGTGCCTAGGACTGAAATGAAGCTTGGTGAGCTTCCCACACAAACCAATGCTCCACATGCGGGTTTCACATGCCACCAACTCCACATTCACAGACAACTTCCTAGCTAAAGCCGTTTTCAGATAGCCCTCAATACAAAGGATCCAGGCGCAAATATTGGTGTGAGAGCTAATTCAATCAAGGAAACACTGCATGTTGGTGAAGCGCATATTGAAGAAGAATCAGCCGAGTGGTTCTTGTGGGAGAACAACTCCATTTGGCTCACTAACTTCACACACCATCAGGCTTCCAAGCCGCTCTCAAGGAAACTCAGCTTTCACACTCTAAGCTTAATGCCCTTTGAGTGCCTAGGACTGAAATGAAGCTTGGTGAGCTTCCCACACAAAACAATGCTCCACATGCGGGTTTCACATGCCATCAACTCCACATTCACAACTTCCTAGCCAAAGCCGTTTCAGGTAGCCCTCAATACAAAGGCTCTAGGTGCAACTATTGGTGTGAGAGCTAATTAAATCAAGGAAACACTGCATGTTGGTGAAGCGCATATTGAGGAAGAATCAGCAGAGTGGTTCTTGTGGGAGAACAACTCCATTTGGCTCACTAACTTCACACACCATCAGGCTTCCAAGCAGCTCTCAAGGAAACTCAGCTTTCACACTCTAAGCTTAATGCCCTTTGAGTGCCTAGGACTGAAATGAAGCTTGGTGAGCTTCCCACACAAACCAATGCTCCACATGCGGGTTTCACATGCCACCAACTCCTCATTCACAGACAACTTCCTAGCTAAAGCCGTTTTCAGATAGCCCTCAATACAAAGGCTCTAGGCGCAAATATTGGTGTGAGAGCTAATTAAATCAAGGAAACACTGCATGTTGGTGAAGTGTATATTGAAGAAGAATCAGCCGTGTGGTTCTTGTGGGAGAACAACTCCATTTGGCTCACTAACTTCACACACCATCAGGAATAAAAGCAGCTCTCAAGGAAACTCAGCTTTCACACTCTAGGCTTAATGTCCTTTGAGTGCCTAGGACTGAAATGAAGCTTGGTGAGCTTCCCACACAAACCAATGCTCCACATTCGGGTTTCACTTGCCACCAACTCCTCATTCACAGACAACTAGAGCGCCAAAACCGTTTTCAGATAGCCCTCAATACAAAGGCTCTAGGCCCAAATATTGGTGTGAGAGCTAGTTCAATCAAGGAAACACTGCATGTTGGTGAAGCGCATATTGAAGAAGAATGAGCCGAGTGGTTCTTGTGGGAGAACAACTCCATTTGGCTCACTAACTTCACACACCATCAGGCTTCCAAGCAGCTCTCAAGGAAACTCAGCTTTCACATTCTAGGTTTGCCTAGGACTGAAATGAAGCTTGGTGAGCATCCCACACAAACGAATGCTCCACATGCGGGTTTTCACATGCCACCAACTCTACATTCACAGGCAACTTCAGCGCCACAGCCGTTTTCCCCATAGCCCTCATTGCGAAGGCTCTAGACGCAAATATTGGTGTGAGAGCTAATTCAATCAAGGAAAACACTGCATGTTGGTGAAGGGCATAATTGAAGAAGGATCAGCCGAGTGGTTCTTGTGGGAGAACAACTCCATTTGGCTCACTAACTTCACACACCATCAGGCTTCGAAGCAGCTCTCAAGGAAACTCAGTTTTCACACTCTATGCTTGGTGCCCTTGAGTGCCTAGGACTGAAATGAAGCTTGGTGAGCATCCCACACATACGAATGCTCCACATGCGGGTTTCACATGCCACCAACTCCACATGCACAGGCAACTTCCTAGCTAAAGCCGTTTTCAGATAGCCCTCAATACAAAGGATCTAGGCCCAAATATTGGTGTGAGCGTTAATTCAATCAAGGAAACACTGCATGTTGGTGAAGCGCATATTGAAGAAGAATCAGCCGAGTGGTTCTTGTGGGAGAACAACTCCTTTTGGCTCACTACCTTCACACACCATCAGGCTTCCAAGCAGCTCTCAAGGAAACTCAGCTTTCACAATCTAGGCTTAATGCCCTTTGAGTGCCTAGGACTGAAATGAAGCTTGGTGAGCTTCCCACACAAACCAATGCTCCACATGCGGGTTTCACATGCCACCAACTAAACATTCACAGACAACTTCAGCGCCAAAGCCGTTTTTCAGATAGCCCTCAATACAAAGATTCTAGGCGCAAATATTGGTGTGAGCGTTAATTCAATCAAGGAAACACTGCATGTTGGTGAAGCGCATATTGAAGAAAAATCAGCCGAGTGGTTCTTGTTGGGAGAACAACTCCATTTGGCTCACTAACTTCACACACCATCAGGCTTCCAAGCAGCTCTCAAGGAAACTCAGCTTTCACACTCTAGGCTTAATGCCCTTTGAGTGCCTAGGACTGAAAATGAAGCTTGGTGAGCTTCCCACACAAACCAATGCTCCACATGCGGGTTTCACATGCCACCAACTCCACATTCCACAGACAACGTCCTAGCTAAAGCCGTTTTCAGATAGCCCTCAATACAAAGGATCCAGGCGTAAATTATTGGTGTGAGCGCTAATTCAATCAAGGAAACACTGCATGTTGGTGAAGCGCATATTGAAGAAGAAATCAGCCGAGTGGTTCTTGTGGGAGAACAACTCCATTTGGCTCACTAACTTCACACACCATCAGGCTTCCAGCAGCTCTCAAGGAAACTCAGCTTTCACACTCTAGGCTTAATGCCCTTTGAGTGCCTAGGACTGAAATGAAGCTTGGTGAGCTTCCCACACAAAACAATGCTCCACATGCGGGTTTCATAGGCCATCAACTCCACATTCACAACTTCCTAGCCAAAGCCGTTTCAGGTAGCCCTCAATACAAAGGCTCTAGGTGCAACTATTGGTGTGAGAGCTAATTCAATCAAGGAAACACTGCATGTTGGTGAAGCGCATATTTGAAGAAGAATCAGCTGAGTGGTTCTTGTGGAGAAACAACTCCATTTGGGCTCACTAACTTCACACACCATCAGGAATAAAAGCAGCTCTCAAGGAAAACTCAGCTTTCACACTGTAGGCTTAAAGCCCTTTGAGTGCCTAGGACTGAAATGAAGCTTGGTGGGCTTCCCACACAAACCAATGCTCCACATGCGGGTTTCACATGCCACCAACTCCACATTCACAACTTCCTAGCCAAAAGCCGTTTCAGGTAGCCCTCAATACAAAGGCTCTTAGGTGCAACTATTGGTGTGAGACTAATTCAATCAAGGAAACACTGCATGTTGGTGAAGCGCATATTGAAGAAGAATCAGCCGAGTGGTTCTTGTGGGAGAACAACTCCATTTGGCTCACTAACTTCACACACCATCAGGCTTCAAAGCGGCTCTCAAGGAAACTCAGCTTTCACACTCTAGGCTTAATGCCCTTTGAGTGCGTAGGACTGAAATGAAGCTCGGTGAGCTTCCCACACAAACCAATGCTCCACATGCGGGTTTCACATGCCACCAACTCCACATTCACAGACAACTTCAGCGCCAAAGCCGTTTTGAGATAGCCCTCAATAGAAGTGCTCTAAGCGCAAATATTGGTGTGAGAGCTAATTCAATCAAGGAAACACTGCATGTTGGTGAAGCGCATATTGAAGAAGAATCAGCTGAGTGGTTCTTGTGGGAGAACAACTCCATTTGGCTCACTAACTTCACACACCATCAGGCTTCCGAGCAGCTCTCAAGGAAACTCAGCTTTCACACTCTAGGTTTAATGCCCTTTGAGTGCCTAGGACTGAAATGAAGCTTGGTGAGCTTCCCACACAAACCAATGCTCCACATGCGGGTTTCATAGGCCATCAACTCCACATTCACAACTTCCTAGCCAAAGCCATTTTCAGATAGCCCTCAATACAAAGGCTCTAGGCCCAAATATTGGTGTGAGAGCTAATTCAATCAAGGAAACACTGCATGTTGGTGAAGCGCATATTGAAGAAGAATCAGCTGAGTGGTTCTTGTGGGAGAACAACTCCATTTGGCTCACTAACTTCACACACCATCAGGCTTCCAAGCAGCTCTCAAGGAAACTCAGCTTTCACACTGTAGGCTTAATGCCATTTGTGTGCCTAGGACTGAAATGAACCTTGGTGAGCTTCCCACAAAAAACCAATGCTCCACATGCGGGTTTCGCATGCCACCAACTCCACATTCACAGACAACTTCCTAGCCAAACCCGTTTTCAGATAGCCCTCAATACAAAGGCTCTAGGAGCAAATATTGGTGTGAGAGCTAATTCAATCAAGGAAACACTGCATGTTGGTGAAGCCCATATTGAAGAAGAATCAGCCGAGTGGTTCTTGTGGGAGAACAACTCCATTTGGCTCACTAACTTCACACACCATCAGGCTTCCAAGCAGCTCTCAAGGAAACTCAGCTTTCACACTGTAGGTTTAATGCCCTTTGAGTGCCTAGGACTGAAATGAAGCTTGGTGAGCTTACCATACAAACCAATGCTCCACATGCGGGTTTCACATGCCACCAACTCCACATTCACAGACAACTTCAGCGCCAAAGAAGTTTTCAGATAGCCCTCAATACAAAGGCTCTAGGCACAAATATTGGTGTGAGAGCTAATTCAATCAAGGAAACACTGCATGTTGGTGAAGCGCATATTGAAGAAGAATCAGCCGAGTGGTTCTTGTGGGAGAACAACTCCATTTGGCTCACTAACTTCACACCATCAGGCTTCCAAGCAGCTCTCAAGGAAACTCAGCTTTCACACTCTAGGCTTAATGCCCTTAGAGTGCCTAGGACTGAAATGAAGCTTGTTGAGCTTCCCACACAAACCAATGCTCCACATGCGGGTTTCACTTGCCACCAACTCCACATTCACAGACAACTTCAGCGCCAAAGCCGTTTTCAGATAGCCCTCAATACAAAGGCTCTAGGCACAAATATTGGTGTGAGAGCTAATTCAATCAAGGAAACACTGCATGTTGGTGAAGCGCATATTGAAGAAGAATCAGCCGAGTGGTTCTTGTGGGAGAACAACTCCATTTGGCTCACTAACTTCACACACCATCAGGCTTCCAAGCAGCTCTCAAGGAAACTCAGCTTTCACACTCTAAGCTTAATGCCCTTTGAGTGCCTAGGACTGAAATGAAGCTTGGTGAGCTTCCCACACAAAATAATGCTCCACATGCGGGTTTAATAGGCCATCAACTCCACATTCACAACTTCAGCGCCAAAGCCGTTTCAGGTAGCCCTCAATACAAAGGCTCTAGGTGCAACTATTAATGTGAGAGCTAATTAAATCAAGGAAACACTGCATGTTGGTGAAGCGCATATTGAGGAAGAATCAGCCGAGTGGTTCTTGTGGGAGAACAACTCCATTTGGCTCACTAACTTCACACACCATCAGGCTTCCAAGCAGCACTCAAGGAAACTCACCTTTCACACTCTAAGCTTAATGCCCTTTGAGTGCCTAGGACTGAAATGAAGCTTGTTGAGCTTCCCACACAAACCAATGCTCCACATGCGGGTTTCACATGCCACCAACTCCACATTCACAGACAACTTGCTAGCTAAAGACGTTTTCAGATAGCCCTCAATACAAAGGCTCTAGGCGCAAATATTGGTGTGAGAGCTAATTCAATCAAGGAAACACTGCATGTTGGTGAAGCAAATATTGAAGAAGAATCAGCCGAGTGGTTCTTGTGGGAGAACAACTCCATTTGGCTCACTAACTTCACACACCATCAGGCTTCCAGCAGCTCTCAAGGAAACTCAGCTTTCACACTCTAGGCTTAATGTCCTTTGAGTGCCTAGGACTGAAATGAAGCTTGGTGAGCTTCCCACACAAACCAATGCTCCACATGCGGGTTTCACTTGCCACCAACTCCTCATTCACAGACAACTAGAGCGCCAAAACCGTTTTCAGATAGCCCTCAATACAAAGGCTCTAGGCCCAAATATTGGTGTGAGAGCTAATTCAATCAAGGAAACACTGCATGTTGGTGAAGCGCATATTGAAGAAGAATCAGCCGAGTGGTTCTTGTGGGAGAACAACTCCATTTGGCTCACTAACTTCACACACCATCAGGCTTCCAAGCAGCTCTCAAGGAAACTCAGCTTTCACACTCTAAGCTTAATGTGCTTTGAGTGCCTAGGACTGAAATGAAGCTTGGTGAGCTTCCCACACAAACCAATGCTCCACATGCGGGTTTCACTTACCACCAACTCCTCATTCACATCAACTTCCTAGCTAAAGCTGTTTTCAGATAGCCCTCAATACAAAGGCTCTAGGCGCAAATATTGGTGTGAGAGCTAATTCAATCAAGGAAACACTGCATGTTGGTGAAGCGCATATTGAAGAAGAATCAGCCGAGTGGTTCTTGTGGGAGAACAACTCCATTTGGCTCACTAACTTCACACACCATCAGGCTTCCAAGCAGCTCTCAAGGAAACTCAGCTTTCACACTCTAGGTTTAATGCCCTTTGAGTGCCTAGGACTGAAATGAAGCTTGGTGAGCTTCCCACACAAACCAATGCTCCACATGCGGGTTTCACATGCCACCAACTCCACATTCACAGACAACTTCCTAGCTAAAGCCGTTTTCAGATAGCCCTCAATACAAAGGATCCAGGCGTAAATATTGGTGTGAGCGCTAATTCAATCAAGGAAACACTGCATGTTGGTGAAGCGCATATTGAAGAAGAATCAGCCGAGTGGTTCTTGTGGGAGAACAACTCCATTTGGCTCACTAACTTCACACACCATCAGGCTTCCAAGCAGCTCTCAAGGAAACTCAGCTTTCACACTCTAGGTTTAATGCCCTTTGAGTGCCTAGGACTGAAATGAAGCTTGGTGAGCTTCCCACACAAACCAATGCTCCACATGCGGGTTTCATAGGCCATCAACTCCACATTCACAACTTCCTAGCCAAAGCCGTTTCAGGTAGCCCTCAATACAAAGGCTCTAGTTGCAACTATTGGTGTGAGAGCTAATTAAATCAAGGAAACACTGCATGTTGGTGAAGCGCATATTGAAGAAGAATCAGCTGAGTGGTTCTTGTGGGAGAACAACTCCATTTGGCTCACTAACTTCACACACCATCAGGAATAAAAGCAGCTCTCAAGGAAACTCAGCTTTCACACTCTAGGTTTAATGCCCTTTGAGTGCCTAGGACTGAAATGAAGCTTGGTGAGCTTCCCACAGAAACCAATGCTCCACATGCGGGTTTCACATGCCACCAACTCCACATTCACAGACAACTTCCTAGCTAAAGCCGTTTTCAGATAGCCCTCAATACAAAGGCTCTAGGCACAAATATTGGTGTGAGAGCTAATTCAATCAAAGAAACACTGCATGTTGGTGAAGCGCATATTGAAGAAGAATCAGCCGAGTGGTTCTTGTGGGAGAACAACTCCATGTGGCTCACTAACTTCACACATCATCAGGAATAAAAGCAGCTCTCAAGGAAACTCAGCTTTCACACTCTAGGCTTAATGCCCTTTGAGTGCCTAGGACTGAAATGAAGCTTGGTGAGCTTCCCACACAAACCAATGCTCCACATGCGGGTTTCACATGCCACCAACTCCACATTCACAGACAACTTCAGCACCAAAGCCGTTTTCAGATAGCCATCAATACAAAGGCTCTAGGCCCAAATATTGGTGTGAGAGCTAATTCAATCAAGGAAACACTGCATGTTGGTGAAGCGCATATTGAAGAAGAATCAGCCGAGTGGTTCTTGTGGGAGAACAACTCCATTTGGCTCACTAACTTCACACACCATCAGGAATAAAAGCAGCTCTCAAGGAAACTCAGCTTTCACAATCTAGGCTTAATGCCCTTTGAGTGCCTAGGACTGAAATGAAGCTTGGTGAGCCTCCCACACAAACCAATGCTCCACATGCGGGTTTCACATGCCACCAACTCCACATTCACAGACAACTTCCTAGCTAAAGCCGTTTTCAGATAGCCCTCAATACAAAGGCTCTAGGCCCAAATATTGGTGTGAGAGCAAATTCAATCAAGGAAACACTGCATGTTGGTGAAGCGCATATTGAAGAAGAATCAGCCGAGTGGTTCTTGTGGGAGAACAACTCCATTTGGCTCACTAACTTCACACACCATCACGCATCCAAGCAGCTCTCAAGGAAACTCAGCTTTCACACTCTAGGCTTAATGCCATTTGAGTGCCTAGGACTGAAATGAAGCTTGGTGAGCTTCCCACACAAACCAATGCTCCACATGCGGGTTTCACATGCCACCAACTCCACATTCACAGACAACTTCTGCACCGAAGCCGTTTTCAGATAGCCATCAATACAAAGGCTCTAGGCCCAAATATTGGTGTGAGAGCTAATTCAATCAAGGAAACACTGCATGTTGGTGAAGCGCATATTGAAGAAGAATCAGCCGAGTGGTTCTTGTGGGAGAACAACTCCATTGGGCTCACTAACTTCACACACCATCAGGCTTCCAAGTAGCTCTCAAGGAAACTCAGCTTTCACACTCTAGGCTTAATGCCCATTGAGTGCCTAGGACTGAAATGAAGCTTGGTGAGCTTCCCACACAAACCAATGCTCCACATGCGGGTTTCACATGCCACCAACTCCACATTCACAGACAACTTCCTAGCCAAAGCCGTTTTCCAGATAGCCCTCAATACAAAGGCTCTAGGCCCAAATATTGGTGTGAGAGCTAATTCAATCAAGGAAACACTGCATGTTGGTGAAGCGCATATTGAAGATGAATGAGCCGAGTGGTTCTTGTGGGAGAACAACTCCATTTGGCTCACTAACTTCACACACCATCAGGCTTCCAAGCAGCTCTCAAGCAAACTCAGCTTTCACACCCTAGGCTTAATGCTCTTTGAGTGCCTAGGACTTAAATGAACCTTGGTGAGCTTCCCACACAAACCAATGCTCCACATGCGGGTTTCACATGCCACCAACTCCACACTCACAGACAACTTCAGCGCCAAAGCCTTTTTCAGATAGCCATCAATACAAAGGCTCTAGGCCCAAATATTGGTGTCAGAGCTAATTCAATCAAGGAAACACTGCATGTTGGTGAAGCGCATATTGAAGAAGAATCAGCCGAGTGGTTCTTGTGGGAGAACAACTCCACTTGGCTCACTAACTTCACACCATCAGGCTTCCAAGCAGCTCTCAAGGAAACTCAGCTTTCACACTCTAGGCTTAATGCCCTTTGAGTGCCTAGGACTGAAATGAAGCTTGGTGAGCTTCCCACACAAACCAATGCTCCACATGCGGGTTTCACATGCCACCAACTCCACATTCACAGACAACTTCCTAGCTAAAGCCGTTTTCAGATAGCCATCAATACAAAGGCTCTAGGCGCAAATATTAGTGTGAGAGCTAATTCAATCAAGGAAACACTGCATGTTGGTGAAGCGCATATTGAAGAAGAATCAGCCGAGTGGTTCTTGTGGGAGAACAACTCCATTTGGCTCACTAACTTCACACACCATCAGGCTTCCAAGCAGCTCTCAAGGAAACTCAGCTTTAACACTCTAGGCTTAATGCCCTTTGAGTGCCTAGGACTGAAATGAAGCTTGGTGAGCTTCCCACACAAACCAATGCTCCACATGCGGGTTTCACATGCCACCAACTCCACATTCACAGACAACTTCAGCGCCAAAGCCGTTTTCAGATAGCCCTCAATACAAAGGCTCTAGGCACAAATATTGGTGTGAGAACTAATTCAATCAAGGAAACACTGCATGTTGGTGAAGCGCATATTGAAGAAGAATCAGCCGAGTGGTTCTTGTGGGAGAACAACTCCACTTGGCTCACTCACTTCACACCATCAGGCTTCCAAGCAGCTCTCAAGGAAACTCAGCTTTCACACTGTAGGTTTAATGCCCTTTGAGTGCCTAGGACTGAAATGAAGCTTGGTGAGCTTCCCACACAAACCAATGCTCCACATGCGGGTTTCACATGCCACCAACTGCACATTCACAGACAACGTACTAGCCAAAGCCGTTTTCAGATAGCCCTCAATACAAAGGCTCTAGGCCCAAATATTGGTGTGAGAGGTAATTCAATCAAGGAAACACTGCATGTTGGTGAAGCGCATATTGAGGAAGAATCAGCCGAGTGGTTCTTGTGGGAGAACAACTCCATTTGGCTCACTAAATTCACACACCATCAGGCTTCCAAGTAGCTCTCAAGGAAACTCAGCTTTCACACTCTAACCTTAATGCCCTTTGAGTGCATTATCTAGGAACGAACCTGGTAGAGCATCCCACACAAACCAATGCTCCACATGCGGGTTTCACATGCCACCAACTCCACATTCACAGACAACTTCGTAGCCAAAGCCGTTTTCAGATAGCCCTCAATACAAAGGCTCTAGGCGCAAATATTGGTGTGAGAGGTAATTCAATCAAGGAAACACTGCATGTTGGTGAAGCGCTTATTGAAGAAGAATCGGCCGAGTGGTTCTTGTGGGAGAAGAACTCCATTTGGCTCACTAACTTCACACACCATCAGGCTTCCAAGCAGCTCTCAAGGAAACTCAGCTTTCACACTCTAAGCTTAATGCCCTTTGAGTGCCTAGGACTGAAATGAAGCTTGGTGAGCTTCCCACACAAACCAATGCTCCACATGCGGGTTTCACATGCCACCAACTCCACATTCACAGACAACTTCAGCGCCAAAGCCGTTTTGAGATAGCCCTCAATAGAAGGGCTCTAAGCGCAAATATTGGTGTGAGAGCTAATTCAATCAAGGAAACACTGCATGTTGGTGAAGCGCATATTGAAGAAGAATCAGCCGAGTGGTTCTTGTGGGAGAACAACTCCATTTGGCTCACTAACTTCACACACCATCAGGCTTCCAAGCAGCTCTCAAGGAAACTCAGCTTTCACACTCTAGGCTTAATGCCCTTTGAGTGCCTAGGACTGAAATGAAGCTTGGTGAGCTTCCCACACAAACCAATGCTCCACATGCGGGTTTCACATGCCACCAACCCCTCATTCACAGACAACTTCCTAGTTAAAGCCGTTTTCAGATAGCCCTCAATACAAAGGCTCTAGGCGCAACTAATGGTGTGAGAGCTAATTCAATCAAGGAAACACTGCATGTTGGTGAAGCGCACATTGAGGAAGAATCAGCCGAGTGGTTCTTGTGGGAGAACAACTCCATTTGGCTCACTAACTTCACACACCATCAGGCTTCCAAGCAGCTCTCAAGGAAACTCAGCTTTCACACTCTAGGCTTAATGCCCTTTGCGTGCCTAGGACTGAAATGAAGCTTGGTGAGCTTCCCACACAAACCAATGCTCCACATGCGGGTTTCACATGCCACCAACTCCACATTCACAGACAACTTCCTAGCTAAAGCCGTTTTCAGATAGCCCTCAATACAAAGGCTCTAGGCGCAAATATTGTTGTGAGAGCTAATTCAATCAAGGAAACACTGCATGTTGGTGAAGCGCATATTGAAGAAGAATGAGCCGAGTGGTTCTTGTGGGAGAACAACTCCATTTGGCTCACTAACTTCACACACCATCAGGCTTCCAAGCAGCTCTCAAGGAAACTCAGCTTTCACACTCTAGGCTTAATGCCCTTTGAGTGCCTAGGACTGAAATGAAGCTTGGTGAGCTTCCCACACAAACCAATGCTCCACATGCGGGTTTCACATGCCACCAACTCCACATTCACAGACAACTTCCTAGCCAAAGCCGTTTTCAGATAGCCCTCAATACAAAGGCTCTAGGCGCAAATATTGGTGTGAGAGCTAATTCAATCAAGGAAACACTGCATGTTGGTGAAGCGCATATTGAAGAAGAATCAGCCGAGTGGTTCTTGTGGGAGAACAACTCCATTTGGCTCACTAACTTCACACACCATCAGGCTTCCAAGCAGGTCTCAAGGAAACTCAGCTTTCAAACTCTAAGCATAATGCCCTTTGAGTGCCTAGGACTGAAATGAAGCTTGGTGAGCTTCCCACACAAACCAATGCTCCACATGCGGGTTTCACATGCCACCAACTCCACATTCACAGACAACTTCAGCGCCAAAGCCGTTTTCAGATAGCCCTCAATACAAAGGCTCTAGGCACAAATATTGGTGTGAGAACTAATTCAATCAAGGAAACACTGCATGTTGGTGAAGCGCATATTGAAGAAGAATCAGCCGAGTGGTTCTTGTGGGAGAACAACTCCACTTGGCTCACTCACTTCACACCATCAGGCTTCCAAGCAGCTCTCAAGGAAACTCAGCTTTCACACTCTAGGCTTAATGCCGTTTGAGTGCCTAGGACTGAAATGAAGCTTGGTGAGCTTCCCACACAAACCAATGCTCCACATGCGGGTTTCACATGCCACCAACTGCACATTCACAGACAACGTACTAGCCAAAGCCGTTTTCAGATAGCCCTCAATACAAAGGCTCTAGGCCCAAATATTGGTGTGAGAGGTAATTCAATCAAGGAAACACTGCATGTTGGTGAAGCGCATATTGAGGAAGAATCAGCCGAGTGGTTCTTGTGGGAGAACAACTCCATTTGGCTCACTAACTTCACACACCATCAGGCTTCCAAGTAGCTCTCAAGGAAACTCAGCTTTCACACTCTAACCTTAATGCCCTTTGAGTGCATTATCTAGGAACGAACCTGGTAGAGCATCCCACACAAACCAATGCTCCACATGCGGGTTTCACATGCCACCAACTCCACATTCACAGACAACTTCGTAGTCAAAGCCGTTTTCAGATAGCCCTCAATACAAAGGCTCTAGGCGCAAATATTGGTGTGAGAGGTAATTCAATCAAGGAAACACTGCATGTTGGTGAAGCGCTTATTGAAGAAGAATCGGCCGAGTGGTTCTTGTGGGAGAAGAACTCCATTTGGCTCACTAACTTCACACACCATCAGGCTTCCAAGCAGCTCTCAAGGAAACTCAGCTTTCACACTCTAAACTTAATGCCCTTTGAGTGCCTAGGACTGAAATGAAGCTTGGTGAGCTTCCCACACAAACCAATGCTCCACATGCGGGTTTCACATGCCACCAACTCCACATTCACAGACAACTTCAGCGCCAAAGCCGTTTTGAGATAGCCCTCAATAGAAGGGCTCTAAGCGCAAATATTGGTGTGAGAGCTAATTCAATCAAGGAAACACTGCATGTTGGTGAAGCGCATATTGAAGAAGAATCAGCCGAGTGGTTCTTGTGGGAGAACAACTCCATTTGGCTCACTAACTTCACACACCATCAGGCTTCCAAGCAGCTCTCAAGGAAACTCAGCTTTCACACTCTAGGCTTAATGCCCTTTGAGTGCCTAGGACTGAAATGAAGCTTGGTGAGCTTCCCACACAAACCAATGCTCCACATGCGGGTTTCACATGCCACCAACCCCTCATTCACAGACAACTTCCTAGTTAAAGCCGTTTTCAGATAGCCCTCAATACAAAGGCTCTAGGCGCAACTAATGGTGTGAGAGCTAATTCAATCAAGGAAACACTGCATGTTGGTGAAGCGCACATTGAGGAAGAATCAGCCGAGTGGTTCTTGTGGGAGAACAACTCCATTTGGCTCACTAACTTCACACACCATCAGGCTTCCAAGCAGCTCTCAAGGAAACTCAGCTTTCACACTCTAGGCTTAATGCCCTTTGCGTGCCTAGGACTGAAATGAAGCTTGGTGAGCTTCCCACACAAACCAATGCTCCACATGCGGGTTTCACATGCCACCAACTCCACATTCACAGACAACTTCCTAGCTAAAGCCGTTTTCAGATAGCCCTCAATACAAAGGCTCTAGGCGCAAATATTGTTGTGAGAGCTAATTCAATCAAGGAAACACTGCATGTTGGTGAAGCGCATATTGAAGAAGAATCAGCCGAGTGGTTCTTGTGGGAGAACAACTCCATTTGGCTCACTAACTTCACACACCATCAGGCTTCCAAGCAGCTCTCAAGGAAACTCAGCTTTCACACTCTAGGCTTAATGCCCTTTGAGTGCCTAGGACTGAAATGAAGCTTGGTGAGCTTCCCACACAAACCAATGCTCCACATGCGGGTTTCACATGCCACCAACTCCACATTCACAGACAACTTCCTAGCCAAAGCCGTTTTCAGATAGCCCTCAATACAAAGGCTCTAGGCGCAAATATTGGTGTGAGAGCTAATTCAATCAAGGAAACACTGCATGTTGGTGAAGCGCATATTGAAGAAGAATCAGCCGAGTGGTTCTTGTGGGAGAACAACTCCATTTGGCTCACTAACTTCACACACCATCAGGCTTCCAAGCAGGTCTCAAGGAAACTCAGCTTTCAAACTCTAAGCATAATGCCCTTTGAGTGCCTAGGACTGAAATGAAGCTTGGTGAGCTTCCCACAAAAACCAATGCTCCACATGCGGGTTTCACATGCCACCAACTCCACATTCACAGACAACTTCCTAGCTAAAGCCGTTTTCAGATAGCCCTCAATACAAAGGCTCTAGGCGCAAATATTTGTGTGAGAGCTTATTCAATCAAGGAAACACTGCATGTTGGTGAAGCGCATATTGAAGAAGAATCAGCCGAGTGGTTCTTGTGGGAGAACAACTCCATTTGGCTCACTAACTTCACACACCATCAGGCTTCCAAGCAGCTCTCAAGGAAACTCAGCTTTCACACTCTAGGCTTATTGCCCTTTGAGTGCCTAGGACTGAAATGAAGCTTGGTGAGCTTCCCACACAAACCAATGCTCCACATGCGGGTTTCACATGCCACCAACTCCACATTCACACACACCTTCCTAGCTAAAGCCGTTTTCAGATAGCCCTGAATACAAAGGCTCTAGGCGCAAATATTGGTGTGAGAGCTAATTAAATCAAGGAAACACTGCATGTTGGTGAAGCGCATATTGAACAAGAATCAGCCGAGTGGTTCTTGTGGGAGAACAACTCCATTTGGCTCACTAACTTCACACACCATCAGGCTTCCAAGCAGCTCTCAAGGAAACTCAGCTTTCACACTCTAAGCTTAATGCCCATTGAGTGCCTAGGACTGAAATGAAGCTTGGTGAGCTTCCCACACAAACCAATGCTCCACATTCGGGTTTCACATGCCACCAACTCCTCATTCACGGACAACATCCTAGCTAAAGCCTTTTCCAGATAGCCCTCAATACAAAGGCTCTAGGCGCAAATATTCGTGTGAGAGCTAATTCAATCAAGGAAACACTGCATGTTGGTGAAGCGCATATTGAAGAAGAATCAGCCGAGTGGTTCTTGTGGGAGAACAACTCCATTTGGCTCACTAACTTCACACACCATCAGGCTTCCAAGCAGCTCTCAAGGAAACTCAGCTTTCACACTCTAAGCTTAATGCCCATTGAGTGCCTAGGACTGAAATGAAGCTTGGTGAGCTTCCCACACAAACCAATGCTCCACATTCGGGTTTCACATGCCACCAACTCCTCATTCACAGACAACATCTTAGCTAAAGCCTTTTCCAGATAGCCCTCAATACAAAGGCTCTAGGCGCAAATATTCGTGTGAGAGCTAATTCAATCAAGGAAACACTGCATGTTGGTGAAGCGCATATTGAAGAAGAATCAGCCGAGTGGTTCTTGTGGGAGAACAACTCCATTTGGCTCACTAACTTCACACACCATCAGGCTTCCAAGCAGCTCTCAAGGAAACTCAGCTTTGACACTCTAGGCTTAATGCCCTTTGAGTGCCTAGGACTGAAATGAAGCTTGGTGAGCTTCCCACACAAACCAATGCTCCACATGCGGGTTTCACATGCCACCAACTCCACATTCACAGACAACTTCCTAGCCAAAGCCATTTCAGGTAGCCCTCAATACAAAGGCTCTAGGCGCAAATATTGGTGTGAGAGCTAATTCAATCAAGGAAACACTGCATGTTGGTGAAGCGCATATTGAAGAAGAATCAGCTGAGTGGTTCTTGTGGGAGAACAACTCCATTTGGCTCACTAACTTCACACACCATCAGGCTTCCAAGTAGCTCTCAAGGAAACTCAGGTTTCACACTCTAGGCTTAATGCCCTTTGAGTGCCTAGGACTGAAATGAAGCTTGGTGAGCTTCCCACACAAACCAATGCTCCACATGCGGGTTTTACATGCCACCAACTCCACATTCACAGACAACATCCTAGCCAAAGCCGTTTCAGGTAGCCCTCAATAAAAAGGCTCTAGGCGCAAATATTGGTGTGAGAACTAATTCAATCAAGGAAACACTGCATGTTGGTGAAGCGCATATTGAAGAAGAATCAGCCGAGTGGTTCTTGTGGGAGAACAACTCCATTTGGCTCACTAACTTCACACACCATCAGGCTTCCAAGCAGCTCTCAAGGAAACTCAGCTTTCACACTCTAGGCTTAATGCCCTTTGAGTGCCTAGGACTGAAATGAAGCTTGGTGAGCTTCCCACACAAACCAATGCTCCACATGCGGGTTTCACAAGCCACCAACTCCACATTCACAGACAACTTCCTAGCCAAAGCCATTTCAGTTAGCCCTCAATACAAAGGCTCTAGGCGCAAATATTGGTGTGAGGGCTAATTCAATCAAGGAAACACTGCATGTTGGTGAAGCGCATATTGAGGAAGAATCAGCCGAGTGGTTCTTGTGGGAGAACAACTCCATTTGGCTCACTAACTTCACAAACCATCAGGCTTCCAAGCAGCTCTCAAGGAAACTCAGCTTTCACACTCTAGGTTTAATGCCCTTTGAGTGCCTAGGACTGAAATGAAGCTTGGTGAGCTTCCCACACAAACCAATGCTTCACATGCGGGTTTCACATGCCACCAACTCCACATTCACAGACAACTTCAGTGCTAAAGCCGTTTTCAGATAGCCCTCAATACAAAGGCTCTAGGCGCAAATATTGGTGTGAGAGCTAATTCAATCAAGGAAACACTGCATGTTGGTGAAGCGCATATTGAAGAAGAATCAGCCGAGTGGTTCTTGTGGGAAAACAACTCCACTTGGCTCACTAACTTCACACCATCAGGCTTCCAAGCAGCTCTCAAGGAAACTCAGCTTTCACACTCTAGGCTTAATGCCCTTTGAGTGCCTAGGACTGAAATGAAGCTTGGTGAGCTTCCCACACAAACCAATGCTCCACATGCGGGTTTCACATGCCACCAACTCCACATTCACAGACAACTTCCTAGCTAAAGCCGTTTTCAGATAGCCCTCAATACAAAGGCTCTAGGCGCAAATATTGGTGTGAGAAATAATTCAATCAAGGAAACACTGCATGTTGGTGAAGCGCATATTGAAGAAGAATCAGCCGAGTGGTTCTTGTGGGAGAACAACTCCATTTGGCTCACTAACTTCACACACCATCAGGCTTCCAAGCAGCTCTCAAGGAAACTCAGCTTTAACACTCTAGGCTTAATGCCCTTTGAGTGCCTAGGACTGAAATGAAGCTTGGTGAGCTTCCCACACAAACCAATGCTCCACATGCGGGTTTCACATGCCACCAACTCCACATTCACAGACAACTTCAGCGCCAAAGCCGTTTTCAGATAGCCCTCAATACAAAGGCTCTAGGCGCAAATATTGGTGTGAGAGCTAATTCAATCAAGGAAACACTGCATGTTGGTGAAGCGCATATTGAAGAAGAATCAGCCGAGTGGTTCTTGTGGGAGAACAACTCCACTTGGCTCACTCACTTCACACCATCAGGCTTCCAAGCAGCTCTCAAGGAAACTCAGCTTTCACACTCTAGGCTTAATGCCGTTTCAGTGCCTAGGACTGAAATGAAGCTTGGTGAGCTTCCCACACAAACCAATGCTCCACATGCGGGTTTCACATGCCACCAACTCCACATTCACAGACAACTTTCTAGCTAAAGCCGTTTTCAGATAGCCCTCAATACAAAGGCTCTAGGCGCAAATATTGGTGTGAGAGCTAATTCAATCAAGGAAACACTGCATGTTGGTGAAGCGCATATTGAAGAAGAATCAGCCGAGTGGTTCTTGTGGGAGAACAACTCCATTTGGCTCACTAACTTCACACACCATCAGGCTTCCAAGTAGCTCTCAAGGAAACTCAGTTTTCACACTCTAGGCTTAATGCCTTTTGAGTGCCTATGACTGAAATGAAGCTTGGTGAGCTTCCCACACAAACCAATGCTCCACATGCGGGTTTCACATGCCACCAACTCCACATTCACAGACAACTTCCTAGCTAAAGTCGTTTTCAGATAGCCCTCAATACAAAGGCTCTAGGCGCAAATATTGGTGTGAGAGCTAATTCAATCAAGGAAACACTGCATGTTGGTGAAGCGCATATTGAAGAAGAATCAGCCGAGTGGTTCTTGTGGGAGAACAACCCCATTTGGCTCACTAACTTCACACACCATCAGGCTTCCAAGTAGCTCTCAAGGAAACTCAGCTTTCACACTCTAGGCTTAATGCCCTTTGAGTGCCTAGGACTGAAATGAAGCTTGGTGACCTTCCCACACAAACCAATGCTCCACATGCGGGTTTCACATGCCACCAACTCCACATTCACAGACAACTTCAGAGCCAAAGCCGTTTTGAGATAGCCCTCAATAGAAGGGCTCTAAGCGCAAATATTGGTGTGAGAGCTAATTCAATCAAGGAAACACTGCATGATGGTGAAGCGCATATTGAAGAAGAATCAGCCGAGTGGTTCTTGTGGGAGAACAACTCCATTTGGCACACTAACTTCACACACCATCAGGCTTCCAAGCAGCTCTCAAGGAAACTCAGCTTTCACACTCTAGGCTTAATGCCCTTTGAGTGCCTAGGACTGAAATGAAGCTTGGTGAGCTTCCCACACAAACCAATGCTCCACATGCGGGTTTCACATGCCACCAACCCCTCATTCACAGACAACTTCCTAGTTAAAACCGTTTTCAGATAGCCCTCAATACAAAGGCTCTAGGCACAACTAATGGTGTGAGAGCTAATTCAATCAAGGAAACACTGCATGTTGGTGAAGCGCATATTGAAGAAGAATCAGCCGAGTGGTTCTTGTGGGAGAACAACTCCATTTGGCTCACTAACTTCACACACCATCAGGCTTCCAAGCAGCTCTCAAGGAAACTCAGCTTTCACACTCTAGGCTTAATGCCCTTTGAGTGCCTAGGACTGAAATGAAGCTTGGTGAGCTTCCCACACAAACCAATGCTCCACATGCGGGTTTCACATGCCACCAACTCCACATTCACAGACAACTTCCTAGCCAAAGCCGTTTTCAGATAGCCCTCAATACAAAGGCTCTAGGCCCAAATATTGGTGTGAGAGCTAATTCAATCAAGGAAACACTGCATGTTGGTGAAGCGCATATTGAAGAAGAATCAGCCGAGTGGTTCTTGTGGGAGAACAACTCCATTTGGCTCACTAACTTCACACACCATCAGGCTTCCAAGCAGCTCTCAAGGAAACTCAGCTTTCAAACTCTAAGCATAATGCCCTTTGAGTGCCTAGGACTGAAATGAACCTTGGTGAGCTTCCCACACAAACCAATGCTCCACATGCGGGTTTCACATGCCATCAACTCCACATTCACAGACAACTTCCTAGCCAAAGCCGTTTTCAGATAGCCCTCAATACAAAGGCTCTAGGCGCAAATATTGGTGTGAGAGCTTATTCAATCAAGGAAACACTGCATGTTGGTGAAGCGCATATTGAAGAAGAATCAGCCGAGTGGTTCTTGTGGGAGAACAACTCCATTTGGCTCACTAACTTCACACACCATCAGGCTTCCAAGCAGCTCTCAAGGAAACTCAGCTTTCACACTCTAGGCTTAATGCCCTTTGAGTGCCTAGGACTGAAATGAAGCTTGGTGAGCTTCCCACAAAAACCAATGCTCCACATGCAGTTTCACATGCCACCAACTCCACATTCACACACACCTTCCTAGCTAAAGCCGTTTTCAGATAGCCCTCAATACAAAGGCTCTAGGCGCAAATATTGGTGTGAGAGCTAATTAAATCAAGGAAACACTGCATGTTGGTGAAGCGCATATTGAAGAAGAATCAGCCGAATGGTTCTTGTGGGAGAACAACTCCATTTGGCTCACTAACTTCACACACCATCAGGCTTCCAAGTAGCTCTCAAGGAAACTCAGCTTTCACACTCTAAGCTTAATGCCCATTGAGTGCCTAGGACTGAAATGAAGCTTGGTGACCTTCCCACACAAACCAATGCTCCACATTCGGGTTTCACATGCCACCAACTCCTCATTCACAGACAACATCCTAGCTAAAGCCTTTTCCAGATAGCCCTCAATACAAAGGCTCTAGGCGCAAATATTCGTGTGAGAGCTAATTCAATCAAGGAAACACTGCATGTTGGTGAAGCGCATATTGAAGAAGAATCAGCTGAGTGGTTCTTGTGGGAGAACAACTCCATTTGGCTCACTAACTTCACACACCATCAGGCTTCCGAGCAGCTCTCAAGGAAACTCAGCTTTCACACTCTAGGTTTAATGCCCTTTGAGTGCCTAGGACTGAAATGAAGCTTGGTGAGCTTCCCACACAAACCAATGCTCCACATGCGGGTTTCACATGCCACCAACTCCACATTCACAGACAACTTCCTAGCTAAAGCCGTTTTCAGATAGCCCTCAATACAAAGGATCCAGGCGCAAATATTGGTGTGAGCGCTAATTCAATCAAGGAAACACAGCATGTTGGTGAAGCGCATATTGAAGAAGAATCAGCCGAGTGGTTCTTGTGGGAGAACAACTCCACTTGGCTCACTAACTTCACACACCATCAGGCTTCCAAGCAGCTCTCAAGGAAACTCAGCTTTCACACTCTAGGCTTAATGTCCTTTGAGTGCCTAGGACTGAAATGAAGCTTGGTGAGCTTCCCACACAAACCAATGCTCCACATGCGGGTTCCACTTGCCACCAACTCCTCATTCACATCAACTTCCTAGCTAAAGCCGTTTTCAGATAGCCCTCAATACAAAGGCTCTAGGCGCAAATATTGGTGTGAGAGCTAATTCAATCAATGAAACACTGCATGTTGGTGAAGCCCATATTGAAGAAGAATCAGCCGAGTGGTTCTTGTGGGAGAACAACTCCATTTGGCTCACTAACTTCACACACCATCAGGCTTCCAAGCAGCTCTCAAGGAAACTCAGCTTTCACACTCTAGGCTTAATGCCCGTTGAGTGCCTAGGACTGAAATGAAGCTTGGTGAGCTTCCCACACAAACCAATGCTCCACATGCGGGTTTCACATGCCACCAACTCCACATTCACAGACAACTTCCTAGCTAAAGCCGTTTTCAGATAGCCCTCAATACAAAGGATCCAGGCGTAAATATTGGTGTGAGCGCTAATTCAATCAAGGAAACACTGCATGTTGGTGAAGCGCATATTGAAGAAGAATCAGCCGAGTGGTTCTTGTGGGAGAACAACTCCATTTGGCTCACTAACTTCACACACCATCAGGCTTCCAGCAGCTCTCAAGGAAACTCAGTTTTCACACTCTAGGCTTAATGCCCTTTGAGTGCCTAGGACTGAAATGAAGCTTGGTGAGCTTCCCACACAAACCAATGCTCCACATGCGGGTTTCATAGGCCATCAACTCCACATTCACAACTTCCTAGCCAAAGCCATTTTCAGATAGCCCTCAATACAAAGGCTCTAGGTGCAACTATTGGTGTGAGAGCTAATTCAATCAAGGAAACACTGCATGTTGGTGAAGCGCATATTGAAGAAGAATCAGCCGTGTGGTTCTTGTGGGAGAACAACTCCATTTGGCTCACTAACTTCACACACCATCAGGCTTCCAAGCAGCTCTCAAGGAAACTCAGCTTTCACACTGTAGGCTTAATGCCCTTTGAGTGCCTAGGACTGAAATGAACCTTGGTGAGCTTCCCACAAAAAACCAATGCTCCACATGCGGGTTTCGCATGCCACCAACTCCACATTCACAGAAAACTTCCTAGCTAAAGCCGTTTTCAGATAGCCCTCAATACAAAGGCTCTAGGAGCAAATATTGGTGTGAGAGCTAATTCAATCAAGGAAACACTGCATGTTGGTGAAGCCCATATTGAAGAAGAATCAGCCGAGTGGTTCTTGTGGGAGAACAACTCCATTTGGCTCACTAACTTCACACACCATCAGGCTTCCAAGCAGCTCTCAAGGAAACTCAGCTTTCACACTGTAGGTTTAATGCCCTTTGAGTGCCTAGGACTGAAATGAAGCTTGGTGAGCTTACCATACAAACCAATGCTCCACATGCGGGTTTCACATGCCACCAACTCCACATTCACAGACAACTTCAGCGCCAAAGAAGTTTTCAGATAGCCCTCAATACAAAGGCTCTAGGCCCAAATATTGGTGTGAGAGCTAATTCAATCAAGGAAACACTGCATGTTGGTGAAGCGCATATTGAAGAAGAATCAGCCGAGTGGTTCTTGTGGGAGAACAACTCCATTTGGCTCACTAACTTCACACCATCAGGCTTCCAAGCAGCTCTCAAGGAAACTCAACTTTCACACTCTAGGCTTAATGCCCTTTGAGTGCCTAGGACTGAAATGAAGCTTGGTGAGCTTCCCACACAAACCAATGCTCCACATGCGGGTTTCACTTGCCACCAACTCCACATTCACAGACAACTTCAGCGCCAAAGCCGTTTTCAGATAGCCCTCAATACAAAGGCTCTAGGTGCAAATATTGGTGTGAGAGCTAATTCAATCAAGGAAACACTGCATGTTGGTGAAGCGCATATTGAAGAAGAATCAGCCGAGTGGTTCTTGTGGGAGAACAACTCCATTTGGCTCACTAACTTCACACACCATCAGGCTTCAAGCAGCTCTCAAGGAAACTCAGCTTTCACACTCTAAGCTTAATGCCCTTTGAGTGCCTAGGACTGAAATGAAGCTTGGTGAGCTTCCCACACAAAATAATGCTCCACATGCGGGTTTAATAGGCCATCAACTCCACATTCACAACTTCAGCGCCAAAGCCGTTTCAGGTAGCCCTCAATACAAAGGCTCTAGGTGCAACTATTAATGTGAGAGCTAATTAAATCAAGGAAACACTGCATGTTGGTGAAGCGCATATTGAGGAAGAATCAGCTGAGTGGTTCTTGTGGGAGAACCACTCCATTTGGCTCACTAACTTCACACACCATCAGGCTTCCAAGCAGCACTCAAGGAAACTCACCTTTCACACTCTAAGCTTAATGCCCTTTGAGTGCCTAGGACTGAAATGAAGCTTGGTGAGCTTCCCACACAAACCAATGCTCCACATGCGGGTTTCACATGCCACCAACTCCACATTCACAGACAACTTCCTAGCTAAAGCCGTTTTCAGATAGCCCTCAATACAAAGGCTCTAGGCGCAAATATTGGTGTGAGAGCTAATTCAATCAAGGAAAGACTGCATGTTGGTGAAGCAAATATTGAAGAAGAATCAGCCGAGTGGTTCTTGTGGGAGAACAACTCCATTTGGCTCACTAACTTCACACACCATCAGGCTTCCAAGCAGCTCTCAAGGAAACTCAGCTTTCACACTCTAGGCTTAATGTCGTTTGAGTGCCTAGGACTGAAATGAAGCTTGGTGAGCTTCCCACACAAACCAATGCTCCACATGCGGGTTTCACATGCCACCAACTCCACATTCACAGACAACTTCCTAGCTAAAGCCGTTTTCAGATAGCCCTCAAAACAAAGGCTCTAGGCGCAAATATTGGTGTGAGAGCTAATTCAATCAAGGAAACACTGCATGTTGGTGAAGCGCATATTGAAGAAGAATCAGCCAAGTGGTTCTTGTGGGAGAACAACTCCATTTGGCTCACTAACTTCACACACCATCAGGCTTCCAAGCAGCTCTCAAGGAAACTCAGCTTTCACACTCTAAGCTTAATGTGCTTTGAGTGCCTAGGACTGAAATGAAGCTTGGTGAGCTTAACACACAAACCAATGCTCCACATGCGGGTTTCACATGCCACCAACTCCACATTCACAGACAACTTCCTAGCTAAAGCCGTTTTCAGATAGCCCTCAATACAAAGGCTCTAGGCGCAAATATTGGTGTAAGAGCTAATTCAATCAAGAAAACACTGCATGTTGGTGAAGCGCATATTGAAGAAGCATCAGCCGAGTGGTTCTTGTGGGAGAACAACTCCATTTGGCTCACTAACTTCACACACCATCAGGCTTCCAAGCAGCTCTCAAGGAAACTCAGCTTTCACACTCTAGGCTTAATGCCCTTTGAGTGCCTAGGACTGAAATGAAGCTCGGTGAGCTTCCCACACAAACCAATGCTCCACATGCGTGTTTCACATGCCACCAACTCCACATTCACAGACAACTTCAGCGCCAAAGCCGTTTTCAGATAGCCCTGAATACAAAGGCTCTAGGCGCAAATATTGGTGTGAGAGCTAATTCAATCAAGGAAACACTGCATGTTGGTGAAGCGCATATTGAAGAAGAATCAGCTGAGTGGTTCTTGTGGGAGAACAACTCCATTTGGCTCACTAACTTCACACACCATCAGGCTTCCGAGCAGCTCTCAAGGAAACTCAGCTTTCACACTCTAGGTTTAATGCCCTTTGAGTGCCTAGGACTGAAATGAAGCTTGGTGAGCTTCCACACAAACCAATGCTCCACATGCGGGTTTCACTTGCCACCAACTCCTCATTCACAGACAACTAGAGCGCCAAAACCGTTTTCAGATAGCCCTCAATACAAAGGCTCTAGGCCCAAATATTGGTGTGAGAGCTAATTCAATCAAGGAAACACTGCATGTTGGTGAAGCGCATATTGAAGAAGAATGAGCCGAGTGGTTCTTGTGGGAGAACAACTCCATTTGGCTCACTAACTTCACACACCATCAGGCTTCCAAGCAGCTCTCAAGAAAACTCAGCTTTCACACTCTAAGCTTAATGTGCTTTGAGTGCCTAGGACTGAAATGAAGCTTGGTGAGCTTCCCACACAAACCAATGCTCCACATGCGGGTTTCACTTACCACCAACTCCTCATTCACATCAACTTCCTAGCTGAAGCCGTTTTCAGATAGCCCTCAATACAAAGGCTCTAGGCGCAAATATTTTTGTGAGAGCTAATTCAATCAAGGAAACACTGCATGTTGGTGAAGCGCATATTGAAGAAGAATCAGCCGAGTGGTTCTTGTGGGAGAACAACTCCATTTGGCTCACTAACTTCACACACCATCAGGCTTCCAAGCAGCTCTCAAGGAAACTCAGCTTTCACACTCTAGGTTTAATGCCCTTTGAGTGCCTAGGACTGAAATGAAGCTTGGTGATCTTCCCACACAAACCAATGCTCCACATGCGGGTTTCACATGCCACCAACTCCACATTCACAGACAACTTCCTAGCTAAAGCCGTTTTCAGATAGCCCTCAATACAAAGAATCCAGGCGTAAATATTGGTGTGAGCGCTAATTCAATCAAGGAAACACTGCATGTTGGTGAAGCGCATATTGAAGAAGAATCAGCTGAGTGGTTCTTGTGGGAGAACAACTCCATTTGGCTCACTAACTTCACACACCATCAGGAATAAAAGCAGCTCTCAAGGAAACTCAGCATTCACACTCTAGGCTTAAAGCCCTTTGAGTGCCTAGGACTGAAATGAAGCTTGGTGAGCTTCCCACACAAACCAATGCTCCACATGAGGGTTTCACATGCCACCAACTCCACATTCACAACTTCCTAGCCAAAGCCGTTTCAGATAGCCCTCAATACAAAGGTTCTGGATGCAACTATTGGTGTGAGAGCTAATTCAATCAAGGAAACACTGCATGTTGGTGAAGCGCACATTGAGGAAGAATCAGCCGAGTGGTTCTTGTGGGAGAACAACTCCATTTGGCTCACTAACTTCACACACCATCAGGCTTCCAAGCAGCTCTCAAGGAAACTCAGCTTTCACACTGTAGGTTTAATGCCCTTTGAGTGCCTAGGACTGAAATGAAGCTTGGTGAGCTTCCCACACAAACCAATGCTCCACATGCGGGTTTCACATGCCACCAACTCCACATCACAGACAACTTCCTAGCTAAAGCCGTTTTCAGATAGCCCTCAAAACAAAGGCTCTAGGCGCAAATATTGGTGTGAGAGCTAATTCAATCAAGGAAACACTGCATGTTGGTGAAGCGCATATTGAAGAAGAATCAGCCAAGTGGTTCTTGTGGGAGAACAACTCCATTTGGCTCACTAACTTCACACCCCATCAGGCTTCCAAGCAGCTCTCAAGGAAACTCAACATTCACACTGTAGGCTTAATGCCCTTTGAGTGCCTAGGACTGAAATGAAGCTTGGTGAGCTACCATACAATCCAATACTCCACATGCGGGTTTCACATGCCACCAACTCCACATTCACAGACAACTTCCTAGCTAAAGCCGTTTTCAGATAGCCCTCAATACAAAGGCTCTAGGCGCAAATATTGGTGTAAGAGCTAATTCAATCAAGAAAACACTGCATGTTGGTGAAGCGCATATTGAAGAAGCATCAGCCGAGTGGTTCTTGTGGAGAACAACTCCATTTGGCTCACTAACTTCACACACCATCAGGCTTCCAAGCAGCTCTCAAGGAAACTCAGCTTTCACACTGTAGGCTTAATGCCATTTGAGTGCCTAGGACTGAAATGAACCTTGGTGAGCTTCCCTCAAAAAACCAATGCTCCACATGCGGGTTTCGCATGCCACCAACTCCACATTCACAGAAAACTTCCTAGCTAAAGCCGTTTTCAGATAGCCCTCAATACAAAGGCTCTAGGAGCAAATATTGGTGTGAGAGCTAATTCAATCAAGGAAACACTGCATGTTGGTGAAGCCCATATTGAAGAAGAATCAGCCGAGTGGTTCTTGTGGGAGAACAACTCCATTTGGCTCACTAACTTCACACACCATCAGGCTTCCAAGCAGCTCTCAAGGAAACTCAGCTTTCACACTGTAGGTTTAATGCCCTTTGAGTGCCTAGGACTGAAATGAAGCTTGGTGAGCTTACCATACAAACCAATGCTCCACATGCGGGTTTCACATGCCACCAACTCCACATTCACAGACAACTTCCTAGCCAAAGCCATTTCAGGTAGCCCTCAATACAAAGGCTCTAGGCGCAAATATTCGTGTGAGAGCTAATTCAATCAAGGAAACACTGCATGTTGGTGAAGCGCATATTGAAGAAGAATGAGCCGAGTGGTTCTTGTGGGAGAACAACTCCATTTGGCTCACTAACTTCACACCATCAGGCTTCCAAGCAGCTCTCAAGGAAACTCAACTTTCACACTCTAGGCTTAATGCCCTTTGAGTGCCTAGGACTGAAATGAAGCTTGTTGAGCTTCCACACAAACCAATGCTCCACATGCGGGTTTCACTTGCCACCAACTCCACATTCACAGACAACTTCAGCGCCAAAGCCGTTTTCAGATAGCCCTCAATACAAAGGCTCTAGGCGCAAATATTGGTGTGAGAGCTAATTCAATCAAGGAAACACTGCATGTTGGTGAAGCGCATATTGAAGAAGAATCAGCCGAGTGGTTCTTGTGGGAGAACAACTCCATTTGGCTCACTAACTTCACACACCATCAGGCTTCCAAGCAGCTCTCAAGGAAACTCAGCTTTCACACTCTAAGCTTAATGCCCTTTGAGTGCCTAGGACTGAAATGAAGCTTGGTGAGCTTCCCACACAAAATAATGCTCCACATGCGGGTTTAATAGGCCATCAACTCCACATTCACAACTTCAGCGCCAAAGCCGTTTCAGGTAGCCCTCAATACAAAGGCTCTAGGTGCAACTATTAATGTGAGACCTAATTAAATCAAGGAAACACTGCATGTTGGTGAAGCGCATATTGAGGAAGAATCAGCTGAGTGGTTCTTGTGGGAGAACCACTCCATTTGGCTCACTAACTTCACACACCATCAGGCTTCCAAGCAGCTCTCAAGGAAACTCAGCTTTCACACTCTAGGCTTAATGTCCTTTGAGTGCCTAGGACTGAAATGAAGCTTGGTGAGCTTCCCACACAAACCAATGCTCCACATGCGGGTTTCACATGCCACCAACTCCACATTCACAGACAACTTCCTAGCTAAAGCCGTCTTCAGATAGCCCTCAAAACAAAGGCTCTAGGCGCAAATATTGGTGTGATAGCTAATTCAATCAAGGAAACACTGCATGTTGGTGAAGCGCATATTGAAGAAGAATCAGCCAAGTGGTTCTTGTGGGAGAACAACTCCATTTGGCTCACTAACTTCACACCATCATGCTTCCAAGCAGCTCTCAAGGAAACTCAACTTTCACACTCTAGGCTTAATGCCCTTTGAGTGCCTAGGACTGAAATGAAGCTTGTTGAGCTTCCCACACAAACCAATGCTCCACATGCGGGTTTCACTTGCCACCAACTCCACATTCACAGACAACTTCAGCGCCAAAGCCGTTTTCAGATAGCCCTCAATACAAAGGCTCTAGGCGCAAATATTTGTGTGAGAGCTAATTCAATCAAGGAAACACTGCATGTTGGTGAAGCGCATATTGAAGAAGAATCAGCCGAGTGGTTCTTGTGGGAGAACAACTCCATTTGGCTCACTAACTTCACACACCATCAGGCTTCCAAGCAGCTCTCAAGGAAACTCAGCTTTCATACTCTAAGCTTAATGCCCTTTGAGTGCCTAGGACTGAAATGAAGCTTGGTGAGCTTCCCACACAAAATAATGCTCCACATGCGGGTTTAATAGGCCATCAACTCCACATTCACAACTTCAGCGCCAAAGCCGTTTCAGGTAGCCCTCAATACAAAGGCTCTAGGTGCAACTATTAATGTGAGAGCTAATTAAATCAAGGAAACACTGCATGTTGGTGAAGCGCATATTGAGGAAGAATCAGCTGAGTGGTTCTTGTGGGAGAACCACTCCATTTGGCTCACTAACTTCACACACCATCAGGCTTCCAAGCAGCACTCAACTCACCTTTCACACTCTAAGCTTAATGCCCCTTGAGTGCCTAGGACTGAAATGAAGCTTGGTGAGCTTCCCACACAAACCAATGCTCCACATGCGGGTTTCACATGCCACCAACTCCACATTCACAGACAACTTCCTAGCTAAAGCCGTTTTCAGATAGCCCTCAATACAAAGGCTCTAGGCGCAAATATTGGTGTGAGAGCTAATTCAATCAAGGAAACACTGCATGTTGGTGAAGCAAATATTGAAGAAGAATCAGCCGAGTGGTTCTTGTGGGAGAACAACTCCATTTGGCTCACTAACTTCACACACCATCAGGCTTCCAAGCAGCTCTCAAGGAAACTCAGCTTTCACACTCTAGGCTTAATGTCCTTTGAGTGCCTAGGACTGAAATGAAGCTTGGTGAGCTTCCCACACAAACCAATGCTCCACATGCGGGTTTCACATGCCACCAACTCCACATTCACAGACAACTTCCTAGCTAAAGCCGTCTTCAGATAGCCCTCAAAACAAAGGCTCTAGGCGCAAATATTGGTGTGAGAGCTAATTCAATCAAGGAAACACTGCATGTTGGTGAAGCGCATATTGAAGAAGAATCAGCCAAGTGGTTCTTGTGGGAGAACAACTCCATTTGGCTCACTAACTTCACACACCATCAGGCTTCCAAGCAGCTCTCAAGGAAACTCAGCTTTCACACTCTAAGCTTAATGCCCTTTGAGTGCCTAGGACTGAAATGAAGCTTGGTGAGCTTAACACACAAACCAATGCTCCACATGCGGGTTTCACATGCCACCAACTCCACATTCACAGACAACTTCCTAGCTAAAGCCGTTTTCAGATAGCCCTCAATACAAAGGCTCTAGGCGCAAATATTGGTGTAAGAGCTAATTCAATCAAGAAAACACTGCATGTTGGTGAAGCGCATATTGAAGAAGCATCAGCCGAGTGGTTCTTGTGGGAGAAAAACTCCATTTGGCTCACTAACTTCACACACCATCAATCTTCCAAGCAGCTCTCAAGGAAACTCAGCTTTCACACTCTAAGCTTAATGCCCTTTGAGTGCCTAGGACTGAAATGAACCTTGGTGAGCTTAACACACAAACCAATGCTCCACATGCGGGTTTCACATGCCACCAACTCCACATTCACAGACAACTTCCTAGTCAAAGCCGTTTTCAGATAGCCCTCAATACAAAGGCTATAGGCGCAAATATTGGTGTGAGAGCTAATTCAATCAAGGCAACACTGCATGTTGGTGAAGCACATACTGAAGAAGAATCAGCCGAGTGGTTCTTGTGGGAGAACAACTCCATTTGGCTCACTAACTTCACACACCATCAGGCTTCCAAGCAGCTCTCAAGGAAACTCAGCTTTCACACTCCAGGCTTAATGCCCTTTGAGTGCATTATGTAGGAATGAAACTGGTAGATCATCCCACACAAACCAATGCTCCACATGTGGGTTTCACATGCTACAAACTCCAAATTCACAGACAACTTCAGCGCCAAAGCCCTATTCAGATAGCCCTCAATACAAAGGCTCTAGGCGCAAATATTGGTGTGAGAGCTAATTCAATCAAGGAAACACTGCATGTTGGTGAAGCGCATATTGAAGAAGAATCAGCCGAGTGGTTCTTGTGGGAGAACAACTCCATTTGGCTCACTAACTTCACACACCATCAGGCTTCCAAGCAGCTCTCAAGGAAACTCAGATTTCACACTCTAGGCTTAATGCCCTTTGAGTGCATTATCTAGGAATGAACCTGTTAGAACATCCCACACAAACCAATGCAACAAAGGTGGTTTTCACATGCCACCAACTCCACATTCACAGACAACTTCCTAGCCAAAGCCGTTTTCAGATAGCCCTCAATACAAAGGCTCTAGGCGCAAATATTGGTGTGAGAGCTAATTCAGTTAAGGAAACACAGCATGTTGGTGAAGCGCATATTGAAGAAGAATCAGCCGAGTGGTTCTTGTGGGAGAACAACTCCATTTGGCTCACTAACTTCACCACACCATCACGCTTCCAAGCAGCTCTCAAGGAAACTCAGTTTTCACACTCTAGGCTTAATGCCCTTTGAGTGCATTATGTAGGAATGAACCTATTAGAGCATCCCACACAAACCAATGCACCACATGCGGGTTTCACATGCCACCAACTCCACATTCACAGACAACTTCAGCGCCAAAACCGTTTTCAGATAGCCCTCAATACAAAGGCTCTAGGCGCAAATATTGGTGTGAGAGCTAATGCAATCAAGGAAACACTGCATGTTGGTGAAGCGCATATTGAAGAAGAATCAGCCGAGTGGTTCTTGTGGGAGAACAACTCCATTTGGCTCACTAACTTCACACACCATCAGGCTTCCAAGCAGCTCTCAAGAGGAAACTCAGATTTCACACGCTAGGCTTAATGCCCTTTGAGTGCCTAGGACTGAAATGAAGCTTGGTGAGCTTCCCACACAAACCAATGCTCCACATGCGGGTTTCACATGCCACCAACTCCACATTCACAGACAACTTCAGCGCCAAAAGCCGTTTTCAGATAGCCCTCAATAAAAAGGCTCTAGGCGCAAATATTGGTGTGAGAGCTAATTCAATCAAGGAAACACTGCATGTTAGTGAAGCACATATTGAAGAAGAATCAGCCGAGTGGTTCTTGTGGGAGAACAACTCCATTTGGCTCACTAACTTCACACACCATCAGGCTTCCAAGCAGCTCTCAAGGAAACTCAGCTTTCACACTCTAGGCTTAATGCCCTTTGAGTGCATTATGTAGGAATGAACCTGGTAGAGCATCCCACACAAACCAATTCAACACAGGTGGGTCTCACATGCCACCAACTCCACATTCACAGACAACTTGCTAGCCAAAGCCGTTTTCAGATAGCCCTCAATACAAAGGCTCTAGTCGCAAATATTGGTGTGAGAGCTAATTCAATCAAGGAAACACTGCATGTTGGTGAAGCGCATATTGAAGAAGAATCAGCCGAGTGGTTCTTGTGGGAGAACAACTCCATTTTGGCTCACTAACTTCACACACCATCAGGCTTCCAAGCAGCTATCAAGGAAAACTCAGCTTTCACACTCTAGGCTTAATGCCCTTTGAGTGCATTATCTAGGAATGAACCTGGTAGAGCATCCCACACAAACCAATGCAGCACAGGTGGGTTTCACATGCCACCAACTCCACATTCACAGACAACTTCAGCGCCAAAGCCGTTTTCAGATAGCCCTCAATACAAAGGCTCTAGGCGCAAATATTGGTGTGAGAGCTAATTCAATCAAGGAAACACTGCATGTTGGTGAAGCACATATTGAAGAAGAATCAGCCGAGTGGTTCTTGTGGGAGAACAACTCCATTTGGCTCACTAACTTTACATACCATCAGGCTTCCAAGCAGCTCTCAAGGAAACTCAGCTTTCACACTCTAGGCTTAATGCCCTTTGAGTGCATTATGTAGGAATGAAACTGGTAGAGCATCCCACAGAAACCAATGCTCCACATAAGGGTTTCATATGCCACCAACTCCACATTCACAGACAACTTCCTAGCCAAAGCCGTTTTCAGATAGATCTCAATACAAAGGCTCTAGGCGCAAATATTGGTGTGAGAGCTAATTCAATCAAGGAAACACTGCATGTTGGTGAAGCGCATATTGAAGAATTATCAGCCTAGTGGTTCTTGTGGGAGAACAACTCCATTTGGCTCACTAACTTCACACACCATCAGGCTTCCAAGCAGCTATCAAGGAAACTCAGCTTTCACACTCTAGGCTTAATGCCCTTTGAGTGCCTAGGACTGAAATGAACCTTGGTGAGCTTCCACACAAACCAATGCTCCACATGTGGGTTTCACATGCCACCAACTCCACATTCACAGACAACTTCAGCGCCAAAGCCGTTTTCAGATAGATCTCAATACAAAGGCTCTAGGAGCAAATATTGGTGTGAGAGCTAATTCAATCAAGGAAACACTGCATGTTGGTGAAGCGCATATTGAAGAAGAATCAGCCGAGTGGTTCTTGTGGGAGAACAACTCCATTTGGCTCACTAACTTCACACACCATCAGGCTTCCAAGCAGCTCTCAAGGAAACTCAGCTTTCACACTCTAGGCTTAATGCCCTTTGAGTGCATTATGTAGGAATGAACCTGGTAGAACATCCCACACAAACCAATGCAACACAGGTGGATTTCACATGCCACCAACTCCACATTCACAGACAACTTCCTAGCCAAAGCCGTTTTCAGATAGCCCTCAATACAAAGGCTCTAGGCGCAAATATTGGTGTGAGAGCTATTTCAATCAAGGAAACACTGCATGTTGGTGAAGCACATATTGAAGAAGAATCAGACGAATGGTTCTTGTGGGAGAACAACTCCATTTGGCTCACTAACTTCACATACCATCAGGCTTCCAAGCAGCTCTCAAGGAAACTCAGCTTTCACACTCTAGGCTTAATGCCCTTTGCGTGCATTCTGTAGGAATGAACCTGGTAGAGCATCCCACACAAACCAATGCTCCACATAAGGGTTTCATATGCCACCAACTCCACATTCACAGACAACTTCCTAGCCAAAGCCGTTTTCAGATAGATCTCAATACAAAGGCTCTAGGCGCAAATATTGGTGTGAGAGCTAATTCAATCAAGGAAACACTGCATGTTGGTGAAGCGCATATTGAAGAAGAATCAGCCTAGTGGTTCTTGTGGGAGAACAACTCCATTTGGCTCACTAACTTCACACACCATCAGGCTTCCAAGCAGCACTCAAGGAAACTCAGCTTTCACACTCTAGGCTTAATGCCCTTTGAGTGCCTAGGACTGAAATGAACCTTGGTGAGCTTCCACACAAACCAATGCTCCACATGTGGGTTTCACATGCCACCAACTCCACATTCACAGACAACTTCAGCGCCAAAGCCGTTTTCAGATAGATCTCAATACAAAGGCTCTAGGAGCAAATATTGGTGTGAGAGCTAATTCAATCAAGGAAACACTGCATGTTGGTGAAGCGCATATTGAAGAAGAATCAGCCGAATGGTTCTTGTGGGAGAACAACTCCATTTGGCTCACTAACTTCACACACCATCAGGCTTCCAAGCAGCTCTCAAGGAAACTCAGCTTTCACACTCTAGGCTTAATGCCCTTTGAGTGCATTCCGTAGGAATGAACCTGGTAGAGCATCCCACACAAACCAATGCTCCACATAAGGGTTTCATATGCCACCAACTCCACATTCAGAGACAACTTCCTAGCCAAAGCCGTTTTCAGATAGATCTCAATACAAAGGCTCTAGGCACAAATATTGGTGTGAGAGCTAATTCAATCAAGGAAACACAGCATGTTGGTTAAGCACATATTGGAGAAGAATCAGCCGAGTGGTTCTTGTGGGAGAACAACTCCATTTGGCTCACTAACTTCACACACCATCAGGCTTCCAAGCAGCTATCAAGGAAACTCAGCTTTCACACTCTAGGCTTAATGCCCTTTGAGTGCATTATGTAGGAATGAACCTGGTAGAGCATCCACACAAACCAATGCTCCACCTAAGGGTTTCATATGCCACCAACTCCACATGTCACAGACAACTTCAGAGCCAAAGCCGATTTCAGATAGATCTCAATACAAAGGCTCTAGGCGCAAATATTGGTGTGAGAGCTAATTCAATCAAGGAAACACTGCATGTTGGTTAAGCACATATTGAAGAAGCATCAGCCTAGTGGTTCTTGTGGGAGAACAACTCCATTTGGCTCACTAACTTCACACACCATCAGGCTTCCAAGCAGCTCTCAAGGAAACTCAGCTTTCACACGCTAGTCTTAATGCCCTTTGAGTGCCTAGGACTGAAATGAACCTTGGTGAGCTTCCCACACAAACCAATGCTCCACATGCAGGTTTCACATGCCACCAACTCCACATTCACAGACAACTTCAGCACTAAAGCCATTTTCAGATAGATCTCAATACAAAGGCTCTAGGCGCAAATATTGGTGTGAGAGCTAATTCAATCAAGGCAACACTGCATGTGGGTGAAGCGCATATTGAAGAAGAATCAGCCGAGTGGTTCTTGTGGGAGAACAACTCCATTTGGCTCACTAACTTCACACACCATCAGGCTTCCAAGCAGCTCTCAAGGAAACTCAGCTTTCACACTCTAGGCTTAATGCCCTTTGAGTGCATTATCTACGAATTAACCTGGTAGAGCAATCCACACAAACCAATGCTCCACATAAGGGTTTCATATGCCACCAACTCCACATTCACAGACAACTTGCTAGCCAAAGCCGTTTTCAGATAGCCCTCAATACAAAGGCTCTTGGCACAAATATTGGTGTGAGAGCTAATTCAATGAAGGAAACACAGCATGTTGGTGAAGCGCATATTGAAGAAGAATCAGCCGAGTGGTTCTTGTGGGAGAACAACTCCATTCGGCTCACTAACTTCACACACCATCAGGCTTCCAAGCAGCTCTCAAGGAAACTCAGCTTTCACACTCTAGGCTTAATGCCCTTTGAGTGCATTCTGTAGGAATGAACCTGGTAGAGAGCATCCCACACAAACCAATGCTCCACATAAGGGTTTCATATGCCACCAACTCCACATTCAGAGACAACTTCCTAGCCAAAGCCGTTTTCCGATAGATCTCAATACAAAGGCTCTAGGCACAAATATTGGTGTGAGAGCTAATTCAATCAAGGAAACACAGCATGTTGGTTAAGCACATATTGGAGAAGAATCAGCCGAGTGGTTCTTGTGGGAGAACAACTCCATTTGGCTCACTAACTTCACACACCATCAGGCTTCCAAGCAGCTCTCAAGGAAACTCAGCTTTCACACTCTAGGCTTAATGCCCTTTGAGTGCCTAGGACTGAAATGAAGCTTTGTGAGCTTCCACACAAACCAATGCTCCACATGTGGGTTTCACATGCCACCAACTCCACATTCACAGACAACTTCAGCGCCAAAGCAGTTTTCAGATAGCCCTCAATACAAAGGCTCTAGGCGCAAATATTGGTGTGAGAGCTAATTCAATCAAGGAAACACTGCATGTTGGTGAAGCGCATATTGAAGAAGAATCAGCCGAGTGGTTCTTGTGGGAGAACAACTCCATTTGGCTCAGTAACTTCACACACCATCAGGCTTCCAAGCAGCTCTCAAGGAAACTCAGCTTTCACACTCTAGGCTTAATGCCCTTTGAGTGCATTATCTAGGAATGAACCTGGTAGAGCATCCCACACAAAGCAATGCTCCACATAAGGGTTTCATATGCCACCAACTCCACATTCACAGACAACTTGCTAGCCAAAGCCGTTTTCAGATAGTCCTCAATACAAAGGCTCTTGGCACAAATATTGGTGTGAGAGCTAATTCAATGAAGGAAACACAGCATGTTGGTGAAGCGCATATTGAAGAAGAATCAGCCGAGTGGTTCTTGTGGGAGAACAACTCCATTTGGCTCACTAACTTCACACACCATCAGGCTTCCAAGCAGCTCTCAAGGAAACTCAGCTTTCACACTCTAGGCTTAATGCCCTTTGAGTGCCTAGGACTGAAATGAACCTTGGTGAGCTTCCACACAAACCAATGCTCCACATGTGGGTTTCACATGCCACCAACTCCACATTCACAGACAACTTGCTAGCTAAAACCGTTTTCAGATAGATCTCAATACAAAGGCTCTAGGAGCAAATATTGGTGTGAGAGCTAATTCAATCAAGGAAACACTGCATGTTGGTGAAGCGCATATTGAAGAAGAATCAGCCGAGTGGTTCTTGTGGGAGAACAACTCCATTTGGCTCACTAACTTCACACACCATCAGGCTTCCAAGCAGCTCTCAAGGAAACTCAGCTTTCACACTCTAGGCTTAATGCCCTTTGAGTGCATTATCTAGGAATGAACCTGGTAGAACATCCCACAAAAACCAATGCAACACAGGTGGGTTTCACATGCCACCAACTCCACATTCACAGACAACTTCCTAGCCAAAACCGTTTTCAGATAGACCTCAATACAAAGGCTCTAGGCGCAAATATTGGTGTGAGAGCTATTTCAATCAAGGAAACACTGCATGTTGGTGAAGCACATATTGAAAAAGAATCAGACGAATGGTTCTTGTGGGAGAACAACTCCATTTGGCTCACTAACTTCACACACCATCAGGCTTCCAAGCAGCTATCAAGGAAACTCAGCTTTCACACTCTAGGCTTAATGCCCTTTGAGTGCCTAGGACTGAAATGAAGCTTGGTGAGCTTCCCACACAAACCAATGCTCCACATGCAGGTTTCACATGCCACCAACTCCACATTAACAGACAACTTGAGCGCCAAAGCAGTTTTCAGATAGCCCTCAATAGAAAGGCTCTAGGCAAATATATTGGTATGAGAGCTAATTCAATCAAGGAAACACTTCATGTTGGTGAAGCGCATATTGAAGAAGAATCAGCCGAGTGGTTCTTGTGGGAGAACAACTCCATTTGGCTCACTAACTTCACACACCATCAGGCTTCCAAGCAGCTCTCAAGGAAATTCAGCTTTCACACTCTAGGCTTAATGCCCTTTGAGTGCATCATCTAGGAATGAACCTGGTAGAGCATCCCACACAAACCAATGCTCCACATAAGGGTTTCATATGCCACCAACTCCACATTCACAGACAACTTCCTAGCCAAAGCCGTTTTCAGATAGATCTCAATACAAAGGCTCTAGGCGCAAATATTGGTGTGAGAGCTAATTCAATCAAGGAAACACTGCATGTTGGTTAAGCACATATTGAAGAAGAATCAGCCTAGTGGTTCTTGTGGGAGAACAACTCCATTTGGCTCACTAACTTCACACACCATCAGGCTTCCAAGCAGCTCTCAAGGAAACTCAGCTTTCACACAATAGTCTTAATGCCCTTTGAGTGCCTAGCACTGAAATGAACCTTGGTGAGCTTCCCACACAAACCAATGCTCCACATGCGGGTTTCACATGCCACCAACTCCACATTCACAGACAACTTCAGCGCCAAAGCCGTTTTCAGATAGCCCTCAATACAAAGGCTCTTGGAGCAAATCTTGGTGTGAGAGCTAATTCAATCAAGGAAACACTGCATGTTGGTGAAGCACATATAGAAGAAGAATCAGCCAAGTGGTTCTTGTGGGAGAACAACTCCATTTGGCTCAGTAACTTCACACACCATCAGGCTTCCAAGCAGCTCTCAAGGAAACTCAGCTTTCACACTCTAGGCTTAATGCCCTTTGAGTGCATTATCTAGGAATGAACCTGGTAGAACATCCCACACAAACCAATGCAACACAGGTGGGTTTCACATGCCACCAACTCCACATTCACAGACAACTTCCTAGTCAAAGCCGTTTTCAGATAGCCCTCAATACAAAGGCTCTAGGCGCAAATATTGGTGTGAGAGCTAATTCAATCAAGGCAACACTGCATGTTGGTGAAGCACATACTGAAGAAGAATCAGTCGAGTGGTTCTTGTGGGAGAACAACTCCATTTGGCTCACTAACTTCACACACCATCAGGCTTCCAAGCAGCTCTCAAGGAAACTCAGCTTTCACACTCTAGGCTTAATGCCCTTTGAGTGCATTATGTAGGAATGAAACTGGTAGATCATCCCACACAAACCAATGCTCCACATGTGGGTTTCACATGCTACAAACTCCAAATTCACAGACAACTTCAGCGCCAAAGCCCTATTCAGATAGCCCTCAATACAAAGGCTCTAGGCGCAAATATTGGTGTGAGAGCTAATTCAATCAAGGAAACACTGCATGTTGGTGAAGCGCATATTGAAGAAGAATCAGCCGAGTGGTTCTTGTGGGAGAACAACTCCATTTGGCTCACTAACTTCACACACCATCAGGCTTCCAAGCAGCTCTCAAGGAAACTCAGTTTTCACACTCTAGGCTTAATGCCCTTTGAGTGCATTATCTAGGAATGAACCTGTTAGAACATCCCACACAAACCAATGCAACAAAGGTGGTTTTCACATGCCACCAACTCCACATTCACAGACAACTTCCTAGCCAAAGCCGTTTTCAGATAGCCCTCAATACAAAGGCTCTAGGCGCAAATATTGGTGTGAGAGCTAATTCAGTTAAGGAAACACAGCATGTTGGTGAAGCGCATATTGAAGAAGAATCAGCCGAGTGGTTCTTGTGGGAGAACAACTCCATTTGGCTCACTAACTTCACACACCATCAGGCTTCCAAGCAGCTCTCAAGGAAACTCAGTTTTCACACTCTAGGCTTAATGCCCTTTGAGTGCATTATGTAGGAATGAACCTATTAGAGCATCCCACACAAACCAATGCTCCACATGCGGGTTTCATATGCCACCAACTCCACATTCACAGACAACTTCAGCGCCAAAACCGTTTTCAGATAGCCCTCAATACAAAGGCTCTAGGCGCAAATATTGGTGTGAGAGCTAATGCAATCAAGGAAACACTGCATGTTGGTGAAGCGCATATTGAAGAAGAATCAGCCGAGTGGTTCTTGTGGGAGAACAACTCCATTTGGCTCACTAACTTCACACACCATCAGGCTTCCAAGCAGCTCTCAAGGAAACTCAGATTTCACACGCTAGTCTTAATGCCCTTTGAGTGCCTAGGACTGAAATGAAGCTTGGTGAGCTTCCCACACAAACCAATGCTCCACATGCGGGTTTCACATGCCACCAACTCCACATTCACAGACAACTTCAGTGCCAAAGCCGTTTTCAGATAGCCCTCAATACAAAGGCTCTAGGCGCAAATATTGGTGTGAGAGCTAATTCAATCAAGGAAACACTGCATGTTAGTGAAGCGCATATTGAAGAAGAATCAGCTGAGTGGTTCTTGTGGGAGAACAACTCCATTTGGCTCACTAACGTCACACATCATCAGGCTTCCAAGCAGCTCTCAAGGAAACTCAGTTTTCACAGTCTAGGCTTAATGATTTGAGTGCATTATCTAGGAATGAACCTGGTAGAGCATCCCACCCAATCCAATGCTGCACAGGTTGGTTTCACATGCCACAAACTCCACATTCACAGACAACTTGCTAGCTAAAGACGTTTTCAGATAGCCCTCAATACAAAGGCTCTAGGCGCAAATATTGGTGTGAGAGCTAATTCAATCAAGGAAACACTGCATGTTGCTGAAGCGCATATTGAAGAAGAATCAGCCGAGTGGTTCTTGTGGGGGAACAACTCCATTTGGCTCACTAACTTCACACACCATCAGGCTTCCAAGCAGCTCTCCAGGAAACTCAGTTTTCACACTCTAGGCTTAATGCCCTTTGAGTGCATTATCTAGGAATGAACCTGGTAGAGCATCCCACACAAACCAATGCTCCACAGGCGGGTTTCACATGCCACCAACTCCACATTCACAGACAACTTCCTAGCCAAAGCCGTTTTCAGATAGCCTTCAAGGCAAAGGCTCCAGGCGCAAATATTGGTGTGAGAGCTAATTCAATCAAGGAAACACTGCATGTTGGTGAAGCGCATATTGAAGAAGAATCAGCCGAGTGGTTCTTGTGGGAGAACAACTCCATTTGGCTCACTAACTTCACACACCATCAGGCTTCCAAGCAGCTCTCAAGGAAACTCAGCTTTCACACTCTAGGCTTAATGCCCTTTGAGTGCATTATGTAGGAATGAACCTGGTAGAGTATCCCACACAAACCAATGCTCCACATGCGGGTTTCACATGCTGCCAACTCCAAATTCACAGACAACTTCAGCGCCAAAGCCGTTTTCAGATAGCCCTCTATGCAAAGGCTCTATGCGTTAATATTGGTGTGAGAGCTAATTCAATCAAGGAAACACTGCATGTTGGTGAAGCGCATATTGAAGAAGAATCAGCCGAGTGGTTCTTGTGGGAGAACAACTCCATTTGGCTCACTAACTTCACACACCATCAGGCTTCCAAGCAGCTCTCAAGGAAACTCAGCTTTCACACTCTAGGCTTAATGCCTTTTGAGTGCATTATCTAGGAATCAACCTGGTAGAGCATCCCACACAAACCAATGCTCCACATGCGGGATTCACAAGCCACCAACTCCACATTCACAGACAACTTCAGCGCCAAAGCCCTTTTCAGATAGCCCTAAACCAAGGCTCCAGGCCCAAATATTTGTGTGAGAGCTAATTCAATCAAGGAAACACTGCATGTTGGTGAAGCGCATATTGAAGAAGAATCAGCTGAGTAATTCCTGTGGGAGAACAACTCCATTTGGCTCACTAACTTCACACACCATCAGGCTTCCAAGCAGCTCTCAAGGAAATTCAGCTTTCACACTCTAGGCTTAATGCCCTTTGAGTGCATTATCTAGGACTGAAATGAAGCTTGGTGAGCTTCCAACACAAACCAATGCTCCACATGCGGGTTTCACATGCCACCAATTCCACATTCACAGACAACTTCCTAGCCAAAGCCGTTTTCAGATAGCCCTCAATACAAAGGCTCTAGGCGCAAATATTGGTGTGAGAGCTGATTCAATCAAGGAAACACTGCATGTTGGTGAAGCGCATATTGAAGAAGAATCAGCCGAGTGGTCCTTTTGGGAGAACAACTCCATTTGGCTCACTAACTTCACACACCATCAGGCTTCCAAGCAGCTCTCAAGGAAACTCAGTTTTCACACTCTAGGCTTAATGCCCTTTGAGTGCATTATGTAGGAATGAACCTGGTAGAGTATCCCACACAAACCAATGCTCCACATGCGGGTTTCACATGCTACAAACTCAAAATTCACAGATCAATGGAGCAGAATAGAAACACCAGATGGGAACCCACAGAAATACAGCCAAATAATCTTTGACAAAAAGACAAACGACAACCCAGGCAAATGGGAAGGTCTGTTCAATAAATGCTGTTGGGACAACTGGTTGATAGCCTGCAGAAACAAAAAGATAGACCCACATCTCTCACCATATACTAAGATCAAATCCAAATGGATAAAAGATTTAAACCTACATCCAGAAACCTTCACACTTTTGGAAGAAAATGTTGGAAACACACTGGAACACTTAGGGGTAGGCCCTCACTTCCTAAAAAAGACTCCAAATGCAGTAGAAATCAAGACCAAAATAAACAATTGGGACCTCATCAAACTAAGAAGCTTCTGTACAGCTAGAGAAACAATCAACAAAGTAAAAAGGCAACCCACAGAATGGGAGAAGATCTTTGCACACGACTTAGGTGATAGAGGGCTGATCTCCAGAATATACAAAGAGCTACAAAACAACCAAAATGTCAAAACAAACAAGCCACTCAAGAAATGGGCACGGGAAATGGGCAAACACTTCACAAAGGAACAATCCCAAATGGCAAATAAACATATGAAAAAATGCTCAAGTTCCCTGGCAATAAGGGAAATCCAAATTAAAACATCAATGAGGTACCACCTAACGCCAGTAAGACTGGCCCACATGAATAAAAGCACCAACAACACTTGTTGGCGAGGTTGCGGGGAAAAGGGAACCCTACTCCACTGCTGGTGGGGCTGCAGGCTGGTACAGCCTCTATGGAAATCAGTATGGAGAACATTCAAACAACTCAAATACAACATACCGTATGACCCGGCAATAGCACTCCTAGGAATATATCCAGAACACTTGTTTTATGAGAAACCAACATGCACTCCTATGCTCATAGCAGCACAATCAGTAATTGCAAAGACATGGAAGCAACCAAAATGCCCATCAACAGAGGATTGGATAAGAAAGCTATGGTTCATCTACTCCATGGAATACTACTCAGCTATTAAACAAAACAAAATGCAGTTCTTTGTGGTCAAATGGGCCAAACTGGAAACCATAATGCTAAGGGAAATGAGCCAATCCCAAAAGGTTAAATACCACATGTTTGCCTTAATTTAAGATGACACGATGTTATGTATAACAAGTTATGTTATGAATGTTATATGTTGTGTATAAACCTAAATTGAAATGTCAATGAGGTGGTCACAGAAGGTGGATAAGAAATCGCATTTACTTTTACCATATTGGTTACTCGTTACTATGTCAATTAATTCCATGGTGATGTAAATTTTTGCTGATGGTATGTTGGAGCTTTTAATTGATTGGGATGATAGACTGCTGGCTCTGTCTTCAGACCAGAGAGTGTATACCTAAGAAGCCGTTGAACTTATCTGGACAATAAGATGCTGGACTCTATGTTTGGTATATGCTTGCAATGGAGGAATCTCAACTGAACTTGAACTGTGGTTATGCAACAAGGTGGAGGAATCCACCATGGTGGGAGGGGTTGGGGAGGGGTGGGGAGAATCCCAGTACCTATGAAACTGTGTCACATAATACAATGTAATTAATGAATTTAAAATAAAATTAAAAAAAAAAAAAGAAGAATCAGCCGAATGGCTCTTGTGGGGGAACAACTCCATTTGGCTCACTAACTTCACACACCATCAGGATTCCAAGCAGCTCTCAAGGAAACTCAGCTTTCACACTCTAGGCTTAATGCCCTTTGAGTGCATTATGTAGGAATGAACCTGTTAGAACATCCCACACAAACCAATGCTCCACATGCGGGTTTCACATGCTACAAACTCCACATTCACAGACAACTTCCTAGCCAAAGCCGTTTTCAGATAGCCCTCAATGCAAAGGCTCTAGGCGCTAATATTGGTGTGAGAGCTAATTCAATCAAGGAAACACTGCATGTTGGTGAAGCGCATATTGAAGAAGATTCAGCCGAGTGGTTCTTGTGGGAGAACAACTCCATTTGGCTCACTAACTTCACACACCATCAGGCTTCCAAGCAGCTCTCAAGGAAACTCAGTTTTCACACTCTAGGCTTAATGCCCTTTGAGTGCATTATCTAGGAATGAACCTATTAGAGCATCCCACACAAACCAATGCTCCACATGCGGGTTTCACATGCCACCAACTCCTCATTCACAGACAACTTCAGCGCAAAAGCCGTTTTCAGATAGCCCTCAATACAAAGGCTCTAGGCGCAAATATAGGTGTGAGAGCTAATTCAATCAAGGAAACACTGCATGTTGGTGAAGCACATATTGAAGAAGAATCAGCCGAGTGGTTCCTGTGGGAGAACAACTCCATTTGGCTCACTAACTTCACACATCATCAGGCTTCCAAGCAGCTCTCAAGGAAACTCAGCTTTCACACTCTAGGCTTAATGCCCTTTGAGTGCCTAGGACTGAAATGAAGCTTGGTGAGCTTCCCACACAAACCAATGCTCCACAGGCGGGTTTCACATGCCACCAACTCCACATTCACAGACAACTTCCTAGCTAAAGCCGTTTTCAGATAGCCCACAATAAGAAGGCTCTAGGCGCAAATATTGGTGTGAGAGCTAATTCAATCAAGGCAACACTGCATGTTGGTGAAGCACATATTGAAGAAGAATCAGCCGAGTGGTTCTTGTGGGAGAACAACTCCATTTGGCTCACTAACTTCACACACCATCAGGCTTCCAAGCAGCTCTCAAGGAAACTCAGCTTTCACACTCTAGGCTTAATGCCCTTTGAGTGCATTATGTAGGAATGAACCTGGTAGAGCATCCCACACAAACCAATGCTCCACATGTGGGTTTCACATGCTACAAACTCCACATTCACAGACAACTTCCTAGCCAAGCCGTTTTCAGATAGCCCTCAATGCAAAGGCTCTAGGTGCAAATATTGGTGTGAGAGCTAATTCAATCAAGGAAACACTGCATGTTGGTGAAGCGCATATTGAAGAAGAATCAGCCGAGTGGTTCTTGTGGGAGAACAACTCCATTTGGCTCACTAAATTCACACACCATCAGGCTTCAAAGCAGCTCTCAAGGAAACTCAGTTTGCACACTCTAGGCTTAATGCCCTTTGAGTGCATTCTGTAGGAATGAACCTATAAGAGCATCCCACACAAACCAATGCTCCACAAGCGGGTTTCACATGCCACCAACTCCACATCCACAGACAACTTCAGCACTAAAGCCATTTTCAGATAGCCCTCAATGCAAAGGCGCTAGGCGCAAATATTGGTGTGAGAGCTAATTCAATCAAGGAAACACTGCATGTTGGTGAAGCGCCTATTGAAGAAGAATCAGCCGAGTGGTTCTTGTGGGAGAACAACTCCATTTGGCTCACTAACGTCACGCACCATCAGGCTTCCAAGCAGCTCTCAAGGAAACTCAGTTTTCACACTCTAGGCTTAATGCCCTTTGAGTGCCTAAGACTGAAACGAAGCTTGGTGAGCGTCCCTCACAAACCAATGCTCCACATGCTGGTTTCACATGCCACCAACTCCACATTCACAGACAACTTCAGCGCCAAAGCCGTTTTCAGATAGTCCTCAATGCAAAGGCTCTAGGCGCAAATATTGGTGTGAGAGCTAATTCAGTCAAGGAAACACAGCATGTTGGTGAAGCTCATATTGAAGAAGAATCAGCCTAGTGGTTCTTGTGGGAGAACAACTCCATTTGGCTCACTAACTTCACACACCATCAGGCTTCCAAGCAGCTCTCAAGGAAACTCAGCTTTCACACTCTAGGCTTAATGCCCTTTGAGTGCCTAGGACTGAAATGAAGCTTGGTGAGCTTCCCACACAAACCAATGCTCCACAGGCGGGTTTCACATGCCACCAACTCCACATTCACAGACAACTTCCTAGCAAAAGCCGTTTTCAGATAGCCCACAATAAGAAGGCTCTAGGCGCAAATATTGGTGTGAGAGCTAATTCAATCAAGCAAACACTGCATGTTGGTGAAGCGCATATTGAAGAAGAATCAGCCGAGTGGTTCTTGTGGGAGAACAACTCCATTTGGCTCACTAACTTCACACACCATCAGGCTTCCAAGCAGCTCTCAAGGAAACTCAGCTTTAACACTCTAGGCTTAATGCCCTTTGAGTGCATTATGTAGGAATGAACCTGGTAGAGCATCCCACACAATCCAATGCTCCACATGCGGGTTTCACATGCTACAAATTCCAAATTCACAGACAACTTCAGCGCCAAAGCCGTTTTCAGATAGCCCTCAATGCAAAGGCTCTAGGCGCTAATATTGGTGTGAGAGCTAATTCAATCAAGGAAACACTGCATATTGGTGAAGCTCATATTGAAGAAGAATCAGCCGAGTGGTTCTTGTGGGAGAACAACTCCATTTGGCTCACTAACTTCACACACCATCAGGCTTCCAAGCAGCTCTCAAGGAAACTCAGCTTTCACACTCTAGGCTTAATGCCCTTTGAGTGCCTAAGACTGAAATGAAGCTTGGTGAGCTTCCCACACAAACCAATGCTCCACATGCGGGTTTCACATGCCACCAACTCCACATTCACAGACAACTTCAGCGCCAAAGCCGTTTTCAGATAGCCCTCAATGCAAAGGCTCTAGGCACAAATATTGGTGTGAGAGCTAATTCAATCAAGGAAACACTGCATGTTGGTGAAGCACATATTGAAGAAGAATCAGCTGAGTGGTTCTTGTGGGAGAACAACTCCATTTGGCTCACTAACTTCACACACCATCAGGCTTCCAAGCAGCTCTCAAGGAAACTCAGTTTTCACACTCTAGGCTTAATGCCCTTTGAGTGCATTATGTAGGAATGAACCTATTAGAGCATCCCACACAAACCAATGCTCCACATGCGGGTTTCATATGCCACCAACTCCACATTCACAGACAACTTCAGCGCCAAAACCGTTTTCAGATAGCCCTCAATACAAAGGCTCTAGGCGCAAATATTGGTGTGAGAGCTAATGCAATCAAGGCAACACTGCATGTTGGTGAAGCACATATTGAAGAAGAATCAGCCGAGTGGTTCTTGTGGGAGAACAACTCCATTTGGCTCACTAACTTCACACACCATCAGGCTTCCAAGCAGCTCTCAAGGAAACTCAGATTTCACACGCTAGTCTTAATGCCCTTTGAGTGCCTAGGACTGAAATGAAGCTTGGTGAGCTTCCCACACAAACCAATGCTCCACATGCGGGTTTCACATGCCACCAACTCCACATTCACAGACAACTTCAGTGCCAAAGCCGTTTTCAGATAGCCCTCAATACAAAGGCTCTAGGCGCAAATATTGGTGTGAGAGCTAATTCAATCAAGGAAACACTGCATGTTAGTGAAGCGCATATTGAAGAAGAATCAGCTGAGTGGTTCTTGTGGGAGAACAACTCCATTTGGCTCACTAACGTCACACATCATCAGGCTTCCAAGCAGCTCTCAAGGAAACTCAGTTTTCACAGTCTAGGCTTAATGATTTGAGTGCATTATCTAGGAATGAACCTGGTAGAGCATCCCACCCAATCCAATGCTGCACAGGTTGGTTTCACATGCCACAAACTCCACATTCACAGACAACTTGCTAGCTAAAGACGTTTTCAGATAGCCCTCAATACAAAGGCTCTAGGCGCAAATATTGGTGTGAGAGCTAATTCAATCAAGGAAACACTGCATGTTGCTGAAGCGCATATTGAAGAAGAATCAGCCGAGTGGTTCTTGTGGGGGAACAACTCCATTTGGCTCACTAACTTCACACACCATCAGGCTTCCAAGCAGCTCTCCAGGAAACTCAGTTTTCACACTCTAGGCTTAATGCCCTTTGAGTGCATTATCTAGGAATGAACCTGGTAGAGCATCCCACACAAACCAATGCTCCACAGGCGGGTTTCACATGCCACCAACTCCACATTCACAGACAACTTCCTAGCCAAAGCCGTTTTCAGATAGCCTTCAAGGCAAAGGCTCCAGGCGCAAATATTGGTGTGAGAGCTAATTCAATCAAGGAAACACTGCATGTTGGTGAAGCGCATATTGAAGAAGAATCAGCCGAGTGGTTCTTGTGGGAGAACAACTCCATTTGGCTCACTAACTTCACACACCATCAGGCTTCCAAGCAGCTCTCAAGGAAACTCAGCTTTCACACTCTAGGCTTAATGCCCTTTGAGTGCATTATGTAGGAATGAACCTGGTAGAGTATCCCACACAAACCAATGCTCCACATGCGGGTTTCACATGCTGCCAACTCCAAATTCACAGACAACTTCAGCGCCAAAGCCGTTTTCAGATAGCCCTCTATGCAAAGGCTCTATGCGTTAATATTGGTGTGAGAGCTAATTCAATCAAGGAAACACTGCATGTTGGTGAAGCGCATATTGAAGAAGAATCAGCCGAGTGGTTCTTGTGGGAGAACAACTCCATTTGGCTCACTAACTTCACACACCATCAGGCTTCCAAGCAGCTCTCAAGGAAACTCAGCTTTCACACTCTAGGCTTAATGCCTTTTGAGTGCATTATCTAGGAATCAACCTGGTAGAGCATCCCACACAAACCAATGCTCCACATGCGGGATTCACAAGCCACCAACTCCACATTCACAGACAACTTCAGCGCCAAAGCCCTTTTCAGATAGCCCTAAACCAAGGCTCCAGGCCCAAATATTTGTGTGAGAGCTAATTCAATCAAGGAAACACTGCATGTTGGTGAAGCGCATATTGAAGAAGAATCAGCTGAGTAATTCCTGTGGGAGAACAACTCCATTTGGCTCACTAACTTCACACACCATCAGGCTTCCAAGCAGCTCTCAAGGAAATTCAGCTTTCACACTCTAGGCTTAATGCCCTTTGAGTGCATTATCTAGGACTGAAATGAAGCTTGGTGAGCTTCCAACACAAACCAATGCTCCACATGCGGGTTTCACATGCCACCAATTCCACATTCACAGACAACTTCCTAGCCAAAGCCGTTTTCAGATAGCCCTCAATACAAAGGCTCTAGGCGCAAATATTGGTGTGAGAGCTGATTCAATCAAGGAAACACTGCATGTTGGTGAAGCGCATATTGAAGAAGAATCAGCCGAGTGGTCCTTTTGGGAGAACAACTCCATTTGGCTCACTAACTTCACACACCATCAGGCTTCCAAGCAGCTCTCAAGGAAACTCAGTTTTCACACTCTAGGCTTAATGCCCTTTGAGTGCATTATGTAGGAATGAACCTGGTAGAGTATCCCACACAAACCAATGCTCCACATGCGGGTTTCACATGCTACAAACTCAAAATTCACAGATCAATGGAGCAGAATAGAAACACCAGATGGGAACCCACAGAAATACAGCCAAATAATCTTTGACAAAAAGACAAACGACAACCCAGGCAAATGGGAAGGTCTGTTCAATAAATGCTGTTGGGACAACTGGTTGATAGCCTGCAGAAACAAAAAGATAGACCCACATCTCTCACCATATACTAAGATCAAATCCAAATGGATAAAAGATTTAAACCTACATCCAGAAACCTTCACACTTTTGGAAGAAAATGTTGGAAACACACTGGAACACTTAGGGGTAGGCCCTCACTTCCTAAAAAAGACTCCAAATGCAGTAGAAATCAAGACCAAAATAAACAATTGGGACCTCATCAAACTAAGAAGCTTCTGTACAGCTAGAGAAACAATCAACAAAGTAAAAAGGCAACCCACAGAATGGGAGAAGATCTTTGCACACGACTTAGGTGATAGAGGGCTGATCTCCAGAATATACAAAGAGCTACAAAACAACCAAAATGTCAAAACAAACAACCCACTCAAGAAATGGGCACGGGAAATGGGCAAACACTTCACAAAGGAACAATCCCAAATGGCAAATAAACATATGAAAAAATGCTCAAGTTCCCTGGCAATAAGGGAAATCCAAATTAAAACATCAATGAGGTACCACCTAACGCCAGTAAGACTGGCCCACATGAATAAAAGCACCAACAACACTTGTTGGCGAGGTTGCGGGGAAAAGGGAACCCTACTCCACTGCTGGTGGGGCTGCAGGCTGGTACAGCCTCTATGGAAATCAGTATGGAGAACATTCAAACAACTCAAATACAACATACCGTATGACCCGGCAATAGCACTCCTAGGAATATATCCAGAACACTTGTTTTATGAGAAACCAACATGCACTCCTATGCTCATAGCAGCACAATCAGTAATTGCAAAGACATGGAAGCAACCAAAATGCCCATCAACAGAGGATTGGATAAGAAAGCTATGGTTCATCTACTCCATGGAATACTACTCAGCTATTAAACAAAACAAAATGCAGTTCTTTGTGGTCAAATGGGCCAAACTGGAAACCATAATGCTAAGGGAAATGAGCCAATCCCAAAAGGTTAAATACCACATGTTTGCCTTAATTTAAGATGACACGATGTTATGTATAACAAGTTATGTTATGAATGTTATATGTTGTGTATAAACCTAAATTGAAATGTCAATGAGGTGGTCACAGAAGGTGGATAAGAAATCGCATTTACTTTTACCATATTGGTTACTCGTTACTATGTCAATTAATTCCATGGTGATGTAAATTTTTGCTGATGGTATGTTGGAGCTTTTAATTGATTGGGATGATAGACTGCTGGCTCTGTCTTCAGACCAGAGAGTGTATACCTAAGAAGCCGTTGAACTTATCTGGACAATAAGATGCTGGACTCTATGTTTGGTATATGCTTGCAATGGAGGAATCTCAACTGAACTTGAACTGTGGTTATGCAACAAGGTGGAGGAATCCACCATGGTGGGAGGGGTTGGGGAGGGGTGGGGAGAATCCCAGTACCTATGAAACTGTGTCACATAATACAATGTAATTAATGAATTTAAAATAAAATTAAAAAAAAAAAAAGAAGAATCAGCCGAATGGCTCTTGTGGGGGAACAACTCCATTTGGCTCACTAACTTCACACACCATCAGGATTCCAAGCAGCTCTCAAGGAAACTCAGCTTTCACACTCTAGGCTTAATGCCCTTTGAGTGCATTATGTAGGAATGAACCTGTTAGAACATCCCACACAAACCAATGCTCCACATGCGGGTTTCACATGCTACAAACTCCACATTCACAGACAACTTCCTAGCCAAAGCCGTTTTCAGATAGCCCTCAATGCAAAGGCTCTAGGCGCTAATATTGGTGTGAGAGCTAATTCAATCAAGGAAACACTGCATGTTGGTGAAGCGCATATTGAAGAAGATTCAGCCGAGTGGTTCTTGTGGGAGAACAACTCCATTTGGCTCACTAACTTCACACACCATCAGGCTTCCAAGCAGCTCTCAAGGAAACTCAGTTTTCACACTCTAGGCTTAATGCCCTTTGAGTGCATTATCTAGGAATGAACCTATTAGAGCATCCCACACAAACCAATGCTCCACATGCGGGTTTCACATGCCACCAACTCCTCATTCACAGACAACTTCAGCGCAAAAGCCGTTTTCAGATAGCCCTCAATACAAAGGCTCTAGGCGCAAATATAGGTGTGAGAGCTAATTCAATCAAGGAAACACTGCATGTTGGTGAAGCACATATTGAAGAAGAATCAGCCGAGTGGTTCCTGTGGGAGAACAACTCCATTTGGCTCACTAACTTCACACACCATCAGGCTTCCAAGCAGCTCTCAAGGAAACTCAGCTTTCACACTCTAGGCTTAATGCCCTTTGAGTGCCTAGGACTGAAATGAAGCTTGGTGAGCTTCCCACACAAACCAATGCTCCAAATGCGGGTTTCACATGCCACCAACTCCACATTCACAGACAACTTCCTAGCTAAAGCCGTTTTCAGATAGCCCACAATAAGAAGGCTCTAGGCGCAAATATTGGTGTGAGAGCTAATTCAATCAAGGCAACACTGCATGTTGGTGAAGCACATATTGAAGAAGAATCAGCCGAGTGGTTCTTGTGGGAGAACAACTCCATTTGGCTCACTAACTTCACACACCATCAGGCTTCCAAGCAGCTCTCAAGGAAACTCAGCTTTCACACTCTAGGCTTAATGCCCTTTGAGTGCATTATGTAGGAATGAACCTGGTAGAGCATCCCACACAAACCAATGCTCCACATGTGGGTTTCACATGCTACAAACTCCACATTCACAGACAACTTCCTAGCCAAGCCGTTTTCAGATAGCCCTCAATGCAAAGGCTCTAGGTGCAAATATTGGTGTGAGAGCTAATTCAATCAAGGAAACACTGCATGTTGGTGAAGCGCATATTGAAGAAGAATCAGCCGAGTGGTTCTTGTGGGAGAACAACTCCATTTGGCTCACTAAATTCACACACCATCAGGCTTCAAAGCAGCTCTCAAGGAAACTCAGTTTGCACACTCTAGGCTTAATGCCCTTTGAGTGCATTCTGTAGGAATGAACCTATAAGAGCATCCCACACAAACCAATGCTCCACAAGCGGGTTTCACATGCCACCAACTCCACATCCACAGACAACTTCAGCACTAAAGCCATTTTCAGATAGCCCTCAATGCAAAGGCGCTAGGCGCAAATATTGGTGTGAGAGCTAATTCAATCAAGGAAACACTGCATGTTGGTGAAGCGCCTATTGAAGAAGAATCAGCCGAGTGGTTCTTGTGGGAGAACAACTCCATTTGGCTCACTAACGTCACGCACCATCAGGCTTCCAAGCAGCTCTCAAGGAAACTCAGTTTTCACACTCTAGGCTTAATGCCCTTTGAGTGCCTAAGACTGAAACGAAGCTTGGTGAGCGTCCCTCACAAACCAATGCTCCACATGCTGGTTTCACATGCCACCAACTCCACATTCACAGACAACTTCAGCGCCAAAGCCGTTTTCAGATAGTCCTCAATGCAAAGGCTCTAGGCGCAAATATTGGTGTGAGAGCTAATTCAGTCAAGGAAACACAGCATGTTGGTGAAGCTCATATTGAAGAAGAATCAGCCTAGTGGTTCTTGTGGGAGAACAACTCCATTTGGCTCACTAACTTCACACACCATCAGGCTTCCAAGCAGCTCTCAAGGAAACTCAGCTTTCACACTCTAGGCTTAATGCCCTTTGAGTGCCTAGGACTGAAATGAAGCTTGGTGAGCTTCCCACACAAACCAATGCTCCACAGGCGGGTTTCACATGCCACCAACTCCACATTCACAGACAACTTCCTAGCAAAAGCCGTTTTCAGATAGCCCACAATAAGAAGGCTCTAGGCGCAAATATTGGTGTGAGAGCTAATTCAATCAAGCAAACACTGCATGTTGGTGAAGCGCATATTGAAGAAGAATCAGCCGAGTGGTTCTTGTGGGAGAACAACTCCATTTGGCTCACTAACTTCACACACCATCAGGCTTCCAAGCAGCTCTCAAGGAAACTCAGCTTTAACACTCTAGGCTTAATGCCCTTTGAGTGCATTATGTAGGAATGAACCTGGTAGAGCATCCCACACAATCCAATGCTCCACATGCGGGTTTCACATGCTACAAATTCCAAATTCACAGACAACTTCAGCGCCAAAGCCGTTTTCAGATAGCCCTCAATGCAAAGGCTCTAGGCGCTAATATTGGTGTGAGAGCTAATTCAATCAAGGAAACACTGCATATTGGTGAAGCTCATATTGAAGAAGAATCAGCCGAGTGGTTCTTGTGGGAGAACAACTCCATTTGGCTCACTAACTTCACACACCATCAGGCTTCCAAGCAGCTCTCAAGGAAACTCAGCTTTCACACTCTAGGCTTAATGCCCTTTGAGTGCCTAAGACTGAAATGAAGCTTGGTGAGCTTCCCACACAAACCAATGCTCCACATGCGGGTTTCACATGCCACCAACTCCACATTCACAGACAACTTCAGCGCCAAAGCCGTTTTCAGATAGCCCTCAATGCAAAGGCTCTAGGCACAAATATTGGTGTGAGAGCTAATTCAATCAAGGAAACACTGCATGTTGGTGAAGCACATATTGAAGAAGAATCAGCTGAGTGGTTCTTGTGGGAGAACAACTCCATTTGGCTCACTAACTTCACACACCATCAGGCTTCCAAGCAGCTCTCAAGGAAACTCAGCTTTCACACTCTAGGCTTAATGCCCTTTGAGTGCCTAGGACTGATATGAAGCTTGGTGAGCGTCCCACACACACGAAAGCTCCAAATGCGGGTTTCACATGCCACCAACTCCACATTCCCAGACAACTTCCTAGCCAAAGCCATTTTCAGATAGCCCTCAATACAAAGGCTCTAGGCGCAAATATTGGTGTGAGAGCTAATTCAATCAAGGCAACACTGCATGTTGGTGAAGCACATATTGAAGAAGAATCAGCCGAGTGGTTCTTGTGGGAGAACAACTCCATTTGGCTCACTAACTTCACACACCATCAGGCTTCCAAGCAGCTCTCAAGGAAACTCAGCTTTCACACTCTAGGCTTAATGCCCTTTGAGTGCATTATGTAGGAATGAACCTGGTAGAGCATCCCACACAAACCAATGCTCCACATGTGGGTTTCACATGCTACAAACTCCACATTCACAGACAACTTCCTAGCCAAGCCGTTTTCAGATAGCCCTCAATGCAAAGGCTCTAGGTGCAAATATTGGTGTGAGAGCTAATTCAATCAAGGAAACACTGCATGTTGGTGAAGCGCATATTGAAGAAGAATCAGCCGAGTGGTTCTTGTGGGAGAACAACTCCATTTGGCTCACTAAATTCACACACCATCAGGCTTCAAAGCAGCTCTCAAGGAAACTCAGTTTGCACACTCTTGGCTTAATGCCCTTTGAGTGCATTATCTAGGAATGAACCTATAAGAGCATCCCCCACAAACCAATGCTCCACAAGCGGGTTTCACATGCCACCAACTCCACATTCACAGACAACTTCAGCACTAAAGCCATTTTCAGATAGCCCTCAATGCAAAGGCGCTAGGCGCAAATATTGGTGTGAGAGCTATTTCAATCAAGGAAACACTGCATGTTGGTGAAGCGCCTATTGAAGAAGAATCAGCCGAGTGGTTCTTGTGGGAGAACAACTCCATTTGGCTCACTAACGTCACGCACCATCAGGCTTCCAAGCAGCTCTCAAGGAAACTCAGTTTTCACACTCTAGGCTTAATGCCCTTTGAGTGCCTAGGACTGAAACGAAGCTTGGTGAGCGTCCCTCACAAACCAATGCTCCACATGCTGGTTTCACATGCCACCAACTCCACATTCACAGACAACTTCAGCGCCAAAGCCGTTTTCAGATAGTCCTCAATGCAAAGGCTCTAGGCGCAAATATTGGTGTGAGAGCTAATTCAGTCAAGGAAACACAGCATGTTGGTGAAGCTCATATTGAAGAAGAATCAGCCGAGTGGTTCTTGTGGGAGAACAACTCCATTTGGCTCACTAACTTCACACACCATCAGGCTTCCAAGCAGCTCTCAAGGAAACTCAGCTTTCACACTCTAGGCTTAATGCCCTTTGAGTGCCTAGGACTGAAATGAAGCTTGGTGAGCTTCCCACACAAACCAATGCTCCACAGGCGGGTTTCACATGCCAGCAACTCCACATTCACAGACAACTTCCTAGCAAAAGCCGTTTTCAGATAGCCCACAATAAGAAGGCTCTAGGCGCAAATATTGGTGTGAGAGCTAATTCAATCAAGCAAACACTGCATGTTGGTGAAGCGCATATTGAAGAAGAATCAGCCGAGTGGTTCTTGTGGGAGAACAACTCCATTTGGCTCACTAACTTCACACACCATCAGGTTTCCAAGCAGCTCTCAAGGAAACTCAGCTTTAACACTCTAGGCTTAATGCCCTTTGAGTGCATTATGTAGGAATGAACCTGGTAGAGCATCCCACACAATCCAATGCTCCACATGCGGGTTTCACATGCTACAAATTCCAAATTCACAGACAACTTCAGCGCCAAAGCCGTTTTCAGATAGCCCTCAATGCAAAGGCTCTAGGCGCTAATATTGGTGTGAGAGCTAATTCAATCAAGGAAACACTGCATATTGGTGAAGCTCATATTGAAGAAGAATCAGCTGAGTGGTTCTTGTGGGAGAACAACTCCATTTGGCTCACTAACTTCACACACCATCAGGCTTCCAAGCAGCTCTCAAGGAAACTCAGCTTTCACACTCTAGGCTTAATGCCCTTTGAGTGCCTAAGACTGAAATGAAGCTTGGTGTGCTTCCCACACAAACCAATGCTCCACATGCTGGTTTCACATGCCACCAACTCCACATTCACAGACAACTTCCTAGCCAAAGCCATTTTCAGATAGCCCTCAATACAAAGGCTCTAGGCGCAAATATTGGTGTGAGAGCTAATTCAATCAAGGCAACACTGCATGTTGGTGAAGCACATATTGAAGAAGAATCAGCCGAGTGGTTCTTGTGGGAGAACAACTCCATTTGGCTCACTAACTTCACACACCATCAGGCTTCCAAGCAGCTCTCAAGGAAACTCAGCTTTCACACTCTAGGCTTAATGCCCTTTGAGTGCATTATGTAGGAATGAACCTGGTAGAGCATCCCACACAAACCAATGCTCCACATGTGGGTTTCACATGCTACAAACTCCACATTCACAGACAACTTCCTAGCCAAGCCGTTTTCAGATAGCCCTCAATGCAAAGGCTCTAGGTGCAAATATTGGTGTGAGAGCTAATTCAATCAAGGAAACACTGCATGTTGGTGAAGTGCATATTGAAGAAGATTCAGCCGAGTGGTTCTTGTGGGAGAACAACTCCATTTGGCTCACTAAATTCAAACACAATCAGGCTTCCAAGCAGCTCTCAAGGAAACTCAGTTTGCACACTCTAGGCTTAATGCCCTTTGAGTGCATTATCTAGGAATGAACCTATTAGAGCATCCCACACTAACCAATGCTCCACATAAGGGTTTCATATGCCACCAACTCCACATTCACAGACAACTTCAGAGCCAAAGCCGTTTTCAGATAGCCCTCAATAAGAAGGCTCTAGCCGCAAATATTGGTGTGAGAGCTAATTCAATCAAGGAAACACTGCATGTTGGTGAAGCGCATATTGAAGAAGAATCAGCCGAGTGGTTCTTGTGGGAGAACAACTCCATTTGGCTCACTAACGTCACGCACCATCAGGCTTCCAAGCAGCTCTCAAGGAAACTCAGTTTTCACACTCTAGGCTTAATGCCCTTTGAGTGCCTAGGACTGAAACGAAGCTTGGTGAGCGTCCCTCACAAACCAATGCTCCACATGCTGGTTTCACATCCCACCAACACCACATTCACAGACAACTTCAGCGCCAAAGCCGTTTTCAGATAGCCCTCAATGCAAAGGCTCTAGGCGCAAATATTGGTGTGAGAGCTAATTCAGTCAAGGAAACACAGCATGTTGGTGAAGCTCATATTGAAGAAGAATCAGCCGAGTGGTTCTTGTGGGAGAACAACTCCATTTGGCTCACTAACTTCACACACCATCAGGCTTCCAAACAGCTCTCAAGGAAACTCAGCTTTCACACTCTAGGCTTAATGCCCTTTGAGTGCCTAGGACTGAAAGGAAGCTTGGTGAGCGTCCCACACAAACCAATGCTCCACATGCAGGTTTCACATGCCACCAACTCCACATTCACAGACAACTTCCTAGCCATATCCGTTTTCAGATAGCCCTCAATACAAAGGCTCTAGGCGCAAATATTGGTGTGAGAGCTAATTCAATCAAGGAAACACTGCATGTTGGTGAAGCACATATTGAAGAAGAATCAGCTGAGTGGTTCTTGTGGGAGAACAACTCCATTTGGCTCACTAACTTCACACACCATCAGGCTTCCAAGCAGCTCTCAAGGAAACTCAGCTTTCACACTCTAGGCTTAATGCCCTTTGAGTGCCTAGGACTGAAATGAAGCTTGGTGAGCGTCCCACACACACGAAAGCTCCAAATGCGGGTTTCACATGCCACCAACTCCACATTCACAGACAACTTCCTAGCCAAAGCCATTTTCAGATAGCCCTCAATACAAAGGCTCTAGGCGCAAATATTGGTGTGAGAGCTAATTCAATCAAGGCAACACTGCATGTTGGTGAAGCACATATTGAAGAAGAATCAGCCGAGTGGTTCTTGTGGGAGAACAACTCCATTTGGCTCACTAACTTCACACACCATCAGGCTTCCAAGCAGCTCTCAAGGAAACTCAGCTTTCACACTCTAGGCTTAATGCCCTTTGAGTGCATTATGTAGGAATGAACCTGGTAGAGCATCCCACACAAACCAATGCTCCACATGTGGGTTTCACATGCTACAAACTCCACATTCACAGACAACTTCCTAGCCAAGCCGTTTTCAGATAGCCCTCAATGCAAAGGCTCTAGGTGCAAATATTGGTGTGAGAGCTAATTCAATCAAGGAAACACTGCATGTTGGTGAAGCGCCTATTGAAGAAGAATCAGCCGAGTGGTTCTTGTGGGAGAACAACTCCATTTGGCTCACTAACGTCACGCACCATCAGGCTTCCAAGCAGCTCTCAAGGAAACTCAGCTTTCACACTCTAGGCTTAATGCCCTTTGAGTGCCTAGGACTGAAACGAAGCTTGGTGAGCGTCCCTCACAAACCAATGCTCCACATGCTGGTTTCACATGCCACCAACTCCACATTCACAGACAACTTCAGCGCCAAAGCCGTTTTCAGATAGTCCTCAATGCAAAGGCTCTAGGCGCAAATATTGGTGTGAGAGCTAATTCAGTCAAGGAAACACAGCATGTTGGTGAAGCTCATATTGAAGAAGAATCAGCCGAGTGGTTCTTGTGGGAGAACAACTCCATTTGGCTCACTAATTTCACACACCATCAGGCTTCCAAACAGCTCTCAAGGAAACTCAGCTTTCACACTCTAGGCTTAATGCCCTTTGAGTGCCTAGGACTGAAAGGAAGCTTGGTGAGCTTCCCACACAAACCAATGCTCCACAGGCGGGTTTCACATGCCACCAACTCCACATTCACAGACAACTTCCTAGCAAAAGCCGTTTTCAGATAGCCCACAATAAGAAGGCTCTAGGCGTAAATATTGGTGTGAGAGGTAATTCAATCAAGCAAACACTGCATGTTGGTGAAGCGCATATTGAAGAAGAATCAGCCGAGTGGTTCTTGTGGGAGAACAACTCCATTTGGCTCACTAACTTCACACACGATCAGGCTTCCAAGCAGCTCTCAAGGAAACTCAGCTTTCACACTCTAGGCTTAATGCCCTTTGAGTGCATTATGTAGGAATGAACCTGGTAGAGCATCCCACACAATCCAATGCTCCACATGCGGGTTTCACATGCTACAAATTCCAAATTCACAGACAACTTCAGCGCCAAAGCCGTTTTCAGATAGCCCTCAATGCAAAGGCTCTAGGCGCTAATATTGGTGTGAGAGCTAATTCAATCAAGGAAACACTGCATGTTGGTGAAGCGCATATTGAAGAAGAATCAGCCGAGTGGTTCTTGTGGGAGAATAACTCCATTTGGCTCACTAACTTCACACACCATCAGGCTTCCAAGCAGCTCTCAAGGAAACTCAGCTTTCACACTCTAGGCTTAATGCCCTTTGAGTGCCTAGGACTGAAATGAAGCTTGGTGAGCTTCCCACACAAACCAATGCTCCACAGGCGGGTTTCACATGCCACCAACTCCACATTCACAGACAACTTCCTAGCAAAAGCCGTTTTAGGATAGCCCACAATAAGAAGGCTCTAGGCGCAAATATTGGTGTGAGAGCTAATTCAATCAAGGAAACACTGCATGTTGGTGAAGCGCATATTGAAGAAGAATCAGCCGAGTGGTTCTTGTGGGAGAACAACTCCATTTGGCTCACTAATTTCACACACCATCAGGCTTCCAAACAGCTCTCAAGGAAACTCAGCTTTCACACTCTAGGCTTAATGCCCTTTGAGTGCCTAGGACTGAAATGAAGCTTGGTGAGCGTCCCACACAAACCAATGCTCCACATGCAGGTTTCACATGCCACCAACTCCACATTCACAGACAACTTCCTAGCCAAATCCGTTTTCAGATAGCCCTCAATACAAAGGCTCTAGGCGCAAATATTGGTGTGAGAGCTAATTCAATCAAGGAAACACTGCATGTTGGTGAAGCGCATATTGAAGAAGAATCAGCCGAGTGGTTCTTGTGGGAGAACAACTCCATTTGGCTCACTAACTTCACACACCATCAGGCTTCCAAGCAGCTCTCAAGGAAACTCAGCTTTCACACTCTAGGCTTAATGCCCTTTGAGTGCCTAAGACTGAAATGAAGCTTGGTGAGCTTCCCACACAAACCAATGCTCCACATGCGGGTTTCACATGCCACCAACTCCACATTCACAGACAACTTCCTAGCCAAAGCCATTTTCAAATAGCCCTCAATACAAAGGCTCTAGGCGCAAATATTGGTGTGAGAGCTAATTCAATCAAGGCAACACTGCATGTTGGTGAAGCACATATTGAAGAAGAATCAGCCGAGTGGTTCTTGTGGGAGAACAACTCCATTTGGCTCACTAACTTCACACACCATCAGGCTTCCAAGCAGCTCTCAAGGAAACTCAGCTTTCACACTCTAGGCTTAATGCCCTTTGAGTGCATTATGTAGGAATGAACCTGGTAGAGCATCCCACACAAACCAATGCTCCACATGTGGGTTTCACATGCTACAAACTCGACATTCACAGACAACTTCCTAGCCAAGCCGTTTTCAGATAGCCCTCAATGCAAAGGATCTAGGTGCAAATATTGGTGTGAGAGCTAATAAAATCAAGGAAACACTGCATGTTGGTGAAGTGCATATTGAAGAAAATTCAGCCGAGTGGTTCTTGTGGGAGAACAACTCCATTTGGCTCACTAAATTCAAACACAATCAGGCTTCAAAGCAGCTCTCAAGGAAACTCAGTTTGCACACTCTAGGCTTAATGCCCTTTGAGTGCATTATCTAGGAATGAACCTATTAGAGCATCCCACACTAACCAATGCTCCACATAAGGGTTTCATATGCCACCAACTCCACATTCACAGACAACTTCAGAGCCAAAGCCGTTTTCAGATAGCCCTCAATACAAAGGCTCTAGCCGCAAATATTGGTGTGAGAGCTAATTCAATCAAGGAAACACTGCATGTTGGTGAAGCGCATATTGAAGAAGAATCAGCCGAGTGGTTCTTGTGGGAGAACAACTCCATTTGGCTCACTAACGTCACGCACCATCAGGCTTCCAAGCAGCTCTCAAGGAAACTCAGTTTTCACACTCTAGGCTTAATGCCCTTTGAGTGCCTAGGACTGAAACGAAGCTTGGTGAGAGTTCCTCACAAACCAATGCTCCACATGCTGGTTTCACATGCCACCAACTCCACATTCACAGACAACTTCCTAGCCAAAGCCGTTTTCAGATAGCCCTCAATACAAAGGCTCTAGGCGCAAATATTGGTGTGAGAGCTAATTCAATCAAGGCAACACTGCATGTTGGTGAAGCACATATTGAAGAAGAATTAGCCGAGTGGTTCCTGTGGGAGAACAACTCCATTTGGCTCACTAACTTCACACACCATCAGGCTTCCAAGCAGCTCTCAAGGAAACTCAGCTTTCACACTCTAGGCTTAATGCCCTTTGAGTGCCTAGGACTGAGATGAAGCTTGGTGAGCGTCCCCACACACACGAAAGCTCCAAATGCGGGTTTCACATGCCACCAACTGCACATTCACAGACAACTTCAGCGCCAAGCCATTTTCAGATAGCCCTCAATACAAAGGCTCTAGGCGCAAATATTGGTGTGAGAGCTAATTCAATCAAGGAAACACTGCATGTTGGTGAAGCACATATTGAAGAAGAATCAGCCGAGTGGTTCTTGTGGGAGAACAACTCCATTTGGCTCACTAACTTCACACACCATCAGGCTTCCAAGCAGCTCTCAAGGAAACTCAGCTTTCACACTCTAGGCTTAATGCCCTTTGAGTGCATTCTCTAGGAATGAACCTGGTAGAGCATCCCACACAAACCAATGCTCCACATGTGGGTTTCACATGCTACAAACTCCACATTCACAGACAACTTCCTAGCCAAGCCGTTTTCAGATAGCCCTCAATACAAAGGCTCTAGGTGCAAATATTGCTGTACGAGCTAATTCAATCAAGGAAACACTGCATGTTGGTGAAGCGCATATTGAAGAAGAATCAGCCGAGTGGTTCTTGTGGGAGAACAACTCCATTTGGCTCACTAAATTCACACACCATCAGGCTTCAAAGCAGCTCTCAAGGAAACTCAGTTTGCACACTCTAGGCTTAATGCACAGATTTCGCACATTATGTTTAATGTTATTTGAGTGCCTTGTCCTGAAATGCAGCTTGGTGAGCATCCCACACAAACGAAGGCTCCACAGGCGGGTTTCACATGCCACCAACTCCACATTCAGAAAATACTTCAGCGCCAAAGACCTTTTCAGCTAGCCAGAAATACAAAGGCTCTAGACGCAAATGTTGCTGTAAGAGCTAATTCCATCAAGCAACACTGCATGTTGCTGAATTGCATATTGAAGAAGAATCAGCCGAGTGGTTCTTGTGGGAGAAAAACTCCATTTGGCTCACTGACTTCACACACCATCAGGCTGACAGGCAGCTCTCAAGCAAATTCAGATTTCGCACATTATGTTTAATGCCATTTGAGTGCATTGTTCTGAAATGCAGCTTGGTGAGCATCCAAAACAAACAGGGTTCCACAGGTGGGTTTCAAATGCCACCAACTCCACATTCAGAAAATACTTCAGCGCCAAAGCCCTTTTCAGCTAGCCAGAAATACAAAGGCTCTAGACGCAAATGTTGCTGTAAGAGCTAATTTCATCAAGCAACACTGCATGTTGCTGAATTGCATATTGAAGAAGAATCAGCCGAGTGGTTCTTGTGCGAGAACAACTCCATTTGGCTTACTGACTTCACACACCATCAGGCTGACAGGCAGCTCTCAAGGAAACTCAGATTTCGCAAACCATGCTTAATGCCGTTTGAGTGCATTGTCCTGAAATGCAGCTTGGTGAGCATCCCACACAAGCGACGTCTCCACAGGCGGGTTTCACATGCCACCAACTCCACATTCAGTAACCACTTCAGCGCCAAAGCCGTTTTCAGCTAGCCCGAAATACAAAGGCTCTAGACGCAAATGTTGCTGTAAGAGCTAATTCCATCAAGCAACACTGCATGTTGCTGAATTGCATATTGAAGAAGAATCAGCCGAGTGGTTCTTGTGGGAGAACAACTCCATTTGGCTCACTGACTTCATACACCATCAGGCTGACAGGCAGCTCAAGCAAACTACGTGCTTATGCACTATGCTTAATGCCATTAGATTGCATTGTCCTGAAATGCAGCTTGGTGAGCATCCCACACAAACAAAGGCTCATCAGGAGGGTTTCACATGCCACCAACTCCACATTCAGAAACCACTTCAGCGCCAAAGCCGTTTTCAGCTAGCCTGAAATACAAAAGGCTCTAGACGCAAATGTTGCTGTAAGAGCTAATTCTATGAAGCAACACTGCATGTTGCTGAATTGCATATTGAAGAAGAATCAGCCAAGTGGTTCTTGTGGGAGAACAACTCCATTTGGCTCACTGAGTTCACACACCATCAGACTGACAGGCAGCTCTCAAGCAAACGACGTGTTCACACACTATGCTTAATGTCGTTTGAGTGTATTGTCCTGAAATGCAGCTTGGTGAGCATTCCACACAAACAAAAGCTCCAGACGCGAGTTTCACATGAAACTAACTCCACATTCAGAAAACACTTCAGTGGGAAAGGCCTTTTCAGCTAGCCCTAAAGGCAAAGGCTCTAGAAGCGAATGTTGCTGTCAGAGCTAATTCCATCAAGCAACAATGCATGTTGCTGAATTGCATATTGAAGAAGAATCAGCCGAGTGGTTCTTGTGGGAGAACAACTCCATTTGGCTTACTGACTTCACACACCATCAGCCTGACAGGCAGCTCTCAAGGAAACTCAGATTTCGCAAATCATGCTTAATGCCGTTTGAGTGCATTGTCCTGAAATGCAGCTTGGTGAGCATCCCACACAAATGAAGTCTCCACAGGCGGGTTTCACATGCCACCAACTCCACATTCAGAAAATACTTCAGCGCCAAATCCCTTTTCAGCTAGCCCGAAATACAAAGGCTCTAGACGCAAATGTTGCTGGAAGAGCTAATTCCATCAAGCAACACTGCATGTTGCTGAATTGCATATTGAAGATGTATCAGCCGAGTGGTTCTTGTGGGAGAACAACTCCATTTGGCTCACTGACTTCACACACCATCAGGCTGACAGGCAGCTCAAGCAAACTACATGCTCATGCACTATGCTTAATGCCATTAGAGTGCATTGTCCTGAAATGCAGTTTGGTGAGCATCCCACACAAACGAAGTCTCCACAGGTGGGTTTCACATGCCACCAACTCCACATTCAGTAACCACTTCAGCGCCAAACCCGTTTACAGCTAGCCAGAAATACAAAGGCTCTAGACGCAAATGTTGCTGTAAAAGCTAATTCCATCAAGCAACACTGCATGTTGCTGAATTGCACATTGAAGAAGAATCAGCTGAGTGGTTCTTGTGGGAGAACAACTCCATTTGGCTCACTGACTTCACACACCATCAGGCTGACAGGCAGCTCTCAAGCAAACTCAGATTTCGCACATTATGTTTAATGCTATTTGAGTGCATTGTCATGAAATGCAGCTTGGTGAGCATCCCATACAAACAAAGGCCCACAGGAGGATTTCACATGCCACCAACTCCACATTCAGAAACCACTTCAGCGCCAAAGCCCTTTCAGCTAGCCCGAAATACCAAGGCTCTAGACGCAAATGTTGCTGGAAGAGCTAATTCTATGAAGCAACACTGCATGTTGCTGAATTGCATATTGAAGAAGAATCAGCCGAGTGGTTCTTGTGCGAGAACTACTCCATTTGGCTCACTGACTTCACACACCATCAGGCTGACAGGAAACTTTGAAGCAAACTCAGATTTCGCACATTATGTTTAATGATATTTGAGTGCATTGTCCTGAAATGCAGCTTGGTGAGCATCCCACACAAACGAAGGCTGCACAGGCGGCTTTCACATGGCACCAACTCCACATTCAGTAACCACTTCAGCGCCAGTGCCGTTTTCACCTAGCCCGAAATACAAAGGCTCTAGACGCAAATGTTGCTGGAAGAGCTAATTCCATCAAGCAACACTGCATGTTGCTGAATTGCATATTGAACAAGAATCAGCCGAGTGGTTCTTGTGTGAGAACAACTTCATTTGGCTCACTGACTTCACACACCATTAGTCTGACATGCAGCTCTCAAGCAAACTCAGATTTCGCACATTATGTTTAATTCCATTAGAGTGCATTGTCCTGAAATGCAGCTTGGTGAGCATCCCACACAAACAGGGTTCCACAGGTGGGTTTTACATACCACCAACTCCACATTCAGAAACCACTTCAGCGCCAAAGCCCTTTTCAGCTAGCTCTAAAGACAAAGGCTCTAGATGCAAATGTTGCTGTAAGAGCTAATTCTATGAAGCAACACTGCATGTTGCTGAATTGCATATTGAAGAAGAATCAGCCGAGTGGTTCTTGTGGGAGAACAACTCTATTTGGCTCACTGACTTCACACACCATCAGGCTGACAGGCAGCCCTCAAGCAAACTACGTTCTCATGCACTATGCTTAATGCCGTTTGAGTGCATTGTCCTGAAATGCAGCTTGGTGAGCATCCCACACAAACAGGGTTCCACAGGCGGGTTTCACATGCCACCGACTCCACATTCAGAAACCACTTCAGCGCCAAAGCCCTTTTCAGGTAGCACGAAATACAAAGGCTCTAGACGCAAATGTTGCTGGAAGAGCTAATTCCATCAAGCAACACTGCATTTTGCTGAATTGCATATTGAAGAAGAATCAGCTGAGTGGTTCTTTTTTTTTTTTTAAGATTTATTCATTTTATTACAGCCAGATATACACAGAGCAGGAGAGACAGAGTAGAAGATCTTCCATCCGATGATTCACTCCCCAAGTGAGCCGCAACGGGCCGGAGCGCGCCAACCCGAACCCGGGAACCAGGAACCTCTTCCGGGTCGCCCAAGCGGGTGCAGGGTCCCAATGCATTGGGCCGTCCTCAACTGCTTTCCCAGGCCACAAGCAGGGAGCTGGATTGGAAGTGGAGCTGCCGGGATTAGAACCGGCACCCATGTGGGATCGCGAAGGCTTTCAAGGCAAGGACTTTAGCCGCTAGGCCACGCCGCCGGGCCCAGCCGAGTGGTTCTTGTAAGAGAAAAACTTCAATTTTCTCACTGACTTCACACACCATAAGGCTGACAGGCAGCTCAAGCAAACTACGTGCTCATGCACTATGCTTAATGCCGTTTGAGTGCATTGTCCTGAAATGCAGCTTGGTGAGCATCCCACACAAACGAAGGCTCCACAGGCGGGTTTCACATGCCACCAACTCCACATTCAGAAACCACTTCAGTGCCAATGCCGTTTTCACCTAGCCCGAAATACAAAGGCTCTAGACGCAAATGTTGCTGTAAGAGCTACTTCCATCAAGCAACATTACATGTTGCTGAATTGCATATTGAAGAAGAATCAGCCGAGTGGTTCTTGTGGGAGAACAACTCCATTTGGCTCACTGACTTCACATACCATCAGGCTGACAGGCAGCTCTAAAGCAAACTATGGGTTCACATACTATGCTTAATGCAGTTGGAGTGCATTGTCCTGAAATGCAGCTTGGTGAGCATCCCACACAAACGAAGGCTCCACAGGCGGGTTTCACATGCCACCAACTCCACATTCAGAAAACACTTCAGCGCCAAAGCCCTTTTCAGCTAGCCCGAAATAAAAAGGCTCTGGACGCAAATGTTGCTGGAAGAGCTAATTCCATCAAGCAACACTGCATGTTGCTCAATTGCATATTGAAGAAGAATCAGCCGAGTGGTTCTTGTTCGAGAACAACTCCATTTGGCTCCCTGACTTCACACACCATCAGGCTGACAGGCAGCTCTGAAGCAAACGACGTGTTCACACCATTATGTTTAATGCTATTAGAGTGCATTGTCCTGAAATGCAGCTTGGTGAGCATCCCACACAAACAGGGCTCCACAGGCGGGTTTTACATACCACCAACTCCACATTCAGAAAACACTTCAGCGCCAAGGCCGTTTTCAGCTAGCCAGAAATACAAACGCTCTACACGCAAATGTTGCTGTCAGAGCTAATTCCATCAAGCAACACTGCATGTTGCTGAATTGCATATTGAAGAAGAATCAGCCAAGTGGTTCTTGTGCGAGAACAACTCCATTTGGCTCACTGACTTCACACACCATCAGGCTGACAGGCCGCTCTCAAGGAAACTCACATTTCGCACATCATGCTTAATACCGTTTGAGTGCATTGTCCTGAAATGCAGCTTGGTGAGCATCCCACACAAGCGAAGTCTCCACAGGTGGGTTTCACATACCACCAACTCCACTTTCAGAAAATACTTCAGCGCCAAAGCCGTTTTCAGCTAGCCCGAAATACAAAGGCTCTAGACGCAAATGTTGCTGTAAGAGTTAATTCCATCAAGCAACACTGCATGTTGCTGAATTGCATATTGAAGAAGAATCAGCCGAGTGGTTCTTGTGTGAGAACAACTCCATTTGGCTCACTGACTTCACACACCATCAGCCTGACAGGCAGCTCTCAATCAAACTATGGGTTCACACACTATGCTTAATGCTGTTTGAGTGCATTGTCCTGAATTGCAGCTTGGTGAGCATCCCACACAAACGAAAGCTCCAGAGGCGAGTTTCACATGCCACCAAATCCACATTCAGTAACCACTTCAGCGCCAAAGCCCTTTTCAGCTAGCCCTAAAGGCAAAGGCTCTAGACGCGAATGTTGTTGTAAGAGCGAATTCCATCAAGCAACACTGCATGTTGCTAAAGTGCATATTGAAGAAGAATCAGCCGAGTGGTTCTTTTTTTTTTTTAAGATTTATTCATTTTATGACAGCCAGATATACACAGAGCAGGATAGACAGAGTAGAAGATCTTCCATCCGATGATTCACTCCCCAAGTGAGCCGCAACGGGCCGGTGCGCGCCAAGGTGAAGCTGGGAACCAGGAACCTCTTCCGGGTCCCCCACACGGGTGCAGGGAACCAATGCATTGGGCCGTCCTCAACTGCTTTCCCAGGCCACAAGCAGGGAGCTGGATGGGAAGTGGAGCTGCCGGGATTAGAACCGGCTCCCATGTGGGATCGCGAAGGCTTTCAAGGCGAGGACTTTAGCCGCTAGCCCACGCCCCCGGGCCCAGCCGAACGGTTCTTGTGGGAGAACAACTCCATTTGGCTCACTGACTTCACACACCATAAGGCTGACAGGCAGCTCAAGCAAACTACGTGCTCATGCACTATGCTTAATGCCGTTTGAGTGCATTGTCCTGAAATGCAGCTTGGTGAGCATCCCACACAAACGAAGGCTCCACAGGCGGGTTTCACATGATACCAACTCCACATTCAGAAACCACTTCAGCGCCAAAGCCCTTTTCAGCTACCCCAAAAGACAAAGCTCTAGACGCAAATGTTGCTGTAACAGCTAAGTATATCAAGCAACACTGCATGTTGCTGAATTGCATATTGAAGAAGACTCAGCCGAGTGGTTCTTGTGGGAGAACAACTCCATTTGGCTCACTGACTTCACACACCATAAGGCTGACAGGCAGCTCTCAAGCAAACTCAAATTCCGCACACTATGCTTAATGCCGTTTGAGTGCATTGTCCTGAAATGCAGCTTGGTGAGCATCCCACACAAACAAGGGCTCCACAGGCGGGTCTCTCATGCCACCAACTCCACATTCAGTAACCACTTCAGCGCCAAAGCCCTTTTCAGCTAGCCCGAAATACAAAGGCTCTAGACGTAAATGTTGCTGTAGGAGCTAATTCCATCAAGCAACACTGCATGTTGCTGAATTGCATATTGAACAAGAATCAGCCGAGTGGTTCTTGTGGGAGAACAACTCCATTTGGCTCACTGACTTCACACACCATCAGGCTGACAGGCAGCTCTCAAGCAAACTATGGGTTCACGCACTATGTTTAATGCCGTTTGAGTGCATTGTCCTGAAATGCAGCTTGGTGAGCATTACACACAAACGAAGGCTCCACAGGCGGCTTTCACATGCCACCAACTCCACATTCAGAAAACACTTCAGAGCCACAGCCCTTTTCAGCTTGCTCGAAAGACAAAGGCTGTAGACGCAAATGTTGCTGTCAGAGCTAATTCCATCAAGCAACACTGCATGTTGCTGAATTGCATATTGAAGAAGAATCAGCCGAGTGGTTCTTGTCTGAGAACAACTCCATTTGGCTCACTGAATTCACACACCATCAGGCTGACAGGAAGCTTTCAAGCAAACTCAGATTTTGCACCTTATGTTTAATGCCATTTGAGTGCATTGTCCTGAAATGCAGCTTGGTGAGCATCCCACACAAACAGGGTTCCCCAGGTGGGTTTCACATACCACCAACTCCACATTCAGAAACCACTTCAACGCCTAAGCCCTTTTCAGCTAGCCAGAAATAAAAAAGCTCTAGACGCAAATGTTGCTGTAAGAACTAATTCCATCAAGCAACACTGCATGTTGCTGAATTGCATATTGAAGAAGAATCAGCCGAGTGGTTCTTGTGTGAGAACAGCTCCATTTGGCTCACTGACTTCACACACCATCAGGCTGACAGGCAGCTCTCAAGCAAACTCAGATTTCACATATCATACTTAAAGCCGTTTGAGTGCATTGTCCTGAAATGCAATTTGGTGAGCATCCCACACAAAGGACGTCTCCAGAGGCGACTTTCGCATGCCACCAACTCCACATTCAGAAACCACTTCAGCGCCAAACCCATTTTCAGCTACCCCAAAAGACAAAGCTCTAGACGCAAATGTTGCTGTAACAGCTAAGTATATCAAGCAACACTGCATGTTGCTGAATTGCATATTGAAGAAGACTCAGCCGAGTGGTTCTTGTGGGAGAACAACTCCATTTGGCTCACTGACTTCACACACCATAAGGCTGACAGGCAGCTCTCAAGCAAACTCAAATTCCGCACACTATGCTTAATGAAGTTTGAATGCATTGTCCTGAAATGCAGCTTGGTGAGCATCCCACACAAACAAGGGCTCCACAGGCGGGTCTCTCATGCCACCAACTCCACATTCAGTAACCACTTCAGCGCCAAAGCCCTTTTCAGCTAGCCCGAAATACAAAGGCTCTAGACGTAAATGTTGCTGTAGGAGCTAATTCCATCAAGCAACACTGCATGTTGCTGAATTGCATATTGAACAAGAATCAGCCGAGTGGTTCTTGTGGGAGAACAACTCCATTTGGCTCACTAACTTCACACACCATCAGGCTTCCAAGCAGCTCTCAAGGAAACTCAGCTTTCACACTCTAGGCTTAATGCCCTTTGAGTGCATTATCTAGGAATGAACCTGGTAGAACATCCCACAAAAACCAATGCAACACAGGTGGGTTTCACATGCCACCAACTCCACATTCACAGACAACTTCCTAGCCAAAGCCGTTTTCAGATAGACCTCAATACAAAGGCTCTAGGCGCAAATATTGGTGTGAGAGCTATTTCAATCAAGGAAACACTGCATGTTGGTGAAGCACATATTGAAAAAGAATCAGACGAATGGTTCTTGTGGGAGAACAACTCCATTTGGCTCACTAACTTCACACACCATCAGGCTTCCAAGCAGCTCTCAAGGAAACTCAGCTTTCACACTCTAGGCTTAATGCCCTTTGAGTGCCTAGGACTGAAATGAAGCTTGGTGAGCTTCCCACACAAACCAATGCTCCACATGCAGGTTTCACATGCCACCAACTCCACATTCACAGACAACTTCAGCGCCAAAGCAGTTTTCAGATAGCCCTCAATAGAAAGGCTCTAGGCAAATATATTGGTATGAGAGCTAATTCAATCAAGGAAACACTTCATGTTGGTGAAGCGCATATTGAAGAAGAATCAGCCGAGTGGTTCTTGTGGGAGAACAACTCCATTTGGCTCACTAACTTCACACACCATCAGGCTTCCAAGCAGCTCTCAAGGAAATTCAGCTTTCACACTCTAGGTTAATGCCCTTTGAGTGCATTATGTAGGAATGAACCTGGTAGAGCATCCCACACAAACCAATGCTCCACATAAGGGTTTCATATGCCACCAACTCCACATTCACAGACAACTTCCTAGCCAAAGCCGTTTTCAGATAGATCTCAATACAAAGGCTCTAGGCGCAAATATTGGTGTGAGAGCTAATTCAATCAAGGAAACACTGCATGTTGGTTAAGCACATATTGAAGAAGAATCAGCCTAGTGGTTCTTGTGGGAGAACAACTCCATTTGGCTCACTAACTTCACACACCATCAGGCTTCCAAGCAGCTCTCAAGGAAACTCAGCTTTCACACAATAGTCTTAATGCCCTTTGAGTGCCTAGCACTGAAATGAACCTTGGTGAGCTTCCCACACAAACCAATGCTCCACATGCGGGTTTCACATGCCAACAACTCCACATTCACAGACAACTTCAGCGCCAAAGCCGTTTTCAGATAGCCCTCAATACAAAGGCTCTTGGAGCAAATCTTGGTGTGAGAGCTAATTCAATCAAGGAAACACTGCATGTTGGTGAAGCACATATTGAAGAAGAATCAGCCAAGTGGTTCTTGTGGGAGAACAACTCCATTTGGCTCAGTAACTTCACACACCATCAGGCTTCCAAGCAGCTCTCAAGGAAACTCAGCTTTCACACTCTAGGCTTAATGCCCTTTGAGTGCATTATCTAGGAATGAACCTGGTAGAACATCCCACACAAACCAATGCAACACAGGTGGGTTTCACATGCCACCAACTCCACATTCACAGACAACTTCCTAGTCAAAGCCGTTTTCAGATAGCCCTCAATACAAAGGCTCTAGGCGCAAATATTGGTGTGAGAGCTAATTCAATCAAGGCAACACTGCATGTTGGTGAAGCGCATATTGAAGAAGAATCAGCCGAGTGGTTCTTGTGGGAGAACAACTCCATTTGGCTCACTAACTTCACACACCATCAGGCTTCCAAGCAGCTCTCAAGGAAACTCAGCTTTCACACTCTAGGCTTAATGCCCTTTGAGTGCATTATGTAGGAATGAAACTGGTAGATCATCCCACACAAACCAATGCTCCACATGTGGGTTTCACATGCTACAAATCCAAATTCACAGACAACTTCAGCGCCAAAGCCCTATTCAGATAGCCCTCAATACAAAGGCTCTAGGCGCAAATATTGGTGTGAGAGCTAATTCAATCAAGGAAACACTGCATGTTGGTGAAGCGCATATTGAAGAAGAATCAGCCGAGTGGTTCTTGTGGGAGAACAACTCCATTTGGCTCACTAACTTCACACACCATCAGGCTTCCAAGCAGCTCTCAAGGAAACTCAGTTTTCACACTCTAGGCTTAATGCCCTTTGAGTGCATTATCTAGGAATGAACCTGTTAGAACATCCCACACAAACCAATGCAACAAAGGTGGTTTTCACATGCCACCAACTCCACATTCACAGACAACTTCCTAGCCAAAGCCGTTTTCAGATAGCCCTCAATACAAAGGCTCTAGGCGCAAATATTGGTGTGAGAGCTAATTCAGTTAAGGAAACACAGCATGTTGGTGAAGCGCATATTGAAGAAGAATCAGCCGAGTGGTTCTTGTGGGAGAACAACTCCATTTGGCTCACTAACTTCACACACGATCAGGCTTCCAAGCAGCTCTCAAGGAAACTCAGTTTTCACACTCTAGGCTTAATGCCCTTTGAGTGCATTATGTAGGAATGAACCTATTAGAGCATCCCACACAAACCAATGCTCCACATGCGGGTTTCATATGCCACCAACTCCACATTTACAGACAACTTCAGCGCCAAAACCGTTTTCAGATAGCCCTCAATACAAAGGCTCTAGGCGCAAATATTGGTGTGAGAGCTAATGCAATCAAGGAAACACTGCATGTTGGTTAAGCGCATATTGAAGAAGAATCAGCCGAGTGGTTCTTGTGGGAGAACAACTCCATTTGGCTCACTAACTTCACACACCATCAGGCTTCCAAGCAGCTCTCAAGGAAACTCAGCTTTCACACTCTAGGCTTAATGCCCTTTGAGTGCCTAGGACTGAAATGAAGCTTGGTGAGCTTCCCACACAAACCAATGCTCCACATGCGGGTTTCACATGCCACCAACTCCACATTCACAGACAACTTCAGTGCCAAAGCCGTTTTCAGATAGCCCTCAATACAAAGGCTCTAGGCGCAAATATTGGTGTGAGAGCTAATTCAGTCAAGGAAACACTGCATGTTAGTGAAGCGCATATTGAAGAAGAATCAGCTGAGTGGTTCTTGTGGGAGAACAACTCCATTTGGCTCACTAACGTCACATATCATCAGGCTTCCAAGCAGCTCTCAAGGAAACTCAGTTTTCACAGTCTAGGCTTAATGATTTGAGTGCATTATCTAGGAATGAACCTGGTAGAGCATCCCACCCAATCCAATGCTGCACAGGTTGGTTTCACATGCCACAAACTCCACATTCACAGACAACTTGCTAGCTAAAGACGTTTTCAGATAGCCCTCAATACAAAGGCTCTAGGCGCAAATATTGGTGTGAGAGCTAATTCAATCAAGGAAACACTGCATGTTGCTGAAGCGCATATTGAAGAAGAATCAGCCGAGTGGTTCTTGTGGGGGAACAACTCCATTTGGCTCACTAACTTCACACACCATCAGGCTTCCAAGCAGCTCTCCAGGAAACTCAGCTTTCACACTCTAGGCTTAATGCCCTTTGAGTGCATTCTGTAGGAATGAACCTGGTAGAGCATCCCACACAAACCAATGCTCCACATGCGGGTTTCACATGCCACCAACTCCACATTCACAGACAACTTCCTAGCCAAAGCCGTTTTCAGATAGCCCTCTATGCAAAGGCTCTATGCGTTAATATTGGTGTGAGAGCTAATTCAATCAAGGAAACACTGCATGTTGGTGAAGCGCATATTGAAGAAGAATCAGCCGAGTGGTTCTTGTGGGAGAACAACTCCATTTGGCTCACTAACTTCACACACCATCAGGCTTCCAAGCAGCTCTCAAGGAAACTCAGCTTTCACACTCTAGGCTTAATGCCTTTTGAGTGCATTATCTAGGAATCAACCTGGTAGAGCATCCCACACAAACCAATGCTCCACATGCGGGATTCACAAGCCACCAACTCCACATTCACAGACAACTTCAGCGCCAAAGCCCTTTTCAGATAGCCCTCAAACCAAGGCTCCAGGCCCAAATATTTGTGTGAGAGCTAATTCAATCAAGGAAACACTGCATGTTGGTGAAGCGCATATTGAAGAAGAATCAGCTGAGTAATTCCTGTGGGAGAACAACTCCATTTGGCTCACTAACTTCACACACCATCAGGCTTCCAAGCAGCTCTCAAGGAAATTCAGCTTTCACACTCTAGGCTTAATGCCCTTTGAGTGCATTATCTAGGACTGAAATGAAGCTTGGTGAGCTTCCAACACAAACCAATGCTCCACATGCGGGTTTCACATGCCACCAATTCCACATTCACAGACAACTTCCTAGCCAAAGCCGTTTTCAGATAGCCCTCAATACAAAGGCTCTAGGCGCAAATATTGGTGTGAGAGCTGATTCAATCAAGGAAACACTGCATGTTGGTGAAGCGCATATTGAAGAAGAATCAGCCGAGTGGTCCTTTTGGGAGAACAACTCCATTTGGCTCACTAACTTCACACACCATCAGGCTTCCAAGCAGCTCTCAAGGAAACTCAGTTTTCACACTCTAGGCTTAATGCCCTTTGAGTGCATTATGTAGAAATGAACCTGGTAGAGTATCCCACACAAACCAATGCTCCACATGCGGGTTTCACATGCTACAAACTCAAAATTCACAGATCAATGGAGCAGAATAGAAACACCAGATGGGAACCCACAGAAATACAGCCAAATAATCTTTGACAAAAAGACAAACGACAACCCAGGCAAATGGGAAGGTCTGTTCAATAAATGCTGTTGGGACAACTGGTTGATAGCCTGCAGAAACAAAAAGATAGACCCACATCTCTCACCATATACTAAGATCAAATCCAAATGGATAAAAGATTTAAACCTACATCCAGAAACCTTCACACTTTTGGAAGAAAATGTTGGAAACACACTGGAACACTTAGGGGTAGGCCCTCACTTCCTAAAAAAGACTCCAAATGCAGTAGAAATCAAGACCAAAATAAACAATTGGGACCTCATCAAACTAAGAAGCTTCTGTACAGCTAGAGAAACAATCAACAAAGTAAAAAGGCAACCCACAGAATGGGAGAAGATCTTTGCACACGACTTAGGTGATAGAGGGCTGATCTCCAGAATATACAAAGAGCTACAAAACAACCAAAATGTCAAAACAAACAAGCCACTCAAGAAATGGGCACGGGAAATGGGCAAACACTTCACAAAGGAACAAACCCAAATGGCAAATAAACATATGAAAAAATGCTCAAGTTCCCTGGCAATAAGGGAAATCCAAATTAAAACATCAATGAGGTACCACCTAACGCCAGTAAGACTGGCCCACATGAATAAAAGCACCAACAACACTTGTTGGCGAGGTTGCGGGGAAAAGGGAACCCTACTCCACTGCTGGTGGGGCTGCAGGCTGGTACAGCCTCTATGGAAATCAGTATGGAGAACATTCAAACAACTCAAATACAACATACCGTATGACCCGGCAATAGCACTCCTAGGAATATATCCAGAACACTTGTTTTATGAGAAACCAACATGCACTCCTATGCTCATAGCAGCACAATCAGTAATTGCAAAGACATGGAAGCAACCAAAATGCCCATCAACAGAGGATTGGATAAGAAAGCTATGGTTCATCTACTCCATGGAATACTACTCAGCTATTAAACAAAACAAAATGCAGTTCTTTGTGGCCAAATGGGCCAAACTGGAAACCATAATGCTAAGGGAAATGAGCCAATCCCAAAAGGTTAAATACCACATGTTTGCCTTAATTTAAGATGACACGATGTTATGTATAACAAGTTATGTTATGAATGTTATATGTTGTGTATAAACCTAAATTGAAATGTCAATGAGGTGGTCACAGAAGGTGGATAAGAAATCGCATTTACTTTTACCATATTGGTTACTCGTTACTATGTCAATTAATTCCATGGTGATGTAAATTTTTGCTGATGGTATGTTGGAGCTTTTAATTGATTGGGATGATAGACTGCTGGCTCTGTCTTCAGACCAGAGAGTGTATACCTAAGAAGCCGTTGAACTTATCTGGACAATAAGATGCTGGACTCTATGTTTGGTATATGCTTGCAATGGAGGAATCTCAACTGAACTTGAACTGTGGTTATGCAACAAGGTGGAGGAATCCACCATGGTGGGAGGGGTTGGGGAGGGGTGGGGAGAATCCCAGTACCTATGAAACTGTGTCACATAATACAATGTAATTAATGAATTTAAAATAAAATTAAAAAAAAAAAAAGAAGAATCAGCCGAATGGCTCTTGTGGGGGAACAACTCCATTTGGCTCACTAACTTCACACACCATCAGGCTTCCAAGCAGCTCTCAAGGAAACTCAGCTTTCACACTCTAGGCTTAATGCCCTTTGAGTGCATTATGTAGGAATGAACCTGGTAGAGCATCCCACACAAACCAATGCTCCACATGCGGGTTTCACATGCTACAAACTCCACATTCACAGACAACTTCCTAGCCAAAGCCGTTTCAGATAGCCCTCAACGCAAAGGCTCTAGGCGCTAATATTGGTGTGAGAGCTAATTCAATCAAGGAAACACAGCATGTTGGTGAAGCGCATATTGAAGAAGATTCAGCCGAGTGGTTCTTGTGGGAGAACAACTCCATTTGGCTCACTAACTTCACACACCATCAGGCTTCCAAGCAGCTCTCAAGGAAACTCAGTTTTCACACTCTAGGCTTAATGCCCTTTGAGTGCATTATCTAGGAATGAACCTATTAGAGCATCCCACACAAACCAATGCTCCACATGCGGGTTTCACATGCCACCAACTCCTCATTCACAGACAACTTCAGCGCAAAAGCCGTTTTCAGATAGCCCTCAATACAAAGGCTCTAGGCGCAAATATTGGTGTGAGAGCTGATTCAATCAAGGAAACACTGCATGTTGGTGAAGCACATATTGAAGAAGAATCAGCCGAGTGGTCCTTTTGGGAGAACAACTCCATTTGGCTCACTAACTTCACACACCATCAGGCTTCCAAGCAGCTCTCAAGGAAACTCAGCTTTCACACTCTAGGCTTAATGCCTTTTGAGTGCATTATCTAGGAATGAACCTGGTAGAGCATCCCAGACAAACCAATGCTCCACATGCGGGTTTCACATGCCACCAACTCCACACTCACAGACAACTTCATAGCCAAAGCCGTTTTCAGATAGATCTCAATACAAAGGCTCTAGGCGCAAATATTGGTGTGAGAGCTAATTCAATCAAGGCAACACTGCATGTTGGTGAAGCGCATATTGAAGAATAATCAGCCGAGTGGATCTTCTGGGGAAACAACTCCATTTGACTCACTAACTTCACACACCATCAGGCTTCCAAGCAGCTCTCAAGGAAACTCAGCTTTCACACTCTAGGCTTAATGCCCTTTGAGTGCCTAGGACTGAAATGAAGCTTGGTGAGTGTCCCTCACAAACCAATGCTCCACAGGCGGGTTTCACATGCCACCAACTCCACATTCACATACAACTTCCTAGCCAAAGCCATTTTCAGATAGCCCTCAATGCAAAGGCTCTAGGCGCTAATATTGGTGTGAGAGCTAATTCAATCAAGGAAACACTGCATGTTGGTGAAGCGCATATTGAAGAAGAATCAGCTGAGTGGTTCTTGTGGGAGAACAACTCCATTTGGCTCACTAACTTCACACACCATCAGGCTTCCAAGCAGCTCTCAAGGAAACTCAGCTTTCACACTCTAGGCTTAATGCCCTTTGAGTGCCTAGGACTGAAATGAAGCTTGGTGAGCTTCCAACACAAACCAAGGCTCCACATGCGGGTTTGACATGCCACCAACTCCACATTCACAGACAACTTCCTAGCCAAATCCGTTTTCAGATAGCCCTCAATACAAAGGCTCTAGGCGCAAATATTGGTGTGAGATCTAATTCAATCAAGGAAACACAGCATGTTGGTGAAGCGCATATTGAAGAAGAATCAGCCGAGTGGTTTTTGTTTGAGAACAACTCCATTTGGCTCACTAACTTCACACACCATCAGGCTTCCAAGCAGCTCTCAAGGAAACTCAGCTTTCACACTCTAGGCTTAATGCCCTTTGAGTGCCTAGGACTGAAATGAAGCTTGGTGAGTGTCCCTCACAAACCAATGCTCCACAGGCGGGTTTCACATGCCACCAACTCCACATTCACATACAACTTCAGCGCCAAAGCCATTTTCAGATAGCCCTCAATGCAAAGGCTCTAGGCGCTAATATTGGTGTGAGAGCTAATTCAATCAAGGAAACACTGCATGTTGGTGAAGCGCATATTGAAGAAGAATCAGCCGAGTGGTTTTTGTTTGAGAACAACTCCATTTGGCTCACTAACTTCACACACCATCAGGCTTCCAAGCAGCTCTCAAGGAAACTCAGTTTTCACACTCTAGGCTTAATGCCCTTTGAGTGCATTATGTAGGAATGAACCTGGTAGAGTATCCCACACAAACCAATGCTCCACATGCGGGTTTCACATGCTACAAACTCAAAATTCACAGATCAATGGAGCAGAATAGAAACACCAGATGGGAACCCACAGAAATACAGCCAAATAATCTTTGACCTAAAGACAAACGACAACCCAGGCAAATGGGAAGGTCTGTTCAATAAATGCTGTTGGGACAACTGGTTGATAGCCTGCAGAAACAAAAAGATAGACCCACATCTCTCACCATATACTAAGATCAAATCCAAATGGATAAAAGATTTAAACCTACATCCAGAAACCTTCACACTTTTGGAAGAAAATGTTGGAAACACACTGGAACACTTAGGGGTAGGCCCTCACTTCCTAAAAAAGACTCCAAATGCAGTAGAAATCAAGACCAAAATAAACAATTGGGACCTCATCAAACTAAGAAGCTTCTGTACAGCTAGAGAAACAATCAACAAAGTAAAAAGGCAACCCACAGAATGGGAGAAGATCTTTGCACACGACTTAGGTGATAGAGGGCTGATCTCCAGAATATACAAAGAGCTACAAAACAACCAAAATGTCAAAACAAACAAGCCACTCAAGAAATGGGCACGGGAAATGGGCAAACACTTCACAAAGGAACAAACCCAAATGGCAAATAAACATATGAAAAAATGCTCAAGTTCCCTGGCAATAAGGGAAATCCAAATTAAAACATCAATGAGGTACCACCTAACGCCAGTAAGACTGGCCCACATGAATAAAAGCACCAACAACACTTGTTGGCGAGGTTGCGGGGAAAAGGGAACCCTACTCCACTGCTGGTGGGGCTGCAGGCTGGTACAGCCTCTATGGAAATCAGTATGGAGAACATTCAAACAACTCAAATACAACATACCGTATGACCCGGCAATAGCACTCCTAGGAATATATCCAGAACACTTGTTTTATGAGAAACCAACATGCACTCCTATGCTCATAGCAGCACAATCAGTAATTGCAAAGACATGGAAGCAACCAAAATGCCCATCAACAGAGGATTGGATAAGAAAGCTATGGTTCATCTACTCCATGGAATACTACTCAGCTATTAAACAAAACAAAATGCAGTTCTTTGTGGTCAAATGGGCCAAACTGGAAACCATAATGCTAAGGGAAATGAGCCAATCCCAAAAGGTTAAATACCACATGTTTGCCTTAATTTAAGATGACACGATGTTATGTATAACAAGTTATGTTATGAATGTTATATGTTGTGTATAAACCTAAATTGAAATGTCAATGAGGTGGTCACAGAAGGTGGATAAGAAATCGCATTTACTTTTACCATATTGGTTACTCGTTACTATGTCAATTAATTCCATGGTGATGTAAATTTTTGCTGATGGTATGTTGGAGCTTTTAATTGATTGGGATGATAGACTGCTGGCTCTGTCTTCAGACCAGAGAGTGTATACCTAAGAAGCCGTTGAACTTATCTGGACAATAAGATGCTGGACTCTATGTTTGGTATATGCTTGCAATGGAGGAATCTCAACTGAACTTGAACTGTGGTTATGCAACAAGGTGGAGGAATCCACCATGGTGGGAGGGGTTGGGGAGGGGTGGGGAGAATCCCAGTACCTATGAAACTGTGTCACATAATACAATGTAATTAATGAATTTAAAATAAAATTAAAAAAAAAAAAAAAGAAGAATCAGCCGAATGGCTCTTGTGGGGGAACAACTCCATTTGGCTCACTAACTTCACACACCATCAGGCTTCCAAGCAGCTCTCAAGGAAACTCAGCTTTCACACTCTAGGCTTAATGCCCTTTGAGTGCATTATGCAGGAATGAACCTGTTAGAACATCCCACACAAACCAATGCTCCACATGCGGGTTTCACATGCTACAAACTCCACATTCACAGACAACTTCCTAGCCAAAGCCGTTTTCAGATAGCCCTCAATGCAAAGGCTCTAGGCGCTAATATTGGTGTGAGAGCTAATTCAATCAAGGAAACACTGCATGTTGGTGAAGCGCATATTGAAGAAGATTCAGCCGAGTGGTTCTTGTGGGAGAACAACTCCATTTGGCTCACTAACTTCACACACCATCAGGCTTCCAAGCAGCTCTCAAGGAAACTCAGTTTTCACACTCTAGGCTTAATGCCCTTTGAGTGCATTATGTAGGAATGAACCTGGTAGAGCATCCCACACAAACCAATGCTCCACATGCGGGTTTCACATGCCACCAACTCCTCATTCACAGACAACTTCAGCGCAAAAGCCGTTTTCAGATAGCCCTCAATACAAAGGCTCTAGGCGCAAATATAGGTGTGAGAGCTAATTCAATCAAGGAAACACTGCATGTTGGTGAAGCGCATATTGAAGAAGAATCAGCCGAGTGGTTCCTGTGGGAGAACAACTCCATTTGGCTCACCAACTTCACACACCATCAGGCTTCCAAGCAGCTCTCAAGGAAACTCAGCTTTCACACTCTAGGCTTAATGCCCTTTGAGTGCCTAGGACTGAAATGAAGCTTGGTGAGCTTCCCACACAAACCAATGCTCCACATGCGGGTTTCACATGCCACCAACTCCACATTCACAGACAACTTCCTAGCAAAAGCCGTTTTCAGATAGCCCACAATAAGAAGGCTCTAGGCGCAAATATTGGTGTGAGAGCTAATTCAATCAAGCAAACACTGCATGTTGGTGAAGCGCATATTGAAGAAGAATCAGCCGAGTGGTTCTTGTGGGAGAACAACTCCATTTGGCTCACTAACTTCACACACCATCAGGCTTCCAAGCAGCTCTCAAGGAAACTCAGCTTTCACACTCTAGGCTTAATGCCCTTTGAGTGCATTATGTAGGAATGAACCTGGTAGAGCATCCCACACAATCCAATGCTCCACATGCGGGTTTCACATGCTACAAATTCCAAATTCACAGACAACTTCAGCGACAAAGCCGTTTTCAGATAGCCCTCAATGCAAAGGCTCTAGGCGCTAATATTGGTGTGAGAGCTAATTCAATCAAGGAAACACTGCATATTGGTGAAGCTCATATTGAAGAAGAATCAGCCGAGTGGTTCTTGTGGGAGAACAACTCCATTTGGCTCACTAACTTCACACACCATCAGGCTTCCAAGCAGCTCTCAAGGAAACTCAGCTTTCACACTCTAGGCTTAATGCCCTTTGAGTGCCTAAGACTGAAATGAAGCTTGGTGAGCGTCCCACACAAACCAATGCACCACATGCGGGTTTCACATGCCACCAACTCCACATTCACAGACAACTTCAGCGCCAAAGCCGTTTTCAGATAGCCCTCAATGCAAAGGCTCTAGGCACAAATATTGGTGTGAGAGCTAATTCAATCAAGGAAACACTGCATGTTGGTGAAGCACATATTGAAGAAGAATCAGCCGAGTGGTTCTTGGGGGAGAACAACTCCATTTGGCTCACTAACTTCACACACCATCAGGCTTCCAAGCAGCTCTCAAGGAAACTCAGCTTTCACACTCTAGGCTTAATGCCCTTTGAGTGCATTATGTAGGAATGAACCTGGTAGAGCATCCCACACAAACCAATGCTCCACATGTGGGTTTCACATGCTACAAACTCCACATTCACAGACAACTTCCGAGCCAAGCCGTTTTCAGATAGCCCTCAATGCAAAGGCTCTAGGTGCAAATATTGGTGTGAGAGCTAATTCAATCAAGGAAACACTGCATGTTGGTGAAGCGCATATTGAAGAAGAATCAGCCGAGTGGTTCTTGTGGGAGAACAACTCCATTTGGCTCACTAAATTCACACACCATCAGGCTTCAAAGCAGCTCTCAAGGAAACTCAGTTTGCACACTCTAGGCTTAATGCCCTTTGAGTGCATTATCTAGGAATGAACCTATTAGAGCATCCCACACTAACCAATGCTCCACATAAGGGTTTCATATGCCACCAACTCCACATTCACAGACAACTTCAGAGCCAAAGCCGTTTTCAGATAGCCCTCAATTAAAAAGGCTCTAGCCGCAAATATTGGTGTGAGAGCTAATTCAATCAAGGAAACACTGCATGTTGGTGAAGCGCCTATTGAAGAAGAATCAGCCGAGTGGTTCTTGTGGGAGAACAACTCCATTTGGCTCACTAACGTCACGCACCATCAGGCTTCCAAGCAGCTCTCAAGGAAACTCAGTTTTCACACTCTAGGCTTAATGCCCTTTGAGTGCCTAGGACTGAAACGAAGCTTGGTGAGCGTCCCTCACAAACCAATGCTCCACATGCTGGTTTCACATCCCACCAACACCACATTCACAGACAACTTCAGCGCCAAAGCCGTTTTCAGATAGCCCTCAATGCAAAGGCTCTAGGCGCAAATATTGGTGTGAGAGCTAATTCAGTCAAGGAAACACAGCATGTTGGTGAAGCTCATATTGAAGAAGAATCAGCCGAGTGGTTCTTGTGGGAGAACAACTCCATTTGGCTCACTAATTTCACACACCATCAGGCTTCCAAACAGCTCTCAAGGAAACTCAGCTTTCACACTCTAGGCTTAATGCCCTTTGAGTGCCTAGGACTGAAAGGAAGCTTGGTGAGCATCCCACACAAACCAATGCTCCACATGCAGGTTTCACATGCCACCAACTCCACATTCACAGACAACTTCCTAGCCAAATCCGTTTTCAGATAGCCCTCAATACAAAGGCTCTAGGTGCAAATATTGGTGTGAGAGCTAATTCAATCAAGGAAACACTGCATGTTGGTGAAGCACATATTGAAGAAGAATCAGCTGAGTGGTTCTTGTGGGAGAACAACTCCATTTGGCTCACTAACTTCACACACCATCAGGCTTCCAAGCAGCTCTCAAGGAAACTCAGCTTTCACACTCTAGGCTTAATGCCCTTTGAGTGCATTATGTAGGAATGAACCTGGTAGAGCATCCCACAAAAACCAATGCTCCACATGTGGGTTTCACATGCTACAAACTCCACATTCACAGACAACTTCCTAGCCAAGCCGTTTTCAGATAGCCCTCAATGCAAAGGCTCTAGGTGCAAATATTGGTGTGAGAGCTAATTCAATCAAGGAAACACTGCATGTTGGTGAAGTGCATATTGAAGAAGATTCAGCCGAGTGGTTCTTGTGGGAGAACAACTCCATTTGGCTCACTAAATTCAAACACAATCAGGCTTCAAAGCAGCTCTCAAGGAAACTCAGTTTGCACACTCTAGGCTTAATGCCCTTTGAGTGCATTATCTAGGAATGAACCTATTAGAGCATCCCACACTAACTAATGCTCCACATAAGGGTTTCATATGCCACCAACTCCACATTCACAGACAACTTCAGAGCCAAAGCCGTTTTCAGATAGCCCTCAATACAAAGGCTCTAGCCGCAAATATTGGTGTGAGAGCTAATTCAATCAAGGAAACACTGCATGTTGGTGAAGCGCCTATTGAAGAAGAATCAGCCGAGTGGTTCTTGTGGGAGAACAACTCCATTTGGCTCACTAACGTCACGCACCATCAGGCTTCCAAGCAGCTCTCAAGGAAACTCAGTTTTCACACTCTAGGCTTAATGCCCTTTGAGTGCCTAGGACTGAAACGAAGCTTGGTGAGCGTCCCTCACAAACCAATGCTCCACATGCTGGTTTCACATCCCACCAACACCACATTCACAGACAACTTCAGCGCCAAAGCCGTTTTCAGATAGCCCTCAATGCAAAGGCTCTAGGCGCAAATATTGGTGTGAGAGCTAATTCAGTCAAGGAAACACAGCATGTTGGTGAAGCTCATATTGAAGAAGAATCAGCCGAGTGGTTCTTGTGGGAGAACAACTCCATTTGGCTCACTAATTTCACACACCATCAGGCTTCCAAACAGCTCTCAAGGAAACTCAGCTTTCACACTCTAGGCTTAATGCCCTTTGAGTGCCTAGGACTGAAAGGAAGCTTGGTGAGCGTCCCACACAAACCAATGCTCCACATGCAGGTTTCACATGCCACCAACTCCACATTCACAGACAACTTCCTAGCCAAATCCGTTTTCAGATAGCCCTCAATACAAAGGCTCTAGGCGCAAATATTGGTGTGAGAGCTAATTCAATCAAGCAAACACTGCATGTTGGTGAAGCGCATATTGAAGAAGAATTAGCCGAGTGGTTCTTGTGGGAGAACAACTCCATTTGGCTCACTAATTTCACACACCACCAGGCTTCCAAGCAGCTCTCAAGAAAACTCAGCTTTCACACTCTAGGCTTAATGCCCTTTGAGTGCATTCTCTAGGAATGAACCTGGTAGAGCATCCCACACAAACCAATGCTCCACATGCGGGTTTCACATGCTACAAACTCCACATTCACAGACAACTTCAGCGCCAAAGCCGTTTTCAGATAGCCCTCAATACAAAGGCTCTAGGCGCAAATATTGGTGTGAGAGCTAATTCAATCAAGGAAACACTGCATGTTGGTGAAGCGCATATTGAAGAAGAATCAGCCGAGTGGTTCTTGTGGGAGAACAACTCCATTTGGCTCACTAATTTCACACACCATCAGGCTTCCAAGCAGCTCTCAAGGAAACTCAGTTTTCACATTCTAGGTTTAATGCCCTTTGATTGCATTATGTAGGAATGAACCTGGTAGAGCGTCCCACAAAAACCAATGCTCCACATGCGGGTTTCACATGCCACGAACTCCACATTCACAGACAACTTCCTAGCCAAAGCCGTTTTCAGATAGCCCTCAATACAAAGGCTCTAGGCACAAATATTGGTGTGAGAGCAAATTCAATCAAGGAAACACTGCATGTTGGTGAAGCGCATATTGAAGAAGAATCAGCCGAGTGGTTCTTGTGGGAGAACAAGTCCATTTGGCTCACTAACTTCACACACCATCAGGCTTCCAAGCAGCTCTCAAGGAAACTCAGCTTTCACACTCTAGGCTTAATGCCCTTTGAGTGCCTAGGACTGAAATGAAGCTTGGTGAGCGTCCCACACAAACCAATGCTCCACATGCAGGTTTCACATGCCACCATCTCCACATTCACAGACAACTTCAGCGCCAAAGCCGTTTTCAGATAGCCCTCAATACAAAGGCTCTAGGCGCAAATATTGGTGTGAGAGCTAATTCAATCAAGGAAACACTGCATGTTGGTGAAGCGCATATTGAAGAAGAAACAGCCGAGTGGTTCTTGTGGGAGAACAACTCCATTTGGCTCACTAACTTCACACACCATCAGGCTTCCAAGCAGCTCTCAAGGAAACTCAGCTTTCACACTCTAGGCTTAATGCCCTTTGAGTGCATTATGTAGGAATGAACCTGGTAGAGCATCCCAAAGTAACCAGTGCTCCACATGCGGGTTTCACGTGCCACCAACTCCACATTCACAGACAACTTCCTAGCCAAAGCCGTTTTCTGATAGCCCTCAATGCAAAGGCTCTAGGCGCAAATATTGGTGTGAGAGCTAATTCAATCAAGGAAACACTGCATGTTGGTGAAGCGCATATTGAAGAAGAATCAGCCGAGTGGTTCTTGTGGGAGAACAACTCCATTTGGCTCACTAACTTCACACACCACCAGGCTTCCAAGCAGCTCTCAAGGAAACTCAGTTTTCACACTCTAGGCTTAATGCCCTTTGAGTGCATTATCTAGGAATGAACCTATTAGAGCATCCCACACAAACCAATGCTCCACATGCGGGTTTCACATGCCACCAACTCCTCATTCACAGACAACTTCAGCGCAAAAGCCGTTTTCAGATAGCCCTCAATACAAAGGCTCTAGGCGCAAATATTGGTGTGAGAGCTGATTCAATCAAGGAAACACTGCATGTTGGTGAAGCGCATATTGAAGAAGAATCAGCCGAGTGGTTCTTGTGGGAGAACAACTCCATTTGGCTCACTAACGTCACGCACCATCAGGCTTCCAAGCAGCTCTCAAGGAAACTCAGTTTTCACACTCTAGGCTTAATGCCTTTTGAGTGCATTATCTAGGAATCAACCTGGTAGATCATCCCACACAAACCAATGCTCCACATGCGGGATTCACAAGCCACCAACTCCACATTCACAGACAACTTCAGCGCCAAAGCCCTTTTCAGATAGCCCTAAACCAAGGCTCCAGGCCCAAATATTTGTGTGAGAGCTAATTCAATCAAGGAAACACTGCATGTTGGTGAAGCGCATATTGAAGAAGAATCAGCTGAGTAATTCCTGTGGGAGAACAACTCCATTTGGCTCACTAACTTCACACACCATCAGGCTTCCAAGCAGCTCTCAAGGAAATTCAGCTTTCACACTCTAGGCTTAATGCCCTTTGAGTGCATTATCTAGGACTGAAATGAAGCTTGGTGAGCTTCCAACACAAACCAATGCTCCACATGCGGGTTTCACATGCCACCAATTCCACATTCACAGACAACTTCCTAGCCAAAGCCGTTTTCAGATAGCCCTCAATACAAAGGCTCTAGGCGCAAATATTGGTGTGAGAGCTGATTCAATCAAGGAAACACTGCATGTTGGTGAAGCGCATATTGAAGAAGAATCAGCCGAGTGGTCCTTTTGGGAGAACAACTCCATTTGGCTCACTAACTTCACACACCATCAGGCTTCCAAGCAGCTCTCAAGGAAACTCAGTTTTCACACTCTAGGCTTAATGCCCTTTGAGTGCATTATGTAGGAATGAACCTGGTAGAGTATCCCACACAAACCAATGCTCCACATGCGGGTTTCACATGCTACAAACTCAAAATTCACAGATCAATGGAGCAGAATAGAAACACCAGATGGGAACCCACAGAAATACAGCCAAATAATCTTTGACAAAAAGACAAACGACAACCCAGGCAAATGGGAAGGTCTGTTCAATAAATGCTGTTGGGACAACTGGTTGATAGCCTGCAGAAACAAAAAGATAGACCCACATCTCTCACCATATACTAAGATCAAATCCAAATGGATAAAAGATTTAAACCTACATCCAGAAACCTTCACACTTTTGGAAGAAAATGTTGGAAACACACTGGAACACTTAGGGGTAGGCCCTCACTTCCTAAAAAAGACTCCAAATGCAGTAGAAATCAAGACCAAAATAAACAATTGGGACCTCATCAAACTAAGAAGCTTCTGTACAGCTAGAGAAACAATCAACAAAGTAAAAAGGCAACCCACAGAATGGGAGAAGATCTTTGCACACGACTTAGGTGATAGAGGGCTGATCTCCAGAATATACAAAGAGCTACAAAACAACCAAAATGTCAAAACAAACAAGCCACTCAAGAAATGGGCACGGGAAATGGGCAAACACTTCACAAAGGAACAAACCCAAATGGCAAATAAACATATGAAAAAATGCTCAAGTTCCCTGGCAATAAGGGAAATCCAAATTAAAACATCAATGAGGTACCACCTAACGCCAGTAAGACTGGCCCACATGAATAAAAGCACCAACAACACTTGTTGGCGAGGTTGCGGGGAAAAGGGAACCCTACTCCACTGCTGGTGGGGCTGCAGGCTGGTACAGCCTCTATGGAAATCAGTATGGAGAACATTCAAACAACTCAAATACAACATACCGTATGACCCGGCAATAGCACTCCTAGGAATATATCCAGAACACTTGTTTTATGAGAAACCAACATGCACTCCTATGCTCATAGCAGCACAATCAGTAATTGCAAAGACATGGAAGCAACCAAAATGCCCATCAACAGAGGATTGGATAAGAAAGCTATGGTTCATCTACTCCATGGAATACTACTCAGCTATTAAACAAAACAAAATGCAGTTCTTTGTGGTCAAATGGGCCAAACTGGAAACCATAATGCTAAGGGAAATGAGCCAATCCCAAAAGGTTAAATACCACATGTTTGCCTTAATTTAAGATGACACGATGTTATGTATAACAAGTTATGTTATGAATGTTATATGTTGTGTATAAACCTAAATTGAAATGTCAATGAGGTGGTCACAGAAGGTGGATAAGAAATCGCATTTACTTTTACCATATTGGTTACTCGTTACTATGTCAATTAATTCCATGGTGATGTAAATTTTTGCTGATGGTATGTTGGAGCTTTTAATTGATTGGGATGATAGACTGCTGGCTCTGTCTTCAGACCAGAGAGTGTATACCTAAGAAGCCGTTGAACTTATCTGGACAATAAGATGCTGGACTCTATGTTTGGTATAAGCTTGCAATGGAGGAATCTCAACTGAACTTGAACTGTGGTTATGCAACAAGGTGGAGGAATCCACCATGGTGGGAGGGGTTGGGGAGGGGTGGGGAGAATCCCAGTACCTATGAAACTGTGTCACATAATACAATGTAATTAATGAATTTAAAATAAAATTAAAAAAAAAAAGAAGAATCAGCCGAATGGCTCTTGTGGGGGAACAACTCCATTTGGCTCACTAACTTCACACACCATCAGGCTTCCAAGCAGCTCTCAAGGAAACTCAGCTTTCACACTCTAGGCTTAATGCCCTTTGAGTGCATTATGCAGGAATGAACCTGTTAGAACATCCCACACAAACCAATGCTCCACATGCGGGTTTCACATGCTACAAACTCCACATTCACAGACAACTTCCTAGCCAAAGCCGTTTTCAGATAGCCCTCAATGCAAAGGCTCTAGGCGCTAATATTGGTGTGAGAGCTAATTCAATCAAGGAAACACTGCATGTTGGTGAAGCGCATATTGAAGAAGATTCAGCCGAGTGGTTCTTGTGGGAGAACAACTCCATTTGGCTCACTAACTTCACACACCATCAGGCTTCCAAGCAGCTCTCAAGGAAACTCAGTTTTCACACTCTAGGCTTAATGCCCTTTGAGTGCATTATGTAGGAATGAACCTGGTAGAGCATCCCACACAAACCAATGCTCCACATGCGGGTTTCACATGCCACCAACTCCTCATTCACAGACAACTTCAGCGCAAAAGCCGTTTTCAGATAGCCCTCAATACAAAGGCTCTAGGCGCAAATATTGGTGTGAGAGCTAATTCAATCAAGGAAACACTGCATGTTGGTGAAGCACATATTGAAGAAGAATCAGCCGAGTGGTTCCTGTGGGAGAACAACTCCATTTGGCTCACCAACTTCACACACCATCAGGCTTCCAAGCAGCTCTCAAGGAAACTCAGCTTTCACACTCTAGGCTTAATGCCCTTTGAGTGCCTAGGACTGAAATGAAGCTTGGTGAGCTTCCCACACAAACCAATGCTCCACATGCGGGTTTCACATGCCACCAACTCCACATTCACAGACAACTTCCTAGCAAAAGCCGTTTTCAGATAGCCCACAATAAGAAGGCTCTAGGCGCAAATATTGGTGTGAGAGCTAATTCAATCAAGCAAACACTGCATGTTGGTGAAGCGCATATTGAAGAAGAATCAGCCGAGTGGTTCTTGTGGGAGAACAACTCCATTTGGCTCACTAACTTCACACACCATCAGGCTTCCAAGCAGCTCTCAAGGAAACTCAGCTTTCACACTCTAGGCTTAATGCCCTTTGAGTGCATTATGTAGGAATGAACCTGGTAGAGCATCCCACACAATCCAATGCTCCACATGCGGGTTTCACATGCTACAAATTCCAAATTCACAGACAACTTCAGCGACAAAGCCGTTTTCAGATAGCCCTCAATGCAAAGGCTCTAGGCGCTAATATTGGTGTGAGAGCTAATTCAATCAAGGAAACACTGCATATTGGTGAAGCTCATATTGAAGAAGAATCAGCCGAGTGGTTCTTGTGGGAGAACAACTCCATTTGGCTCACTAACTTCACACACCATCAGGCTTCCAAGCAGCTCTCAAGGAAACTCAGCTTTCACACTCTAGGCTTAATGCCCTTTGAGTGCCTAGGACTGAAACGAAGCTTGGTGAGCGTCCCTCACAAACCAATGCTCCACATGCTGGTTTCACATCCCACCAACACCACATTCACAGACAACTTCAGCGCCAAAGCCGTTTTCAGATAGCCCTCAATGCAAAGGCTCTAGGCGCAAATATTGGTGTGAGAGCTAATTCAGTCAAGGAAACACAGCATGTTGGTGAAGCTCATATTGAAGAAGAATCAGCCGAGTGGTTCTTGTGGGAGAACAACTCCATTTGGCTCACTAATTTCACACACCATCAGGCTTCCAAACAGCTCTCAAGGAAACTCAGCTTTCACACTCTAGGCTTAATGCCCTTTGAGTGCCTAGGACTGAAAGGAAGCTTGGTGAGCGTCCCACACAAACCAATGCTCCACATGCAGGTTTCACATGCCACCAACTCCACATTCACAGACAACTTCCTAGCCAAATCCGTTTTCAGATAGCCCTCAATACAAAGGCTCTAGGCGCAAATATTGGTGTGAGAGCTAATTCAATCAAGCAAACACTGCATGTTGGTGAAGCGCATATTGAAGAAGAATTAGCCGAGTGGTTCTTGTGGGAGAACAACTCCATTTGGCTCACTAATTTCACACACCACCAGGCTTCCAAGCAGCTCTCAAGGAAACTCAGCTTTCACACTCTAGGCTTAATGCCCTTTGAGTGCATTCTCTAGGAATGAACCTGGTAGAGCATCCCACACAAACCAATGCTCCACATGCGGGTTTCACATGCTACAAACTCCACATTCACAGACAACTTCAGCGCCAAAGCCGTTTTCAGATAGCCCTCAATACAAAGGCTCTAGGCGCAAATATTGGTGTGAGAGCTAATTCAATCAAGGAAACACTGCATGTTGGTGAAGCGCATATTGAAGAAGAATCAGCCGAGTGGTTCTTGTGGGAGAACAACTCCATTTGGCTCACTAATTTCACACACCATCAGGCTTCCAAGCAGCTCTCAAGGAAACTCAGTTTTCACATTCTAGGTTTAATGCCCTTTGATTGCATTATGTAGGAATGAACCTGGTAGAGCGTCCCACAAAAACCAATGCTCCACATGCGGGTTTCACATGCCACGAACTCCACATTCACAGACAACTTCCTAGCCAAAGCCGTTTTCAGATAGCCCTCAATACAAAGGCTCTAGGCACAAATATTGGTGTGAGAGCAAATTCAATCAAGGAAACACTGCATGTTGGTGAAGCGCATATTGAAGAAGAATCAGCCGAGTGGTTCTTGTGGGAGAACAAGTCCATTTGGCTCACTAACTTCACACACCATCAGGCTTCCAAGCAGCTCTCAAGGAAACTCAGCTTTCACACTCTAGGCTTAATGCCCTTTGAGTGCCTAGGACTGAAATGAAGCTTGGTGAGCTTCCCACACAAACCAATGCTCCACATGCAGGTTTCACATGCCACCATCTCCACATTCACAGACAACTTCAGCGCCAAAGCCGTTTTCAGATAGCCCTCAATACAAAGGCTCTAGGCGCAAATATTGGTGTGAGAGCTAATTCAATCAAGGAAACACTGCATGTTGGTGAAGCGCATATTGAAGAAGAAACAGCCGAGTGGTTCTTGTGGGAGAACAACTCCATTTGGCTCACTAACTTCACACACCATCAGGCTTCCAAGCAGCTCTCAAGGAAACTCAGCTTTCACACTCTAGGCTTAATGCCCTTTGAGTGCATTATGTAGGAATGAACCTGGTAGAGCATCCCAAAGTAACCAGTGCTCCACATGCGGGTTTCACGTGCCACCAACTCCACATTCACAGACAACTTCCTAGCCAAAGCCGTTTTCTGATAGCCCTCAATGCAAAGGCTCTAGGCGCAAATATTGGTGTGAGAGCTAATTCAATCAAGGAAACACTGCATGTTGGTGAAGCGCATATTGAAGAAGAATCAGCCGAGTGGTTCTTGTGGGAGAACAACTCCATTTGGCTCACTAACTTCACACACCACCAGGCTTCCAAGCAGCTCTCAAGGAAACTCAGTTTTCACACTCTAGGCTTAATGCCCTTTGAGTGCATTATCTAGGAATGAACCTATTAGAGCATCCCACACAAACCAATGCTCCACATGCGGGTTTCACATGCCACCAACTCCTCATTCACAGACAACTTCAGCGCAAAAGCCGTTTTCAGATAGCCCTCAATACAAAGGCTCTAGGCGCAAATATTGGTGTGAGAGCTGATTCAATCAAGGAAACACTGCATGTTGGTGAAGCGCATATTGAAGAAGAATCAGCCGAGTGGTTCTTGTGGGAGAACAACTCCATTTGGCTCACTAACGTCACGCACCATCAGGCTTCCAAGCAGCTCTCAAGGAAACTCAGTTTTCACACTCTAGGCTTAATGCCTTTTGAGTGCATTATCTAGGAATCAACCTGGTAGATCATCCCACACAAACCAATGCTCCACATGCGGGATTCACAAGCCACCAACTCCACATTCACAGACAACTTCAGCGCCAAAGCCCTTTTCAGATAGCCCTAAACCAAGGCTCCAGGCCCAAATATTTGTGTGAGAGCTAATTCAATCAAGGAAACACTGCATGTTGGTGAAGCGCATATTGAAGAAGAATCAGCTGAGTAATTCCTGTGGGAGAACAACTCCATTTGGCTCACTAACTTCACACACCATCAGGCTTCCAAGCAGCTCTCAAGGAAATTCAGCTTTCACACTCTAGGCTTAATGCCCTTTGAGTGCATTATCTAGGACTGAAATGAAGCTTGGTGAGCTTCCAACACAAACCAATGCTCCACATGCGGGTTTCACATGCCACCAATTCCACATTCACAGACAACTTCCTAGCCAAAGCCGTTTTCAGATAGCCCTCAATACAAAGGCTCTAGGCGCAAATATTGGTGTGAGAGCTGATTCAATCAAGGAAACACTGCATGTTGGTGAAGCGCATATTGAAGAAGAATCAGCCGAGTGGTCCTTTTGGGAGAACAACTCCATTTGGCTCACTAACTTCACACACCATCAGGCTTCCAAGCAGCTCTCAAGGAAACTCAGTTTTCACACTCTAGGCTTAATGCCCTTTGAGTGCATTATGTAGGAATGAACCTGGTAGAGTATCCCACACAAACCAATGCTCCACATGCGGGTTTCACATGCTACAAACTCAAAATTCACAGATCAATGGAGCAGAATAGAAACACCAGATGGGAACCCACAGAAATACAGCCAAATAATCTTTGACAAAAAGACAAACGACAACCCAGGCAAATGGGAAGGTCTGTTCAATAAATGCTGTTGGGACAACTGGTTGATAGCCTGCAGAAACAAAAAGATAGACCCACATCTCTCACCATATACTAAGATCAAATCCAAATGGATAAAAGATTTAAACCTACATCCAGAAACCTTCACACTTTTGGAAGAAAATGTTGGAAACACACTGGAACACTTAGGGGTAGGCCCTCACTTCCTAAAAAAGACTCCAAATGCAGTAGAAATCAAGACCAAAATAAACAATTGGGACCTCATCAAACTAAGAAGCTTCTGTACAGCTAGAGAAACAATCAACAAAGTAAAAAGGCAACCCACAGAATGGGAGAAGATCTTTGCACACGACTTAGGTGATAGAGGGCTGATCTCCAGAATATACAAAGAGCTACAAAACAACCAAAATGTCAAAACAAACAAGCCACTCAAGAAATGGGCACGGGAAATGGGCAAACACTTCACAAAGGAACAAACCCAAATGGCAAATAAACATATGAAAAAATGCTCAAGTTCCCTGGCAATAAGGGAAATCCAAATTAAAACATCAATGAGGTACCACCTAACGCCAGTAAGACTGGCCCACATGAATAAAAGCACCAACAACACTTGTTGGCGAGGTTGCGGGGAAAAGGGAACCCTACTCCACTGCTGGTGGGGCTGCAGGCTGGTACAGCCTCTATGGAAATCAGTATGGAGAACATTCAAACAACTCAAATACAACATACCGTATGACCCGGCAATAGCACTCCTAGGAATATATCCAGAACACTTGTTTTATGAGAAACCAACATGCACTCCTATGCTCATAGCAGCACAATCAGTAATTGCAAAGACATGGAAGCAACCAAAATGCCCATCAACAGAGGATTGGATAAGAAAGCTATGGTTCATCTACTCCATGGAATACTACTCAGCTATTAAACAAAACAAAATGCAGTTCTTTGTGGTCAAATGGGCCAAACTGGAAACCATAATGCTAAGGGAAATGAGCCAATCCCAAAAGGTTAAATACCACATGTTTGCCTTAATTTAAGATGACACGATGTTATGTATAACAAGTTATGTTATGAATGTTATATGTTGTGTATAAACCTAAATTGAAATGTCAATGAGGTGGTCACAGAAGGTGGATAAGAAATCGCATTTACTTTTACCATATTGGTTACTCGTTACTATGTCAATTAATTCCATGGTGATGTAAATTTTTGCTGATGGTATGTTGGAGCTTTTAATTGATTGGGATGATAGACTGCTGGCTCTGTCTTCAGACCAGAGAGTGTATACCTAAGAAGCCGTTGAACTTATCTGGACAATAAGATGCTGGACTCTATGTTTGGTATAAGCTTGCAATGGAGGAATCTCAACTGAACTTGAACTGTGGTTATGCAACAAGGTGGAGGAATCCACCATGGTGGGAGGGGTTGGGGAGGGGTGGGGAGAATCCCAGTACCTATGAAACTGTGTCACATAATACAATGTAATTAATGAATTTAAAATAAAATTAAAAAAAAAAAAGAAGAATCAGCCGAATGGCTCTTGTGGGGGAACAACTCCATTTGGCTCACTAACTTCACACACCATCAGGCTTCCAAGCAGCTCTCAAGGAAACTCAGCTTTCACACTCTAGGCTTAATGCCCTTTGAGTGCATTATGCAGGAATGAACCTGTTAGAACATCCCACACAAACCAATGCTCCACATGCGGGTTTCACATGCTACAAACTCCACATTCACAGACAACTTCCTAGCCAAAGCCGTTTTCAGATAGCCCTCAATGCAAAGGCTCTAGGCGCTAATATTGGTGTGAGAGCTAATTCAATCAAGGAAACACTGCATGTTGGTGAAGCGCATATTGAAGAAGATTCAGCCGAGTGGTTCTTGTGGGAGAACAACTCCATTTGGCTCACTAACTTCACACACCATCAGGCTTCCAAGCAGCTCTCAAGGAAACTCAGTTTTCACACTCTAGGCTTAATGCCCTTTGAGTGCATTATGTAGGAATGAACCTGGTAGAGCATCCCACACAAACCAATGCTCCACATGCGGGTTTCACATGCCACCAACTCCTCATTCACAGACAACTTCAGCGCAAAAGCCGTTTTCAGATAGCCCTCAATACAAAGGCTCTAGGCGCAAATATTGGTGTGAGAGCTAATTCAATCAAGGAAACACTGCATGTTGGTGAAGCACATATTGAAGAAGAATCAGCCGAGTGGTTCCTGTGGGAGAACAACTCCATTTGGCTCACCAACTTCACACACCATCAGGCTTCCAAGCAGCTCTCAAGGAAACTCAGCTTTCACACTCTAGGCTTAATGCCCTTTGAGTGCCTAGGACTGAAATGAAGCTTGGTGAGCTTCCCACACAAACCAATGCTCCACATGCGGGTTTCACATGCCACCAACTCCACATTCACAGACAACTTCCTAGCAAAAGCCGTTTTCAGATAGCCCACAATAAGAAGGCTCTAGGCGCAAATATTGGTGTGAGAGCTAATTCAATCAAGCAAACACTGCATGTTGGTGAAGCGCATATTGAAGAAGAATCAGCCGAGTGGTTCTTGTGGGAGAACAACTCCATTTGGCTCACTAACTTCACACACCATCAGGCTTCCAAGCAGCTCTCAAGGAAACTCAGCTTTCACACTCTAGGCTTAATGCCCTTTGAGTGCATTATGTAGGAATGAACCTGGTAGAGCATCCCACACAATCCAATGCTCCACATGCGGGTTTCACATGCTACAAATTCCAAATTCACAGACAACTTCAGCGACAAAGCCGTTTTCAGATAGCCCTCAATGCAAAGGCTCTAGGCGCTAATATTGGTGTGAGAGCTAATTCAATCAAGGAAACACTGCATATTGGTGAAGCTCATATTGAAGAAGAATCAGCCGAGTGGTTCTTGTGGGAGAACAACTCCATTTGGCTCACTAACTTCACACACCATCAGGCTTCCAAGCAGCTCTCAAGGAAACTCAGCTTTCACACTCTAGGCTTAATGCCCTTTGAGTGCCTAAGACTGAAATGAAGCTTGGTGAGCTTCCCACACAAACCAATGCTCCACATGCGGGTTTCACATGCCACCAACTCCACATTCACAGACAACTTCAGCGCCAAAGCCGTTTTCAGATAGCCCTCAATGCAAAGGCTCTAGGCACAAATATTGGTGTGAGAGCTAATTCAATCAAGGAAACACTGCATGTTGGTGAAGCACATATTGAAGAAGAATCAGCCGAGTGGTTCTTGTGGGAGAACAACTCCATTTGGCTCACTAACTTCACACACCATCAGGCTTCCAAGCAGCTCTCAAGGAAACTCAGCTTTCACACTCTAGGCTTAATGCCCTTTGAGTGCATTATGTAGGAATGAACCTGGTAGAGCATCCCACACAAACCAATGCTCCACATGTGGGTTTCACATGCTACAAACTCCACATTCACAGACAACTTCCTAGCCAAGCCGTTTTCAGATAGCCCTCAATGCAAAGGCTCTAGGTGCAAATATTGGTGTGAGAGCTAATTCAATCAAGGAAACACTGCATGTTGGTGAAGCGCATATTGAAGAAGAATCAGCCGAGTGGTTCTTGTGGGAGAACAACTCCATTTGGCTCACTAAATTCACACACCATCAGGCTTCAAAGCAGCTCTCAAGGAAACTCAGTTTGCACACTCTAGGCTTAATGCCCTTTGAGTGCATTATGTAGGAATGAACCTGGTAGAGCATCCCACACAAACCAATGCTCCACATGTGGGTTTCACATGCCACCAACTACACATTCAAAGACAACATCCTAGCCAAAGCCGTTTTCAGATAGCCCTCAATACAAAGGCTCTAGGTGCAAATATTGGTGTGAGAGCTAATTCAATCAAGGAAACACTGCATGTTGGTGAAGCGCATATTGAAGAAGAATCAGCCGAGTGGTTCTTGTGGGAGAACAACTCCATTTGGCTCACTAACTTCACACACCATCAGGCTTCCAAGCAGCTCTCAAGGAAACTCAGTTTTCACACTCTAGGCTTAATGCCCTTTGAGTGCCTAGGACTGAAACGAAGCTTGGTGAGAGTTCCTCACAAACCAATGCTCCACATGCTGGTTTCACATGCCACCAACTCCACATTGCACAGACAACTTCAGCGCCAAAGCCGTTTTCAGATAGCTCTCAATACAAAGGCTCTAGGCGCAAATATAGGTGTGAGAGCTAATTCAATCAAGGCAACACTGCATGTTGGTGAAGCACATATTGAAGAAGAATTAGCCGAGTGGTTCCTGTGGGAGAACAACTCCATTTGGCTCACTAACTTCACACACCATCAGGCTTCCAAGCAGCTCTCAAGGAAACTCAGCTTTCACACTCTAGGCTTAATGCCCTTTGAGTGCCTAGGACTGAAATGAAGCTTGGTGAGCTTCCCACACAAACCAATGCTCCACAGGCGGGTTTCACATGCCACCAACTCCACATTCACAGACAACTTCCTAGCAAAAGCCGTTTTCAGATAGCCCACAATAAGAAGGCTCTAGGCGCAAATATTGGTGTGAGAGCTAATTCAATCAAGCAAACACTGCATGTTGGTGAAGCGCATATTGAAGAAGAATCAGCCGAGTGGTTCTTGTGGGAGAACAACTCCATTTGGCTCACTAATTTCACACACCATCAGGCTTCCAAGCAGCTCTCAAGGAAACTCAGTTTTCACATTCTAGGTTTAATGCCCTTTGATTGCATTATGTAGGAATGAACCTGGTAGAGCGTCCCACAAAAACCAATGCTCCACATGCGGGTTTCACATGCCACCAACTCCACATTCACAGACAACTTCCTAGCCAAAGCCGTTTTCAGATAGCCCTCAATACAAAGGCTCTAGGCACAAATATTGGTGTGAGAGCAAATTCAATCAAGGAAACACTGCATGTTGGTGAAGCGCATATTGAAGAAGAATCAGCCGAGTGGTTCTTGTGGGAGAACAAGTCCATTTGGCTCACTAACTTCACACACCATCAGGCTTCCAAGCAGCTCTCAAGGAAACTCAGCTTTCACACTCTAGGCTTAATGCCCTTTGAGTGCCTAGGACTGAAATGAAGCTTGGTGAGCGTCCCACACAAACCAATGCTCCACATGCAGGTTTCACATGCCACCATCTCCACATTCACAGACAACTTCAGCGCCAAAGCCGTTTTCAGATAGCCCTCAATACAAAGGCTCTAGGCGCAAATATTGGTGTGAGAGCTAATTCAATCAAGGAAACACTGCATGTTGGTGAAGCGCATATTGAAGAAGAAACAGCCGAGTGGTTCTTGTGGGAGAACAACTCCATTTGGCTCACTAACTTCACACACCATCAGGCTTCCAAGCAGCTCTCAAGGAAACTCAGCTTTCACACTCTAGGCTTAATGCCCTTTGAGTGCATTATGTAGGAATGAACCTGGTAGAGCATCCCAAAGTAACCAGTGCTCCACATGCGGGTTTCACGTGCCACCAACTCCACATTCACAGACAACTTCCTAGCCAAAGCCGTTTTCTGATAGCCCTCAATGCAAAGGCTCTAGGCGCAAATATTGGTGTGAGAGCTAATTCAATCAAGGAAACACTGCATGTTGGTGAAGCGCATATTGAAGAAGAATCAGCCGAGTGGTTCTTGTGGGAGAACAACTCCATTTGGCTCACTAACTTCACACACCATCAGGCTTCCAAGCAGCTCTCAAGGAAACTCAGTTTTCACACTCTAGGCTTAATGCCCTTTGAGTGCATTATCTAGGAATGAACCTATTAGAGCATCCCACACAAACCAATGCTCCACATGCGGGTTTCACATGCCACCAACTCCTCATTCACAGACAACTTCAGCGCAAAAGCCGTTTTCAGATAGCCCTCAATACAAAGGCTCTAGGCGCAAATATTGGTGTGAGAGCTGATTCAATCAAGGAAACACTGCATGTTGGTGAAGCGCATATTGAAGAAGAATCAGCCGAGTGGTTCTTGTGGGAGAACAACTCCATTTGGCTCACTAACGTCACGCACCATCAGGCTTCCAAGCAGCTCTCAAGGAAACTCAGTTTTCACACTCTAGGCTTAATGCCTTTGAGTGCATTATCTAGGAATGAACCTGGTAGAGCATCCCACACAAACCAATGCTGCACAGGTGGGTTTCACATGCCACCAACTACACATTCAAAGACAACATCCTAGCCAAAGCCGTTTTCAGATAGCCCTCAATACAAAGGCTCTAGGTGCAAATATTGGTGTGAGAGCTAATTCAATCAAGGAAACACTGCATGTTGGTGAAGCGCATATTGAAGAAGAATCAGCCGAGTGGTTCTTGTGGGAGAACAACTCCATTTGGCTCACTAACTTCACACACCATCAGGCTTCCAAGCAGCTCTCAAGGAAACTCAGTTTTCACACTCTAGGCTTAATGCCCTTTGAGTGCCTAGGACTGAAACGAATCTTGGTGAGAGTTCCTCACAAACCAATGCTCCACATGCTGGTTTCACATGCACCAACTCCACATTCACAGACAACTTCAGCGCCAAAGCCGTTTTCAGATAGCCCTCAATACAAAGGCTCTAGGCGCAAATATAGGTGTGAGAGCTATTCAATCAAGGCAACACTGCATGTTGGTGAAGCACATATTGAAGAAGAATTAGCCGAGTGGTTCCTGTGGGAGAACAACTCCATTTGGCTCACTAACTTCACACACCATCAGGCTTCCAAGCAGCTCTCAAGGAAACTCAGCTTTCACACTCTAGGCTTAATGCCCTTTGAGTGCCTAGGACTGAAATGAAGCTTGGTGAGCTTCCCACACAAACCAATGCTCCACAGGCGGGTTTCACATGCCACCAACTCCACATTCACAGACAACTTCCTAGCAAAAGCCGTTTTCAGATAGCCCACAATAAGAAGGCTCTAGGAGCAAATATTGGTGTGAGAGCTAATTCAATCAAGGCAACACTGCATGTTGGTGAAGCACATATTGAAGAAGAATCAGCCGAGTGGTTCTTGTGGGAGAACAACTCCATTTGGCTCACTAACTTCACACACCATCAGGCTTCCAAGCAGCTCTCAAGGAAACTCAGCTTTCACACTCTAGGCTTAATGCCCTTTGAGTGCATTATGTAGGAATGAACCTGGTAGAGCATCCCACACAAACGAATGCTCCACATGCGGTTTTCACATGCTACAAACTCCAAATTCACAGACAACTTCAGCGCCAAAGCCGTTTTCAGATAGCCCTCAAGGCAAAGGCTCTAGGCACAAATATTGGTGTGAGAGCTAATTCAATCAAGGAAACACTGCATGTTGGTGAAGCACATATTGAAGAAGAATCAGCTGAGTGGTTCTTGTGGGAGAACAACTCCATTTGGCTCACTAACTTCACACACCATCAGGCTTCCAAGCAGCTCTCAAGGAAACTCAGCTTTCACACTCTAGGCTTAATGCCCTTTGAGTGCCTAGGACTGAAATGAAGCTTGGTGAGCGTCCCACACACACGAAAGCTCCAAATGCGGGTTTCACTTGCCACCAACTGCACATTCACAGACAACTTCAGCGCCAAGCCATTTTCAGATAGCCCTCAATACAAAGGCTCTAGGCGCAAATATTGGTGTGAGAGCTAATTCAATCAAGGCAACACTGCATGTTGGTGAAGCACATATTGAAGAAGAATCAGCCGAGTGGTTCTTGTGGGAGAACAACTCCATTTGGCTCACTAACTTCACACACCATCAGGCTTCCAAGCAGCTCTCAAGGAAACTCAGCTTTCACACTCTAGGCTTAATGCCCTTTGAGTGCATTCTCTAGGAATGAACCTGGTAGAGCATCCCACACAAACCAATGCTCCACATGTGGGTTTCACATGCTACAAACTCCACATTCACAGACAACTTCCTAGCCAAGCCGTTTTCAGATAGCCCTCAATACAAAGGCTCTAGGTGCAAATATTGGTGTGAGAGCTAATTCAATCAAGGAAACACTGCATGTTGGTGAAGCGCATATTGAAGAAGAATCAGCCGAGTGGTTCTTGTGGGAGAACAACTCCATTTGGCTCACTAAATTCACACACCATCAGGCTTCAAAGCAGCTCTCAAGGAAACTCAGTTTGCACACTCTAGGCTTAATGCCCTTTGAGTGCATTATCTAGGAATGAACCTGTTAGAACATCCCACACAAACCAATGCTCCACATGCGGGTTTCACATGCTACAAACTCCACATTCACAGACAACTTCCTAGCCAAAGCCGTTTTCAGATAGCCCTCAATGCAAAGGCTCTAGGCGCTAATATTGGTGTGAGAGCTAATTCAATCAAGGAAACACTGCATGTTGGTGAAGCGCATATTGAAGAAGAATCAGCCGAGTGGTTCTTGTGGGAGAACAACTCCATTTGGCTCACTAACGTCACGCACCATCAGGCTTCCAAGCAGCTCTCAAGGAAACTCAGTTTTCACACTCTAGGCTTAATGCCCTTTGAGTGCCTAGGACTGAAACGAAGCTTGGTGAGCGTCCCTCACAAACCAATGCTCCACATGCTGGTTTCACATGCCACCAACTCCACATTCACAGACAACTTCAGCGCCAAAGCCGTTTTCAGATAGCCCTCAATGCAAAGGCTCTAGGCGCAAATATTGGTGTGAGAGCTAATTCAGTCAAGGAAACACAGCATGTTGGTGAAGCTCATATAGAAGAAGAATCAGCCGAGTGGTTCTTGTGGGAGAACAACTCCATTTGGCTCACTAACTTCACACACCATCAGGCTTCCAAACAGCTCTCAAGGAAACTCAGCTTTCACACTCTAGGCTTAATGCCCTTTGAGTGCCTAGGACTGAAAGGAAGCTTGGTGAGCGTCCCACACAAACCAATCCTCCACATGCAGGTTTCACATGCCACCAACTCCACATTCACAGACAACTTCCTAGCCAAATCCGTTTTCAGATAACCCTCAATACAAAGGCTCTAGGTGCAAATATTGGTGTGAGAGCTAATTCAATCAAGGAAACACTGCATGTTGGTGAAGCGCATATCGAAGAAGAATCAGCCGAGTGGTTCTTGTGGGAGAACAACTCCATTTGGCTCACTAACGTCACACACCATCAGGCTTCCAAGCAGCTCTCAAGGAAACTCAGCTTTCACACTCTAGGCTTAATGCCCTTTGAGTGCCTAGGACTGAAATGAAGCTTGGTGAGCTTCCCACACAAACCAATGCTCCACAGGCGGGTTTCACATGCCACCAACTCCACATTCACAGACAACTTCCTAGCAAAAGCCGTTTTCAGATAGCCCACAATAAGAAGGCTCTAGGCGCAAATATTGGTGTGAGAGCTAATTCAATCAAGCAAACACTGCATGTTGGTGAAGCGCATATTGAAGAAGAATCAGCCGAGTGGTTCTTGTGGGAGAACAACTCCATTTGGCTCACTAACTTCACACACCATCAGGCTTCCAAGCAGCTCTCAAGGAAACTCAGCTTTCACACTCTAGGCTTAATGCCCTTTGAGTGCATTATGTAGGAATGAACCTGGTAGAGCATCCCACACAATCCAATGCTCCTCATGCGGTTTTCACATGCTACAAACTCCAAATTCACAGACAACTTCAGCGCCAAAGCCGTTTTCAGATAGCCCTCAATGCAAAGGCTCTAGGCGCTAATATTGGTGTGAGAGCTAATTCAATCAAGGAAACACTGCATGTTGGTGAAGCACATATTGAAGAAGAATCAGCTGAGTGGTTCTTGTGGGAGAACAACTCCATTTGGCTCACTAACTTCACACACCATCAGGCTTCCAAGCAGCTCTCAAGGAAACTCAGCTTTCACACTCTAGGCTTAATGCCCTTTGAGTGCCTAGGACTGAAATGAAGCTTGGTGAGCGTCCCACACAAACCAATGCTCCACATGCGGGTTTCACATGCCACCAACTGCACATTCACAGACAACTTCAGCGCCAAGCCATTTTCAGATAGCCCTCAATACAAAGGCTCTAGGCGCAAATATTGGTGTGAGAGCTAATTCAATCAAGGCAACACTGCATGTTGGTGAAGCACATATTGAAGAAGAATCAGCCGAGTGGTTCTTGTGGGAGAACAACTCCATTTGGCTCACTAACTTCACACACCATCAGGCTTCCAAGCAGCTCTCAAGGAAACTCAGCTTTCACACTCTAGGCTTAATGCCCTTTGAGTGCATTCTCTAGGAATGAACCTGGTAGAGCATCCCACACAAACCAATGCTCCACATGTGGGTTTCACATGCTACAAACTCCACATTCACAGACAACTTCCTAGCCAAGCCGTTTTCAGATAGCCCTCAATACAAAGGCTCTAGGTGCAAATATTGCTGTACGAGCTAATTCAATCAAGGAAACACTGCATGTTGGTGAAGCGCATATTGAAGAAGAATCAGCCGAGTGGTTCTTGTGGGAGAACAACTCCATTTGGCTCACTAAATTCACACACCATCAGGCTTCAAAGCAGCTCTCAAGGAAACTCAGTTTGCACACTCTAGGCTTAATGCCCTTTGAGTGCATTATCTAGGAATGAACCTGTTAGAACATCCCACACAAACCAATGCTCCACATGCGGGTTTCACATGCTACAAACTCCACATTCACAGACAACTTCCTAGCCAAAGCCGTTTTCAGATAGCCCTCAATGCAAAGGCTCTAGGCGCTAATATTGGTGTGAGAGCTAATTCAATCAAGGAAACACTGCATGTTGGTGAAGCGCATATTGAAGAAGAATCAGCCGAGTGGTTCTTGTGGGAGAACAACTCCATTTGGCTCACTAACGTCACGCACCATCAGGCTTCCAAGCAGCTCTCAAGGAAACTCAGTTTTCACACTCTAGGCTTAATGCCCTTTGAGTGCCTAGGACTGAAACGAAGCTTGGTGAGCGTCCCTCACAAACCAATGCTCCACATGCTGGTTTCACATGCCACCAACTCCACATTCACAGACAACTTCAGAGCCAAAGCCGTTTTCAGATAGCCCTCAATACAAAGGCTCTAGCCGCAAATATTGGTGTGAGAGCTAATTCAGTCAAGGAAACACAGCATGTTGGTGAAGCTCATATTGAAGAAGAATCAGCCGAGTGGTTCTTGTGGGAGAACAACTCCATTTGGCTCACTAAATTCAAACACAATCAGGCTTCAAAGCAGCTCTCAAGGAAACTCAGTTTGCACACTCTAGGCTTAATGCCCTTTGAGTGCATTATCTAGGAATGAACCTATTAGAGCATCCCACACTAACCAATGCTCCACATAAGGGTTTCATATGCCACCAACTCCACATTCACAGACAACTTCAGAGCCAAAGCCGTTTTCAGATAGCCCTCAATACAAAGGCTCTAGCCGCAAATATTGGTGTGAGAGCTAATTCAATCAAGGAAACACTGCATGTTGGTGAAGCGCATATTGAAGAAGAATCAGCCGAGTGGTTCTTGTGGGAGAACAACTCCATTTGGCTCACTAACGTCACGCACCATCAGGCTTCCAAGCAGCTCTCAAGGAAACTCAGTTTTCACACTCTAGGCTTAATGCCCTTTGAGTGCCTAGGACTGAAACGAAGCTTGGTGAGCGTCCCTCACAAACCAATGCTCCACATGCTGGTTTCACATCCCACCAACACCACATTCACAGACAACTTCAGCGCCAAAGCCGTTTTCAGATAGCCCTCAATGCAAAGGCTCTAGGCGCAAATATTGGTGTGAGAGCTAATTCAGTCAAGGAAACACAGCATGTTGGTGAAGCTCATATTGAAGAAGAATCAGCCGAGTGGTTCTTGTGGGAGAACAACTCCATTTGGCTCACTAATTTCACACACCATCAGGCTTCCAAACAGCTCTCAAGGAAACTCAGCTTTCACACTCTAGGCTTAATGCCCTTTGAGTGCCTAGGACTGAAAGGAAGCTTGGTGAGCATCCCACACAAACCAATGCTCCACATGCAGGTTTCACATGCCACCAACTCCACATTCACAGACAACTTCCTAGCCAAATCCGTTTTCAGATAGCCCTCAATACAAAGGCTCTAGGTGCAAATATTGGTGTGAGAGCTAATTCAATCAAGGAAACACTGCATGTTGGTGAAGCACATATTGAAGAAGAATCAGCTGAGTGGTTCTTGTGGGAGAACAACTCCATTTGGCTCACTAACTTCACACACCATCAGGCTTCCAAGCAGCTCTCAAGGAAACTCAGCTTTCACACTCTAGGCTTAATGCCCTTTGAGTGCATTATGTAGGAATGAACCTGGTAGAGCATCCCACACAAACCAATGCTCCACATGTGGGTTTCACATGCTACAAACTCCACATTCACAGACAACTTCCTAGCCAAGCCGTTTTCAGATAGCCCTCAATGCAAAGGCTCTAGGTGCAAATATTGGTGTGAGAGCTAATTCAATCAAGGAAACACTGCATGTTGGTGAAGTGCATATTGAAGAAGATTCAGCCGAGTGGTTCTTGTGGGAGAACAACTCCATTTGGCTCACTAAATTCAAACACAATCAGGCTTCAAAGCAGCTCTCAAGGAAACTCAGTTTGCACACTCTAGGCTTAATGCCCTTTGAGTGCATTATCTAGGAATGAACCTATTAGAGCATCCCACACTAACTAATGCTCCACATAAGGGTTTCATATGCCACCAACTCCACATTCACAGACAACTTCAGAGCCAAAGCCGTTTTCAGATAGCCCTCAATACAAAGGCTCTAGCCGCAAATATTGGTGTGAGAGCTAATTCAATCAAGGAAACACTGCATGTTGGTGAAGCGCATATTGAAGAAGAATCAGCCGAGTGGTTCTTGTGGCAGAACAACTCCATTTGGCTCACTAACGTCACGCACCATCAGGCTTCCAAGCAGCTCTCAAGGAAACTCAGTTTTCACACTCTAGGCTTAATGCCCTTTGAGTGCCTAGGACTGAAACGAAGCTTGGTGAGCGTCCCTCACAAACCAATGCTCCACATGCTGGTTTCACATCCCACCAACACCACATTCACAGACAACTTCAGCGCCAAAGCCGTTTTCAGATAGCCCTCAATGCAAAGGCTCTAGGCGCAAATATTGGTGTGAGAGCTAATTCAGTCAAGGAAACACAGCATGTTGGTGAAGCTCATATTGAAGAAGAATCAGCCGAGTGGTTCTTGTGGGAGAACAACTCCATTTGGCTCACTAATTTCACACACCATCAGGTTTCCAAACAGCTCTCAAGGAAACTCAGCTTTCACACTCTAGGCTTAATGCCCTTTGAGTGCCTAGGACTGAAAGGAAGCTTGGTGAGCGTCCCACACAAACCAATGCTCCACATGCAGGTTTCACATGCCACCAACTCCACATTCACAGACAACTTCAGCGCAAAAGCCGTTTTCAGATAGCCCTCAATACAAAGGCTCTAGGCGCAAATATTGGTGTGAGAGCTAATTCAATCAAGCAAACACTGCATGTTGGTGAAGCGCATATTGAAGAAGAATTAGCCGAGTGGTTCTTGTGGGAGAACAACTCCATTTGGCTCACTAATTTCACACACCACCAGGCTTCCAAGCAGCTCTCAAGGAAACTCAGCTTTCACACTCTAGGCTTAATGCCCTTTGAGTGCATTCTCTAGGAATGAACCTGGTAGAGCATCCCACACAAACCAATGCTCCACATGCGGGTTTCACATGCTACAAACTCCACATTCACAGACAACTTCAGCGCCAAAGCCGTTTTCAGATAGCCCTCAATACAAAGGCTCTAGGCGCAAATATTGGTGTGAGAGCTAATTCAATCAAGGAAACACTGCATGTTGGTGAAGCGCATATTGAAGAAGAATCAGCCGAGTGGTTCTTGTGGGAGAACAACTCCATTTGGCTCACTAATTTCACACACCATCAGGCTTCCAAGCAGCTCTCAAGGAAACTCAGTTTTCACATTCTAGGTTTAATGCCCTTTGATTGCATTATGTAGGAATGAACCTGGTAGAGCGTCCCACACAAACCAATGCTCCACATGCGGGTTTCACATGCCACCAACTCCACATTCACAGACAACTTCCTAGCCAAAGCCGTTTTCAGATAGCCCTCAATACAAAGGCTCTAGGCACAAATATTGGTGTGAGAGCAAATTCAATCAAGGAAACACTGCATGTTGGTGAAGCGCATATTGAAGAAGAATCAGCCGAGTGGTTCTTGTGGGAGAACAAGTCCATTTGGCTCACTAACTTCACACACCATCAGGCTTCCAAGCAGCTCTCAAGGAAACTCAGCTTTCACACTCTAGGCTTAATGCCCTTTGAGTGCCTAGGACTGAAATGAAGCTTGGTGAGCGTCCCACACAAACCAATGCTCCACATGCAGGTTTCACATGCCACCATCTCCACATTCACAGACAACTTCAGCGCCAAAGCCGTTTTCAGATAGCCCTCAATACAAAGGCTCTAGGCGCAAATATTGGTGTGAGAGCTAATTCAATCAAGGAAACACTGCATGTTGGTGAAGCGCATATTGAAGAAGAAACAGCCGAGTGGTTCTTGTGGGAGAACAACTCCATTTGGCTCACTAACTTCACACACCATCAGGCTTCCAAGCAGCTCTCAAGGAAACTCAGCTTTCACACTCTAGGCTTAATGCCCTTTGAGTGCATTATGTAGGAATGAACCTGGTAGAGCATCCCAAAGTAACCAGTGCTCCACATGCGGGTTTCACGTGCCACCAACTCCACATTCACAGACAACTTCCTAGCCAAAGCCGTTTTCTGATAGCCCTCAATGCAAAGGCTCTAGGCGCAAATATTGGTGTGAGAGCTAATTCAATCAAGGAAACACTGCATGTTGGTGAAGCGCATATTGAAGAAGAATCAGCCGAGTGGTTCTTGTGGGAGAACAACTCCATTTGGCTCACTAACTTCACACACCATCAGGCTTCCAAGCAGCTCTCAAGGAAACTCAGTTTTCACACTCTAGGCTTAATGCCCTTTGAGTGCATTATCTAGGAATGAACCTATTAGAGCATCCCACACAAACCAATGCTCCACATGCGGGTTTCACATGCCACCAACTCCTCATTCACAGACAACTTCAGCGCAAAAGCCGTTTTCAGATAGCCCTCAATACAAAGGCTCTAGGCGCAAATATTGGTGTGAGAGCTGATTCAATCAAGGAAACACTGCATGTTGGTGAAGCGCATATTGAAGAAGAATCAGCCGAGTGGTTCTTGTGGGAGAACAACTCCATTTGGCTCACTAACGTCACGCACCATCAGGCTTCCAAGCAGCTCTCAAGGAAACTCAGTTTTCACACTCTAGGCTTAATGCCTTTGAGTGCATTATCTAGGAATGAACCTGGTAGAGCATCCCACACAAACCAATGCTGCACAGGTGGGTTTCACATGCCACCAACTACACATTCACATACAACTTCCTAGCAAAAGCCGTTTTCAGATAGCCCACAATAAGAAGGCTCTAGGCGCAAATATTGGTGTGAGAGCTAATTCAATCAAGCAAACACTGCATGTTGGTGAAGCGCATATTGAAGAAGAATCAGCCGAGTGGTTCTTGTGGGAGAACAACTCCATTTGGCTCACTAACTTCACACACCATCAGGCTTCCAAGCAGCTCTCAAGGAAACTCAGCTTTCACACTCTAGGCTTAATGCCCTTTGAGTGCATTATGTAGGAATGAACCTGGTAGAGCATCCCACACAATCCAATGCTCCTCATGCGGTTTTCACATGCTACAAACTCCAAATTCACAGACAACTTCAGCGCCAAAGCCGTTTTCAGATAGCCCTCAAGGCAAAGGCTCTAGGCACAAATATTGGTGTGAGAGCTAATTCAATCAAGGAAACACTGCATGTTGGTGAAGCACATATTGAAGAAGAATCAGCTGAGTGGTTCTTGTGGGAGAACAACTCCATTTGGCTCACTAACTTCACACACCATCAGGCTTCCAAGCAGCTCTCAAGGAAACTCAGCTTTCACACTCTAGGCTTAATGCCCTTTGAGTGCCTAGGACTGAAATGAAGCTTGGTGAGCGTCCCACACACACGAAAGCTCCAAATGCGGGTTTCACATGCCACCAACTGCACATTCACAGACAACTTCAGCGCCAAGCCATTTTCAGATAGCCCTCAATACAAAGGCTCTAGGCGCAAATATTGGTGTGAGAGCTAATTCAATCAAGGCAACACTGCATGTTGGTGAAGCACATATTGAAGAAGAATCAGCCGAGTGGTTCTTGTGGGAGAACAACTCCATTTGGCTCACTAACTTCACACACCATCAGGCTTCCAAGCAGCTCTCAAGGAAACTCAGCTTTCACACTCTAGGCTTAATGCCCTTTGAGTGCATTCTCTAGGAATGAACCTGGTAGAGCATCCCACACAAACCAATGCTCCACATGTGGGTTTCACATGCTACAAACTCCACATTCACAGACAACTTCCTAGCCAAGCCGTTTTCAGATAACCCTCAATACAAAGGCTCTAGGTGCAAATATTGCTGTACGAGCTAATTCAATCAAGGAAACACTGCATGTTGGTGAAGCGCATATTGAAGAAGAATCAGCCGAGTGGTTCTTGTGGGAGAACAACTCCATTTGGCTCACTAAATTCACACACCATCAGGCTTCAAAGCAGCTCTCAAGGAAACTCAGTTTGCACACTCTAGGCTTAATGCCCTTTGAGTGCATTATCTAGGAATGAACCTGTTAGAACATCCCACACAAACCAATGCTCCACATGCGGGTTTCACATGCTACAAACTCCACATTCACAGACAACTTCAGCGCCAAAGCCGTTTTCAGATAGCCCTCAATGCAAAGGCTCTAGGCGCTAATATTGGTGTGAGAGCTAATTCAATCAAGGAAACACTGCATGTTGGTGAAGCGCATATTGAAGAAGAATCAGCCGAGTGGTTCTTGTGGGAGAACAACTCCATTTGGCTCACTAACGTCACGCACCATCAGGCTTCCAAGCAGCTCTCAAGGAAACTCAGTTTTCACACTCTAGGCTTAATGCCCTTTGAGTGCCTAGGACTGAAACGAAGCTTGGTGAGCGTCCCTCACAAACCAATGCTCCACATGCTGGTTTCACATGCCTCCAACTCCACATTCACAGACAACTTCAGCGCCAAAGCCGTTTTCAGATAGCCCTCAATGCAAAGGCTCTAGGCGCAAATATTGGTGTGAGAGCTAATTCAGTCAAGGAAACACAGCATGTTGGTGAAGCTCATATAGAAGAAGAATCAGCCGAGTGGTTCTTGTGGGAGAACAACTCCATTTGGCTCACTAACTTCACACACCATCAGGCTTCCAAACAGCTCTCAAGGAAACTCAGCTTTCACACTCTAGGCTTAATGCCCTTTGAGTGCCTAGGACTGAAAGGAACCTTAGTGAGCGTCCCACACAAACCAATGCTCCACATGCAGGTTTCACATGCCACCAACTCCACATTCACAGACAACTTCCTAGCCAAATCCGTTTTCAGATAACCCTCAATACAAAGGCTCTAGGCGCAAATATTGGTGTGAGAGCTAATTCAATCAAGGAAACACTGCATGTTGGTGAAGCGCATATTGAAGAAGAATCAGCCGAGTGGTTCTTGTGGGAGAACAACTCCATTTGGCTCACTAACTTCACACACCATCAGGCTTCCAAGCAGCTCTCAAGGAAACTCAGCTTTCACACTCTAGGCTTAATGCCCTTTGAGTGCCTAGGACTGAAATGAAGCTTGGTGAGCTTCCCACACAAACCAATGCTCCACAGGCGGGTGTCACATGCCACCAACTCCACATTCACAGACAACTTCCTAGCAAAAGCCGTTTTCAGATAGCCCACAATAAGAAGGCTCTAGGCGCAAATATTGGTGTGAGAGCTAATTCAATCAAGCAAACACTGCATGTTGGTGAAGCGCATATTGAAGAAGAATCAGCCGAGTGGTTCTTGTGGGAGAACAACTCCATTTGGCTCACTAACTTCACACACCATCAGGCTTCCAAGCAGCTCTCAAGGAAACTCAGCTTTCACACTCTAGGCTTAATGCCCTTTGAGTGCATTCTCTAGGAATGAACCTGGTAGAGCATCCCACACAAACCAATGCTCCACATGTGGGTTTCACATGCTACAAACTCCACATTCACAGACAACTTCCTAGCCAAAGCCGTTTTCAGATAGCCCTCAATGCAAAGGCTCTAGGCGCTAATATTGGTGTGAGAGCTAATTCAATCAAGGAAACACTGCATGTTGGTGAAGCGCATATTGAAGAAGAATCAGCCGAGTGGTTCTTGTGGGAGAACAACTCCATTTGGCTCACTAACGTCACGCACCATCAGGCTTCCAAGCAGCTCTCAAGGAAACTCAGTTTTCACACTCTAGGCTTAATGCCCTTTGAGTGCCTAGGACTGAAACGAAGCTTGGTGAGCGTCCCTCACAAACCAATGCTCCACATGCTGGTTTCACATGCCACCAACTCCACATTCACAGACAACTTCAGAGCCAAAGCCGTTTTCAGATAGCCCTCAATACAAAGGCTCTAGCCGCAAATATTGGTGTGAGAGCTAATTCAGTCAAGGAAACACAGCATGTTGGTGAAGCTCATATTGAAGAAGAATCAGCCGAGTGGTTCTTGTGGGAGAACAACTCCATTTGGCTCACTAAATTCAAACACAATCAGGCTTCAAAGCAGCTCTCAAGGAAACTCAGTTTGCACACTCTAGGCTTAATGCCCTTTGAGTGCATTATCTAGGAATGAACCTATTAGAGCATCCCACACTAACCAATGCTCCACATAAGGGTTTCATATGCCACCAACTCCACATTCACAGACAACTTCAGAGCCAAAGCCGTTTTCAGATAGCCCTCAATACAAAGGCTCTAGCCGCAAATATTGGTGTGAGAGCTAATTCAATCAAGGAAACACTGCATGTTGGTGAAGCGCATATTGAAGAAGAATCAGCCGAGTGGTTCTTGTGGGAGAACAACTCCATTTGGCTCACTAACGTCACGCACCATCAGGCTTCCAAGCAGCTCTCAAGGAAACTCAGTTTTCACACTCTAGGCTTAATGCCCTTTGAGTGCCTAGGACTGAAACGAAGCTTGGTGAGCGTCCCTCACAAACCAATGCTCCACATGCTGGTTTCACATCCCACCAACACCACATTCACAGACAACTTCAGCGCCAAAGCCGTTTTCAGATAGCCCTCAATGCAAAGGCTCTAGGCGCAAATATTGGTGTGAGAGCTAATTCAGTCAAGGAAACACAGCATGTTGGTGAAGCTCATATTGAAGAAGAATCAGCCGAGTGGTTCTTGTGGGAGAACAACTCCATTTGGCTCACTAATTTCACACACCATCAGGCTTCCAAACAGCTCTCAAGGAAACTCAGCTTTCACACTCTAGGCTTAATGCCCTTTGAGTGCCTAGGACTGAAAGGAAGCTTGGTGAGCATCCCACACAAACCAATGCTCCACATGCAGGTTTCACATGCCACCAACTCCACATTCACAGACAACTTCCTAGCCAAATCCGTTTTCAGATAGCCCTCAATACAAAGGCTCTAGGTGCAAATATTGGTGTGAGAGCTAATTCAATCAAGGAAACACTGCATGTTGGTGAAGCACATATTGAAGAAGAATCAGCCGAGTGGTTCTTGTGGGAGAACAACTCCATTTGGCTCACTAACTTCACACACCATCAGGCTTCCAAGCAGCTCTCAAGGAAACTCAGCTTTCACACTCTAGGCTTAATGCCCTTTGAGTGCATTATGTAGGAATGAACCTGGTAGAGCATCCCACACAAACCAATGCTCCACATGTGGGTTTCACATGCTACAAACTCCACATTCACAGACAACTTCCTAGCCAAGCCGTTTTCAGATAGCCCTCAATGCAAAGGCTCTAGGTGCAAATATTGGTGTGAGAGCTAATTCAATCAAGGAAACACTGCATGTTGGTGAAGTGCATATTGAAGAAGATTCAGCCGAGTGGTTCTTGTGGGAGAACAACTCCATTTGGCTCACTAAATTCAAACACAATCAGGCTTCAAAGCAGCTCTCAAGGAAACTCAGTTTGCACACTCTAGGCTTAATGCCCTTTGAGTGCATTATCTAGGAATGAACCTATTAGAGCATCCCACACTAACTAATGCTCCACATAAGGGTTTCATATGCCACCAACTCCACATTCACAGACAACTTCAGAGCCAAAGCCGTTTTCAGATAGCCCTCAATACAAAGGCTCTAGCCGCAAATATTGGTGTGAGAGCTAATTCAATCAAGGAAACACTGCATGTTGGTGAAGTGCATATTGAAGAAGAATCAGCCGAGTGGTTCTTGTGGCAGAACAACTCCATTTGGCTCACTAACGTCACGCACCATCAGGCTTCCAAGCAGCTCTCAAGGAAACTCAGTTTTCACACTCTAGGCTTAATGCCCTTTGAGTGCCTAGGACTGAAACGAAGCTTGGTGAGCGTCCCTCACAAACCAATGCTCCACATGCTGGTTTCACATCCCACCAACACCACATTCACAGACAACTTCAGCGCCAAAGCCGTTTTCAGATAGCCCTCAATGCAAAGGTTCTAGGCGCAAATATTGGTGTGAGAGCTAATTCAGTCAAGGAAACACAGCATGTTGGTGAAGCTCATATTGAAGAAGAATCAGCCGAGTGGTTCTTGTGGGAGAACAACTCCATTTGGCTCACTAATTTCACACACCATCAGGTTTCCAAACAGCTCTCAAGGAAACTCAGCTTTCACACTCTAGGCTTAATGCCCTTTGAGTGCCTAGGACTGAAAGGAAGCTTGGTGAGCGTCCCACACAAACCAATGCTCCACATGCAGGTTTCACATGCCACCAACTCCACATTCACAGACAACTTCCTAGCCAAATCCGTTTTCAGATAGCCCTCAATACAAAGGCTCTAGGCGCAAATATTGGTGTGAGAACTAATTCAATCAAGGAAACACTGCATGTTGGTGAAGCGCATATTGAAGAAGAATTAGCCGAGTGGTTCTTGTGGGAGAACAACTCCATTTGGCTCACTAATTTCACACACCACCAGGCTTCCAAGCAGCTCTCAAGGAAACTCAGCTTTCACACTCTAGGCTTAATGCCCTTTGAGTGCATTCTCTAGGAATGAACCTGGTAGAGCATCCCACACAAACCAATGCTCCACATGCGGGTTTCACATGCTACAAACTCCACATTCACAGACAACTTCAGCGCCAAAGCCGTTTTCAGATAGCCCTCAATACAAAGGCTCTAGGCGCAAATATTGGTGTGAGAGCTAATTCAATCAAGGAAACACTGCATGTTGGTGAAGCGCATATTGAAGAAGAATCAGCCGAGTGGTTCTTGTGGGAGAACAACTCCATTTGGCTCACTAATTTCACACACCATCAGGCTTCCAAGCAGCTCTCAAGGAAACTCAGTTTTCACATTCTAGGTTTAATGCCCTTTGATTGCATTATGTAGGAATGAACCTGGTAGAGCGTCCCACACAAACCAATGCTCCACATGCGGGTTTCACATGCCACCAACTCCACATTCACAGACAACTTCCTAGCCAAAGCCGTTTTCAGATAGCCCTCAATACAAAGGCTCTAGGCACAAATATTGGTGTGAGAGCAAATTCAATCAAGGAAACACTGCATGTTGGTGAAGCGCATATTGAAGAAGAATCAGCCGAGTGGTTCTTGTGGGAGAACAAGTCCATTTGGCTCACTAACTTCACACACCATCAGGCTTCCAAGCAGCTCTCAAGGAAACTCAGCTTTCACACTCTAGGCTTAATGCCCTTTGAGTGCCTAGGACTGAAATGAAGCTTGGTGAGCGTCCCACACAAACCAATGCTCCACATGCAGGTTTCACATGCCACCATCTCCACATTCACAGACAACTTCAGCGCCAAAGCCGTTTTCAGATAGCCCTCAATACAAAGGCTCTAGGCGCAAATATTGGTGTGAGAGCTAATTCAATCAAGGAAACACTGCATGTTGGTGAAGCGCATATTGAAGAAGAAACAGCCGAGTGGTTCTTGTGGGAGAACAACTCCATTTGGCTCACTAACTTCACACACCATCAGGCTTCCAAGCAGCTCTCAAGGAAACTCAGCTTTCACACTCTAGGCTTAATGCCCTTTGAGTGCATTATGTAGGAATGAACCTGGTAGAGCATCCCAAAGTAACCAGTGCTCCACATGCGGGTTTCACGTGCCACCAACTCCACATTCACAGACAACTTCCTAGCCAAAGCCGTTTTCTGATAGCCCTCAATGCAAAGGCTCTAGGCGCAAATATTGGTGTGAGAGCTAATTCAATCAAGGAAACACTGCATGTTGGTGAAGCGCATATTGAAGAAGAATCAGCCGAGTGGTTCTTGTGGGAGAACAACTCCATTTGGCTCACTAACTTCACACACCATCAGGCTTCCAAGCAGCTCTCAAGGAAACTCAGTTTTCACACTCTAGGCTTAATGCCCTTTGAGTGCATTATCTAGGAATGAACCTATTAGAGCATCCCACACAAACCAATGCTCCACATGCGGGTTTCACATGCCACCAACTCCTCATTCACAGACAACTTCAGCGCAAAAGCCGTTTTCAGATAGCCCTCAATACAAAGGCTCTAGGCGCAAATATTGGTGTGAGAGCTGATTCAATCAAGGAAACACTGCATGTTGGTGAAGCGCATATTGAAGAAGAATCAGCCGAGTGGTTCTTGTGGGAGAACAACTCCATTTGGCTCACTAACGTCACGCACCATCAGGCTTCCAAGCAGCTCTCAAGGAAACTCAGTTTTCACACTCTAGGCTTAATGCCTTTGAGTGCATTATCTAGGAATGAACCTGGTAGAGCATCCCACACAAACCAATGCTGCACAGGTGGGTTTCACATGCCACCAACTACACATTCACATACAACTTCCTAGCAAAAGCCGTTTTCAGATAGCCCACAATAAGAAGGCTCTAGGCGCAAATATTGGTGTGAGAGCTAATTCAATCAAGCAAACACTGCATGTTGGTGAAGCGCATATTGAAGAAGAATCAGCTGAGTGGTTCTTGTGGGAGAACAACTCCATTTGGCTCACTAACTTCACACACCATCAGGCTTCCAAGCAGCTCTCAAGGAAACTCAGCTTTCACACTCTAGGCTTAATGCCCTTTGAGTGCATTATGTAGGAATGAACCTGGTAGAGCATCCCACACAATCCAATGCTCCTCATGCGGTTTTCACATGCTACAAACTCCAAATTCACAGACAACTTCAGCGCCAAAGCCGTTTTCAGATAGCCCTCAAGGCAAAGGCTCTAGGCACAAATATTGGTGTGAGAGCTAATTCAATCAAGGAAACACTGCATGTTGGTGAAGCACATATTGAAGAAGAATCAGCTGAGTGGTTCTTGTGGGAGAACAACTCCATTTGGCTCACTAACTTCACACACCATCAGGCTTCCAAGCAGCTCTCAAGGAAACTCAGCTTTCACACTCTAGGCTTAATGCCCTTTGAGTGCCTAGGACTGAAATGAAGCTTGGTGAGCGTCCCACACACACGAAAGCTCCAAATGCGGGTTTCACATGCCACCAACTGCACATTCACAAACAACTTCAGCGCCAAGCCATTTTCAGATAGCCCTCAATACAAAGGCTCTAGGCGCAAATATTGGTGTGAGAGCTAATTCAATCAAGGCAACACTGCATGTTGGTGAAGCACATATTGAAGAAGAATCAGCCGAGTGGTTCTTGTGGGAGAACAACTCCATTTGGCTCACTAACTTCACACACCATCAGGCTTCCAAGCAGCTCTCAAGGAAACTCAGCTTTCACACTCTAGGCTTAATGCCCTTTGAGTGCATTCTCTAGGAATGAACCTGGTAGAGCATCCCACACAAACCAATGCTCCACATGTGGGTTTCACATGCTACAAACTCCACATTCACAGACAACTTCCTAGCCAAGCCGTTTTCAGATAGCCCTCAATACAAAGGCTCTAGGTGCAAATATTGCTGTACGAGCTAATTCAATCAAGGAAACACTGCATGTTGGTGAAGCGCATATTGAAGAAGAATCAGCCGAGTGGTTCTTGTGGGAGAACAACTCCATTTGGCTCACTAAATTCACACACCATCAGGCTTCAAAGCAGCTCTCAAGGAAACTCAGTTTGCACACTCTAGGCTTAATGCCCTTTGAGTGCATTATCTAGGAATGAACCTGTTAGAACATCCCACACAAACCAATGCTCCACATGCGGGTTTCACATGCTACAAACTCCACATTCACAGACAACTTCAGCGCCAAAGCCGTTTTCAGATAGCCCTCAATGCAAAGGCTCTAGGCGCTAATATTGGTGTGAGAGCTAATTCAATCAAGGAAACACTGCATGTTGGTGAAGCGCATATTGAAGAAGAATCAGCCGAGTGGTTCTTGTGGGAGAACAACTCCATTTGGCTCACTAACGTCACGCACCATCAGGCTTCCAAGCAGCTCTCAAGGAAACTCAGTTTTCACACTCTAGGCTTAATGCCCTTTGAGTGCCTAGGACTGAAACGAAGCTTGGTGAGCGTCCCTCACAAACCAATGCTCCACATGCTGGTTTCACATGCCTCCAACTCCACATTCACAGACAACTTCAGCGCCAAAGCCGTTTTCAGATAGCCCTCAATGCAAAGGCTCTAGGCGCAAATATTGGTGTGAGAGCTAATTCAGTCAAGGAAACACAGCATGTTGGTGAAGCTCATATAGAAGAAGAATCAGCCGAGTGGTTCTTGTGGGAGAACAACTCCATTTGGCTCACTAACTTCACACACCATCAGGCTTCCAAACAGCTCTCAAGGAAACTCAGCTTTCACACTCTAGGCTTAATGCCCTTTGAGTGCCTAGGACTGAAAGGAAGCTTGGTGAGCGTCCCACACAAACCAATGCTCCACATGCAGGTTTCACATGCCATCAACTCCACATTCACAGACAACTTCCTAGCCAAATCCGTTTTCAGATAACCCTCAATACAAAGGCTCTAGGCGCAAATATTGGTGTGAGAGCTAATTCAATCAAGGAAACACTGCATGTTGGTGAAGCGCATATTGAAGAAGAATCAGCCGAGTGGTTCTTGTGGGAGAACAACTCCATTTGGCTCACTAACTTCACACACCATCAGGCTTCCAAGCAGCTCTCAAGGAAACTCAGCTTTCACACTCTAGGCTTAATGCCCTTTGAGTGCCTAGGACTGAAATGAAGCTTGGTGAGCTTCCCACACAAACCAATGCTCCACAGGCGGGTGTCACATGCCACCAACTCCACATTCACAGACAACTTCCTAGCAAAAGCCGTTTTCAGATAGCCCACAATAAGAAGGCTCTAGGCGCAAATATTGGTGTGAGAGCTAATTCAATCAAGCAAACACTGCATGTTGGTGAAGCGCATATTGAAGAAGAATCAGCCGAGTGGTTCTTGTGGGAGAACAACTCCATTTGGCTCACTAACTTCACACACCATCAGGCTTCAAAGCAGCTCTCAAGGAAACTCAGCTTTCACACTCTAGGCTTAATGCCCTTTGAGTGCATTATGTAGGAATGAACCTGGTAGAGCATCCCACACAATCCAATGCTCCTCATGCGGTTTTCACATGCTACAAACTCCAAATTCACAGACAACTTCAGCGCCAAAGCCGTTTTCAGATAGCCCTCAAGGCAAAGGCTCTAGGCACAAATATTGGTGTGAGAGCTAATTCAATCAAGGAAACACTGCATGTTGGTGAAGCACATATTGAAGAAGAATCAGCTGAGTGGTTCTTGTGGGAGAACAACTCCATTTGGCTCACTAACTTCACACACCATCAGGCTTCCAAGCAGCTCTCAAGGAAACTCAGCTTTCACACTCTAGGCTTAATGCCCTTTGAGTGCATTATGTAGGAATGAACCTGGTAGAGCATCCCACACAATCCAATGCTCCTCATGCGGTTTTCACATGCTACAAACTCCAAATTCACAGACAACTTCAGCGCCAAAGCCGTTTTCAGATAGCCCTCAAGGCAAAGGCTCTAGGCACAAATATTGGTGTGAGAGCTAATTCAATCAAGGAAACACTGCATGTTGGTGAAGCACATATTGAAGAAGAATCAGCTGAGTGGTTCTTGTGGGAGAACAACTCCATTTGGCTCACTAACTTCACACACCATCAGGCTTCCAAGCAGCTCTCAAGGAAACTCAGCTTTCACACTCTAGGCTTAATGCCCTTTGAGTGCCTAGGACTGAAATGAAGCTTGGTGAGCGTCCCACACACACGAAAGCTCCAAATGCGGGTTTCACATGCCACCAACTGCACATTCACAGACAACTTCAGCGCCAAGCCATTTTCAGATAGCCCTCAATACAAAGGCTCTAGGCGCAAATATTGGTGTGAGAGCTAATTCAATCAAGGCAACACTGCATGTTGGTGAAGCACATATTGAAGAAGAATCAGCCGAGTGGTTCTTGTGGGAGAACAACTCCATTTGGCTCACTAACTTCACACACCATCAGGCTTCCAAGCAGCTCTCAAGGAAACTCAGCTTTCACACTCTAGGCTTAATGCCCTTTGAGTGCATTCTCTAGGAATGAACCTGGTAGAGCATCCCACACAAACCAATGCTCCACATGTGGGTTTCACATGCTACAAACTCCACATTCACAGACAACTTCCTAGCCAAGCCGTTTTCAGATAGCCCTCAATACAAAGGCTCTAGGTGCAAATATTGCTGTACGAGCTAATTCAATCAAGGAAACACTGCATGTTGGTGAAGCGCATATTGAAGAAGAATCAGCCGAGTGGTTCTTGTGGGAGAACAACTCCATTTGGCTCACTAAATTCACACACCATCAGGCTTCAAAGCAGCTCTCAAGGAAACTCAGTTTGCACACTCTAGGCTTAATGCCCTTTGAGTGCATTATCTAGGAATGAACCTGTTAGAACATCCCACACAAACCAATGCTCCACATGCGGGTTTCACATGCTACAAACTCCACATTCACAGACAACTTCCTAGCCAAAGCCGTTTTCAGATAGCCCTCAATGCAAAGGCTCTAGGCGCTAATATTGGTGTGAGAGCTAATTCAATCAAGGAAACACTGCATGTTGGTGAAGCGCATATTGAAGAAGAATCAGCCGAGTGGTTCTTGTGGGAGAACAACTCCATTTGGCTCACTAACGTCACGCACCATCAGGCTTCCAAGCAGCTCTCAAGGAAACTCAGTTTTCACACTCTAGGCTTAATGCCCTTTGAGTGCCTAGGACTGAAACGAAGCTTGGTGAGCGTCCCTCACAAACCAATGCTCCACATGCTGGTTTCACATGCCACCAACTCCACATTCACAGACAACTTCAGCGCCAAAGCCGTTTTCAGATAGCCCTCAATGCAAAGGCTCTAGGCGCAAATATTGGTGTGAGAGCTAATTCAGTCAAGGAAACACAGCATGTTGGTGAAGCTCATATAGAAGAAGAATCAGCCGAGTGGTTCTTGTGGGAGAACAACTCCATTTGGCTCACTAACTTCACACACCATCAGGCTTCCAAACAGCTCTCAAGGAAACTCAGCTTTCACACTCTAGGCTTAATGCCCTTTGAGTGCCTAGGACTGAAATGAAGCTTGGTGAGCGTCACACACAAACCAATGCTCCACATGCAGGTTTCACATGCCACCAACTCCACATTCACAGACAACTTCCTAGCCAAATCCGTTTTCAGATAACCCTCAATACAAAGGCTCTAGTCGCAAATATTGGTGTGAGAGCTAATTCAATCAAGGAAACACTGCATGTTGGTGAAGCGCATATTGAAGAAGAATCAGCCGAGTGGTTCTTGTGGGAGAACAACTCCATTTGGCTCACTAATTTCACACACCATCAGGCTTCCAAGCAGCTCTCAAGGAAACTCAGCTTTCACACTCTAGGCTTAATGCCCTTTGAGTGCATTCTCTAGGAATGAACCTGGTAGAGCATCCCACACAAACCAATGCTCCACATGCGGGTTTCACATGCTACAAACTCCACATTCACAGACAACTTCAGCGCCAAGCCATTTTCAGATAGCCCTCAATGCAAAGGCTCTAGGCGCAAATATTGGTGTGAGAGCTAATTCAATCAAGGAAACACTGCATGTTGGTGAAGCGCATATTGAAGAAGAATCAGCCGAGTGGTTCTTGTGGGAGAACAACTCCATTTGGCTCACTAATTTCACACACCATCAGGCTTCCAAGCAGCTCTCAAGGAAACTCAGCTTTCACACTCTAGGCTTAATGCCCTTTGAGTGCATTATGTAGGAATGAACCTAGTAGAGCATCCTTAAGTAACCAGTGCTCCACATGCGGGTTTCACGTGCTACAAACTCCAAATTCACAGACAACTTCCTAGCCAAAGCCGTTTTCTGATAGGCCTCAATGCAAAGGCTCTAGGTGCAAATATTGGTGTGAGAGCTAATTCAATCAAGGAAACACTGCATGTTGGTGAAGCGCATATTGAAGAAGAATCAGCCGAGTGGTTCTTGTGGGAGAACAACTCCATTTGGCTCACTAACTTCACACACCATCAGGCTTCCAAGCAGCTCTCAAGGAAACTCAGCTTTCACGCACTAGGCTTAATGGCCTTTGAGTGCATTATGTAGGAATGAACCTATTAGAGCGTCCCACACAAACCAATGCTCCACATGCGGGTTTCAATGCCACCAACTCCACATTCACAGACAATTTCCCAGCCAAATCCGTTTTCAGACAGCCCTCAATACAAAGGCTCTAGGCGCAAATATTGGTGTGAGAGCTAATTCAATCAAGGCAACACTGCATGTTGGTGAAGCACATATTGAAGAAGAATCAGCCGAGTGGTTCTTGTGGGAGAACAACTCCATTTGGCTCACTAACTTCACACACCATCAGGCTGACAGGCAGCTCTCAAGCAAACTCAGATTTCGCACATTATGTTTAAGGCTATTTGAGTGCATTGTCCTGAAATGCAGCTTGGTGAGCATCCCACACAAACAGGGTTCCACAGGTGGGTTTTACATACCACCAACTCCACTTTCAGAAAACACTTCACCACCAAAGCCGTTTTCAGCTAGCCAGAAATACAAAGGCTCTAGACTCAAATGTTGCTGTAAGAGCGAATTATATCAAGCAACACTGCATGTTACTGACTTGCATATGGAAGAAGAATCAGTCAAGTGGTTCTTGTGCGAGAACAACTCCATTTGGCTCACTGACTTCACACACAATCAGGCTGACAGGCAGCTCTCAAGCAAACTCAGATTTCGCAGACTATGCTTATGCCGTTTGAGTGCATTGTCCTGAAATGCAGCTTGGTGAGCATCCCACACAAACAACGGCTCCACAGGCGGGTTTCACATGCCACTAACTCCACATTCAGAAAATACTTCAGCGCCAAAGCCGTTTTCAGCTAGCCCGAAATACAAAGGCTCTAGACGCAAATGTGGCTGTCAGAGCTAATTCCATCAAGCAACACTGCATGTTGCTGAATTGCATATTGAAGAAGAATCAGCCGAGTGGTTCTTGTGGGAGAACAACTCCATTTGGCTCACTGACTTCACACACCATCAGGCTGACAGGCAGCTCTCAAGCAAACTCAGATTTCGCACATTTTGTTTAATGCTATTTGAGTGCATTGTCCTGAAATGCAGCTTGGTGAGCATCCCACACAAACAAAGGCTCATCAGGAGGGTTTCACATGCCACCAACTCCACATTCAGAAAATACTTCAGCGCCAAAGCCGTTTTCAGCTAGCATGAAATACAAAGGCTCTAGACGCAAATGTTGCGGTAAGAACTAATTCCATCAAGCAACACGGCATGATGCTGAATTGCATATTGAAGAAGAATCAGCCGAGTGGTTCTTGTGGGAGAACAACTCCATTTGGCTCACTGACTTCACACACCATCAGGCTGACAGGCAGATCTCACGGAAACTCAGATTTCGCACATCATGCTTAATGCCATTTGAGTGCATTGTCCTGAAATGCAGCTTGGTGAGCATCCCACACAAACGAAGGCTCAAGATGCGAGTTTCACATGCCACCAACTCCACATTCAGAAAACACTTCAGTGGGAAAGCCGTTTTCAGCTAGCCCTGAAGACAAAGACTCTAGATGCGAATTTTGTGTCAGAGCTAATTCCATCAAGCAACACTGCATGTTGCTGAATTGCATATTGAAGAAGAATCAGCCGAGTGGTTCTTGTGTGAGAACAACTCCATTTGGCTCACTGACTTCACACACCATCAGGCTTCCAAGCAGCTCTCAAGGAAACTCAGCTTTCACACTCTAGGCTTAATGCCCTTTGATTGCATTATCGAGGACTGAAATGAAGCTTGGTGAGCTTCCCACACAAACCAATGCTCCACATGCGGGTTTCACATGCCACCAACTCCACACTCTCAGAAAACTTCAGCGCAAAAGCCGTTTTCAGATAGCCCTCAATAGAAGGGCTCTAAGCGCAAATATTGGTGTGAGATCTAATTCAATCAAGGAAACACTGCATGTTGGTGAAGCGCATATTGAAGAAGAAACAGCCGAGTGGTTCTTGTGGGAGAACAACTCCATTTGGCTCACTAACTTCACACACCATCAGGCTTCCAAGCAGCTCTCAAGGAAACTCAGTTTTCACACTCTAGGCTTAATGCCCTTTGAGTGCATTCTCTAGGAATGAACCTGGTAGAGCATCCCACACAAACCAATGCTCCACATGCGGGTTTCACATGCTACAAACTCCACATTCACAGACAACTTCAGCGCCAAGCCATTTTCAGATAGCCCTCAATGCAAAGGCTCTAGGCGCAAATATTGGTGTGAGAGCTAATTCAATCAAGGAAACACTGCATGTTGGTGAAGCGCATATTGAAGAAGAATCAGCCGAGTGGTTCTTGTGGGAGAACAACTCCATTTGGCTCACTAATTTCACACACCATCAGGCTTCCAAGCAGCTCTCAAGGAAACTCAGCTTTCACACTCTAGGCTTAATGCCCTTTGATTGCATTATCGAGGACTGAAATGAAGCTTGGTGAGCTTCCCACACAAACCAATGCTCCACATGCGGGTTTCACATGCCACCAACTCCACACTCTCAGAAAACTTCAGCGCAAAAGCCGTTTTCAGATAGCCCTCAATAGAAGGGCTCTAAGCGCAAATATTGGTGTGAGATCTAATTCAATCAAGGAAACACTGCATGTTGGTGAAGCGCATATTGAAGAAGAAACAGCCGAGTGGTTCTTGTGGGAGAACAACTCCATTTGGCTCACTAACTTCACACACCATCAGGCTTCCAAGCAGCTCTCAAGGAAACTCAGCTTTCACACTCTAGGCTTAATGCCCTTTGAGTGCATTATGTAGGAATGAACCTGGTAGAGCATCCCAAACTAACCAGTGCTACACATGCGGGTTTCACATGCTACAAACTCCAAATTCACAGACAACTTCAGTCGCCAAAGCCGTTTTCTGATAGCCCTCAATGCAAAGGCTCTAGGTGCAAATATTGGTGTGAGAGCTAATTCAATCAAGGAAACACTGCATGTTGGTGAAGCACATATTGAAGAAGAATCAGCCGAGTGGTTCTTGTGGGAGAACAACTCCATTTGGCTCACTAACTTCACACACCATCATGCTTCCAAGCAGCTCTCAAGGAAACTCAGCTTTCACACTCTAGGCTTAATGCCCTGTGAGTGCATTATGTAGGAATGAACCTATTAGAGCATCCCACACAAACCAATGCTCCACATGCGGGTTTCAATGCCACCGACTCCACATTCACAGACAATTTCCTAGCCAAATCGGTTTCCAGATAGCCCTCAATACAAAGGCTCTAGTCGCAAATATTGGTGTGAGAGCTAATTCAATCAAGGAAACACTGCATGTTGGTGAAGCACATATTGAAGAAGAATCAGCCGAGTGGTTCTTGTGGGAGAACAACTCCATTTGGCTCACTGACTTCACACACCATCAGGCTTACAAGCAGCTCTCAAGGAAACTCAGATTTCGCACATTATGTTTAATGTTATTTGAGTGCATTGTCCTGAAATGCAGCTTGGTGAGCATCCCACACAAACGAAGGCTCCACAGGCGGGTTTCACATGCCACCAACTCCACATTCAGAAAATACTTCAGCGCCAAAGACCTTTTCAGCTAGCCAGAAATACAAAGGCTCTAGACGCAAATGTTGCTGTAAGAGCTAATTCCATCAAGCAACACTGCATGTTGCTGAATTGCATATTGAAGAAGAATCAGCCGAGTGGTTCTTGTGGGAGAACAACTCCATTTGGCTCACTGACTTCACACACCATCAGGCTGACAGGCAGCTCTCAAGCAAATTCAGATTTCGCACATTATGTTTAATGCCATTTGAGTGCATTGTCCTGAAATGCAGCTTGGTGAGCATCCAAAACAAACAGGGTTCCACAGGTGGGTTTCAAATGCCACCAACTCCACATTCAGAAAATACTTCAGCGCCAAAGCCCTTTTCAGCTAGCCAGAAATACAAAGGCTCTAGACGCAAATGTTGCTGTAAGAGCTAATTTCATCAAGCAACACTGCATGTTGCTGAATTGCATATTGAAGAAGAATCAGCCGAGTGGTTCTTGTGCGAGAACAACTCCATTTGGCTTACTGACTTCACACACCATCAGGCTGACAGGCAGCTCTCAAGGAAACTCAGATTTCGCAAATCATGCTTAATGCCGTTTGAGTGCATTGTCCTGAAATGCAGCTTGGTGAGCATCCCACACAAGCGACGTCTCCACAGGCGGGTTTCACATGCCACCAACTCCACATTCAGAAAATACTTCAGCGCCAAAGCCGTTTTCAGCTAGCCCGAAATACAAAGGCTCTAGACGCAAATGTTGCTGTAAGAGCTAATTCCATCAAGCAACACTGCATGGTGCTGAATTGCATATTGAAGAAGAATCAGCCGAGTGGTTCTTGTGGGAGAACAACTCCATTTGGCTCACTGACTTCATACACCATCAGGCTGACAGGCAGCTCAAGCAAACTACGTGCTTATGCACTATGCTTAATGCCATTAGATTGCATTGTCCTGAAATGCAGCTTGGTGAGCATCCCACACAAACAGGGTTCCACAGGCGGCTTTCACATGCCACCAACTCCACATTCAGTAACCACTTCAGCGCCAAAGCCCTTTTCAGCTAAAACGAAATACATAGATTCCAGACGCAAATGTTGCTGTAAGAGCTAATTCCATCAAGCAGCATTGCATGTTGCTGAATTGCATATTGAAGAAGAATCAGCCAAGTGGTTCTTGTGGGAGAACAACTCCATTTGGCTCACTGAGTTCACACACCATCAGACTGACAGGCAGCTCTCAAGCAAACGACGTGTTCACACACTATGCTTAATGTCGTTTGAGTGTATTGTCCTGAAATGCAGCTTGGTGAGCATTCCACACAAACAAAAGCTCCAGATGCGAGTTTCACATGAAACTAACTCCACATTCAGAAAACACTTCAGTGGGAAAGGCCTTTTCAGCTAGCCCTAAAGGCAAAGGCTCTAGAAGCGAATGTTGCTGTCAGAGCTAATTCCATCAAGCAACAATGCATGTTGCTGAATTGCATATTGAAGAAGAATCAGCCGAGTGGTTCTTGTGGGAGAACAACTCCATTTGGCTTACTGACTTCACACACCATCAGCCTGACAGGCAGCTCTCAAGGAAACTCAGATTTCGCAAATCATGCTTAATGCCGTTTGAGTGCATTGTCCTGAAATGCAGCTTGGTGAGCATCCCACACAAATGAAGTCTCCACAGGCGGGTTTCACATGCCACCAACTCCACATTCAGAAAATACTTCAGCGCCAAATCCCTTTTCAGCTAGCCCGAAATACAAAGGCTCTAGACGCAAATGTTGCTGGAAGAGCTAATTCCATCAAGCAACACTGCATGTTGCTGAATTGCATATTGAAGAAGACTCAGCCGAGTGGTTCTTGTGGGAGAACAACTCCATTTGGCTCACTGACTTCACACACCATCAGGCTGACAGGCAGCTCAAGCAAACTACATGCTCATGCACTATGCTTAATGCCATTAGAGTGCATTGTCCTGAAATGCAGTTTGGTGAGCATCCCACACAAACGAAGTCTCCACAGGTGGGTTTCACATGCCACCAACTCCACATTCAGTAACCACTTCAGCGCCAAACCCGTTTACAGCTAGCCAGAAATACAAAGGCTCTAGACGCAAATGTTGCTGTAAAAGATAATTCCATCAAGCAACACTGCATGTTGCTGAATTGCACATTGAAGAAGAATCAGCTGAGTGGTTCTTGTGGGAGAACAACTCCATTTGGCTCACTGACTTCACACACCATCAGGCTGACAGGCAGCTCTCAAGCAAACTCAGATTTCGCACATTATGTTTAATGCTATTTGAGTGCATTGTCATGAAATGCAGCTTGGTGAGCATCCCATACAAACAAAGGCCCACAGGAGGATTTCACATGCCACCAACTCCACATTCAGAAACCACTTCAGCGCCAAAGCCCTTTCAGCTAGCCCGAAATACCAAGGCTCTAGACGCAAATGATGCTGGAAGAGCTAATTCTATGAAGCAACACTGCATGTTGCTGAATTGCATATTGAAGAAGAATCAGCCGAGTGGTTCTTGTGCGAGAACTACTCCATTTGGCTCACTGACTTCACACACCATCAGGCTGACAGGAAACTTTGAAGCAAACTCAGATTTCGCACATTATGTTTAATGATATTTGAGTGCATTTTCCTGAAATGCAGCTTGGTGAGCATCCCACACAAACGAAGGCTGCACAGGCGGCTTTCACATGGCACCAACTCCACATTCAGTAACCACTTCAGCGCCAGTGCCGTTTTCACCTAGCCTGAAATACAAAGGCTCTAGACGCAAATGTTGCTGGAAGAGCTAATTCCATCAAGCAACACTGCATGTTGCTGAATTGCATATTGAACAAGAATCAGCCGAGTGGTTCTTGTGTGAGAACAACTTCATTTGGCTCACTGACTTCACACACCATTAGTCTGACATGCAGCTCTCAAGCAAACTCAGATTTCGCACATTATGTTTAATTCCATTTGAGTGCATTGTCCTGAAATGCAGCTTGGTGAGCATCCCACACAAACAGGGTTCCACAGGTGGGTTTTACATACCACCAACTCCACATTCAGAAACCACTTCAGCACCAAAGCCCTTTTCAGCTAGCTCTAAAGACAAAGGCTCTAGATGCAAATGTTGCTGTAAGAGCTAATTCCATCACGCAACACGGCATGTTGCTGAATTGCATATTGAAGAAGAATCAGCCGAGTGGTTCTTGTGGGAGAACAACTCTATTTGGCTCACTGACTTCACACACCATCAGGCTGACAGGCAGCCCTCAAGCAAACTACGTTCTCATGCACTATGCTTAATGCCGTTTGAGTGCATTGTCCTGAAATGCAGCTTGGTGAGCATCCCACACAAACAGGGTTCCACAGGCGGGTTTCACATGCCACCGATTCCACATTCAGAAACCACTTCAGCGCCAAAGCCCTTTTCAGGTAGCACGAAATACAAAGGCTCTAGACGCAAATGTTGCTGGAAGAGCTAATTCCATCAAGCAACACTGCATTTTGCTGAATTGCATATTGAAGAAGAATCAGCTGAGTGGTTCTTTTTTTTTTTTAAGATTTATTCATTTTATTACAGCCAGATATACACAGAGCAGGAGAGACAGAGTAGAAGATCTTCCATCCGATGATTCACTCCCCAAGTGAGCCGCAACGGGCCGGAGCGCGCCAACCCGAACCCGGGAACCAGGAACCTCTTCCGGGTCGCCCAAGCGGGTGCAGGGTCCCAATGCATTGGGTCGTCCTCAACTGCTTTCCCAGGCCACAAGCAGGGAGCTGGATTGGAAGTGGAGCTGCCGGGATTAGAACCGGCACCCATGTGGGATCGCGAAGGCTTTCAAGGCAAGGACTTTAGCCGCTAGGCCACGCCTCCGGGCCCAGCCGAGTGGTTCTTGTAAGAGAAAAACTTCAATTTTCTCACTGACTTCACACACCATAAGGCTGACAGGCAGCTCAAGCAAACTACGTACTCATGCACTATGCTTAATGCCGTTTGAGTGCATTGTCCTGAAATGCAGCTTGGTGAGCATCCCACACAAACGAAGGCTCCACAGGCGGGTTTCACATGCCACCAACTCCACATTCAGAAACCACTTCAGTGCCAATGCCGTTTTCACCTAGCCCGAAATACAAAGGCTCTAGACGCAAATGTTGCTGTAAGAGCTACTTCCATCAAGCAACATTACATGTTGCTGAATTGCATATTGAAGAAGAATCAGCCGAGTGGTTCTTGTGGGAGAACAACTCCATTTGGCTCACTGACTTCACATACCATCAGGCTGACAGGCAGCTCTAAAGCAAACTATGGGTTCACATACTATGCTTAATGCAGTTGGAGTGCATTGTCCTGAAATGCAGCTTGGTGAGCATCCCACACAAACGAAGGCTCCACAGGCGGGTTTCACATGCCACCAACTCCACATTCAGAAACACTTCAGCGCCAAAGCCCTTTTCAGCTAGCCCGAAATAAAAAGGCTCTGGACGCAAATGTTGCTGGAAGAGCTAATTCCATCAAGCAACACTGCATGTTGCTCAATTGCATATTGAAGAAGAATCAGCCGAGTGGTTCTTGTTCGAGAACAACTCCATTTGGCTCCCTGACTTCACACACCATCAGGCTGACAGGCAGCTCTCAAGCAAACGACGTGTTCACACATTATGTTTAATGCTATTAGAGTGCATTGTCCTGAAATGCAGCTTGGTGAGCATCCCACACAAACAGGGCTCCACAGGCGGGTTTTCCATACCACCAACTCCACATTCAGAAAACACTTCAGCGCCAAGGCCGTTTTCAGCTAGCCAGAAATACAAACGCTCTACACGCAAATGTTGCTGTCAGAGCTAATTCCATCAAGCAACACTGCATGTTGCTGAATTGCATATTGAAGAAGAATCAGCCAAGTGTTTCTTGTGCGAGAACAACTCCATTTGGCTCACTGACTTCACACACCATCAGGCTGACAGGCCGCTCTCAAGGAAACTCACATTTCGCACATCATGCTTAATACCGTTTGAGTGCATTGTCCTGAAATGCAGCTTGGTGAGCATCCCACACAAGCGAAGTCTCCACAGGTGGGTTTCACATACCACCAACTCCACTTTCAGAAAATACTTCAGCGCCAAAGCCGTTTTCAGCTAGCCCGAAATACAAAGGCTCTAGACGCAAATGTTGCTGTAAGAGTTAATTCCATCAAGCAACACTGCATGTTGCTGAATTGCATATTGAAGAAGAATCAGCCGAGTGGTTCTTGTGTGAGAACAACTCCATTTGGCTCACTGACTTCACACACCATCAGCCTGACAGGCAGCTCTCAATCAAACTATGGGTTCACACACTATGCTTAATGCCGTTTGAGTGCATTGTCCTGAATTGCAGCTTGGTGAGCATCCCACACAAACGAAAGCTCCAGAGGCGAGTTTCACATGCCACCAAATCCACATTCAGTAACCACTTCAGCGCCAAAGCCCTTTTCAGCTAGCCCTAAAGGCAAAGGCTCTAGACGCGAATGTTGTTGTAAGAGCGAATTCCATCAAGCAACACTGCATGTTGCTAAAGTGCATATTGAAGAAGAATCAGCCGAGTGGTTCTTTTTTTTTTTAAGATTTATTCATTTTATGACAGCCAGATATACACAGAGCAGGATAGACAGAGTAGAAGATCTTCCATCCGATGATTCACTCCCCAAGTGAGCCGCAACGGGCCGGTGCGCGCCAAGGTGAAGCTGGGAACCAGGAACCTCTTCCGGGTCCCCCACACGGGTGCAGGGTCCCAATGCATTGGGCCGTCCTCAACTGCTTTCCCAGGCCACAAGCAGGGAGCTGGATGGGAAGTGGAGCTGCCGGGATTAGAACCGGCTCCCATGTGGGATCGCGAAGGCTTTCAAGGCGAGGACTTTAGCCGCTAGCCCACGCCCCCGGGCCCAGCCGAACGGTTCTTGTGGGAGAACAACTCCATTTGGCTCACTGACTTCACACACCATAAGGCTGACAGGCAGCTCAAGCAAACTACATGCTCATGCACTATGCTTAATGCCGTTTGAGTTCATTGTCCTGAAATGCAGCTTGGTGAGCATCCCACACAAACGAAGGCTCCACAGGCGGGTTTCACATGATACCAACTCCACATTCAGTAACCACTTCAGCGCCAAAGCCGTTTTTAGCTAGCCCGAAATACAAAGGCTCTAGACGCAAATGTTGCTGTCAGAGCTACTTCCATCAATCAACACTGCATGTTGCTGAATTGCATATTGAAGAAGAATCAGCCGAGTGGTTCTTGTGCGAGAACAACTCCATTTGGATCACTGACTTCACACACCATCAGGCTGACAAGCAGCTCTCAATCAAACTATGGGTTCACACACTATGCTTAATGCAGTTGGAGTGCATTGTCCTGAAATGCAGCTTGGTGAGCATTACACACAAACGAAGGCTCCACAGGCGTCTTTCACATGCCACCAACTCCACATTCAGAAAACACTTCAGAGCCACAGCCCTTTTCAGCTTGCTCGAAAGACAAAGGCTGTAGACGCAAATGTTGCTGTAAGAGCTAATTCCATCAAGCAACACTGCATGTTGCTGAATTGCATATTGAAGAAGAATCAGCCGAGTGGTTCTTGTCTGAGAACAACTCCATTTGGCTCACTGAATTCACACACCATCAGGCTGACAGGAAGCTTTCAAGCAAACTCAGATTTTGCACCTTATGTTTAATGCCATTTGAGTGCATTGTCCTGAAATGCAGCTTGGTGAGCATCCCACACAAACAGGGTTCCCCAGGTGGGTTTCACATACCACCAACTCCACATTCAGAAACCACTTCAACGCCTAAGCCCTTTTCAGCTAGCCAGAAATAAAAAAGCTCTAGACGCAAATGTTGCTGTAAGAACTAATTCCATCAAGCAACACTGCATGTTGCTGAATTGCATATTGAAGAAGAATCAGCCGAGTGGTTCTTGTGTGAGAACAGCTCCATTTGGCTCACTGACTTCACACACCATCAGGCTGACAGGCAGCTCTCAAGCAAACTCAGATTTCACATATCATACTTAAAGCCGTTTGAGTGCATTGTCCTGAAATGCAATTTGGTGAGCATCCCACACAAAGGACGTCTCCAGAGGCGACTTTCGCATGCCACCAACTCCACATTCAGAAACCACTTCAGCGCCAAAGCCCTTTTCAGCTACCCCAAAAGACAAAGCTCTAGACGCAAATGTTGCTGTAACAGCTAAGTATATCAAGCAACACTGCATGTTGCTGAATTGCATATTGAAGAAGACTCAGCCGAGTGGTTCTTGTGGGAGAACAACTCCATTTGGCTCACTGACTTCACACACCATAAGGCTGACAGGCAGCTCTCAAGCAAACTCAAATTCCGCACACTATGCTTAATGAAGTTTGAGTGCATTGTCCTGAAATGCAGCTTGGTGAGCATCCCACACAAACGAAGGCTCCACAGGCGGGTCTCTCATGCCACCAACTCCACATTCAGTAACCACTTCAGCGCCAAAGCCCTTTTCAGCTAGCCCGAAATACAAAGGCTCTAGACGTAAATGTTGCTGTAGGAGCTAATTCCATCAAGCAACACTGCATGTTGCTGAATTGCATATTGAACAAGAATCAGCCGAGTGGTTCTTGTGGGAGAACAACTCCATTTGGCTCACTGACTTCACACACCATCAGGCTGACAGGCAGCTCTCAAGCAAACTATGGGTTCACGCACTATGTTTAATGCCGTTTGAGTGCATTGTCCTGAAATGCAGCTTGGTGAGCATTACACACAAACGAAGGCTCCACAGGCGTCTTTCACATGCCACCAACTCCACATTCAGAAAACACTTCAGAGCCACAGCCCTTTTCAGCTTGCTCGAAAGACAAAGGCTGTAGACGCAAATGTTGCTGTAAGAGCTAATTCCATCAAGCAACACTGCATGTTGCTGAATTGCATATTGAAGAAGAATCAGCCGAGTGGTTCTTGTCTGAGAACAACTCCATTTGGCTCACTGAATTCACACACCATCAGGCTGACAGGAAGCTTTCAAGCAAACTCAGATTTTGCACCTTATGTTTAATGCCATTTGAGTGCATTGTCCTGAAATGCAGCTTGGTGAGCATCCCACACAAACAGGGTTCCCCAGGTGGGTTTCACATACCACCAACTCCACATTCAGAAACCACTTCAACGCCTAAGCCCTTTTCAGCTAGCCAGAAATAAAAAAGCTCTAGACGCAAATGTTGCTGTAAGAACTAATTCCATCAAGCAACACTGCATGTTGCTGAATTGCATATTGAAGAAGAATCAGCCGAGTGGTTCTTGTGTGAGAACAGCTCCATTTGGCTCACTGACTTCACACACCATCAGGCTGACAGGCAGCTCTCAAGCAAACTCAGATTTCACATATCATACTTAAAGCCGTTTGAGTGCATTGTCCTGAAATGCAATTTGGTGAGCATCCCACACAAAGGACGTCTCCAGAGGCGACTTTCGCATGCCACCAACTCCACATTCAGAAACCACTTCAGCGCCAAAGCCCTTTTCAGCTACCCCAAAAGACAAAGCTCTAGACGCAAATGATGCTGTAACAGCTAAGTATATCAAGCAACACTGCATGTTGCTGAATTGCATATTGAAGAAGACTCAGCCGAGTGGTTCTTGTGGGAGAACAACTCCATTTGGCTCACTGACTTCACACACCATAAGGCTGACAGGCAGCTCTCAAGCAAACTCAAATTCCGCACACTATGCTTAATGAAGTTTGAGTGCATTGTCCTGAAATGCAGCTTGGTGAGCATCCCACACAAACAAGGGCTCCACAGGCGGGTCTCTCATGCCACCAACTCCACATTCAGTAACCACTTCAGCGCCAAAGCCCTTTTCAGCTAGCCCGAAATACAAAGGCTCTAGACGTAAATGTTGCTGTAGGAGCTAATTCCATCAAGCAACACTGCATGTTGCTGAATTGCATATTGAACAAGAATCAGCCGAGTGGTTCTTGTGGGAGAACAACTCCATTTGGCTCACTGACTTCACACACCATCAGGCTGACAGGCAGCTCTCAAGCAAACTATGGGTTCACGCACTATGTTTAATGCCGTTTGAGTGCATTGTCCTGAAATGCAACTTGGTGAGCATTACACACAAACGAAGGCTCCACAGGCGGCTTTCACATGCCACCAACTCCACATTCAGAAAACACTTCAGAGCCACAGCCCTTTTCAGCTTGCTCGAAAGACAAAGGCTGTAGACGCAAATGTTGCTGTAAGAGCTAATTCCATCAAGCAACACTGCATGTTGCTGAATTGCATATTGAAGAAGAATCAGCCGAGTGGTTCTTGTCTGAGAACAACTCCATTTGGCTCACTGAATTCACACACCATCAGGCTGACAGGAAGCTTTCAAGCAAACTCAGATTTTGCACCTTATGTTTAATGCAATTTGAGTGCATTGTCCTGAAATGCAGCTTGGTGAGCATCCCACACAAACAGGGTTCCCCAGGTGGGTTTCACATACCACCAACTCCACATTCAGAAACCACTTCAACGCCTAAGCCCTTTTCAGCTAGCCAGAAATAAAAAAGCTCTAGACGCAAATGTTGCTGTAAGAACTAATTCCATCAAGCAACACTGCATGTTGCTGAATTGCATATTGAAGAAGAATCAGCCGAGTGGTTCTTGTGTGAGAACAGCTCCATTTGGCTCACTGACTTCACACACCATCAGGCTGACAGGCAGCTCTCAAGCAAACTCAGATTTCACATATCATACTTAAAGCCGTTTGAGTGCATTGTCCTGAAATGCAGCTTGGTGAGCATCCCACACAAAGGACGTCTCCAGAGGCGACTTTCGCATGCCACCAACTCCACATTCAGAAAACACTTCAGCGCCAAAGCCCTTTTCAGCTACCCCAAAAGACAAAGCTCTAGACGCAAATGATGCTGTAACAGCTAAGTATATCAAGCAACACTGCATGTTGCTGAATTGCATATTGAAGAAGACTCAGCCGAGTGGTTCTTGTGGGAGAACAACTCCATTTGGCTCACTGACTTCACACACCATAAGGCTGACAGGCAGCTCTCAAGCAAACTCAAATTCCGCACACTATGCTTAATGAAGTTTGAGTGCATTGTCCTGAAATGCAGCTTGGTGAGCATCCCACACAAACAAGGGCTCCACAGGCGGGTCTCTCATGCCACCAACTCCACATTCAGTAACCACTTCAGCGCCAAAGCCCTTTTCAGCTAGCCCGAAATACAAAGGCTCTAGACGTAAATGTTGCTGTAGGAGCTAATTCCATCAAGCAACACTGCATGTTGCTGAATTGCATATTGAAGAAGAATCAGCCGAGTGGTTCTTGTGGGAGAACAACTCCATTTGGCTCACTGACTTCACACACCATCAGGCTGACAGCCAGCTCTCAAGCAAACTATGGGTTCACGCACTATGTTTAATTCCGTTTGAGTGCATTGTCCTGAAATGCAGCTTGGTGAGCATCCCACACAAACAGGGTTCCACAGGTGGGTTTCACATGCCACCAACTCCACACTCAGAAAACACTTCAGTGCCAAAGCCCTTTTCAGCTAGACAGAAAGAAAAAGTCTCTAGACGCAAATGTTGCTGTAGGAGCTAATTCCATCAAGCAACACTGCATGTTGCTGAATTGCATATTGAAGAAGAATCAGCCGAGTGGTTCTTGTGTGAGAACAACTCCATTTGGCTCACTGATTTCACACACCATCAGGCTGACAGGCAGCTCTCAAGCAATCTACGTGCTCATGCACTATGCTTAATGTTGTTTGAGTTCATTGTCCTGAAATTCAGCTTGGTGAGCATCCCACACAAATGAAGTCTCCAAAAGCGGGTTTCACATGCCACCAACTCCACATCCAGAAACCATTACAACGCCAAAGCCCTTTTCAGCTAGCCAGAAAGACAAAGGATCTAGACGCAAATGTGGCTGTTAGAGCTAATTGCATCAAGCAACACTGCATGTTGCTGAATTGCATATTGAAGAAGAATCAGCCGAGTGGTTCTTGTGGGAGAAAAACTCCATTTGGCTCACTGATTTCACACACCATCAGGCTGACAGGCAGCTCTCAAGCAATCTACGTGCTCATGCACTATGCTTAATGTTCTTTGAGTGCATTGTCCTGAAATGCACCTTGGTGAGCATCCCACACATACAAAGGCTCCCCAGGCAGGTTTCACATGCCACCAACTCCACATTCAGTAAACACTTCAGCGCCAAAGCCGTTTTCATCTACCCCTAAAGACAAAGGCTCTAGACGCACATGTTGCTGTAAGAGCTAATTGTGTCAAGCAACACTGCATGTTGCTGTATTGCATATGGAAGAAGAATCAGCCGAACGGTTCTTGTGGGAGAACAACTCCATTTGGCTCACTGACTTCACAAACCATCAGGCTGACAGCCAGCTTTCTATCAACCCTAGATTTTGCATATTTTGCTCAATGCCGTTTGAGTGCATTGTCCTGAAATGCAGCTTGGTGAGCATCCCACACAAACGAAGGGTCCACAGGCGGGTTTCACATGCCACCAACTCCACATTCAGAAACCACTTCAGCGCCAAAGCTGTTTTCAGCTAGCCCGAAAGACAAAGGCTCTAGACTCAAATGTTGCTGTCAGAGCTAATTCCATCAAGCAACAAGGCATGTTGCTGAATTGCATATTGAAGAAAAACCAACCGAGGGTTCTTGTGTGAGAACAACTCCATTTGGCTCACTGACTTCACACACCATCAGGCTGACAGGCAGCTCTCAAGCAAACTATGGGTTCACGCACTATGTTTAATGCTGTTTGAGTGCATTGTCCTGAAATGCAGCTTGGTGAGCATCCCACACACACAGGGTTCCACAGGTGGGTTTCACATACCACCAACTCCACATTCAGGAACCACTTCAGCGCCAAAGCCCTTTTCAGCTAGCCAGAACGACAAAGGCTCTAGACGCAAATGTTGCTGTAAGAGTTAATTCCATCAAGCAACACTGCATGTTGCTGACTTGCATATGGAAAAAGAATCAGCTGAGTGGTTCTTGTGGGAGAACAACTCCATTTGGCTCACTGACTTCACACACCATCAGGCTGACAGGCACCTCGAGCAAAGTACGTGCTCATGAACTATGCTTAATGCCATTAGAGTGCATTGTCCTGAAATGCAGCTTGGTGAGCATCCCACACAAATGAAGGCTCCACAGGCGGGTTTCACATGCCACCAACTCCACATTCAGTAAACACTTCAGCGCCAAAGCCGTTTTCAGCTTGCCCAAAATACAAAGACTCTAGACGCAAATGTTGAAGGAAGAGTTAATTCCATCAAGCAACACTGCATGTTGCTGAATTGCATATTGAAGAAGACTCAGCCGAGTGATTCTTGTGTGAGAACAACTCCATTTGGCTCACTGACTTCACACACCATCAGGCCGACAGGCAGCTCTCAAGCAAACTCAGATTTCGCACATTGTGTTTAATGCCATTAGAGTGCATTGTGCTGAAATCCAGGTTGGTGAGCATCCAACACAAATGAAGGCTCCACAGGTGGGTTTCTCATACTACTAACTCCACATTCAGAAACCACTTCAGCGCCAAAACCCTTTTCAGCTAGCCAGAAAGACAAAGGCTCTACACGCAAATGTTCCTGGAAGAGCTAATTCCATCAAGCAACACTGCATGTAGCTGAATTGCATATTGAAGAAGAATCAGCCGAGTGGTTCTTGTGCGAGAACAACTCCATTTGGCTCACTGACTTCACACACCATCAGGCTGACAGGCAGCTCTCAAGCAAACTCAGATTTCGCACACTAAGCTTAATGCAGTTTGAGTGCATTGTCCTGAAATGCAGCTTGGTGAGTATCCCACACAAACAACGGCTCCACAGGCGGCTTTCACATGCCACCACCTCCACATTCAGAAAACACTTCAGCGCCAAAGCCCTTTTCAGCTAGCGAGAAATAAAAAGGCTCTAGACGCAAATGTTGCTGGGCGAGCTAATTCCATCAAGCAGCACGGCATGTTGCTGAATTGCATATTGAAGAGGAATCTGCCAAGTGTTCTTGTGGGAGAACAACTTCATTTGGCTCACTGACTTCACACACCCTCAGGCTGACAGGCAGCTTTCAAGCAAACTCAGATTTTGCAATTTATGTCTAATGCCATTTGAGTGCATTGTCCTGAAATGCAGCTTGGTGAGCATCCCACACAAACAGGGTTCCACAGGCGGGTTTCACATACCACCAACCCTACTTTCAGAAAACACTTCAGCGCCAAAGCTATTTTCACCTAGCCAGAAATACAGAGGCTCTAGACACATATGTTGCTGTAAGAGTTAATTCCATCAAGCAATACTGCATGTTGCTGAATTGCATATTGAAGAACAATCAGCCGAGTGGTTCTTGTGTGAGAACAACTCCATTTGGCTCACTGACTTCACACACCGTCAGGCTGACAGGCAGTTCTCAAGCACGGTATGTGTTCACACACTATGCCTAATGCCGTTAGAGTGCATTGTCCTGAAATGCAGCTTGGTGAGCATTCCACACAAAGGAAGGCTCCACAGCGCGTTTCACATGCCACCAACTCCACATTCAGAAGCCACTTCAGCGTCAAAGCCGTTTTCAGCTAGCAAGAAAGACAAAGGCTCTACACGCAAATGTTGCTGGAACAGTTAATTCCATCAAGCAACACTGCATGTTGCTGAATTGCATATTGAAGAAGAATCAGGCGAGAGTTCTTGTGGAAGAGCAAATCCATTTGGCTCACTGACTTCACACACCATCAGTCCAACAGGCAGCTCTCAAGCAAACTCAGATTTCGCACATCATGCTTAATGCCGTTTGAGTGCATTGTCCTGAAATGCAGCTTGGTGAGCATCCCACAGAAACGAAGGGTCCACAGGCGGTTTTCGCATGCCACCAACTCCACATTCAGAAACCTCTTCAGTACCAATGCCATTTTCAGCTAGCCTGAAATACAAAGGCTCTAGACTCAAATGTTGCTGTCAGAGCTAATTACATCAAGCAACACTGCACGTTGCAGAATTGCGTATTGAAGAAGAATCAGCCGAGTGGTTCTTGTGTAAGAATAACTCCATTTGACTCACTGACTTCACACACCATCAGGCTGACAGGCAGCTCTCAAGCAAACTCAGATTTCGCACATTATGTTTAATGTTATTTGAGTGCATTGTCCTGAAATGCAGCTTGGTGAGCATCCCACACAAACAAAGGCTCCACAGGCGGGTTTCACATGCCACCACTCCACATTCCCAAAATACTTCAGCGCCAAAGCCGTTTTCAGCTAGCCAGAAAGACAAAGGCTCTAGACGCAAATGTTGCTGGAAGAGATAATTCCATCAAGCAAGATTGCATGTTGCTGAATTGCATATTGAAGAAGAATCAGCCGAGTGGTTCTTGTGTGAGAACAACTCCATTTGGCTCACTGACTTCACACACCATCAGGCTGACAGGCAGCTCTAAAGCAAACTACGTGCTCATGCACTATGCTTAATGCCATTAGAGCGCATTGTCCTGAAATGCAGCTTGGTGAGCATCCCACACAAACGACGGCTCCACAGGCGGGTTTCACATGCCACCAACTCCACAGTCAGAAACCACTTCAGCGCCAAAGCCCTTTCAGCTAGCCCGAAATACCAAGGCTCTAGATGCAACTGTTGCTGTAAGAGCTAATTCCATCAAGCAACATTGCATGTTGCTCAATTGCATATTGAAGAAGAATCAGCCGAGTGGTTCTTGTGGGAGAACAACTCCATTTGGCTCACTGACTTCACACACCATCAGGCTGACAGGAAACTTTCAAGCAAACTCAGATTTCGCACATTATGTTTAATGATATTTGAGTGCATTGTCCTGAAATGCAGCTTGGTGAGCATCCCACACAAACGAAGGCTGCCTAGGCGGCTTTCACATGGCACCAACTCCACATTCAGTAACCACTTCAGCGCCAAAGCCCTTTTCAGCTAGCTCTAAAGACAAAGGCTCTAGACGCAAATGTTGCTGTAAGAGCTAATTCCATCAAGCAACACTGCATGTTGCTGAATTGCATATTGAAGAAGAATCAGCCGAGTGGTTCTTGTGTGAGAACAACTCTATTTGGCTCACTGACTTCACACACCATAAGGCTGACAGGCAGCCCTCAAGCAAACTACGTGCTCATGCACTATGCTTAATGCCGTTTGAGTGCATTGTCCTGAAATGCAGCTTGGTGAGCATCCCACACAAACAGGGTTCCACAGGCGGGTTTCACATGCCACCGACTCCACATTCAGAAACCACTTCAGCGCCAAAGCCCTTTTCAGCTAGCTCTAAAGACAAAGGCTCTAGACGCAAATGTTGCTGTAAGAGCTAATTCCATCAAGCAACACTGCATGTTGCTGAATTGCATATTGAAGAAGAACCAGCCGAGTGGTTCTTGTGGGAGAACAACTCCATTTGGCTCACTGATTTCACACACCATCAGGCTGACATGCAGCTCTCAAGCAATCTACGTGCTCATGCACTATGCTTAATGTTCTTTGAGTGCATTGTCCTGAAATGCAGCTTGGTGAGCATCCCACACATACAAAGGCTCCCCAGGCAGGTTTCACATGCCACCAACTCCACATTCAGAAACCGCTTCAGCGAAAAGCCGTTTTCATCTACCCCTAAAGACAAAGGCTCTAGACGCAAATGTTGCTGTAAGAGCTAATTGCATCAAGCAACACTGCATGTTGCTGTATTGCATATGGAAGAAGAATCAGCCGAGAGGTTCTTGTGGGAGAACAACTCCATTTGGCTCACTGACTTCACAAACCATCAGGCTGACAGCCAGCTCTCTATCAACCTCAGATTTCACATATTTTGCTCAATGCCGTTTGAGTGCATTGTCCTGACATGCAGCTTGGTGAGCATCCCACACAAACGAAGGGTCCACAGGCGGGTTTCACATGCCACCAACTCCACATTCAGAAACCACTTCAGCGCCAAAGCTGTTTTCAGCTAGCCCGAAAGACAAAGGCTCTAGACTCAAATGTTGCTGTAGGAGCTAATTCCATCAAGCAACAAGGCATGTTGCTGAATTGCATATTGAAGAAAAACCAACCGAGGGTTCTTGTGGGAGAACAACTCCATTTGGCTCACTGACTTCACACACCATCAGGCTGACAGGCAGCTCTCAAGCAAACTATGGGTTCACGCACTATGTTTAATGCTGCTTGAGTGCATTGTCCTGAAATGCAGCTTGGTGAGCATCCCACACACACAGGGTTCCACAGGTGGGTTTCACATGCCACCAACTTCATTTTCAGAAACCCCTTCAGCGCCAAAGCCGTTTTCAGCTAGCCCGAAATACACAGGCTCTAGACGCAAATGTTGCTGTAAGAGCTAATTCCATCAAGCAACACTGCATGTTGCTGAATTGCATATTGAAGAAGAATCAGCCGAGTGGTTCTTGTGGGAGAACAACTCCATTTGGCTCACTGACTTCACACACCATCAGGCTGACAGGCACCTCGAGCAAAGTACGTGCTCATGAACTATGCTTAATGCCATTAGAGTGCATTGTCCTGAAATGCAGCTTGGTGAGCATCCAACACAAATGAAGGCTCCACAGGTGGGTTTCACATGCCACCAACTCCACATTCAGTAAACACTTCAGCGCCAAAGCCGTTTTCATCTAGCCCGAAATACAAAGGCTCTAGACGCAAATGTTGAAGGAAGAGTTAATTGCATCAAGCAACACTGCATGTTGCTGAATTGCATATTGAAGAAGACTCAGCCGAGTGATTCTTGTGTGAGAACAACTCCATTTGGCTCACTGATTTCACACACCATCAGGCCGACAGGCAGGTCTCAAGCAAACTCAGATTTCGCACATTGTGTTTAATGCCATTAGAGTGCATTGTCCTGAAATGCAGCTTGGTGAGCATCCCACACAAACAGGGTTCCACTGGCTGGTTTCACATACCACCAACCCCACTTTCAGAAAACACTTCAGCGCCAAAGCTATTTTCACCTAGCCAGAAATACAGAGGCTCTAGACACATATGTTGCTGTAAGAGTTAATTCCATCCAGCAATACTGCATGTTGCTGAATTGCATATTGAAGAAGAATCAGCCGAGTGGTTCTTGTGTGAGTATATCTCCACTTGGCTCACTGAATTCCCACACCATCAGGCTGACAGGCAGTTCTCCAGCACGGTATGTGTTCACACACTATGCCTAATGCCGTTAGAGTGCATTGTCCTGAAATGCAGCTTGGTGAGTATCCCACACAAACGAAGGCTCCACAGGGGGATTCACATGCTACCAACTCCACATTCAGAAGCCACTTCAGCGTCAAAGCCGTTTTCAGCTAGCAAGAAAGACAAAGGCTCTAGACGCAAATGTTGCTGTAAGAGCTAATTCCATCAAGCAACACTGCATGTTGCTGAATTGCATATTGAAGAAGAATCAGCCGAGGGTTCTATGTGAGAACAACTCCATTTGGCTCACTGACTTCATACACCATCAGGTTGACAGGCAGTTCTCAAGCACGCTACGTGTTCACACACTATGCTTAATGCCGTTTGAGTGCATTGTCCTGAAATGCAGCTTGGTGAGCATCCCACACAAACAAGGGCTTAACAGGCGGGTTTCACATGCCACCAACTCCACATTCAGAAACCACTTCAGCGCCAAAGCCCTTTTCAGCTAGCCCAAAATACAAAGGCTCTATACGCAAATGTTGCTGGAAGAGCTAATTCCATCAAGCAACACTGCATGTTGCTGAATTGCATATTGAACAAGAATCAGCCGAGTGGTTCTTGTGGGAGAACAACTTCATTTGGCTCACTGACTTCACACACCATCAGGCTGACAGGCAGCCCTCAAGCAAACTCAAATTTCGCACATCATGCTTAATGCCGTTTGAGTGCATTGTCCTGAAATGCAGCTTGGTGAGCATCCCACACAAACGAAGGCTCCACAGGCGGGTTTCACATGCCACCAACTCCACATTCAGAAGCCACTTCAGCGCCAAAGCCCTTTTCAGCTACCCCGAAAGACAAAGGCTCTAGACCCAAATGTTGCTGTTAGAGCTAATTCCATCAAGCAACACTGCATGTTGCTGAATTGCATATTGAAGAAGAATCAGCCGAGTGGTTCTTGTGGGAGAACAACTCCATTTGGCTCACTGACTTCACACACCATCAGGCTGACAGGCAGCTCTCAAGCAATCTACGTGCTCATGCACTATGCTTAATGTTGTTTGAGTGCATTGTCCTGAAATTCAGCTTGGTGAGCATCCCACACAAATGAAGTCTCCACAAGCGGGTTTCACATGCCACCAACTCCACATCCAGAAACCATTACAACGCCAAAGCCCTTTTCACTTAGCCAGAAAGACAACGGATCTAGACGCGAATGTGGCTGTTAGAGCTAATTCCATCAAGCAACACTGCATGTTGCTGAATTGCATATTGAAGAAGAATCAGCCGAGTGGTTCTTGTGGGAGAACAACTCCATTTGGCTCACTGACTTCACACACCATCATTCTGACAGGCAGCTCTCAAGCAAACGACGTGTTCACACACTATGCTTAATGTCGTTTGAATGCATTGTCCTGAAATGCAGCTTGGTGAGCATCCCACACATACAAAGGCTCCCAAGGCGGGTTTCACATGCCACCAACTCCACATTCAGAAACCTCTTCAGCGCCAAAGCCGTTTTCATCTACCCCTAAAGACAAAGGCTCTAGACGCAAATGTTGCTGTAAGACCTAATTGCATCAAGCAACACTGCATGTTGCTGAATTGCATATGGAAGAAGAATCAGCCGAGTTGTACTTGTGGGAGAACAACACCATTTGGCCCACTGATTTCACACACCATCAGGCTGACAGGCAGCTCTCAAGCACGCTACGTGTTCACACACTATGCTTAATGCCGTTTGAGTGCATTGTCCTGAAATGCAGCTTGGTGAGCATCCCACACAAACGAAGGGTCCACAGGCGGGTTTCACATGCCACCAACTCCACTTTCAGAAACCACTTCAGCGCCAAAGCCGTTTTCAGCTAGCCCGAAATACAAAGGCTCTAGACGCAAATGTTGCTGTAAGAGCTAATTCCATCAAGCAACAGTTTATGTTGCTGAATTGCATATTGAAGAAGAATCAGCCGAGTGGTTCTTGTGGGAGAACAACTCCATTTGGCTCACTGACTTCACACACCATCAGGCTGACAGGCAGCACTCAAACAAACTCAGATTTCGGATATTTTGCTCAATGCCGTATGAGTGCATTATCCTGATATGCAGCTTGGTGAGCATCCCACACAAACGAAGGCTAAACAGGCGGGTTTCACATGCCACCAACTCCACATTCAGAAAACACTTCAGCGCCAAAGCCCTTTTTAGCTAGCGAGAAATAAAAAGGCTCTAGACGCAAATGTTCCTGGAAGAGCTAATTCCATCAAGCAGCACTGCATGTTGCTGAATTGCATATTGAAGAAGAATCAGCCGAGGGTTCTTGTGGGAGAACAACTCCATTTGGCTCACTGACTTCACACACCATCAGGCTGACAGGCAGCTTTCAAGCAAACTCTGATTTCGCACTTTATGTCTAATGCCATTTGAGTGCATTGTCCTGAAATGCAGCTTGGTGAGCATCCCACACAAATGAAGTCTCCACAAGCGGGTTTCACATGCCACCAACCCCACTTTCAGAAAACACTTCAGCGCCAAAGCCCTTTTCAGCTAGCCAGAAATACAGAGGCTATAGACACATATGTTGCTGTAAGAGCTAATTCCATCCAGCAATACTGCATGTTGCTGAATTGCATATTGAAGAAGAATCAGCCGAGTGGTTCTTGTGGGAGAACAACTCCATTTGGCTCACTGACTTCACACACCATCAGGCTGACAGGCAGCCCTCAAGCAAACTCAAATTTCGCACATCATGCTTAATGCCGTTTGAGTGCATCGTGCTGAAATGCAGCTTGGTGAGCATCCCACACAAACGAAGGCTCCCAAGGCGGGTTTCACATGCCACCAACTCCACATTCAGAAACGGCTTCAGTGCCAAAGCCGTTTTCATCTACCCCTAAAGACAAAGGCTCTAGACGCAAATGTTGCTGTAAGATCTAATTCCATCAAGCAACACTGCATGTTGCTGAATTGCATATGGAAGAAGAATCAGCCGAGTGGTTCTTGTGGGAGAACAACTCCATTTGGCTCACTGACTTCACAAACCATCAGGCTGACAGCCAGCTCTCTATCAACCTCAGATTTCGCATATTTTGCTCAATGCCGTTTGAGTACATTGTCCTGAAATGCAGCTTGGTGAGCATCCCACACAAACGAAGGCTCCCAAGGCGGGTTTCACATGCCACCAACTTCATTTTCAGAAACCCCTTCAGCGCCAAAGCCGTTTTCAGCTAGCCCGAAATACAAAGGCTCTAGACGCAAATGTTGCTGTAAGAGCTAATTCCATCAAGTTACACTGCATGTTGCTGAATTGCATATTGAAGAAGTATCAGCCAAGTGGTTCTTGTGGGAGAACAACTCCATTTGGCTCACTGACTTCACACACCATCAGGCTGACAGGCAGCTCTCAAGGAAACTCAGATTTCGCACATCATGCTTAATGCCATTTGAGTACATTGTCCTGAAATGCAGCTTGGTGAGCATCACACACAAACAAGGGCTACACAGGCGGGTTTCACATGCCACCAACTCCACATTCAGAAACCACTTCAGCGCCAAAGCCCTTTTCAGCTAGCCCAAAATACAAAGGCTCTATACGCAAATGTTGCTGGAAGAGCTAATTCCATCAAGCAACACTGCATGTTGCTGAATTGCATATTGAACAAGAATCAGCCGAGTGGTTCTTGTGGGAGAACAACTCCATTTGGCTCACTGACTTCACACACCATCAGGGTGACAGGCAGCCCTCAAGCAAACTCAAATTTCGCACACCATGCTAAATGCCGTTTGAGTGCATTGTCCTGAAATGCAGCTTGGTGAGCATCCCACACAAACGAAGGTTCCACAGGCGGGTTTCACATGCCACCAACTCCACATTCAGAAACCACTTCAGCGCCAAAGCCGTTTTCAGCTAGCCCGAAATACAAAGGCTCTAGACGCAAATGTTGCTGTAAGAGTTAATTCCATCAAGCAACAAGGCATGTTGCTGAATTGCATATTGAAGAAGAATCAGCCGAGGGTTCTTGTGTGAGAACAACTCCATTTGGCTCACTGACTTCACACACCACCAGGCTGACAGGCAGCTCTCAAGCAAACTATGGGTTCACGCACTATGTTTAATGCCGTTTGAGTGCATTGTCCTGAAATTCAGCTTGGTGAGCATCCCACACAAATGAAGTCTGCACAAGCGGGTTTCACAGGCCACCAACTCCACATTCAGAAACCACTTCAGCGCCAAAGCCCTTTTCAGCTAGCCCAAAATACAAAGGCTCTATACGCAAATGTTGCTGTAAGAGTTAATTCCATCAAGCAACAAGGCATGTTGCTGAATTGCATATTGAACAAGAATCAGCCGAGTGGTTCTTGTGGGAGAACAACTTCATTTGGCTCACTGACTTCACACACCATCAGGCTGACAGGCAGCCCTCAAGCAAACTCAAATTTCGCACATCATGCTTAATGCCGTTTGAGTGCATTGTCCTGAAATGCAGCTTGGTGAGCATCCCACACAAACGAAGGGTCCACAGGCGGGTTTCACATGCCACCAACTCCACATTCAGAAACCACTTCAGCGCCAATGCTGTTTTCAGCTACCCCGAAAGACAAAGGCTCTAGACTCAAATGTTGCTGTAGGAGCTAATTCCATCAAGCAACAAGGCATGTTGCTGAATTGCATATTGAAGAAAAACCAACCGAGGGTTCTTGTGGGAGAACAACTCCATTTGGCTCACTGACTTCACACACCATCAGGCTGACAGGCAGCTCTCAAGCAAACTATGGGTTCACGCACTATGTTTAATGCTGTTTGAGTGCATTGTCCTGAAATGCAGCTTGGTGAGCATCCCACACACACAGGGTTCCACAGGTGGGTTTCACATGCCACCAACTTCATTTTCAGAAACCCCTTCAGCGCCAAAGCCGTTTTCAGCTAGCCCGAAATACACAGGCTCTAGACGCAAATGTTGCTGTAAGAGCTAATTCCATCAAGCAACACTGCATGTTGCTGAATTGCATATTGAAGAAGAATCAGCCGAGTGGTTCTTGTGGGAGAACAACTCCATTTGGCTCACTGACTTCACACACCATCAGGCTGACAGGCACCTCGAGCAAAGTACGTGCTCATGAACTATGCTTAATGCCATTAGAGTGCATTGTCCTGAAATGCAGCTTGGTGAGCATCCAACACAAATGAAGGCTCCACAGGTGGGTTTCACATGCCACCAACTCCACATTCAGTAAACACTTCAGCGCCAAAGCCGTTTTCAGCTAGCCCGAAATACAAAGGCTCTAGACGCAAATGTTGAAGGAAGAGTTAATTGCATCAAGCAACACTGCATGTTGCTGAATTGCATATTGAAGAAGACTCAGCCGAGTGATTCTTGTGTGAGAACAACTCCATTTGGCTCACTGATTTCACACACCATCAGGCCGACAGGCAGCTCTCAAGCAAACTCAGATTTCGCACATTGTGTTTAATGCCATTAGAGTGCATTGTCCTGAAATGCAGCTTGGTGAGCATCCCACACAAACAGGGTTCCACAGGCTGGTTTCACATACCACCAACCCCACTTTCAGAAAACACTTCAGCGCCAAAGCTATTTTCACCTAGCCAGAAATACAGAGGCTCTAGACACATATGTTGCTGTAAGAGTTAATTCCATCCAGCAATACTGCATGTTGCTGAATTGCATATTGAAGAAGAATCAGCCGAGTGGTTCTTGTGTGAGTATATCTCCACTTGGCTCACTGAATTCCCACACCATCAGGCTGACAGGCAGTTCTCAAGCACGGTATGTGTTCACACACTATGCCTAATGCCGTTAGAGTGCATTGTCCTGAAATGCAGCTTGGTGAGTATCCCACACAAACGAAGCCTCCACAGGGGGATTCACATGCTACCAACTCCACATTCAGAAGCCACTTCAGCGTCAAAGCCGTTTTCAGCTAGCAAGAAAGACAAAGGCTCTAGACGCAAATGTTGCTGTAAGAGCTAATTCCATCAAGCAACACTGCATGTTGCTGAATTGCATGTTGAAGAAGAATCAGCCGAGGGTTCTATGTGAGAACAACTCCATTTGGCTCACTGACTTCATACACCATCAGGCTGACAGGCAGTTCTCAAGCACGCTACGTGTTCACACACTATGCTTAATGCCGTTTGAGTGCATTGTCCTGAAATGCAGCTTGGTGAGCATCCCACACAAACAAGGGCTCCACAGGCGGGTTTCACATGCCACCAACTCCACATTCAGAAACCACTTCAGCGCCAAAGCCCTTTTCAGCTAGCCCAAAATACAAAGGCTCTATACGCAAATGTTGCTGGAAGAGCTAATTCCATCAAGCAACACTGCATGTGGCTGAATTGCATATTGAACAAGAATCAGCCGAGTGGTTCTTGTGGGAGAACAACTTCATTTGGCTCACTGACTTCACACACCATCAGGCTGACAGGCAGCCCTCAAGCAAACTCAAATTTCGCACATCATGCTTAATGCCGTTTGAGTGCATTGTCCTGAAATGCAGCTTGGTGAGCATCCCACACAAACGAAGGGTCCACAGGCGGGTTTCACATGCCACCAACTCCACATTCAGAAGCCACTTCAGCGCCAAAGCCCTTTTCAGCTACCCCGAAAGACAAAGGCTCTAGACCCAAATGTTGCTGTTAGAGCTAATTCCATCAAGCAACACTGCATGTTGCTGAATTGCATATTGAAGAAGAATCAGCCGAGTGGTTCTTGTGGGAGAACAACTCCATTTGGCTCACTGACTTCACACACCATCAGGCTGACAGGCAGCTCTCAAGCAATCTACGTGCTCATGCACTATGCTTAATGTTGTTTGAGTGCATTGTCCTGAAATTCAGCTTGGTGAGCATCCCACACAAATGAAGTCTCCACAAGCGGGTTTCACATGCCACCAACTCCACATCCAGAAACCATTACAACGCCAAAGCCCTTTTCAGCTAGCCAGAAAGACAACGGATCTAGACGCGAATGTGGCTGTTAGAGCTAATTCCATCAAGCAACACTGCATGTTGCTGAATTGCATATTGAAGAAGAATCAGCCGAGTGGTTCTTGTGTGAGAACAACTCCATTTGGCTCACTGACTTCACACACCATCATTCTGACAGGCAGCTCTCAAGCAAACGACGTGTTCACACACTATGCTTAATGTCGTTTGAATGCATTGTCCTGAAATGCAGCTTGGTGAGCATCCCACACATACAAAGGCTCCCAAGGCGGGTTTCACATGCCACCAACTCCACATTCAGAAACCTCTTCAGCGCCAAAGCCGTTTTCATCTACCCCTAAAGACAAAGGCTCTAGACGCAAATGTTGCTGTAAGACCTAATTGCATCAAGCAACACTGCATGTTGCTGAATTGCATATGGAAGAAGAATCAGCCGAGTTGTACTTGTGGGAGAACAACACCATTTGGCCCACTGATTTCACACACCATCAGGCTGACAGGCAGCTCTCAAGCACGCTACGTGTTCACACACTATGCTTAATGCCGTTTGAGTGCATTGTCCTGAAATGCAGCTTGGTGAGCATCCCACACAAACGAAGGGTCCACAGGCGGGTTTCACATGCCACCAACTCCACTTTCAGAAACCACTTCAGCGCCAAAGCCGTTTTCAGCTAGCCCGAAATACAAAGGCTCTAGACGCAAATGTTGCTGTAAGAGCTAATTCCATCAAGCAACAGTTTATGTTGCTGAATTGCATATTGAAGAAGAATCAGCCGAGTGGTTCTTGTGGGAGAACAACTCCATTTGGCTCACTGACTTCACACACCATCAGGCTGACAGGCAGCACTCAAACAAACTCAGATTTCGGATATTTTGCTCAATGCCGTATGAGTGCATTGTCCTGATATGCAGCTTGGTGAGCATCCCACACAAACGAAGGCTAAACAGGCGGGTTTCACATGCCACCAACTCCACATTCAGAAAACACTTCAGCGCCAAAGCCCTTTTTAGCTAGCTAGAAATAAAAAGGCTCTAGACGCAAATGTTCCTGGAAGAGCTAATTCCATCAAGCAGCACTGCATGTTGCTGAATTGCATATTGAAGAAGAATCAGCCGAGGGTTCTTGTGGGAGAACAACTCCATTTGGCTCACTGACTTCACACACCATCAGGCTGACAGGCAGCTTTCAAGCAAACTCTGATTTCGCACTTTATGTCTAATGCCATTTGAGTGCATTGTCCTGAAATGCAGCTTGGTGAGCATCCCACACAAATGAAGTCTCCACAAGCGGGTTTCACATGCCACCAACCCCACTTTCAGAAAACACTTCAGCGCCAAAGCCCTTTTCAGCTAGCCAGAAATACAGAGGCTCTAGACACATATGTTGCTGTAAGAGCTAATTCCATCCAGCAATACTGCATGTTGCTGAATTGCATATTGAAGAAGAATCAGCCGAGTGGTTCTTGTGGGAGAACAACTCCATTTGGCTCACTGACTTCACACACCATCAGGCTGACAGGCAGCCCTCAAGCAAACTCAAATTTCGCACATCATGCTTAATGCCGTTTGAGTGCATCGTGCTGAAATGCAGCTTGGTGAGCATCCCACACAAACGAAGGGTCCACAGGCGGGTTTCACATGCCACCAACTCCACATTCAGAAACGGCTTCAGTGCCAAAGCCGTTTTCATCTACCCCTAAAGACAAAGGCTCTAGACGCAAATGTTGCTGTAAGAGCTAATTCCATCAAGCAACACTGCATGTTGCTGAATTGCATATGGAAGAAGAATCAGCCGAGTGGTTCTTGTGGGAGAACAACTCCATTTGGCTCACTGACTTCACAAACCATCAGGCTGACAGCCAGCTCTCTATCAACCTCAGATTTCGCATATTTTGCTCAATGCCGTTTGAGTACATTGTCCTGAAATGCAGCTTGGTGAGCATCCCACACAAACGAAGGCTCCCAAGGCGGGTTTCACATGCCACCAACTTCATTTTCAGAAACCCCTTCAGCGCCAAAGCCGTTTTCAGCTAGCCCGAAATACACAGGCTCTAGACGCAAATGTTGCTGTAAGAGCTAATTCCATCAAGTTACACTGCATGTTGCTGAATTGCATATTGAAGAAGTATCAGCCAAGTGGTTCTTGTGGGAGAACAACTCCATTTGGCTCACTGACTTCACACACCATCAGGCTGACAGGCAGCTCTCAAGGAAACTCAGATTTCGCACATCATGCTTAATGCCATTTGAGTACATTGTCCTGAAATGCAGCTTGGTGAGCATCACACACAAACAAGGGCTACACAGGCGGGTTTCACATGCCACCAACTCGACATTCAGAAACCACTTCAGCGCCAAAGCCCTTTTCAGCTAGCCCAAAATACAAAGGCTCTATACGCAAATGTTGCTGGAAGAGCTAATTCCATCAAGCAACACTGCATGTTGCTGAATTGCATATTGAACAAGAATCAGCCGAGTGGTTCTTGTGCGAGAACAACTCCATTTGGCTCACTGACTTCACACACCATCAGGCTGACAGGCAGCCCTCAAGCAAACTCAAATTTCGCACACCATGCTAAATGCCGTTTGAGTGCATTGTCCTGAAATGCAGCTTGGTGAGCATCCCACACAAACGAAGGTTCCACAGGCGGGTTTCACATGCCACCAACTCCACATTCAGAAACCACTTCAGCGCCAAAGCCGTTTTCAGCTAGCCCGAAATACAAAGGCTCTAGACGCAAATGTTGCTGTAAGAGTTAATTCCATCAAGCAACAAGGCATGTTGCTGAATTGCATATTGAAGAAGAATCAGCCGAGGGTTCTTGTGTGAGAACAACTCCATTTGGCTCACTGACTTCACACACCACCAGGCTGACAGGCAGCTCTCAAGCAAACTATGGGTTCACGCACTATGTTTAATGCCGTTTGAGTGCATTGTCCTGAAATTCAGCTTGGTGAGCATCCCACACAAATGAAGTCTGCACAAGCGGGTTTCACAGGCCACCAACTCCACATTCAGAAACCACTTCAGCGCCAAAGCCCTTTTCAGCTAGCCTAAAATACAAAGGCTCTATACGCAAATGTTGCTGTAAGAGTTAATTCCATCAAGCAACAAGGCATGTTGCTGAATTGCATATTGAACAAGAATCAGCCGAGTGGTTCTTGTGGGAGAACAACTTCATTTGGCTCACTGACTTCACACACCATCAGGCTGACAGGCAGCCCTCAAGCAAACTCAAATTTCGCACATCATGCTTAATGCCGTTTGAGTGCATTGTCCTGAAATGCAGCTTGGTGAGCATCCCACACAAACGAAGGGTCCACAGGCGGGTTTCACATGCCACCAACTCCACATTCAGAAACCACTTCAGCGCCAAATCCGTTTTCAGCTACCCCGAAAGACAAAGTCTCTAGACCCAAATGTTGCTGTTAGAGCTAATTCCATCAAGCAACACTGCATGTTGCTGAATTGCATATTGAAAAAGAATCAGCCGAGTGGTTCTTGTGGGAGAACAACTCCATTTGGCTCACTGACTTTACACACCATCAGGCTGACAGGCAGCTCTCAAGCAATCTACGTGCTCATGCACTATTCTTAATGTTGTTTGAGTGCATTGTCCTGAAATTCAGCTTGGTGAGCATCCCACACAAATGAAGTCTCCACAAGCGGGTTTCACATGCCACCAACTCCACACCCAGAAACCATTACAACGCCAAAGCCCTTTTCAGCTAGCCAGAAAGACAAAGGATCTAGACGCGAATGTGGCTGTTAGAGCTAATTCCATCAAGCAACACTGCATGTTGCTGAATTGCATATTGAAGAAGAATCAGCCGAGTGGTTCTTGTGGGAGAACAACTCCATTTGGCTCACTGATTTCACACACCATCAGGCTGACAGGCAGCTCTCAAGCACGCTACGTGTTCACACACTATGCTTAATGCCGTTTGAGTGCATTGTCCTGAAATGCAGCTTGGTGAGCATCCCACACAAACGAAGGGTCCACAGGCGGGTTTCACATGCCACCAACTCCACTTTCAGAAACCACTTCAGCGCCAAAGCCGTTTTCAGCTAGCCCGAAATACAAAGGCTCTAGACGCAAATGTTGCTGGAAGAGCTAATTCCATCAAGCAACAGTTTATGTCCTGAATTGCATATTGAAGAAGAATCAGCCGAGTGGTTCTTGTGGGAGAACAACTCCATTTGGCTCACTGACTTCACACACCATCAGGCTGACAGGCAGCACTCAAACAAACTCAGATTTCGGATATTTTGCTCAATGCCGTATGAGTGCATTGTCCTGATATGCAGCTTGGTGAGCATCCCACACAAACGAAGGCTAAACAGGCGGCTTTCACATGCCACCAACTCCACATTCAGAAAACACTTCAGCGCCAAAGCCCTTTTTAGCTATCGAGAAATAAAAAGGCTCTAGACGCAAATGTTCCTGGAAGAGCTAATTCCATCAAGCAGCACTGCATGTTGCTGAATTGCATATTGAAGAATAATCAGCCGAGTGGTTCTTGTGGGAGAACAACTCCATTTGGCTCACTGACTTCACACACCATCAGGCTGACAGGCAGCTTTCAAGCAAACTCTGATTTCGCACTTTATGTCTAATGCCATTTGAGTGCATTGACCTGAAATGCAGCTTGGTGAGCATCCCACACAAACAGGGTTCCACAGGCGGGTTTCACATGCCACCAACCCCACTTTCAGAAAACACTTCAGCGCCAAAGCCCTTTTCAGCTAGCCAGAAATACAGAGGCTCTAGACACATATGTTGCTGTAAGAGCTAGTTCCATCCAGCAATACTGCATGTTGCTGAATTGCATATTGAACAAGAATCAGCCGAGTGCTTCTTGTGGGAGAACAACTCCATTTGGCTCACTGACTTGACACACCATCAGGCTGACAGGCAGCTCTCAAGCAAACTCAAATTTCGCACATCATGCTTAATGCCGTTTGAGTGCATTGTCCTGAAGGCAGCTCGGTGAGCATCCCACACAAACGAAGGGTCCACAGGCGGGTTTCACATGCCACCAACTCCACATTCAGAAAACACTTCAGCGCCAAAGCCCTTTTCAGCTACCCCGAAAGACAAAGGCTCTAGACCCAAATGTTGCTGTAAGAGTTAATTCCATCAAGCAACACTGCATGTTGCTGAATTGCATATTGAAGAAGAATCAGCCGAGTGGTTCTTGTGGGAGAACAACTCCATTTGGCTCACTGACTTCACACACCATCAGGCTGACAGGCAGCTCTCAAGCAAACTCAAATTCCGCACACTATGCTTAATGAAGTTTGAGTGCATTGTCCTGAAATGCAGCTTGGTGAGCATCCCACACAAACAGGGCTCCACAGGCGGGTCTCTCATGCCACCAACTCCACATTCAGAAACCTCTTCAGCGCCAAAGCCGTTTTCATCTACCCCTAAAGACAAAGGCTCTAGACGCAAATGTTGCTGTAAGACCTAATTGCATCAAGCAACACTGCATGTTGCTGAATTGCATATGGAAGAAGAATCAGCCGAGTTGTACTTGTGGGAGAACAACACCATTTGGCCCACTGATTTCACACACCATCAGGCTGACAGGCAGCTCTCAAGCACGCTACGTGTTCACACACTATGCTTAATGCCGTTTGAGTGCATTGTCCTGAAATGCAGCTTGGTGAGCATCCCACACAAACGAAGGGTCCACAGGCGGGTTTCACATGCCACCAACTCCACTTTCAGAAACCACTTCAGCGCCAAAGCCGTTTTCAGCTAGCCCGAAATACAAAGGCTCTAGACGCAAATGTTGCTGTAAGAGCTAATTCCATCAAGCAACAGTTTATGTTGCTGAATTGCATATTGAAGAAGAATCAGCCGAGTGGTTCTTGTGGGAGAACAACTCCATTTGGCTCACTGACTTCACACACCATCAGGCTGACAGGCAGCACTCAAACAAACTCAGATTTCGGATATTTTGCTCAATGCCGTATGAGTGCATTGTCCTGATATGCAGCTTGGTGAGCATCCCACACAAACGAAGGCTAAACAGGCGGGTTTCACATGCCACCAACTCCACATTCAGAAAACACTTCAGCGCCAAAGCCCTTTTTAGCTAGCTAGAAATAAAAAGGCTCTAGACGCAAATGTTCCTGGAAGAGCTAATTCCATCAAGCAGCACTGCATGTTGCTGAATTGCATATTGAAGAAGAATCAGCCGAGGGTTCTTGTGGGAGAACAACTCCATTTGGCTCACTGACTTCACACACCATCAGGCTGACAGGCAGCTTTCAAGCAAACTCTGATTTCGCACTTTATGTCTAATGCCATTTGAGTGCATTGTCCTGAAATGCAGCTTGGTGAGCATCCCACACAAATGAAGTCTCCACAAGCGGGTTTCACATGCCACCAACCCCACTTTCAGAAAACACTTCAGCGCCAAAGCCCTTTTCAGCTAGCCAGAAATACAGAGGCTCTAGACACATATGTTGCTGTAAGAGCTAATTCCATCCAGCAATACTGCATGTTGCTGAATTGCATATTGAAGAAGAATCAGCCGAGTGGTTCTTGTGGGAGAACAACTCCATTTGGCTCACTGACTTCACACACCATCAGGCTGACAGGCAGCCCTCAAGCAAACTCAAATTTCGCACATCATGCTTAATGCCGTTTGAGTGCATCGTGCTGAAATGCAGCTTGGTGAGCATCCCACACAAACGAAGGGTCCACAGGCGGGTTTCACATGCCACCAACTCCACATTCAGAAACGGCTTCAGTGCCAAAGCCGTTTTCATCTACCCCTAAAGACAAAGGCTCTAGACGCAAATGTTGCTGTAAGAGCTAATTCCATCAAGCAACACTGCATGTTGCTGAATTGCATATGGAAGAAGAATCAGCCGAGTGGTTCTTGTGGGAGAACAACTCCATTTGGCTCACTGACTTCACAAACCATCAGGCTGACAGCCAGCTCTCTATCAACCTCAGATTTCGCATATTTTGCTCAATGCCGTTTGAGTACATTGTCCTGAAATGCAGCTTGGTGAGCATCCCACACAAACGAAGGCTCCCAAGGCGGGTTTCACATGCCACCAACTTCATTTTCAGAAACCCCTTCAGCGCCAAAGCCGTTTTCAGCTAGCCCGAAATACACAGGCTCTAGACGCAAATGTTGCTGTAAGAGCTAATTCCATCAAGTTACACTGCATGTTGCTGAATTGCATATTGAAGAAGTATCAGCCAAGTGGTTCTTGTGGGAGAACAACTCCATTTGGCTCACTGACTTCACACACCATCAGGCTGACAGGCAGCTCTCAAGGAAACTCAGATTTCGCACATCATGCTTAATGCCATTTGAGTACATTGTCCTGAAATGCAGCTTGGTGAGCATCACACACAAACAAGGGCTACACAGGCGGGTTTCACATGCCACCAACTCCACATTCAGAAACCACTTCAGCGCCAAAGCCCTTTTCAGCTAGCCCAAAATACAAAGGCTCTATACGCAAATGTTGCTGGAAGAGCTAATTCCATCAAGCAACACTGCATGTTGCTGAATTGCATATTGAACAAGAATCAGCCGAGTGGTTCTTGTGCGAGAACAACTCCATTTGGCTCACTGACTTCACACACCATCAGGCTGACAGGCAGCCCTCAAGCAAACTCAAATTTCGCACACCATGCTAAATGCCGTTTGAGTGCATTGTCCTGAAATGCAGCTTGGTGAGCATCCCACACAAACGAAGGTTCCACAGGCGGGTTTCACATGCCACCAACTCCACATTCAGAAACCACTTCAGCGCCAAAGCCGTTTTCAGCTAGCCCGAAATACAAAGGCTCTAGACGCAAATGTTGCTGTAAGAGTTAATTCCATCAAGCAACAAGGCATGTTGCTGAATTGCATATTGAAGAAGAATCAGCCGAGGGTTCTTGTGTGAGAACAACTCCATTTGGCTCACTGACTTCACACACCACCAGGCTGACAGGCAGCTCTCAAGCAAACTATGGGTTCACGCACTATGTTTAATGCCGTTTGAGTGCATTGTCCTGAAATTCAGCTTGGTGAGCATCCCACACAAATGAAGTCTGCACAAGCGGGTTTCACAGGCCACCAACTCCACATTCAGAAACCACTTCAGCGCCAAAGCCCTTTTCAGCTAGCCTAAAATACAAAGGCTCTATACGCAAATGTTGCTGTAAGAGTTAATTCCATCAAGCAACAAGGCATGTTGCTGAATTGCATATTGAACAAGAATCAGCCGAGTGGTTCTTGTGGGAGAACAACTTCATTTGGCTCACTGACTTCACACACCATCAGGCTGACAGGCAGCCCTCAAGCAAACTCAAATTTCGCACATCATGCTTAATGCCGTTTGAGTGCATTGTCCTGAAATGCAGCTTGGTGAGCATCCCACACAAACGAAGGGTCCACAGGCGGGTTTCACATGCCACCAACTCCACATTCAGAAACCACTTCAGCGCCAAATCCGTTTTCAGCTACCCCGAAAGACAAAGTCTCTAGACCCAAATGTTGCTGTTAGAGCTAATTCCATCAAGCAACACTGCATGTTGCTGAATTGCATATTGAAAAAGAATCAGCCGAGTGGTTCTTGTGGGAGAACAACTCCATTTGGCTCACTGACTTTACACACCATCAGGCTGACAGGCAGCTCTCAAGCAATCTACGTGCTCATGCACTATTCTTAATGTTGTTTGAGTGCATTGTCCTGAAATTCAGCTTGGTGAGCATCCCACACAAATGAAGTCTCCACAAGCGGGTTTCACATGCCACCAACTCCACACCCAGAAACCATTACAACGCCAAAGCCCTTTTCAGCTAGCCAGAAAGACAAAGGATCTAGACGCGAATGTGGCTGTTAGAGCTAATTCCATCAAGCAACACTGCATGTTGCTGAATTGCATATTGAAGAAGAATCAGCCGAGTGGTTCTTGTGGGAGAACAACTCCATTTGGCTCACTGACTTCACACACCATCATTCTGACAGGCAGCTCTCAAGCAAACGACGTGTTCACACACTATGCTTAATGTCGTTTGAATGCATTGTCTTGAAATGCAGCTTGGTGAGCATCCCACACATACAAAGGCTCCCAAGGCGGGTTTCACATGCCACCAACTCCACATTCAGAAACCGCTTCAGCGCCAAAGCCGTTTTCATCTACCCCTAAAGACAAAGGCTCTAGACGCAAATGTTGCTGGAAGAGCTAATTCCATCAAGCAACACTGCATGGTGCTGAATTGCATATGGAAGAAGAATCAGCCGAGTTGTTCTTGTGGGAGAACAACTCCATTTGGCTCACTGATTTCACACACCATCAGGCTGACAGGCAGCTCTCAAGCACGCTACGTGTTCACACACTATGCTTAATGCCGTTTGAGTGCATTGTCCTGAAATGCAGCTTGGTGAGCATCCCACACAAACGAAGGGTCCACAGGCGGGTTTCACATGCCACCAACTCCACTTTCAGAAACCACTTCAGCGCCAAAGCCGTTTTCAGCTAGCCCGAAATACAAAGGCTCTAGACGCAAATGTTGCTGGAAGAGCTAATTCCATCAAGCAACAGTTTATGTCCTGAATTGCATATTGAAGAAGAATCAGCCGAGTGGTTCTTGTGGGAGAACAACTCCATTTGGCTCACTGACTTCACACACCATCAGGCTGACAGGCAGCACTCAAACAAACTCAGATTTCGGATATTTTGCTCAATGCCGTATGAGTGCATTGTCCTGATATGCAGCTTGGTGAGCATCCCACACAAACGAAGGCTAAACAGGCGGCTTTCACATGCCACCAACTCCACATTCAGAAAACACTTCAGCGCCAAAGCCCTTTTTAGCTATCGAGAAATAAAAAGGCTCTAGACGCAAATGTTCCTGGAAGAGCTAATTCCATCAAGCAGCACTGCATGTTGCTGAATTGCATATTGAAGAATAATCAGCCGAGTGGTTCTTGTGGGAGAACAACTCCATTTGGCTCACTGACTTCACACACCATCAGGCTGACAGGCAGCTTTCAAGCAAACTCTGATTTCGCACTTTATGTCTAATGCCATTTGAGTGCATTGACCTGAAATGCAGCTTGGTGAGCATCCCACACAAACAGGGTTCCACAGGCGGGTTTCACATGCCACCAACCCCACTTTCAGAAAACACTTCAGCGCCAAAGCCCTTTTCAGCTAGCCAGAAATACAGAGGCTCTAGACACATATGTTGCTGTAAGAGCTAGTTCCATCCAGCAATACTGCATGTTGCTGAATTGCATATTGAACAAGAATCAGCCGAGTGCTTCTTGTGGGAGAACAACTCCATTTGGCTCACTGACTTGACACACCATCAGGCTGACAGGCAGCTCTCAAGCAAACTCAAATTTCGCACATCATGCTTAATGCCGTTTGAGTGCATTGTCCTGAAGGCAGCTCGGTGAGCATCCCACACAAACGAAGGGTCCACAGGCGGGTTTCACATGCCACCAACTCCACATTCAGAAAACACTTCAGCGCCAAAGCCCTTTTCAGCTACCCCGAAAGACAAAGGCTCTAGACCCAAATGTTGCTGTAAGAGTTAATTCCATCAAGCAACACTGCATGTTGCTGAATTGCATATTGAAGAAGAATCAGCCGAGTGGTTCTTGTGGGAGAACAACTCCATTTGGCTCACTGACTTCACACACCATCAGGCTGACAGGCAGCTCTCAAGCAAACTCAAATTCCGCACACTATGCTTAATGAAGTTTGAGTGCATTGTCCTGAAATGCAGCTTGGTGAGCATCCCACACAAACAGGGCTCCACAGGCGGGTCTCTCATGCCACCTACTCCACATTCAGAAACCACTTCAGCGCCAAAGCCGTTTTCAGCTAGCCCGAAATACAAAGGCTCTAGACGCAAATGTTGCTGGAAGAGCTAATTCCATCAAGCAACACTGTATGTTGCTGAATTTCATATTGAAGAAGAATCACACGAGGTTTCTTGTGGGAGAGCAAATCCATTTGGCTCACTGACTTCACACACCATCAGGCCGACAGGCAGCTCTCAAGCAAACTCAGATTTCACACATCATGCTTAATGCCGTTTGAGTGCACTGTCCTGAAATGCAGCTTGGTGAGCATCCCACACAAAGGAAGGCTTCAGAGGAGACTTTCACATGCCACCAACTCCACATTCAGAAACCACTTCAGCGCCAAATCCGTTTTCAGCTAGCCCGAAATACAAAGGCTCTAGACGCAAATGTTGCTGGAAGAGTTAATTCCATCAAGCAACACTGCATGTTGCTGAATTGCATATTGAAGAAGAATCAGCCGAGTGGTTCTTGTGGGAGAACAACTCCATTTGGCACACTGACTTCACACACCATCAGGCTGACAGGCAGCTCAAGCAAACGACGTGTTCACACACTATGCTTAATGCCGTTTGAGTGCATTGTCCTGAAATGCAGCTTGGTGAGCATCCCACGCAAATGAAGTCTCCACAGGCGGGTTTCACATGCCACCAACTCCACATTCAGAAACCATTACAGCGCCAAAGCTGTTTTCAGCTAGCCCAAAATACAAAGGCTCTACACGTGAATATTGCTCAGAGCTAATTCCATCAGGCAACACTGCATGTTGCTGAATTGCATATTGAAGAAGAATCAGCCGAGTGGTTCTTGTGGAAGAACAACTCCATTTGGCTCACTGACTTCACACACCATCAGGCTGACATGCAGCTCTCAAGCAAACTACGTGTTCACACACTATGCTTAATGCCGTTTGAGTGCATTGTCCTGAAATGCAGCTTGGTGAGCATCCCACACAAACGAAGGCTCCAGAGGCGGCTTTCACATGCCACCAACTCCACTTTCAGAAACCACTTCAGCGCCAAGGCCCTTTTCAGCTAGCCCGAAATACACAGGTTGTAGACGCAAATGTTGCTGGAAGAGCTAATTTAATCAAGCAACACTGCATGTTCCTGAATTGCATATTGAAGAAGAATCAGCCGAGTGGTTCTTGTGGGAGAACAACTCCATTTGGCTCACTGACTTCACACACCATCAGGCTGACAGGCAGCTCTCAAGCAAACTCAAATTCCGCACACTATGCTTAATGAAGTTTGAGTGCATTGTCCTGAAAGGCAGCTTGGTGAGCATCCCACACAAACAGGGCTCCACAGGCGGGTCTCTCATGCCACCAACTCCACATTCAGAAACCACTTCAGCGCCAAAGCCCTTTTCAGCTAGCCCGAAATACAAAGGCTCTAGACGCAAATGTTGCTGGAAGAGCTAATTCCATCAAGCAACACTGTATGTTGCTGAATTTCATATTGAAGAAGAATCACACGAGGTTTCTTGTGGGAGAGCAAATCCATTTGGCTCACTGACTTCACACACCATCAGGCCGACAGACAGCTCTCAAGCAAACTCAGATTTCACACATCATGCTTAATGCCGTTTGAGTGCATTGTCCTGAAATGCAGCTTGGTGAGCATCCCACACAAAGGAAGGCTTCAGAGGAGACTTTCACATGCCACCTACTCCACATTCAGAAACCACTTCAGCGCCAAATCCGTTTTCAGCTAGCCCGAAATACAAAGGCTCTAGACGCAAATGTTGCTGGAAGAGTTAATTCCATCAAGCAACAAGGCATGTTGCTGAATTGCATATTGAAGAAGAATCAGCCGAGTGGTTCTTGTGGGAGAACAACTCCATTTGGCTCACTGACTTCACACACCATCAGGCTGACAGGCAGCTCAAGCAAACTCAGATTTCGCACATTATGTTTAATGCCATTTGAGTGCATTGTCCTGAAATGCAGCTTGGTGAGCATCCCACACAAATGAAGTCTCAACAGGCGGGTTTCACATGCCACCAACTCCACATTCAGAAACCATTACAGCGCCAAAGCTGTTTTCAGCTAGCCCAAAATACAAAGGCTCTACACGTGAATATTGCTCAGAGCTAATTCCATCAGGCAACACTGCATGTTGCTGAATTGCATATTGAAGAAGAATCAGCCGAGTGGTTCTTGTGGAAGAACAACTCCATTTGGCTCACTGACTTCACACACCATCAGGCTGACATGCAGTTCTCAAGCAAACTACGTGTTCACACACTATGCTTAATGCCGTTTGAGTGCATTGTCCTGAAATGCAGCTTGGTGAGCATCCCACACAAACGAAGGCTCCAGAGGCAGCTTTCACATGCCACCAACTCCACTTTCAGAAACCACTTCAGCGCCAAGGCCCTTTTCACCTAGCCCGAAATACACAGGTTGTAGACGCAAATGTTGCTGGAAGAGCTAATTTAATCAAGCAACACTGCATGTTCCTGAATTGCATATTGAAGAAGAATCAGCCGAGTGGTTCTTGTGGGAGAACTACTCCATTTGGCTGACTGACTTCACACACCATCAGGTCGACAGACAGCTGTCAAGCAAACTCAGATTTAGCACATCATGCTTACTGCCATTTGAGTGCATTGTCCTGAAATGCAGCTTGGTGAGCATCCCACACAAACAGGGTTCCACAGGGTGGTTTCGCATGCCACCAACTCTACATTCAGAAAACACTTCAGCGCCAAAGCCGTTTTCAGCTAGCCTGAAATACAAAGGCTCTAGACTCAAATGTTGCTGTCAGAGCTAATTCCATCAAGCAACACTGCATGTTGCTGAATTGCATATTGAAGAAGAATCAGCCGAGTGGTTCTTGTGGGAGAACAACTTCATTTGGCTCAGTGACTTCACACACCATCAGGTTGACAGGCAGCCCTCAAGCATGCTACGTGTTCACACACTATGCTTAATGCCGTTTGAGTGCATTGTCATGAAATGCAGCTTGGTGAGCATCCCACACAAACGAAGGCTCCACAGGCGGGTTGCACATGCCACCAACTCCACATTCAGAAACCACTTCAGTACCAAAGCCATTTTCAGCTAGCCAGAAATACAAAGGCTCTAGACGCAAATGTTGCTGGAAGAGCTAATTCTATCAAGCAACACTGCATGTTGCTGAATTGCATATTGAAGAAGAATCAGCCGAGGGTTCTGTGTGAGAACAACTCCATTTGGCTCACTGACTTCACACACCATCAGGCTGACATGCAGCTCTCAAGCAAACGACGTGTTCACACACTATGCTTAATGCCGTTTGAGTGCATTGTCCTGAAATGCAGCTTGGTGAGCATGCCACACAAATGAAGTCTCCACAAGAGGGTTTCACATGCCACCAACTCCACATCCAGAAACCATTACAACGCCAAAGCCCTTTTCAGCTAGCCAGAAAGACAAAGGATCTAGACTCGAACGTGGCTGTTAGAGCTAATTCCATCAAGCAACACTGCATGTTGCTGAATTACACATTGAAGAAGAATCAGCCAAGTGGTTCTTCTGCGAGAACAACTCCATTTGGCTCACTGACTTCACACACCATCAGGCTGACAGGCAGCCCTCAAACAAACTCAGATTTCGCATATTTTACTTAATGCCGTTTGAGTGCATTGTCCTGAAATGCAGCTTGGTGAGCATCCCACACAAACGAAGGCTCCACAGGCGGGTTTCACATGCCACCAACTCCACATTCAGAAACCACATCAGCGCCAAAGCCGTTTTCATCTAGCCCAAAATACATAGTCTCTAGATGCAAATGTTGTTTAAGAATTAGTTCCATCATACAACACTGCATGTTGCTGAATTGCATATGGAAGAAGAATCAGCCGAGTGGTTCTTGTGGGAGAACAACTCCATTTGGCTCACTGACGTCACACACCATATGGCTGACAGGTAGCTCTCAAACAAACTAAGTGCTCATGCACTCTGCTTGATGCCATTTGAGTTCATAGTCCTGAAATGCAGATTGGTGAGCATCCCAGACATACGAAGGCTCCACAGGCGGCTTTCACATGCCACCAACTCCACATTCAGAAACCACTTCAGCGCCAAACCATTTCCAGCTAGCCCGAAAGACAAAGGCTCTATACCCAAATGTTGCTGGAAGAGCTAATTCCATCAAGCAACACTGCATGGTGCTGAATTGCATATTGAAGAAGAATCAGCTGAGTGGTTCTTGTGGGAGAACAACTCCATTTGGCTCACTGACTTCACACACCATCAGGCTGACAGGCAGCTCTCAACCAAACTACGTGTTCACACACTATACTTAACGCCGTTTGAGTGCATTGTCCTGACATGCATCTTGGTGAGCATCGCACACAAAAAAGGGCTCCACAGGCGGGTTTCACATGCCACCAACTCCACATTCAGAAACCACTTCAGCGCCAAAGCCCTTTTCAGCTAGAATGAAATACAAAGACTCTAGACGCAAATGTTGCTGGAAGAGCTAATTCCATCAAGCAACACTGCATGTTGCTGAATTGCATATTGAAGAAGAATCAGCTGAGTTGTTCTTGTGGGAGAACAACTCCATTTGGCTCACTGACTTCACACACCATCAGGCTGACAGGCAGCTCTCAACCAAACTACGTGTTCACACACTATGCTTACTGCCGTTTGAATGCATTGTCCTGAAATGCAGCTTGGTGAGCATCCCAGACATAGGAAGTCTCCACAGGCGGGTTTCACATGCCACCAACTCTACATTCAGAAAACACTTCAGCGCCAAAGCCCTTTTCAGCTACCCCGAAAGACAAAGGCTCTAGACGCAAATGGTGCTGGAAGAGCTAATTCCATCAAGCAACACTGCATGTTGCTGAATTGCATATTGAAGAAGAATCAGCCGAGTGGTTCTTGTGGGAGAACAACTCCATTTGGCTCACTGACTTCACACACCATCAGGCTGACAGGCAGCTCTCAAGCAAACTCAAATTCCGCACACTATGCTTAATGCAGTTTGAGTGCATTGTGCTGAAATGCAGCTTGGTGAGCATCCCACAAAAACGAGGGCTCCACAGGCGGGTTTCACATGCCACCAACTCCACATTCAGAAACCACTTCAGTGCCAAAGCCCATAGCTCGAAATACAAAGGCTCTAGACGCAAATGTTGCTGGAAGAGCTAATTCCATCAAGCAACACTGCATGTTGCTGAATTGCAATTTGAAGAAGAATCAGCCCATTGGTTCTTCTGCGAGAACAACTACATTTGGCTCACTGACTTCACACACCATCAGGCTGACAGGCCACTCTCAAGCAAACTATGGGTTCACACACTATGCTTAATGCCGTTTGGGTGCATTGTCCTGACATGCAGCTTGGTGAGTATTAAAACACAAACAAGGGCTCTTCAGGCGGGTTTCACATGCCACCAACTCCACATTCACAAACCACTTCAGTGCCAAAGCCGTTTTCAGCTAGCCATACTGACAAAGGCTCTATACGCAAATGTTGCTTTATGAGCTAATTCCATCAAGCAACACTGCATGTTGCTGAATTGCATATTGCAAACTACGTGTTAACACATTTGGCTTAATGATATTTTAGTGCATTGTCCTGAAATGCAGTTTGGTGAGCATCCCACACAAACGAAGGCTCCACAGGCTCGTTTAACTTGCCAACAACTACACATCCAGAAAACATTTCAGTGCCAAAGTTGTTTTCAGCTAGCCCGAAATACAAAGGCTCTATACCCAAATGTTGCTGTCAAAACTAATTCCATCAAGCAACACTGCATGTTGCTGAATTGCATATGGAAGAAGAATCAGCCGAGTGGTTCTTGTGGGAGAACAACTCCATTTGGCTCACTGACGTCACACACCATATGGCTGACAGGTAGCTCTCAAACAAACTAAGTTCTCATGCACTCTGCTTGATGCCATTTGAGTTCATAGTCCTGAAATGCAGATTGGTGAGCATCCCAGATATACGAAGGCTCCACAGGCGGCTTTCACATGCCACCAACTCCACATTCAGAAACCACTTCAGGGCCAAACCATTTTCAGCTAGCCCGAAAGACAAAGGCTCTATACCCAAATGTTGCTGGAAGAGCTAATTCCATCAAGCAACACTGCATGGTGCTGAATTGCATATTGAAGAAGAATCAGCTGAGTGGTTCTTGTGGGAGAACAACTCCATTTGGCTCACTGACTTCACACACCATCAGGCTGACAGGCAGCTCTCAACCAAACTACGTGTTCACACACTATACTTAACGCCGTTTGAGTGCATTGTCCTGACATGCAGCTTGGTGAGCATCGCACACAAAAAAGGGCTCCACAGGCGGGTTTCACATGCCACCAACTCCACATTCAGAAACCACTTCAGCGCCAAAGCCCTTTTCAGCTAGAATGAAATACAAAGACTCTAGACGCAAATGTTGCTGGAAGAGCTAATTCCATCAAGCAACACTGCATGTTGCTGAATTGCATATTGAAGAAGAATCAGCTGAGTTGTTCTTGTGGGAGAACAACTCCATTTGGCTCACTGACTTCACACACCATCAGGCTGACAGGCAGCTCTCAACCAAACTACGTGTTCACACACTATGCTTACTGCCGTTTGAATGCATTGTCCTGAAATGCAGATTGGTGAGCATCCCAGACATAGGAAGTCTCCACAGGCGGGTTTCACATGCCACCAACTCCACATTCAGAAAACACTTCAGCGCCAAAGCCCTTTTCAGCTACCCCGAAACAAAGGCTCTAGACGCAAATGGTGCTGGAAGAGCTAATTCCATCAAGCAACACTGCATGTTGCTGAATTGCATATTGAAGAAGAATCAGCCGAGGGCTTCTTGTGGGAGAACAACTCCATTTGGCTCACTGACTTCACACACCATCAGGCTGACAGGCAGCTCCCAAGCAAAATACGTGTTCAAACACTATACTTAACGCCGTTTGAGTGCATTGTCCTGAAATGCAGCTTGGTGAGCATCGCACACACACAAGGGCTCCACAGTCGGGTTTCACATGCCACCAACTCCACTTCTAGAAACCACTTCAGCGCCAAAGCGCTTTTCAGCTAGCCCGAAATACAAAGGCTCTAGATGCAAATATTGCTGGAAGAGCTAATTCCATCAAGCAACACTGCATGTTGCTGAATTGCATATTGAAGAAGAATCAGCCGAGTGGTTCTTGTGGGAGAACAACTCCATTTGGCTCACTGACTTCACACACCATCAGGCTGACAGGCAGCTCTCAAGCAAACTCAAATTCCGCACACTATGCTTAATGCAGTTTGAGTGCATTGTGCTGAAATGCAGCTTGGTGAGCATCCCACAAAAACGAGGGCTCCACAGGCGGGTTTCACATGCCACCAACTCCACATTCAGAAACCACTTCAGTGCCAAAGCCCATAGCTCGAAATACAAAGGCTCTAGACGCAAATGTTGCTGGAAGAGCTAATTCCATCAAGCAACACTGCATGTTGCTGAATTGCATATTGAAGAAGAATCAGCCCATTGGTTCTTCTGCGAGAACAACTACATTTGGCTCACTGACTTCACACACCATCAGGCTGACAGGCCACTCTCAAGCAAACTATGGGTTCACACACTATGCTTAATGCCGTTTGGGTGCATTGTCCTGACATGCAGCTTGGTGAGTATTAAAACACAAACAAGGGCTCTTCAGGCGGGTTTCACATGCCACCAACTCCACATTCACAAACCACTTCAGTGCCAAAGCCGTTTTCAGCTAGCCATACTGACAAAGGCTCTATACGCAAATGTTGCTTTATGAGCTAATTCCATCAAGCAACACTGCATGTTGCTGAATTGCATATTGCAAACTACGTGTTAACACATTTGGCTTAATGATATTTTAGTGCATTGTCCTGAAATGCAGTTTGGTGAGCATCCCACACAAACGAAGGCTCCACAGGCTCGTTTAACTTGCCAACAACTACACATCCAGAAAACATTTCAGTGCCAAAGTTGTTTTCAGCTAGCCCGAAATACAAAGGCTCTATACCCAAATGTTGCTGTCAAAACTAATTCCATCAAGCAACACTGCATGTTGCTGAATTGCATATTGAAGAAGAATCAGCCGAGTGGCTCTTGTGAGAGAACAACTCCATTCGGCTCACTGACTTCACACACCATCAGGCTGACATGCAGCTCTCAAGCAAACTACGTGTTCAGACACTATGCTTAATGCCGTTTCAGTGCATTGTCCTGAAATGCAGCTTGGTGAGCTTCGCACACAAATGAAGCCTTCACAGGCGGGTTTCTCATGCCACCAACTCCACATTCACAATCCACTTCAGCGCCAAAGCCGTTTTCAGCTAGCCCTAAATAAAAAGGCTCTAGACGCAAATGTTGTGGAAGAGCTAATTCCATGAAGCAACACTGCATGTTGCTGAATTGCATATTGAAGAAGAATCAGGCGAGTGGTCCTTGTGCGAGAATAACTCCATTTGGCTCACTGACTTCACACACCATCAGGCTGACTGGCATCTCTCAAGCAAACTCAAATTTCGCACACTATGCTGAATTCCGTTTGAGTGCATTGTCCTGAAATGCAGCTTGGTGAGCATCCCACACAAACGAAGGCTCCACAGGTGGGTTTCACATGCCACCAATTCCACATTCAGAAAACATCTTGAGCGCCAAAGCCGTTTTCAGCTAGCTCGAAAGACAAAGCCTCTAGACGCAAATGTTGCTGGAAGAACTAATTCCATCAAGCAACACTGCATGGTGCTGAATTGCATATTGAAGAAGAATCAGCCGAGTGGTTCTTGTGGGAGAGCAACTCCATTTGGCTCACTGACTTCACACACCATCAGGGTGACAGGCAGTTCTCAAGCAAACGACGTGTTCACACTATGGTTAAAGCCGTTTGAGTGCATTGTCCTGAAATGCAGCTTGGTGAGCATCCCACACAAACGAAGGCTCCACAAGCGGGTTTCACATGCCACCAACTCCACATTCAGAAAACACTTCAGCGCTAAAGCCGTTTTCAGCTAGCCTGAAATACAAAGACTCTAGACGCAAATGTTGGTGTCAGAGCTAATTCCATCAAGCAACACTGCATGTCGCTGAATTGCATATTGAAGAAGAATCAGCCGAGTGGTTCTTGTGGGAGAACAACTCCATTTGGCTCACTGACTTCAAACACGATCAGGCTGACAGGCAGCTCTAAAGTGTTTTCAACACCCGCGTCGCCACGTACCCCGAGCCGAGCGGAGGGACTAGGGTTACAAGAAAACACAGCCCAGAAAGACAACACGCAGTTCACAGAATGCCGATCGATGACAGATTGATCTTTATTGCAACTCCATGCTTTCTTTTATACTCTCCCTAGCTCCTCCCAGTGTTTATCCAGTCCTCAAGGGGCTACCCTAATACCTCGAGTTCCTCCCAGTAGTGGCCTCCCTAAATCCCTTGAGTTTTATCCAATCCCTTGCCAGATGACTTGACAAACAGGAAGCAGGAACTTGCGGTTAAGTCAGTGGCTAGATGTATCAAGCCAAAATTGCCAATTCTGTTATGCCCTGAGAACCAAGCTAAGCTGTGGAGTTAATCCTTGGGAGACCGGGGCCTGCATGTCCCCCTTTTTTTGTTTTTTTAATGGACGCCTGTCTTAGGTTGTCCAGCAGTCAGTTGATGCCTTACCCGTCATGGGGAGCCCCACCTGGGGAATCCCTGTCTTAGGTTGGTCATCAGTGCTGCCAGATCTTACCCATCTCTGGCTGCCCATCACACCATGTTCAGCACTAGGGTTTTCCACAGCTAAAGCCAATATGGTTTGTCAAATAATGACCTGCTCCCAGGCTTGTTGTTTGCATAGGCAGCAAAGAAGAGTAAACAGTACTGCAATCATGGCTATGACCATCAGCCCCATGGCCAAGATTCCACTTTGTTCCTAAAACATCCATGCTGCCAGTTAAATGCCATTTCACAGGGGTAACACATATATGATGGTAAATCGGGGAGCAGCTGGAGATCTGCGTTTCCCATGGCAGGATACCAGGAAGTTGCACCACTGCTGTCAGGGTCTCCTATTCTGCAAGAACATCATTAGGAGTGGGATCATGTTGAGTTGGAGCCAAGGAGATTTGTCGTGTAAGTCTCTCGGGAACCCATCTAGGTGTTTCTTCATCCTGGGGAAAAACACAAACGGAGCCTCGCCCCCACGTTAGTACTGGATCTGGTCCCCGCCATTTAATTGTGGCCAGATCTTTCCATGTTACTTGGCCTTTATTCTCATTAGCAGGGCGAAGCCAATGGCGCTCTGCAGGAGCTACATCATTAGTGACAGTTAAAAAATTTAACACATAGATTGCAGATGCCAGTAGGGAATGGGGTGAGCTGCAATGCTCAGCCACATCCCCCTTCTTTATTTTTTCTAGATAAACTTTAAGGGTGCGGTTAGCACGTTCAACAATGGCTTGACCCTGAGGATTATAAGGAATGCCTGTTTTGTGAGTTATATTAAAACCTTGGCAGGACTTCTCAAAACCCTGGCTAACATAGGACGGTCCATTATCGGTCTTGATTTGTTTGGGGACCCCCATTTAGGCAAAGGCCTGTAAACAATGGGAGCACAAAAGACAGACCAATCATCAATATTATTTTGCAGCCATACCACCTGTTGGGAATCATAGGGGATGAATCCAATCAATACCTTAGCTTTGGAGCAAACTAGAAAATTTTTGTCTCTTTTTCATAGTAGCACTGGTCTGACTTCTATAGGGCTAGTAACGCAGCTCTTACGGTTCCAGAATTCCTCTACATGTCCAGCTTTACCTATCCATTACCTTTGTAAGTATTTCAACCATTGCGTTGCTGAGCCTTTTAAAAAGTAACTAGCTCATCACCTACGTCATGAGCCACATCCTTATGTGGCTACATCAGTTGCTCGTGATCCCAGTGAAGTATAAAAGAGGATGTAAGCAGCGGAAGATTTCACAGAAGAAACAGAGATGTCAGAAACTTCATGATCATCAAACTTGAACCACTGCTGTTTTGCTGCATTTTTACAGTAGGCAGTGTAGTGGCCTCCATCCAGTCCGCCGTAGTGATTTGAAACAGAAAACAAGTTATACTTCTTCAAGTTGTTCTTTGGGCCAATGACATACTGTGACAAGTCAAGATTTTCTAATGGGAAGTCCACAGATGTCTGTAATTTTTGCTTCCGCCTGCCATCATAGGAAAAACGTTTCAGATGCACCAACAGCACAGGTGGCAGTTTCCAGATTTCTATCTTTTTTGAGGAGTCACGGCGAGCTCTGCAATGACTGCAATAGAATCTGTTGTTATCTGTAAGTTTCTCTTCTTTGGAAAATAATCTAAGGCAATCCTGAAGCGTACATTTACTTGTGGATGCTAGTGGTAGAGACAAATACATGAAGGCCTCAAAAGTCCTGGATTTTTTGTGACAGGTGAGGCAATGTACTGTGGATTTGAACTGACCCTGAAAAAGCGCGACAATAATAGATTCATTGAGCTGCTTGTGCTTCTGCCAAGCATATTCTGCAGCCTTAAAGTCATCGAGATGATCATTATTTTCTTCTTTATGTCTCTTCCGATTATCAGCTTTGTTTAGATCTTCATGGAGACCATCCAAGAGGAACAGGAGCAGTTCCTGGGAATCTTGCTGGTTGTACCCTGCGAACTGATCATTGATTTTCCCAATGGTGGTTTTAAAGTCTTTTGGACTGATATATCTATACTGCCCCATCCACAGAGCTTTCATGATTATTCCAAATTCTTCAGCCACTTCACCTTTATGCCCCAATAAATTTGACTGGTTAATATCATTCTGGTAACAGTTTCGGTTGAAGCAGTCCACCAAATGCGGAGCATTACACAGGCACTGCAGTATTGAGTTCATGTAACAAGTGTTTCCTAGATTACGGAGTCCTGTGAGAGCTGGTCCAGAGCCTCCAAACACAGGATTGAGGTTCCGAATCTGAGAAGCAGAAAGTCTCAAGATCTCAGCTTTAGGATAGGATGTCGGCTTATTTTCCCAATTAACTGTTGGAGTGATTGTTGGCTTCCTCTTCTCTTTTTCCTGGATGACCTGGGATATATCTGGGGAGGAGTAGGAGCGCTTCAGTTTGGACGGTTCCCTATCCCGTTTAGCAGAAATCTGTGGCTTGGCTTTACTAGTTGCAGGGGTGGAAGGAGGTGCAGATGAAGGAGCCATTTCCGGTGGGTACATATGAACAGTGTTGGTGGGTGAATGATAATAACGAAAGGTTCCAGTGATTGGGTCAAGAAACTTGGCCCAGCCGGAAGGCAGTCCTGGCACAATCCTCCCCATTTCTTCACTTCTTGCTCTTGTCAAAGGTTCTCATTGAGCCTTGCCTGAACTTGAATCTCCGGTCACTGATGCAGGGGGCAAGTCTCCCTTGGACTTTTTCTGCACTTCCGGCGTTGTGCATCTTTTCCCCCTGTCACAGACTGGTTGGGAGTCACCTTGAAGATGTCTGCCCAAACCTTTTCCAGTAAAGTATCCCTGTCTATTAAGCATATTTGGCACAGGATGAGAGGTCAATACAACATTCATGGCACTCAACAAATCTCGTCCCCACAGATTGATAGGAATATGTGGTAAGACATACGGCTGGAAAACTCCTGAATGCCCTTCTTGATCCTTCCACCTTAACAACCTGGCACTTTTCTGTGGCTGAGAAGTTCCTATCCCTTGGAGAACGGTTGGGGTGGCCTCTAATGGCCAGGAACCTGGCCACTGTGCCTGGGATATAACTGTACTGTCAGCCCCGGTATCAAGTAAACCTGTGAATTTTCTTCCTTCTATTTCTAACTGTAAGGTGGGTCGGGTTTGCATGTCGGAGACCCAACATGCCAAGGGGCCAGAATGTCCAAATCCTCCTTGTCTATCTCTCTTAAGAATGGGGTTGTCAGTTGGAACCTTGGGGATCAAGATCAGCTGGGCAAATCTAGCTCCTGGTGGAATGATTATAGTGCCTTTGGCTGATTCTGCCATGACTTCTATTTCTGCAGGGGTATCCTCGTCTATCACTCCTGGGAGTACCCTGATTCCATGCATAGTAGCACTACTTCTTCCTAGGATCAGGCCCAAGGTATTCCTAGGCAAGGGGCCCCTGACTCCTGTTTTTATCCATTGGGGTCCCAGGAGCGGGGTCAATACCTCTCCAGAGGTGGCACAGAGGTCCAGTCCTGCGCTACCTGGTGTTGCTCTGAGGAGGGTTGAAATGTCGGTGTTCCTCGCCATGGGAGAGGGACTCTGGAAGGAGTCTGCGCTGTTCCAGAGGTTACAGGTGTCTGCTGGGCTCCATACCCCTGAGGTTGGGGGGCCCAGAGCGGGCCCCTGATCCCGTTTCCCGATAGGGGATTGCCTTGGGCATCATATCTGGACCTACAATCACTGCTCCAATGATAGCCTTTATAGCATCTTGGACAAAGATCTGGGGCCCGCAAGGATTGTGGGGGTGATCTTCCTTGTCGCGGAATTTTGGGGCACTGTTTTTTAAAATGTCCAGGCTGTCCACATCTGAAACAGGTTTTGGGAGGCGCCCTAGGGTGGGGCTGAGGGTGTTGAACAGTGGCTGCCATCACTTGCCCAAGGGCATGGGTGGAGTCAATATGTCTGCAAATTTTAAGATAATCATGCAGGGACTTATCTCTGTGGGACCTGAGAGCATCCTGACAATATTTATTAGCATTCTCAAAGGCTATATGCTTAATTACTGGCATTGCTGGTTCCACGTTACCAAAGATCTTAGTAGCAACCTGCATAATACGGTCCACAAATTCTTGAAAAGGTTCTGTAGGGCCTTGCAAGACCTTGGAAAGCTGGTCTCCTGTATTAGCGTTAGGTAATGCCTTCCAGGCTCCAAGGGCTGCATTTGCTATCTGAGCATAAACTCCTAGGTCATAATTAACTTGTTGTTGGACGCCCTCAAAAGGTCCAGTGCCAGTAAGCATTTCAAGGCTTCGATCTGCATGTCCCCCAGCCGCGTTCTGCTCAGCAAAAAATCTGCACCTATCTTGAAAATCCCCTCTCCATAGGAGAAAGTCACCACCATCGAGAGCGGAGCGGCACAATCGCATCCAATCACTAGGAGTAAGATTCAAACTCGAAAAGGATTCTATGAGTGCAAGAGTAAAGGGTGCCTGGGCACCATAATCTTTAACAGCCTGCTTTACATTTTTGAGGTCTTTAAATTGAAGGGGCTGATGCTCCCGGCTAGGGGGACTTCCTCGAACTGAGACCTCTATGACAGGGAAGCATCGAACCCCACCCACCGGATGATCAGTGAGGCCGTCACTCCATGGCCGTGTGGGGTAATTATTGGGTGAATGGCCCGTGGCTTCCTCCTCAGGAGGAGTGGTAGGGGTCACAAAATTAGGGATGTATGGTGGTGGTCTGGAACTGGACAATTTGCCAGAGGAACGTGCACCTATTCCTGCTTTCTTTAACTTTCTTTAAATGGCCCTAATTTCCCGCTTTCAGAAAACCTTCTCTTTATCCTTAATTTTCTGCTTTAAGAAAACCTCCTCATCTCGTTTGTCCTCACTCTCTTCCGAGGAAGAGGCCTCGTTCTCATCTGAAGAAGAGGCTTCACTCTCCTCTAAAGAAGAGACCTCACTCTCCTCTAAAGAAGAGGTCTCACTCGGGGTGGTTTCACTCGAGGCCGCCTCGTTCCAGGCTTCCAAGGACCGTAGAACTTCCCACCCCTGGATTGCTTCAAAAGTAGTCTGTACTTCTCTTAACTGTCTCTCAACTTTCACTTTATCAGTAAATAATGAATCACTGACTAAGCACCACAAAGAAAAGTTAACAATGGGGAAATTATCTGGGTCTTTTTGTAAACAGGATTGTAAATTGGCCTTAACCTGTTCCCAATCGGGAATACTCAAGTTGCCTGAAACAATAAACCAAGGACTGCTAGATTGAATGGCTTTAACAAAATTTCTAATCATTTTAAATTTAACTGGCATCCCCAGTTGATGTAGAAGTTCTTCAAGCTAGGTGGCCAATTTATCCCAGGAGAAGGCAGAACCCATTTTATCGTCCTTTCCACCAGATAAATTAAACACCAAGACCTAACTATACTTCAAAATAAATCTAAAACCTGGCTATACTTCAAAATAAATCAAAAACTTACAAAATAAATCCAAAACCTAGTTATACTTCAAAATAAGTCTAAAACCTAACTGTATTCCAAAATAAAACTAAAACCTGACTCTATTTCAAAATGAAACTCCCTCTCCTACCAGTTTAGGAGAGACTTACAATATGTCCCACTTACCTGAAACAGCTGGCCAGCATCCCGGGATGACCCTTCCTCGTATCCTCTCTTTCTCAATCTCGGTGAGACCTTGAGATGTTGGCAACACCCGCGTCGCCACGTACCCCGAGCCGAGCGGAGGGACTAGGGTTACAAGAAAACACAGCCCAGAAAGACAACACGCAGTACACAGAATGCCGATCGATCACAGATTGATCTTTATTGCAACTCCAGGCTTTCTTTTATACTCTCCCTAGCTCCTCCCAGTGTTTATCCAGTCCTCAAGGGGCCACCCTAAATCCTCGAGTTCCTTCCAGTAGTGGCCACCGTAAATCCCTTGAGATTTATCCAATCCCTTGGCAGATAACTTGAAAAATAGGAAGCAGCAACTTGCGGTTAAGTCAGTGGCTAGATGTATCAGGCCAAAATTACCAATCCTGTTATGCTCTGAGAACCAAGCTAAGCTGTGGAGTTAATCCTTGGGAGACCGGGGCCTGCACTCAAGCAAACTACATGTTCACACACTATGCTTAATGCCATTAGAGTGCATTGTCCTGAAATGCAGCTTGGTGAGCATCCCACAAAAACAAGGGCTCCACAGGCGGGTTTCACATGCCACCAACTCCACATTTAGAAGCCACTTCAGCGCCAAAGCCGTTTTCAGCTAGCCCGAAATACAAAGGCTCTAGACGCAAATGTTGCTGGAAGAGCTAATTCCATCAAGCAACACTGCATGTTGCTGAATTGCATATTGAAGAAGAATCAGCCGAGTGGTTCTTGTGGGAGAACAATTCCATTTGGCTCACTGACTTCACATACCATCAGGCTGACAGACAGCTCTCAAGCAAACTCAAATTCCGCACACTATGCTTAATGCAGTTTGAGTGCATTGTCCTGAAATGCAGCATGGTAAGAATCCTACACAAACGAAGGCTCCACAGGTGGTTTCACATGCCACCAACACCACATTCAGAAAACACTTCAGCGCCAAAGCCAATTTCAGCTAGCCCGAAATACAAAGGCTCTAGACGCAAATGTTGCTGTAAGAGCTAATTCCATCAAGCAACACTGCATGTTGCTGAATTGCATATTGAAGAAGAATCAGCCGAGTGGTTCTTGTGGGAGAACAACTCCATTTGGCTCACTGACTTCACACACCCTCACGCTTACAGGCAGCTCTCAAGCAAACTGTGTATTCACACATTTTGCTTAATGCCATTAGAGTGCATTGTCCTGAAATGCAGCTTGGTGAGCATCCCACACAAACGAAGGCTCCACAGGCGGGTTTCACATGCCACCAACTCCACTTACAGAAAACACTTCAACGCCAAAGCTGTTTTCAGCTAGACCGAAATACAAAGGCTCTATACGCAAATGTTGCTGTAAGAACTAATTCTATCAAGCAAAACTGCATGTTGCTGAATTGCATATTGAAGAAGAATCAGCCGAGTGGTTCTTGTGGGAGAACAACTCCATTTGGCTCACTGACTTCACAAACCATCAGGCTGACAGGCAGCTCTCAAGCAAACTACGTCTTCACACACTATGCTTAATGCCGTTTGAGTGTAGCCTGAAATGCAGCTTGGTGAGCATCCCACACAAACGAAGGCTCCACAGGCGGGTTGCACATGCCACCAACTCCACTTTCAGAAGCCAATTCAGCGCTAAAGCCGTTTTCAGCTACCCCGAAAGACAAAGGCTCTAGATGCAAATGTTGCTGTAACAGCTAATTCCATCAAGCAACACTGCATGTTGCTGAATTGCATATTGAAGAAGAATCAGCCAAGTGGTTCTTGTGGGAGAACAACTCCATTTGGCTCACTGACTTCACACACCATCAGGCTGACAGGCAGCTCTCAAGCAAACTACGTCTTCACACACTATGCTTAATGTCGTTTGAGTGCATTGTCCTGAAATGCAGCTTGGTGAGCATCCCACACAAACGAAGGCTCCACAGGCGGGTTTCACATGCCCACTCTCCACATTCAGAAAACACTTCAGTGCCACAGCATTTTTCAGATAGCCCGAAATACAAAGGCTCTAGACTCAAATGTTGCTGTAAGAGATAATTCCATCAAGCAACACTGCATGTTGCTGAATTGCATATTGTAGTAGAATCAGCCAAGTGGTTCTTGTGCGAGAACAATTCCATTTGGCTCACTGACTTCACACACCATCAGGCTGACATGCAGCTCTCAAGCAAACTACGTGTTCACACACTCTGCTTAACGCCGTTTGAGTGTAGCCTGAAATGCAGCTTGGTAAGCATCCCACACAAACGAAGGCTCCACAGGCGGGTTTCACATGCCACTAACTCCACATTCAGAAACCACTTCAGCGCCAAAGCCGTTTTCAGCTAGCCTGACATACAAAGGCTCTAGACACAAATGTTGCTGTCAGAGATAGTTCCATGAAGCAACATGACATGTTGCTGAATTGCATATTGAAGAAGAATCATCTGAGTTTTTCTTATGGGAGAACAACTCCATTTGGCTCACTGACTTCACAAACCATCAGGCTGACAGGCAGCTCTCAAGCAAAATCAGATTTCGCACACTAAGCTTAATGCTGTTTGAGTGCATTGTCCTGAGAAGCAGCTTGGTGAGCATCCCACACAAACGAAGGCTCCACAGGCGGCTTTCACATGCCACCAACTCCACATTCAGAAAACACTTCAGCGCCAAAGCCGTTTTCAGAAGCACAAAACACAAAGGCTCTAGATGCAAGTATTTTTGCTGGAAGAGCTAATTCCATCAAGCAACACTGCATGTTGCTGAATTGCATATTGAAGAAGAATCAGTCGAGTGGTTCTTGTGGGAGAACAACTCCATTTGGCTCACTGACTTCAACACTATCAGGCTGACAGTCAGCGCTCAAGCAAACGACCTATTCACACACTATGCTTAATGCAGTTTGAGTGCATTGTCCTGAAATGCAGCTTGGTGAGCATCCCACACAAACAAAGGCTCCACAGGCGGGTTTCACATGCCACCAACACCATACTCAGAAACCACTTCAGCACCAAAGCTGTTTTCAGCTAGCCCTAAATACAAAGGCTCTAGACGCAAATGTTGTTGGAAGAGCTAATTCCATCAAGCAAAACTGCTTGTTGCTGACTTGCATATTGAAGAAGAATCAGCCGAGTGGTTCTTGTGAGAGAACAACTCCATTTGGCTCACTGGCTTCACACACCATCAGGCTAACAGGCAGCTCTCAAGCAAACTACGTGTTCACACACTATGCTTAATGCCGTTTGACTGCATTGTCCTGAAATGCAGCTTGGTGAGCATCCCACACAATCGAAGGCTATACAGGCGGGTTTCACATGCCACCAATTCGACTTTCAAAAACCACTTAATTGCCAAAGCCGTTTTCAGCTAGCCTGAAATACAAAGGCTCTAGACTCAAATGTTGCTGTAAGAGATAATTCCATCAAGCAACACTGCATGTTGCTGAATTGCATATTGAAGTAGAATCAACCGAGTGTTTCTTGTGGGAGAACAACTACATTTGGCTCACTGACATCACACACCATCAGGCTGACAGGCAGCTCTCAAGTAAACTCTGATATCACACACTATGCTTAATGCCGTTTGAGTACATTGTCCTGAAATGCATCTTGGTGAGTATCCCACTCAAACAAAGGCTCCACAGGCGGGTTTCACTTGCCACCACCTCCACATTCTGAAACCACTTCAGCACCAAAACCGTTTTCAGCTAGCCCGAAATACAAAGGCTCTAGAAGCAAATGTTGCTGGAAGAGCTAATTCCATCAAGCAGCACTGCATTTTTGTGAATGACATATTAAAGAAGAATCAGCTGAGTGGTTCTTGTGGGAGAACAACTGCATTTGGCTCACTGATTTCACACACCATCAGGCTGACAGGCAGCTCTCAAGCAAATGACGTGTTCTCACACTATGCTTAATGCTGCTTGAGTGCATTGTCCTGAAACGCAGCTTGGTGAGCATCCCACACAAACAAGGGCTCCACAGGCGGGTTTCACATGCCCCCAACACCACACTCAGAAACCACTTCAGCACCAAAGCTGTTTTCATCTAGCCCGAAATACAAAGGCTCTAGACACAAATGTTGCTGGAAGAGCTAATTCCATCAAGCAACACTGCATGTTGCTGAATTGCATATTGAAGACGAATCAGCCGAGTGGTTCTTGTGGGAGAACAACTGTATTTGGCTCACTGGCTTCACACACCATCAGTCTGACAGGCAGCTCTCAAGCAAACTACGTGTTCACACACTATGCTTAATGCCATTAGAGTGCACTGTCCTGAAATGCAGCTTGGTGAGAATCCCACACAGACGAAGGCTCCACAGGCGGCTTTCACATGCCACCAACTCGACTTTCAAAAACCACTTGATCGCCAAAGCCGTTTTCAGCTAGCCCGAAATACAAAGGATCTAGACGCAAATGTTGCTGTAATAGCTAATTCCATCAAGCAACACTGCATGTTGCTGAATTGCATATTGAAGACGAATCAGCCGAGTGGTTCTTGTGGGAGAACAACTCCATTTGGCTCACTGACTTCACACACCATCAGGCTGACATGCAGCTCTCAAGCAAACTACGTGTTCACACACTATGCTTAATGCCGTTTGAGTGCATTCTCCTGTAATGCAGCTTGGTGAGCATCCCACACAAATAAAGGCTCCACAGGCGGGTTTCACATGCCACCAACTCCACTTTCAAAAACAACTTTAGAGCCAAAGCCGTTTTCAGCTAGCCCGAAATACAGAGGCTCGAGATGCAAATATTGCTGGAAGAGCTAATTCTATCAAGCAACATTGCATGTTGCTGAATTGCATATTGAAGAAGAATCAGCCGAGTGGCTCTTGTTGGGAGAACAACTCCATTTGGCTCACTGACTTCACACACCATCAGGCTGACATGCAGCTCTCAAGCAAACTACGTGTTCACACTCTATGCTTAATGCCGTTTGAGTGCATTGTCCTGAAATGCAGCTTGGTGAGCATCACAAACAAATAAAGGCTCCACAGGCGGGTTTCACATGCCACCAACTCCACTTTCAAAAACAACTTTAGAGCCAAAGCCGTTTTCAGCTAGCCCGAAATACAAAGGCTCTAGATGCAAATATTGCTGGAAGATCTAATTCTATCAAGCAACAAAGCATGTTGCTGAATTGCATATTGAAGAAGAATCAGCCGAGTGGTTCTTGTGGGAGAGCAACTTCATTTGGCTCACTGACTTCACACACCATCAGGCTGACAGGCAGATCTCAAGCAAACTACGTGTTCAAACACTATGCTTAATGCCGTTTGAGTGCATTGTCCTGAAATGCAGCTTGGTGAGCATCCCACACAAACAGGGTTCCACAGGTGGGTTTCACATGCCAGCAACTCCACATTCAGAAACCATTGCAGCGCACAAGCCCTTTTCAGCTAGCCCTAAAGACAAAGGCTCTAGACGCAAATGTTGCTGGTAGAGCTAATTCCATCAAGCAACACGACATGCTGCTGAATTGCATATTGAAGAAGAATCAGCCGAGTGGTTCTTGTGGGAGAACAACTCCATTTGGCTCACTGACTTCACACACCATCAGGCTGACAGGCAGCTCAAGAAAACTACGTGCTAATACAATATGCTTAATGTCATTTGAGTGCATTGTCCTGAAATGCAGCTTGGTGAGCATTGCACACAAACGAAGGCTCCACAGGCGGGTTTCACATGCCACCAACTTCACATTCAGTAACCACAAGCTAAACCGTTTTCAGCTAGCCCGAAATACAAAGGCTCTAGACGCAAATGTTGCTATAAGAGCTAATTCCATCAAGCAACATCGCATGTTGCTGGATTGCATATTGAAGAAGAATCAGCCGAGTGGTTCTTGTGGGAGCACAACACCATTTAGCTCACTGACCTCACACACCATCAGACTGACAGACAGCTCTCAAAAAAACTACGTGTTCACACACTATGCTTAATGCCGTTTGAGTGCATTGTCCTGAAATGCAGCTTGGTGAGCATCCCACACAAACGAAGGCTCCACAGGCGGGTTTCACATGCCACCAACTCCACATTCAGAAACCTCTTCAGCGCCAAAGCTGATTTCAGCTAGCCCGAAACACAAAAGCTCTAGACGCAAATGTTGCTGGAAGAGTTAATTCCATCAAGCAACACTGTATGTTGCTGAATTGCATATTGAAAAAGAATCAGCCGAGTGGTTCTTGTGGGAGAACAACTCCATTTGGCTCACTGACTTCACACACCATCAGGCTTACAGGCACCTCTCAAGCAATCTACGTGTTCACACACTATGCTTAATGCTGTTTGAGTGCATTGTCCTGAAATGCAGCTTGGTGAGCATCACACACAAACGAAGGCTCCACACGCGGGTTTCACATGCCACCAACTCCACATTCAGAAACCATTGCAGCGCCAAAGCCCTTTTCATTTAGCCTGAAAGACAAAGGCTCTAGACGCAAATGTTGCTTTAAGAGCTAATTCCATCAAGCAACACTGCATGTTGCTGAATTGCATATTGAAGAAGAACAAGCCGAGTGGTTCTTGTGGGAGAACAACTCCATTTGGTTCACTGATTTCACACACCATCAGGGCGACAGGCAGTTCTCAAGCAAACTCAGATTTCACATATCATGCTTAATGCTGTTTCAGTGCATTGTCCTGAAATGCAGCTTGGTGAGCATCCCACACAAACGAAGGCTCCACAGGTGGGTTTCACATGCCACCAACTCCGCATTTGGAAGGCACTTCAGCGCTATACCCTTTTCAGCTAGCCCGAAATACAAAGGCTCTAGACGCAAATATTGCTGGAAGAGCTAATTCCATCAAGCAACACTGCATGTTGCTGAATTGCATATTGAAGAAGAATCAGCTGAGTGGTTCTTGTGGGAGAACAACTCCATTTGGCTCACTGACTTCACACACCATCAGGCTGACCGGCAGCTCTCAAGCAAACTACGTGTGCCGTTTGAGTGCATTGTCCTGAAATGAAGCTTGGTGAGCATCCCACACAAAGAAAGGCTCCACAGGCAGGTTTCACATGCCACCAACTCCACATTTAGAAGCCACTTCAGCGCCAAAGCTGTTTTCGGCTAGCCCGAATTACACAGGATCTAGACGCAAATGTTGCTGTAAGAGCTAATTCCATCAAGCAACACGACATGTTGCTGAATTGCGTATTGAAGAAGAATCCGCTGAGTGGTTCTTGTGGGAGAACAACTCCATTTGGCTCAATGACTTCACACACCATCAGGCTGACAGGCAGCTCTCAAGCAAACTACGTGTTCACCCAGTATGCTTAACGTCATTAGAGTGCATTTTCCTAAAATGCAGCTTGGTGAGCATCCCACGAAACGAAGGCTCCACAGGCGGGTTTCACATGCCACCAACTCAACATTCAGAAACTACTTCAAAATCAAAGCCTTTTCAGCTAGCCCGCAATACAAAGGCTCTAGACCCAACTGTTGCAGGAAGAGCTAAATCAAAGAAGCAACATGACATGTTGCTGAATTGCATATTGAAGAAGAATCAGCCAAGTGGTTCTTGTGGGAGAACAACTCCATTTGGCTCACTGACTTCACACACCATCAGGCTGACAGGCAGCTCTCAAGCAAACTCAGATTTCTCACTTTATGTTTAATGCCATTTGAATGCATTGATCTGAAATGCAGCTTGGTGAGCATCCCACACAAACGAAGGCTCCACAGGTAGGTTTCACAAGCCACCAACTCCACATTCAGAAAACACTTCAGCGCCAAAGCCCTTTTCAGCTAGCCCGAAATACAAAGGCTCTAGATGCAAATGTTGCTGGAAGAGATAATTCCATCAAGCAACACTGCATGTTGCTGAATTACATATTGAAGAAGAATCAGCTGAGTGGATCTTGTGCGAGAACAACTCCATTTGGCTCACTGACTTCACACACCATCAGGTTGACAGGCAGCTCTCAAGAAAACTACGTGTTCACACACTATGCTTAAAGTCATTAGAGTGCATTGTCCTAAAATGCTGCTTGGTGAGCATCCCACACAAATGAAGGATCCACTGGCGGGTTTCACATGCCACCAACTCCACATTCAGAAACACTTCAGTGCCAAAGCCCTTTTCAGCTTGCCCGAAATACAAGGGCTCTGGACGCAAATGTTGCTGTAAGAGCTAACTCCATCAAGCAACACTGCATGTTGCTGAATTGCATATTGAAGAAGAATCAGCCGAGGGGTTCTTGTGGGAGAACAACTCCATTTGGCTCACTGACTTCACAGACCATCAGGGCGACAGGCAGTTCTCAAGCAAACTCAGATTTCACAATTCATGCTTAATGCCGTTTGAGTGCATTGTCCTGAAATGCAGCTTGGTGAGGATCCCACATTAACGAAGTCTCCACAGGCGGGTTTCACATGTCACCAACTCAAAATTCAGAAACTACTTCAAAATCAAAGCCTTTTCAGCCAGCCCGAAATACAAAGGCTCTAGACGCAAATGTTGCTGGAAGAGCTAATTCCATCAAGCAACACTGCATGTTGCTGGATTGCATATTGAAGAAGAATCAGCCGAGTGGTTCTTGTGGGAGAACAACTCCATTTGGCTCACTGACTTCACACACCATCAGGCTGACAGGCAGCTCTCAAGCAAACTACGTGTTCACACACTATGCTTAATGCCGTTTGAGTGCATTGTCCTGAAATGCAGCTTGGTGAGCATCCCACACAAACGAAGGCTCCACAGGTAGGTTTCACAAGCCACCAACTCCACATTAAGAAAACACTTCAGCGCCAAAGCCCTTTTCAGCTAGCCCGAAATACAAAGGCTCTAGATGCAAATGTTGCTGGAAGAGCTAATTCCATCAAGCAACACTGCATGTTGCTGAATTGCATATTGAAGAAGAATCAGCCGAGTGGTTCTTGTGGGAGAACAACTCCATTTGCCTCACTGACTTCACACACCATCAGGCTGACAGGCAGCTCTTAAGCAAACTACGAGTTCACACACTTTGCTTAATGTCGTTTGAGTGCATTGTCCTGAAATGCAGCTTGGTGAGCATCCCACACAAACGAAGGCTCCACAGGCGGGTTTCACATGCCATCAACTCCACATTCAGTAACCACTTCAGCGCCAAAGCCTTTTTCATCTAGCCCTAAAGACAAGGCTCTAGACGCAACTGTTGCTGTTAGAGCTAATTCCATCAAGCAACACTGCATGTTGCTGGATTGCATATTGAAGAAGAATCAGCCAAGTGGTTCTTGTGGGAGAACAACTCCATTTGGCTCACTGACTTCACACACCATCAGGCTCACAGGCAGCTTTCAAGCAAACTCAGATTTCGCACATTATGTTTAATGCCATTTGAGTGCATTGTCCTGAAATGCAGCTTGGTGAGCATCCCACACAAATGAAGGCTCCAGAGGCGGCTTTCACATGTCACCAACTCCACATTCAGAAACCACTTCAGCGCCAAAGAAGTTTTCAGCTAGCGCTAAAGACAAAGGTTTCTAGACGCAAATGTTGCTGGAAGAGCTAATTCCATCAAGCAACACTGCATGGTGCTGAATTGCATATTGAAGAAGAATCAGCCGAGTGGTTCTTGTGGGTGAACAACTCCATTTGGCTCACTGACTTCACACACCATCAGGCTGCCAGGCAGCTCTCAAGCAAACTACGTGTTCACACACTATCCTTAATGCCGTTTGAGTGCATTGTCCAGAAATACAGCTTGGTGAGCATCCCACACAAAAGAAAGCTCCACAGGCGGGTTCACATGTCATCAACTCAACATTCAGAGACCACTTCAGCGCCGAAGCCGTTTTCAGGTAGCCCGAAATACAAAGGCTCTAGACGCAAATGTTGCTGAAAGAGCTAATTAAATGAAGCAACACTGCAGGCTGCTGAATTGCATATTGAAGAAGAATCAGCCGAGTGGCTCTTGTGGGAGAACAACTCCATTTGGCTCAGTGACTTCACACACCATCAGGCTGACAGGCAGCTCTCAAGCAAACTGCGTCTTCACACACTATGCTTAATGCCGTTTGAGTGCATTGTCCTGAAATGCAGCTTGGTGAGCATCCCACACAAACGAAGGCTCCACAGGCGTGTTTCACTTGCCACCAACTCCACATCCAGAAACCATTTCAGCGCCAAGCCCTTTTCAGCTAGCCCGAAAGACAAAGCCTCTAGACGCAACTGTTGGTGTAAGAGCTAATTTCATCAAGCAACACTGCATGTTGCTGAATTGCATATTGTAGAAGAATCAGCCGAGTGGTTCTTGTGGAAGAACAACTCCATTTGGCTCTCTGACTTCACACACCATCAGGCTGACAGGCAGCACTCAAGCAAACTCAGATTTCGCACAATTTGCTTAATGCCATTAGAGTGCATTGTCCTGAAATACAGCTTGGTGAGCATCCCACACAAACGAAGGCTCCACAGGCGGGTTTCACTAGCTACCAACTCCACATTCAGAAACCCCTTCAGCGCCAAAGCCGTATTCAGCTAGCCCAAAATACAAAGGCTCTAGACGCAAATGTTGCTGGAAGAGCTAATTCCATCAATCAACACTGCATGTTGCTGAATTGCATATTGAAGAAGAATCAGCTGAGTGGTTCTTGTGGGAGAACAACTGCATTTGCTCACTGACTTCACACACCATCAGGCTGAAAGGCAGCTCTCAAGTAAACTACGTGCTCATGCACTATGCTTAATGTAATTTGAGTGCATTGTCCTGAAATGCAGCTTGGTGAGTATCCCACACAAACAGGGTTCCACAGGTCGGTTTCACATACCAACAACTCCACAGCCAGAAACCACTTCAGCGCCAAAGCCATTTTCAGCTAGCCCGAATACAAAGGCTCTAGACGCAAATGTTGCTGAAAGAGCTAATTAAATGAAGCAACACTGCAGGCTGCTGAATTGCATATTGAAGAAGAATCAGCCGAGTGGCTCTTGTGGTAGAACAACTCCATTTGGCTCACTGACTTCACACACCATCAGGCTGACAGGCAGCTCAAGCAAACTACTTGCTCATGCACTATGCTTAATGTCGTTTGAGTGCATTGTCCTGAAATGCAGCTTGGTCAGCATCCCAAACGAAGGCTCCACAGGCTGAGTTCACATGCCACCAACTCCACATGCCGAAACCATTTGAGCGCCAAAGCCATTTTCACCTAGCCCGAAATACAAAGGCTCTAGACACAGAGGGTGCTGGAAGAGCTTATTCCATCAAGCAACATTGCATGTTGCTGAATTGCATATTGAGGAAGAATCAGCCAAGTGGTTCTTGTGGGAGAACAACTCCATTTGGCTCACTGACTTCACACACCATCAGGCTGACAGGCAGCTCTCAAGCAAACTACGTGTTCACACACTATGCTTAATGCCTTTTGAGTGCATTGATCTGAAATGCAGCTTGGTGAGCATCCCACACAAATGAAGGCTCCAGAGGCGGCTTTCACATGCCACCAACTCCACATTCAGAAAACACTTCTGTGGGAAAGCCATTTTCAGCTAGCCAGAAATACAAAGGCTCTAGACACAGAGGGTGCTGGAAGAGCTAATTCCATCAAGCAACACTGCATGTTGCTGAATTGCATATTGAAGAAGAATCAGCCGAGTGCTTCTTGTGGGAGAACAACTCCATTTGGCTCACTGACTTCACACACCATCAGGCTGACAGGCATCTGTCATGCAAACTACGTGTTCACACACTATCCTTAATGCCGTTTGAGTTCATTGTCCAGAAATACAGCTTGGTGAGCATCCCACACAAACGAAGGCTCCACAGGCGGGTTCACATGGCATCAACTCAACATTCAGAGACCACTTCAGCGCCAAAGCCGTTTTCAGCTAGCCGAAAGACAAAGGCTCTAGACGCAAATGTTGCTGTAAGAGCTAATTCCATCAAGCACCACTGCATGTTGCTGAATTGCATATTGAAGAAGAATCAGCCGAGTGGTACTTGTGGGAGAACAACTCCATTTGGCTCACTGACTTCACACACCATCAGGCTGACAGGCAGCTCTCAAGCAAACTATGTGTTCACACACTATCCTTAATGCCGTTTGAGTGCATTGTCCAGAAATACAGCTTGGTGAGCATCCCACACAAATGAAGGCTCCACAGGCGTGTTCACATGGCACCAACTCAACATTCAGAGACCACTTCAGCGCCGAAGCCGTTTTCAGGTAGCCCGAAAGATAAAGGCTCTAGACGCAAATGTTGCTGGAAGAGCTAATTCCATCAAGCACCACTGCATGTTGCTGAATTGCATATTGAAGAAGAATCAGCCGAGTGGTTCTTGTGGGAGAACAACTCCATTTGGCTCAGTGACTTCACACACCATCATGCTGACAGGCAGCCCTCAAGCAAACTACGAGTTCACACACTATGCTTAATGCCGTTTGAGTGCATTGTCCTGAAATGTAGCGTGGTGAGCATCCCACACAAACAAAGGCTCCTCAGGCGGGTTTCACATGCCACCAACTCCACATTCAGGAACACATCAGCGCCAAAGCCGTTTTCAGCTAGCCCGAAAGACAAAGCCTCTAAACGCAAATGTTGCTGGAAGAGCTAATTCCATCAAGCACCACTGCATGTTGCTGAATTGCATATTGAAGAAGAATCAGCCGAGTGGTTCTTGTGGGAGAACAACTCCATTTGGCTCACTGACTTCACACACCATCATGCTGACAGGCAGCCCTCAAGCAAACTGAGATTTCGCACATCATGCTTAATGTCACTTGAGTGCATTGTCCTGAAATGCAGCTTGGTGAGCATCCCACACAAACGAAGGCTCCACAGGCGGCTTTCACATGCCACCAACTCCGCCGTCAGAAAACAGTTCAGCGGGAAAGCCATTTTCAGCTAGTCAGAAATACAAAGGCTCTAGACGCAAATGTTGCTGGAAGAGTTTATTCTATCAATCAACACTGCATGTTGCTGAATTGCATATTGAAGAAGAATCAGCCGAGTGATTCTTGAGGGAGAACAACTCCATTTGGCTCACTGACTTCACACACCATCAGGCTGACAGGCAGCTCTCAAGCAAACTACGTGTTCACATACAATGCTTAATGCCGTTTGAGTGCATTGTCCTGAAATGCAGCTTGGTGAGCATCCCACACAAACAGGGTTCCACAGGCGGGTTTTACATGCCACCAACTCCACATCCAGAAACCATTTGAGCGCCAAAGCCCTTTTCAGCTAGCCTGAAATACAAAGGCTCTAGACGCAAATGTTGCTGGAAGAGTTTATTCCATCAAGCAACAATGCATATTGCTGAATTACATTTTGTAAAAGAATAAGCCAAGTGGTTCTTGTGGGAGAACAACTCCATTTGGCTCACTGATTTCACACACCAACAGGCTTACTGGCAGCACTCAAGCAAACTCAGATTTCACACAATTTGCTTAATGCCGTTTGAGTGCATTTTCCTGAAATACAGCTTGGTGAGCATCCCACACAAACAGGTTTCCACATGTCCTTTTCACATACCACCAACTCCACATTCAGAAAACACATCAGCGCCAAAGCCGTTTTCAGCTAGCCCGAAAGACAAAGCTTCTAAACGCAAATGTTGCTGGAAGAGCTAATTCCATCAAGCAACACTGCATGTTGCTGAATTGCATATTGATGAAGAATCAGCCGAGTGGTTCTTGTGGGAGAAAAACTCCATTTGGCTCACTGACTTCACACACAATCAGGCTGACAGGCAGCTCTCAAGCAAACTACGTGTTCACACACTATGCTTAATGCCGTTTGAGTGCATTGTCCTGAAATGCAGCTTGGTGAGCATCCCAAACGAAGGCTCCACAGGCAGGGTACACATGCCACCAACTCCACATGCAGAAACCATTTGAGCACCAAAGCCGTTTTCACCTAGCCTGAAATACAAAGCCTCTAGACACAGAGGGTGCTGGAAGAGCTAATTCCATCAAGCAACACTGCATGTTGCTGAATTGCATATTGAAGAAGAATCAGCCGATTGGTTCTTGTGGGAGAACAACTCCATTTGGCTCACTGACTTCACACACCATCAGGCTGACTGGCAGCTCTCAAGCAAACTCAGATTTCGCACATCATGCTTAATGCCGCTTGAGTGCATTGTCCTGAAATGCAGCTTGGTTAGCATCCCACACAAACGAAGGGTCCACAGGCGGGTTTCACATGCCACCAAATCCACATTCAGAAAACACTTCTGTGGGAAAGCCATTTCAGGTTGCCCGAAATACAAAGGCTCTAGAGGCAAATGTTGCTGTAACAGCTAATTCCATCAAGCAACACTGCATGTTGCTGAATTGCATATTGAAGAAGAATCAGCCGAGTGGTTCTTGTGGGAGAACAACTGCATTTGCTCACTGACTTCAAACACCATCAGGCTGACATTCAGCCCTCAAGCAAACTATGAGTTCACACACTATGCTTAATGTCGTTTGAGTGCATTGTCCTGAAATGCATCTTTGTGAGCATCAAAAATAAGGGCTCCACAGGAGGGTTTCACTAGCCACCAACTCCACATTCAAAAACCACTTCAGCGCCAAAGTCCTTTTCAGCTAGCCAAAAACACAAAGGCTCTAGATGTAAATGTTGCTGGAAGAGCTAATTCCAACAAGCAACACTGCATGTTGCTGAATTGCATATTTAAGTAGAATCAGCCGAGTGGTTCTTGTGGGAGAACAATTCCATTTGGCTCACTGACTTCACACATCATCAGGCTGAAAGGCAGCTCTCAAGCAAACTACGTCTTCACACACTATGCTTAATGCCTTTAGAATGCATTGTCCTGAAATGCAGCTTGGTGAGTATCCCACACAAACAGGGTTCTACAGGTCGGTTTCATACCAACAACTCCACATCCAGAAACCACTTCAGCACCAAAGCCATTTTCAGCTAGCCCGAAATACAAAGGCTCTAGACGCAAATGTTGCTGTAAGAGCTAATTCCATCAAGCAACACTGCATGTTGCTGAATTGCATATTGAAGAAGAATCAGCCGAGTGGCTCTTGTGGGAGAACAACTCCATTTGGCTCACTGACTTCACACACCATCAGGCTGACAGGCAGCTCAAGCAAACTACGTGCTCATGCACTATGCTTAATGTCGTTTGAGTGCATTGTCCTGAAATGCAGCTTGGTGAGCATCCCAAATGAAGGCTCCACAGGCAGGGTTCACATGCCCCAAACTCCACATGCAGAAACGATTTCAGCGCCAAAGCCGTTTTCACCTAGCCCGAAATACAAAGGCTCTAGACACAGAGGGTGCTGGAAGAGCTAATTCCATCAAGCAACACTGCATGTTGCTGAATTACATATTGTAGAAGAATCAGCCGAGTGGTTCTTGTGGGAGCACAACTCCATTTGGCTCACTGACTTCACACACCATCAGGCTGACAGGCAGCACTCAAGCAAACTCAGATTTCATACAATTTGCTTAATGCCATTAGAGTGCATTGTCCAGAAATGCAGCTTGGTGAGCATCCCACACAAACGAAGGCTCCACAGGCGGGTTTCACATGCCACCAACTCCACATTCAGAAACCACTTCAGCGCCAAAGCCGTTTTCAGCTAGCCTGAAATACAAAGGCTCTTGACGCAAATGTTGCTGGAAGAGCTAATTCTATCAATCAACACTGCATGTTGCTGAATTGCATATTGAAGAAGAATCAGCCAAGTGGTTCTTGTGGGAGAACAACTGCATTTGCTCACTGACTTCACACACCATCAGGCTGACAGGCAGCTCAAGCAAACTACGTGCTCATGCACTATGCTTAATGCCGTTTGAGTGCATTGTCCTGAAATGCAGCTTGGTGAGCATCCCACACAAACGAAGGCACCATAGGCAGGGTTCACATGCCACCAACTCCACATGCAGAAACCATTTGAGCGCCAAAGCCGTTTTCACCTAGCCTGAAATATCAAGGCTCTAGACACAGAGGGTGCTGGAAGAGCTAATTCCATCAAGCAACACTGCATGTTGCTGAATTACATATTGAAGAAGAATCAGCCGAGTGGTGCTTGTGGGAGAACAACTCCATTTGGCTCACTGACTTCACACACCATCAGGCTGACAGGCAGCTCAAACAAACTACGTGCACATGCACTATGCTTAATGTCGTTTGAGTGCATTGTCCTGAAATGCAGGTTGGTGAGCATCCCAAATGAAGGCTCCACAGGCAGGTTTCACATGCCACCAACTCCACATGTAGAAACCATTTGAGCGCCAAAGCCGTTTTCACCTAGCCCAAAATACAAAGGCTCTAGACCCAACTGTTGCTGTAACAGCTAATTCCATCAAGCAACACTGCATGTTGCTGAATTGCATATTGAAGAAGAATCAGCCAAGTGGTTCTTGTGGGAGAACAACTCAATTTGGCTCACTGACTTCACACACCATCAGGCTGACAGGCAGTTCTCAAGCAAACTACGTGCTCATGCACTATACTTAATATCGTTTGAGTGCATTGTCCTGAAATGCAGCTTGGTGAGCATGAAACACAAACAAAGGCTCCACAGGCTTGTTTCACATGCCACCAACCCCACATTTAGAAACCACTAGAGCGCCAAAGCCATTTTCAGCTAGCCTGAAAGACAAAGGTTCTAGAAGCAAATGTTGCTGCAAGAGATAATTCCAAGAAGCAACACTGCATGTTGCTGAATTGCATATTGAAGTAGAATCAGCCGAGTGGTTCTTGTGGGAGAACACTCCATTTGGCTCACTGACTTCACACACCATCAGGCTGACAGGCAGCTCTCAAGCAAACTCAGATTTCACATATCATGCTTAATGTCGTTTGAGTGCATTGTCCTGAAATGCAGCTTGGTGAGCATCCCACACAAACGAAGGCTCCACAGGCGGGTTTCACTTGCCACCAACTCCACATCCAGAAGCCACTTCAGTGCCAAAGCCCTTATCAGCTAGCCCGAAAGACAAAGGCTCTAGACGCAAATGTTGCTGTCAGAGCTAATTCCATCAAGCAACACTGCATGTTGCTGAATTGCGTATTGAAGAAGAATCAGCCGAGTGGTGCTTGTGGGAGAACAACTCAATTTGGCTCACTGACTTCACACACCATCAGTCCGACTGGCAGCTCTCAAGCACACTCATATTTCGCATATTTTGCTCAATGCCGTTTGAGTGCATTGTCCTGAAATGCAGCTTGGTGAGCATCCCACACAAACGAAGGCTCCACAGGCGGGTTTCACTTGCCACCAACTCCACATCCAGAAACCATTTCAGCGCCAAGCCCTTTTCAGCTAGCCCGAAAGACAAAGCCTCTAGACGCAACTGTTGGTGTAAGAGCTAATTCCATCAAGCAACACTGCATGTTGCTGAATTACCTATTGTAGAAGAATCAGCAGAGTGGTTCTTGTGGGAGCACAATTCCATTTGGCTCACTGACTTCACACACCATCAGGCTGACAGGCAGCACTCAAGCAAACTCAGATTTCGCACAATTTGCTTAATGCCATTAGAGTGCATTGTCCTGAAATACAGCTTGGTGAGCATCCCACACAAACGAAGGCTCCACAGGCGGGTTTCACTCGCCACCAACTCCACATTCAGAAACCACTTCAGCGCCAAAGCCTTTTTCAGCTAGCCTGAAATACAAAGGCTCTAGACGCAAATGTTGCTGTCAGAGCTAATTCTGTCAATCAACACTGCATGTTGCTGAATTGCATATTGAAGAAGAATCAGCCGAGTGGCTCTTGTGGGAGAACAACTCCATTTGGCTCACTGACTTCACACACCATCAGGCTGACAGGCAGCTCAAGCAAACTACGTGCTCATGCACTATGCTTAATGTATTTTGAGTGCATTGTCCTGAAATGCAGCTTGGTGAGCATCCCAAACGAAGGCTCCACAGGCAGGGTTCACATGCCACCAACTCCACATGCAGAAACCATTTGAGCGCCAAAGCCGTTTTCACCTAGCCTGAAATACAAAGGCTCTAGACACAGAGGGTGCTGGAAGAGCTAATTCCATCAAGCAACACTGCATGTTGCTGAATTGCATATTGAAGAAGAATCAGCCAAGTGGTTCTTGTGGGAGAACAACTCCATTTGGCTCACTGATTTCACACACCATCAGGCTGACAGGCAGCTCTCAAGCAAACTCAGATTTCGCACATCATGCTTAATGCTGCTTGAGTGCATTGTCCTGAAATGCAGCTTGGTTAGCATCCCACACAAACGAAGGCTCCACAGGCGGGTTTCACATGCCACCAAATCCACATTCAGAAAACACTTCTGTAGGAAAGCCATTTCAGCTTGCCCGAAATACAAAGGCTCTAGAGGCAAATGTTGCTGTAACAGCTAATTCCATAAAGCAACACTGCATGTTGCTGAATTGCATATTGAAGAAGAATCAGCCGAGAGGTTCTTGTGGGAGAACAACCGCATTTGGTCACTGACTTCACACACCATCAGGCTGACATTCAGCCCTCAAGCAAACTATGAGTTCACACACTATGCTTAATGTCGTTTGAGTGCATTGTCCTGAAATGCATCTTTGTGAGCATCAAAAATAAAGGCTCCACAGGAGGGTTTCACTAGCCACCAACTCCACATTCAAAAACCACTTCAGCGCCAAAGTCCTTTTCAGCTAGCCAAAAACACAAAGGCTCTAGATGTAAATGTTCCTGGAAGAGCTAATTCCATCAAGCAACACTGCATGTTGCTGAATTGCATATTGAAGTAGAATCAGCCGAGTGGTTCTTGTGGGAGAACAATTCCATTTGGCTCACTGACTTCACACATCATCAGGCTGAAAGGCAGCTCTCAAGCAAACTACGTCTTCACACACTATGCTTAATGCCTTTAGAATGCATTCTCCTGAAATGCAGCTTGGTGAGTATCCCACACAAACAGGGTTCTACAGGTCGGTTTCACATACCAACAACTCCACATCCAGAAACCACTTCAGCACCAAAGCCATTTTCAGCTAGCCCGAAATACAAAGGCTCTAGACGCAAATGTTGCTGTAAGAGCTAATTCGATCAAGCAACACTGCATGTTGCTGAATTGCATATTGAAGAAGAATCAGCCGAGTGGTTCTTGTGGGAGAACAATTCCATTTGGCTCACTGACTTCACACACCATCAGGCTGACAGGCAGCCCTCAAGCAAACTATGAGTTCACACACTATGCTTAATGCCGTTTCAGTGCATTGTCCTGAAATGCAGCTTGGTGAGCATCCCACACAAACGAAGGCTCCACAGGCGGGTTTCACATGCCACCAACTCCACGTTCAGAAACCACTTCAGCGCCAAAACCGTTTTCAGCTAGCCCTAAAGAAAAAGGCTCTAGACGAAACTGTTGCTGTCAGAGCTAATTCTATGAATCAACACTGCATGTTGCTGAATTGCATATTGAAGAAGAATCAGCCGAGTGGCTCTTGTGGAAGAACAACTCCATTTGGCTCACTGACTTCACACACCATCAGGCTGAAAGGCAGCTCTCAAGAAAACTACGTCTTCACACACTATGCTTAATGCCTTTAGAGTGCATTGTCCTGAAATGCAGCTTGGTGAGCATCCCAAACGAAGGCTAAACAGGCAGGGTTCACATGCCACCAACTCCACATCCAGAAACCACTTCAGCGCCAAAGCCGTTTTCAGCTAGCCCTAAAAACAAAGGCTCTAGACGAAATTGTTGCTGTCAGAGCTAATTCTATGAATCAACACTGCATGTTGCTGAATTGCATATTGAAGAAGAATCAGCCGAGTGGCTCTTGTGGGAGAACAACTCCATTTGGCTCACTGACTTCACACACCATCAGGCTGACAGGCAGCTCAAGCAAACTACGTGCTCATGCACTATGCTTAATGCCGTTTCAGTGCATTGTCCTGAAATGCAGCTTGGTGAGCATCCCAAACGAAGGCTCCACAGGCAGGGTTCACATGCCACAAACTCCACATGCAGAAACGATTTCAGCGCCAAAGCCGTTTTCACCTAGCCCGAAATACAAAGGCTCTAGACACAGAGGGTGCTGGAAGAGCTAATTCCATCAAGCAACACTGCATGTTGCTGAATTACATATTGTAGAAGAATCAGCCGAGTGGTTCTTGTGGGAGCACAACTCCATTTGGCTCACTGACTTCACACACCATCAGGCTGACAGGCAGCACTCAAGCAAACTCAGATTTCATACAATTTGCTTAATGCCATTAGAGTGCATTGTCCTGAAATGCAGCTTGGTGAGCATCCCACACAAACGAAGGCTCCACAGGCGGGTTTCACATGCCAAAAACTCCACATTCAGAAACCACTTCAGCGCCAAAGCCGTTTTCAGCTAGCCTGAAATACAAAGGCTCTAGACGCAAATGTTGCTGGAAGAGCTAATTCTATGAATCAACACTGCATGTTGCTGAATTGCATATTGAAGACGAATTAGCCAAGTGGTTCTTGTGGGAGAACAACTGCATTTGCTCACTGACTTCACACACCATCAGGCTGACAGGCAGCTCAAGCAAACTACGTGCTCATGCACTATGCTTAATGTAATTTGAGTGCATTGTCCTGAAATGCAGCTTGGTGAGCATCCCAAACGAAGGCACCATAGGCAGGGTTCACATGCCACCAACTCCACATGCAGAAACCATTTGAGCGCCAAAGCCGTTTTCACCTAGCCTGAAATACCAAGGCTCTAGACACAGAGGGTGCTGGAAGAGCTAATTCCATCAAGCAACACTGCATGTTGCTGAATTGCATATTGAAGAAGAATCAGCCAAGTGGTTCTTGTGGGAGAACAACTCAATTTGGCTCACTGACTTCACACACCATCAGGCTGACAGGCAGCTCTCAAGCAAACTACGTGCTCATGCACTATACTTAATGTCGTTTGAGTGCATTGTCCTGAAATGCAGCTTGGTGAGCATGAAACACAAACGAAGGCTCCACAGGCGTGTTTCACTTGCCACCAACTCTACATTCTGAAACCACTTCAGCGCCAAATCCCTTTTCAGCTAGCCTGAAATACGAAGTCTCTAGACGCAAATGTTGCTGTCAGAGCTAATTCCATCAAGCAATAATGCATATTGCTGAATTACATATTGAAGAAGAATCAGCCGAGTGGTTCTTGTGCGAGAACAACTCCATTTGGCTCACTGAATTCACACACCATCAGTCTTACTGGCAGCACTCAAGCAAACTCAGATTTCGCACAATTTGCTTAATGCCGTTTGAGTGCATTGTCCTGAAATGCAGCTTGGTGAGCATCCCACACAAACGAAGGCTCCACCGTCGCGTTTCACTAGCCACCAACTCTGCATTCAGAAGCCACTTCAGCGCCAAAGTCCTTTTCAGCTAGCCCGAAATACAAAGGCTCTAGACGCAAATGTTGCTGTAAGAGCTAATTCCATCAGGCAACACTGCATGTTGCTGAATTGCATATTGAAGAAGAATCAGCCGAGTGGTGCTTGTGGGAGAACAACTCCATTTTTCTCTCTGACTTCACACACCATCAGGCTGACAGGCAGCTCTCAAGCAAACTACGTGCTCATGCACTATACTTAATGTCGTTTGAGTGCATTGTCCTGAAATGCAGCTTGGTGAGCATCCCACACAAAAAAGGGCTCCACAGGCGGGTTTCACATGCCACCAACTCCACATCCAGAAAACCTTTCAGTGCCAAAGCCGTTTTCAGCTAGCCCAAAATACAAAGGCTCTAAACGCAAATGTTGCTGGAAGAGCTAATTCCATGAAGCAACACTGCATGTTGCTGAATTGCATATTGAAGAAGAATCAGCCGAGTGGTTCTTGTGGGAGAACAACTCCTATTGGCTCACTGACTTCACACACCATCAGGCTGACAGACAGCTCTCAAGCAAACTCACATTTAGCATATTTTGCTCAGTGCCGTTTGAGTGCATTGTCCTGAAATGCAGCTTGGTGAGCATCCCACACAAACGAAGGCTCCACAGGCGGGTTTCACATGCCACCAACTCCACATTCAGAAAACACTTCAGCGCCAAAGCCGTTTTCATCTAGCCCGAAAGACAAAGGCTCTAGACGCAAATGTTGCTGCAAGAGCTAATTCCATCAAGCAACATCGCATGTTGCTGAATTGCATATTGAAGAAGAATCAGCCGAGTGGTTCTTGTGGGAGAACAACTCCATTTGGCTCACTGACTTCACACACCATCAGGCTGACAGGCAGCCCTCAACCAAACTACGTGTTCACACACTATGCTTAATGCCGTTTGAGTGCATTGTCCTGAAATGCAGCTTGGTGAGCATCCCAAACGAAGGCTCCACAGGCGGGTTTCACATGCCACCAACTCCACATTCAGAAACCACTTCAGCGCCAAAGCCGTTCTCACCTAGCCCGAAAGACAAAGGCTCTAGACACAGAGGATGCTGTAAGGGCTAATTCCATCAAGCAACACTGCATGTTGCTGAATTGCATATTGAAGAAGAATCAGCCAAGTGGTTCTTGTGAGAGAACAACTCCATTTGGCTCGCTGACTTCACACACCTTCAGGCTGACAGGCAGCTCACAAGCAAACTCAGATTTCGCACATCATGCTTAATGCCGCTTGAGTGCATTGTCCTGAAATGCAGCTTGGTGAGAATCCCACACAAACGAAGGCTCCACAGCCGGATTTCGCATACCACCAACTCCACGTTCAGAAACCACTTCAGCACTAAAGCCATTTTCAGCTAGCCCGAAAGACAAAGCCTCTAGACGCAAATGTTGCTGTTAGAGATAATTCCATCAAGCAACACTGCATGTTGCTGAATTGCATATTGAAGTAAAATCAGCCGAGTGGTTCTTGTGGGAGAACAACTCCATTTGGCTCACTGACTTCACACACCCTCAGGCTGACAGGCAGCTCTGAAGCAAACTACGTGTTCACACACTATGCTTAATGCCGTTTGAGTGCACTGTCCTGAAATGCAGCTTGGTGAGCATGAAACACAAACAAAGGCTCCACAGGCGAGTTTCACATGCCACCAACTCCACATTCAGAAAACACTTCAGTGGAAATGCCATTTACAGCTAGCCCGAAAGACAAAGGCTCTAGACGCAAATGTTGCTGGAAGAGCTAATTCCATCAAGCAACACTGCATGTTGCTGAATTGCATATTGAAGAAGAATCAGCCGAATGGTTCTTGTGGGAGAACAACTCCATTTGGCTCCCTGACTTCACACACCATCAGGCTGACAGGCAGCTCTCAAGCAAACTACGTGTTCACACACTATGCTTAATGCCGTTTGAGTGCATTGTGCTGAAATGCAGCTTGGTGAGCATCCTACATAAACAAGGGCTCTTCAGGCGGTTTCACATGCCATCAACTCCACATTCAGAAAACACTTCAAAACCAAAATCGTTTTTAGGTAGCCATAAAGACAAAGGCTCTAGACGCAAATGTTGCTGTCAGAGCTAATTCCATCAAGCAACACTACATGTTGCTGAACTGCATATTGAAGAAGAATCAGTCAAGTGGTTCTTGTGGGAGAACAACTGCATTTGGCTAACTGACTTCACACACCATCAGGCTGACAGGCAGCACTCAAGCAAATGATGGGTTCACACACTATGCTTAATGCCGTTTCAGTGCATTGTCCTGAAATGAAGCTTGGTGAGCATCCCACACAAGCAAAGGCTCCTCAGCCGGGTTTCACATGCCACCAACCCCACATTCAGAAACCACTTCAGCGCCAAAGCCATTTTCTTCTAGCCCAAAAGGCAAAGGCTCTAGACGCAAATGTTGCTGTCAGAGCTAATTCCATCAAGCGACACTGCATATTGCTGAATTGCATATTGAAGAAGAATCAGCCGAGTGGTTCTTGTGCGAGAACAACTCCATTTGGCTCACTGACTTCACACACCATCAGGCTGACAGGCAGCTCTCAAGCAAACTCAAATTTAGCGCATTATGTTTTATGCCATTTGAGTGCATTCTCCTGAAATGCAGCTTGGTCAGCATCCCAAACACTCAGGGTTCCACAGGTGGGTTTTACATACCGCCAACTCCACATTCAGAAACCACTTCAGCGCCAAACCCTGTACAGCTAGCCCGAAATACAATGGCTCTAGACACAAATGTTGCTGTTAGAGCTAATTCCATCAAGCAACACTGCATGTTGCTGAATTGCATATTGAAGAAGAATCAGCCGAGTGGTTCTTGTGGGAGAACAACTCCATTTGGCTCACTGACTTCACACACCATCAGGCTGACAGGCAGCTCTCAAGCAAACTGTGTCTTCACACACTATGCTTAATGCCGTTTGAGTGCATTGTCCTGAAATACAGCTTGGTGAGCATCCCACACAAACGAAGGCTCCACAGTCGGGTTTCACATGCCATCAACTCCACATTCAGTAACCACTTCAGCGCCAAAGCCTTTTTCATCTAGCCCTAAAGACAAGGCTCTAGACGCAAATGTTGCTGGAAGAGCTAATTCCATCAAGCAACACTGCATGTTGCTGAATTGCATATTGAAGAAGAATCAGCCGAGTGGTTCTTGTGCAAGAGTAACTGCATTCGACTCACTGACTTCAGACACCATCAGGCTGACATTCAGCTCTGAAGCAACTCAGATTTCGCATATTTTGCTCAATGCCGTTTGAGTGCATTGTCGTGAAATGCAGCTTGGTGAGCATCCCACACAAACTAAGGCTCCACAGGCGGGTTTCACTAGCCACCAATTTCGCATTCAGAAGCCACTTCAGCGCCAAAGCCCTTTTCAGCTAGCCCTAAGACAAAGGCTCTAGACACAAATGTTGCTGGAAGAGCTAATTAAATCAAGCAACAATGCATATTGCTGAATTATCTATTGTAGAAGATTCAGTTAGTGGTTCTTGTGCGAGAACAACTGCATTTGGCTCACTGACTTCACACACCATCAGGCTGACAGGCAGCTCTCAAGCAAACTCAGATTTTGCACAATTTGCTTAATGCCGTTTGAGTGCATTGTCCTCAAATGCAGCTTGGTGAGCATCCCACACAAACGAAGGCTCCACAGGCGGGTTTCACTTGCCACCAACTCCACTTCCAGAAAACATTTGAGCGCCAAACCATTTTCAGCTAGCCCGAAATACAAAGGCTCTAGACGCAACTGTTGCTGTAAGAGCTAATTCAATCAAGCAACACTGCGTGTTACATAATTGCATATGGAGGAAGAATCAGCCGAGTGGTTCTTGTGGGAGAACAACTGCATTTGGCTCACTGACTTCACACACCATCAGGCTGACAGGCAGCTCTCAAGCAAACTCAGATTTCCGCAACTATGCTCAATGCCGTTTGAGTGCATTGTGCTGAAATGCAGCTTGGTGAGCATCCCTAACAAACGAAGGCTCCACAGTAGGGTTTCACATGCCACCAACTCCACATTCAGAAACCTCTTCAGCGCCAAAGCCCTTTTCAGCTAGCCCTAAATACAAAGGCTGTAGACGCAAATGTTGCTGTCAGAGCTAATTCCATCAAGCAACAATGCATATTCCTGAATTACATATTGTAGAAGGATAAACCGAATGATTCTTGTGGGAGAACAACTCCATTTGGCTCACTGACTTCACACACCATCAGGCTGACAGGCAGCTCTCAAGCAAACTCAGATTTCGCATATTTTGCTCAATGCCGTTTGAGTGCATTGTCCTGAGATGCAGCTTGGTGAGCATCCCACACAAACGAAGGCTCCACAGGCGGGTTTCACATGCTACCAACTCCACATGCAGAAACCACTTCAGCGTCAAAGCCCTTTTCAGTTAGCCCTAACAACAAAGGCTCTAGTCGCAAATGTTGCTGTCAGAGCTAATTCCATCAAGCAACACTGCATGTTGCTGAATTGCATATTGAAGAAGTATCAGCCGAGTAGTTTTTGTGCGAGAACAACTGCATTTGGCTCACTGACTTCACACACAATCAGGCTGACTGGCAGCTCTCAAGCAAACTACCTGTTCACACTCTATGCTTAATGCCGTTTGAGTGCATTGTCCTGAAATGCAGCTTGGTGAGCATCCCACACAATCGAATGCTCCACAGACGGGTTTCACATGCCACCAACTCCACATTCAGAAACCACTTCAGCGCCATAGCCGTTTTCAGCTAGCCCTAATGCAAAAGTTCTAGACGCAAATGTTGCTGGAAGAGCTAATTCCATCAAGCAACACTGCATGGTGCTGAACTGCATATTGAAGACGAATCAGCCGAGTGATTCTTGTGGGAGAACAACTCCATTTGGCTCACTGATTTCACACACCATCAGCTCTCTAGGAAACTCAGGTTTCGCACAGCATCCTTAATGCCGTTTCAGTGCATTGTCCTGAAATGCAGCTTGGTAAGCATCCCACACAAAAGAAGGTTCCACAGGCGGGTTTCACATGCCACCAACTCCACATTCAGAAAACACTTCAGCGAGAACGCCGTTTTCAGCTAGCCCGAAATACAAAGGCTCTAGACGCAAATGTTGCTGGAAGAGCTAATTCCATCAAGCAACACTGCATGGTGCTGAATTGCATATTGAAATAGAATTAGTTGAGTGGTTCTTGTGGGAGAACAACTCCATTTGGCTCACTGACTTCACACACCATCAGGCTGACAGGCAGCTCTCAAGCGTAATACGTGTTCACACAGCATGCTTAATGCTGCTTCAGTGCATTGTCCTGAAATGCAGCTTAGTGAGCAGCCCAAACAAACGAAGGCTCCACAGGTGGGTTTCACATGCCACCAACTCCACATTCAGAAAACACTTCAGCGACAAATCCGTTTTCAGCTAGCCCTAAATACAAAGGCTCTGGAAGCAAATGTTGCTGTAAGAGTAAATTCTATCAAGCAACACTGCATGATGCTGAATCGCATATTGAGGAAGAATTAGCGGAGTGGATCTTGTGGGAGAACAACTCCATTTGGCTCACTGACTTCACACACCATCAGGCTGACAGGCAGCTCTCAAGCAAACTCAGATTTCGCACAGCATCCTTAATGCCCTTTGACTGCATTGTGCTGAAATGCAGCTTGGTGAGCATCCCACACAAACAAAGGCTCCACAGGCGGGTTTCACATGCCACCAACTCCACATTCAGAAACCACTTCTGCGCCAAAGCCATTTTCAGCTAGCCCTAAATGCAAAGGCTCTAGACGCAAATGTTGCTGTAAGAGCTAATTCCATCAAGCAACACTGCATGGTGCTGAATTGCATATTGAAGAAGAATCAGCCGAGTGGTTCTTGTGAGAGAACAACTCCATTTGGCTCACTGACTTCACACACCATCAGGCTGACAGACAGCTCTCAAGCAAACTACGTGTCACACACTATGCTTAATGCCTTTTGAGTTCATTTTCCTGAAATGCAGCTTGGTGAGCATCCCACACAAACGAAGGCTAAACAGGCTGGTTTCACATGCCACCAACTCCACATTCAGAAAACATTTCAGCGCCAAAGCCATTTTCACTAGCCGTAAATACAAAGGCTCTAGACGCAAATGTTGCTGGAAGAGCTAATTCCATCAAGCAACACTGCATGGTGCTGAATTGCATTTTGTAGAAGAATCAGCTGAGTGGTTCTTGTGGGAGAACAACTCCATTTGGCTCACTGAAATCACACACCATCAGGCTGACAGGCAGCTCTCAAGCAAACAACGTATTCACACACTATGCTTAATGCCGTTTGAGTGCATTGTCCTGAAATGCAGCTTGGTGAGCATCCCACACAAACAAAGGCTCCACAGGCGGGTTTCACATGCCACTAACTAAACATTCAGAAAACACTTCAGAGATAAAGCCGTTTAAACTAGTCCTAAATACAAAGGCTCTAAATGCAAATGTTGCTGGAAGAGCTAATTCCGTCAAGCAACACTGCATGGTGCTGAATTGCATATTGAAGACGAATCAGCCGAGTGCTTCTTGTGGGAGAACAACTTCATTTGGCTCTCTGACTTCACACACCATCAGGCTGACAGGCAGCTCTCAAGCAAACTACGTGTTCACACACTATGCTTAATGCCGTTTGAGTGCATTGTCCTGAAATGCAGCTTGGTGAGCATCCCACACAAACGGAGGCTCCACAGGCGGGTTCACATGCCACCAACTCCACATTCAGAGAATACTTCACCTCCAAAGCCGATTTCAGCTAGCCCTAAATACTAAGGCTCTAGACGCAAATGTTGCTGGAAGAGCTAAATCCATCAAGCAACACTGCATGGTGCTGAATTGCATATTGAAGAAGAATCAGCCGAGTGGTTCTTGTGGGAGAACAACTCCATTTGGCTCACTGACTTCACACACGATCAGGCTGACAGGCAGCTCTCAAGCAAACTACGTGTTCACACACTATGCTTAATGCCGTTTGAGTGCACTGTCCTGAAATGCAGCTTGGTGAGCATGAAACACAAACAAAGGCTCCACAGGCGAGTTTCACATGCCACCAACTCCACATTCAGAAAACACTTCAGTGGAAATGCCATTTACAGCTAGCCCGAAAGACAAAGGCTCTAGACGCAAATGTTGCTGGAAGAGCTAATTCCATCAAGCAACACTGCATGTTGCTGAATTGCATATTGAAGAAGAATCAGCCGAATGGTTCTTGTGGGAGAACAACTCCATTTGGCTCCCTGACTTCACACACCATCAGGCTGACAGGCAGCTCTCAAGCAAACTACGTGTTCACACACTATGCTTAATGCCGTTTGAGTGCATTGTGCTGAAATGCAGCTTGGTGAGCATCCTACATAAACAAGGGCTCTTCAGGCGGTTTCACATGCCATCAACTCCACATTCAGAAAACACTTCAAAACCAAAATCGTTTTTAGGTAGCCATAAAGACAAAGGCTCTAGACGCAAATGTTGCTGTCAGAGCTAATTCCATCAAGCAACACTACATGTTGCTGAACTGCATATTGAAGAAGAATCAGTCAAGTGGTTCTTGTGGGAGAACAACTGCATTTGGCTAACTGACTTCACACACCATCAGGCTGACAGGCAGCACTCAAGCAAATGATGGGTTCACACACTATGCTTAATGCCGTTTCAGTGCATTGTCCTGAAATGAAGCTTGGTGAGCATCCCACACAAGCAAAGGCTCCTCAGCCGGGTTTCACATGCCACCAACCCCACATTCAGAAACCACTTCAGCGCCAAAGCCATTTTCTTCTAGCCCAAAAGGCAAAGGCTCTAGACGCAAATGTTGCTGTCAGAGCTAATTCCATCAAGCGACACTGCATATTGCTGAATTGCATATTGAAGAAGAATCAGCCGAGTGGTTCTTGTGCGAGAACAACTCCATTTGGCTCACTGACTTCACACACCATCAGGCTGACAGGCAGCTCTCAAGCAAACTCAAATTTAGCGCATTATGTTTTATGCCATTTGAGTGCATTCTCCTGAAATGCAGCTTGGTCAGCATCCCAAACACTCAGGGTTCCACAGGTGGGTTTTACATACCGCCAACTCCACATTCAGAAACCACTTCAGCGCCAAACCCTGTACAGCTAGCCCGAAATACAATGGCTCTAGACACAAATGTTGCTGTTAGAGCTAATTCCATCAAGCAACACTGCATGTTGCTGAATTGCATATTGAAGAAGAATCAGCCGAGTGGTTCTTGTGGGAGAACAACTCCATTTGGCTCACTGACTTCACACACCATCAGGCTGACAGGCAGCTCTCAAGCAAACTGTGTCTTCACACACTATGCTTAATGCCGTTTGAGTGCATTGTCCTGAAATACAGCTTGGTGAGCATCCCACACAAACGAAGGCTCCACAGTCGGGTTTCACATGCCATCAACTCCACATTCAGTAACCACTTCAGCGCCAAAGCCTTTTTCATCTAGCCCTAAAGACAAGGCTCTAGACGCAAATGTTGCTGGAAGAGCTAATTCCATCAAGCAACACTGCATGTTGCTGAATTGCATATTGAAGAAGAATCAGCCGAGTGGTTCTTGTGCAAGAGTAACTGCATTCGACTCACTGACTTCAGACACCATCAGGCTGACATTCAGCTCTGAAGCAACTCAGATTTCGCATATTTTGCTCAATGCCGTTTGAGTGCATTGTCGTGAAATGCAGCTTGGTGAGCATCCCACACAAACTAAGGCTCCACAGGCGGGTTTCACTAGCCACCAATTTCGCATTCAGAAGCCACTTCAGCGCCAAAGCCCTTTTCAGCTAGCCCTAAGACAAAGGCTCTAGACACAAATGTTGCTGGAAGAGCTAATTAAATCAAGCAACAATGCATATTGCTGAATTATCTATTGTAGAAGATTCAGTTAGTGGTTCTTGTGCGAGAACAACTGCATTTGGCTCACTGACTTCACACACCATCAGGCTGACAGGCAGCTCTCAAGCAAACTCAGATTTTGCACAATTTGCTTAATGCCGTTTGAGTGCATTGTCCTCAAATGCAGCTTGGTGAGCATCCCACACAAACGAAGGCTCCACAGGCGGGTTTCACTTGCCACCAACTCCACTTCCAGAAAACATTTGAGCGCCAAACCATTTTCAGCTAGCCCGAAATACAAAGGCTCTAGACGCAACTGTTGCTGTAAGAGCTAATTCAATCAAGCAACACTGCGTGTTACATAATTGCATATGGAGGAAGAATCAGCCGAGTGGTTCTTGTGGGAGAACAACTGCATTTGGCTCACTGACTTCACACACCATCAGGCTGACAGGCAGCTCTCAAGCAAACTCAGATTTCCGCAACTATGCTCAATGCCGTTTGAGTGCATTGTGCTGAAATGCAGCTTGGTGAGCATCCCTAACAAACGAAGGCTCCACAGTAGGGTTTCACATGCCACCAACTCCACATTCAGAAACCTCTTCAGCGCCAAAGCCCTTTTCAGCTAGCCCTAAATACAAAGGCTGTAGACGCAAATGTTGCTGTCAGAGCTAATTCCATCAAGCAACAATGCATATTCCTGAATTACATATTGTAGAAGGATAAACCGAATGATTCTTGTGGGAGAACAACTCCATTTGGCTCACTGACTTCACACACCATCAGGCTGACAGGCAGCTCTCAAGCAAACTCAGATTTCGCATATTTTGCTCAATGCCGTTTGAGTGCATTGTCCTGAGATGCAGCTTGGTGAGCATCCCACACAAACGAAGGCTCCACAGGCGGGTTTCACATGCTACCAACTCCACATGCAGAAACCACTTCAGCGTCAAAGCCCTTTTCAGTTAGCCCTAACAACAAAGGCTCTAGTCGCAAATGTTGCTGTCAGAGCTAATTCCATCAAGCAACACTGCATGTTGCTGAATTGCATATTGAAGAAGTATCAGCCGAGTAGTTTTTGTGCGAGAACAACTGCATTTGGCTCACTGACTTCACACACAATCAGGCTGACTGGCAGCTCTCAAGCAAACTACCTGTTCACACTCTATGCTTAATGCCGTTTGAGTGCATTGTCCTGAAATGCAGCTTGGTGAGCATCCCACACAATCGAATGCTCCACAGACGGGTTTCACATGCCACCAACTCCACATTCAGAAACCACTTCAGCGCCATAGCCGTTTTCAGCTAGCCCTAATGCAAAAGTTCTAGACGCAAATGTTGCTGGAAGAGCTAATTCCATCAAGCAACACTGCATGGTGCTGAACTGCATATTGAAGACGAATCAGCCGAGTGATTCTTGTGGGAGAACAACTCCATTTGGCTCACTGATTTCACACACCATCAGCTCTCTAGGAAACTCAGGTTTCGCACAGCATCCTTAATGCCGTTTCAGTGCATTGTCCTGAAATGCAGCTTGGTAAGCATCCCACACAAAAGAAGGTTCCACAGGCGGGTTTCACATGCCACCAACTCCACATTCAGAAAACACTTCAGCGAGAACGCCGTTTTCAGCTAGCCCGAAATACAAAGGCTCTAGACGCAAATGTTGCTGGAAGAGCTAATTCCATCAAGCAACACTGCATGGTGCTGAATTGCATATTGAAATAGAATTAGTTGAGTGGTTCTTGTGGGAGAACAACTCCATTTGGCTCACTGACTTCACACACCATCAGGCTGACAGGCAGCTCTCAAGCGTAATACGTGTTCACACAGCATGCTTAATGCTGCTTCAGTGCATTGTCCTGAAATGCAGCTTAGTGAGCAGCCCAAACAAACGAAGGCTCCACAGGTGGGTTTCACATGCCACCAACTCCACATTCAGAAAACACTTCAGCGACAAATCCGTTTTCAGCTAGCCCTAAATACAAAGGCTCTGGAAGCAAATGTTGCTGTAAGAGTAAATTCTATCAAGCAACACTGCATGATGCTGAATCGCATATTGAGGAAGAATTAGCGGAGTGGATCTTGTGGGAGAACAACTCCATTTGGCTCACTGACTTCACACACCATCAGGCTGACAGGCAGCTCTCAAGCAAACTCAGATTTCGCACAGCATCCTTAATGCCCTTTGACTGCATTGTGCTGAAATGCAGCTTGGTGAGCATCCCACACAAACAAAGGCTCCACAGGCGGGTTTCACATGCCACCAACTCCACATTCAGAAACCACTTCTGCGCCAAAGCCATTTTCAGCTAGCCCTAAATGCAAAGGCTCTAGACGCAAATGTTGCTGTAAGAGCTAATTCCATCAAGCAACACTGCATGGTGCTGAATTGCATATTGAAGAAGAATCAGCCGAGTGGTTCTTGTGAGAGAACAACTCCATTTGGCTCACTGACTTCACACACCATCAGGCTGACAGACAGCTCTCAAGCAAACTACGTGTCACACACTATGCTTAATGCCTTTTGAGTTCATTTTCCTGAAATGCAGCTTGGTGAGCATCCCACACAAACGAAGGCTAAACAGGCTGGTTTCACATGCCACCAACTCCACATTCAGAAAACATTTCAGCGCCAAAGCCATTTTCACTAGCCGTAAATACAAAGGCTCTAGACGCAAATGTTGCTGGAAGAGCTAATTCCATCAAGCAACACTGCATGGTGCTGAATTGCATTTTGTAGAAGAATCAGCTGAGTGGTTCTTGTGGGAGAACAACTCCATTTGGCTCACTGAAATCACACACCATCAGGCTGACAGGCAGCTCTCAAGCAAACAACGTATTCACACACTATGCTTAATGCCGTTTGAGTGCATTGTCCTGAAATGCAGCTTGGTGAGCATCCCACACAAACAAAGGCTCCACAGGCGGGTTTCACATGCCACTAACTAAACATTCAGAAAACACTTCAGAGATAAAGCCGTTTAAACTAGTCCTAAATACAAAGGCTCTAAATGCAAATGTTGCTGGAAGAGCTAATTCCGTCAAGCAACACTGCATGGTGCTGAATTGCATATTGAAGACGAATCAGCCGAGTGCTTCTTGTGGGAGAACAACTTCATTTGGCTCTCTGACTTCACACACCATCAGGCTGACAGGCAGCTCTCAAGCAAACTACGTGTTCACACACTATGCTTAATGCCGTTTGAGTGCATTGTCCTGAAATGCAGCTTGGTGAGCATCCCACACAAACGGAGGCTCCACAGGCGGGTTCACATGCCACCAACTCCACATTCAGAGAATACTTCACCTCCAAAGCCGATTTCAGCTAGCCCTAAATACTAAGGCTCTAGACGCAAATGTTGCTGGAAGAGCTAAATCCATCAAGCAACACTGCATGGTGCTGAATTGCATATTGAAGAAGAATCAGCCGAGTGGTTCTTGTGGGAGAACAACTCCATTTGGCTCACTGACTTCACACACGATCAGGCTGACAGGCAGCTCTCAAGCAAACTACGTGTTCACACACTATGCTTAATGCCGTTTGAGTGCATTGTCCTGAAATGCAGCTTGGTGAGCATCCCACACAAACAAGGCTCCACAGGCGGGTTTCACATGCCACCAACTCCACATTCAGAAAACACTTCAGCGCCAAAGCCCTTTTCAGCTAAACCTAAATACAAAGGCTCTGGAAGCAAATGTTGATGTAAGAGTAAATTCTATCAAGCAACACTGCATGATGCTGAATCGCATATTGAAGAAGAATTAGCCGAGTGGTTCTTGTGAGAGAACAACTCCATTTGGCTCACTGACTTCACACACCATCAAGCTGACATGCAGCTCTCAAGCAAACTACGTGTTCACACACTGAGCTTCATGCCGTTTGAGTGCATTGTGCTGAAATGCAGCTTGGTGAGCATCCCACACAAACTAAGGTTCCGCAGGCGGGTTTCACATGCCACCAACTCCACCTTAAGAAAAAACTTCTGCGCCAAAGCCGTTTTCACAAGGCCCAAATAAAAAGACTCTAGACGCAAATCTTGCTGGAAGAGGTAATTCCATCAAGCAACAGTGCATGGTGCTGAATTGCATATTGAAGACGAATCAGCTGGGTGGTTCTTGTGGGAGAACAACTCCATTTGGCTCACTGGCTTCACACACCATAAGCTCTCAAGCAAACTCAGGTTTCGCACAGTATGCTTAATGCCGTTTGAGTGCATTGTCCTGAAATGCAGCATGGTGAGCATCCCACACAAACAAAGGCTCCACAGGCAGGTTTCACATGCCACCAACTCCACCTTAAGAAAAAACTTCTGCGCCAAAGCCGTTTTCACCCAGCCCAAATAAAAAGGCTCTAGACGCAAATCTTGCTGGAAGAGCTAATTCCATCAAGCAACACTGCATGGTGCTCAATTGCATATTGAAGAAGAATCAGCCGAGTGGTTCTTGTGGGAGAACAACTCCATTTGGCTCACTGACTTCACACACCATCAGGCTGACAGGCAGCTCTCAAGCAAACTACGTGTTCACACACTATGCTTAATGCCGTTTGAGTGCATTGTCCTGAAATGCAGCTTGGTGAGCATCCCACACAAACCAATGCTCCACAGGCGGGTTTCACATGCCACCAACTCCACCTTCAGAAAATACTTCAGCGCCAAAGCCATTTTCAAATAGCCCTAAATGCAAAGGCTCTAAACGCAAATGTTGCTGGAAGAGCTAATTCCATCAAGCAACACTGCATGGTGCTGAATTGCATACTGAAGACGAATCAGCCGAGTGGTTCTTGTGGGAGAACAACTCCATTTGGCTCACTGACTTCACACACCATCAGACTGACAGGCAGCTCTCAAGCAAACTACGTGTTCACACACTATGCTTAATGCCGTTTGAGTGCATTGTCCTGAAATGCAGCTTGGTCAGCATCCCACACAAACGAAGGCTCCACAGGCGGGTTTCACTTGCCACTAACTCCACATTCAGAAAACAATTCAGAGATAAAGCCGTTTAAACTAGTCCTAAAGACAAAGGCTCTAGACTCAAATGTTGCTGTAAGAGCTAATTCCATCAAGCAACACTGCATGGTGCTGAATTGCATATTGAAGAAGAATCAGCCGAGTGGTTCTTGTGGGAGAACAACTCCATTTGGCTCACTGACTTCACACACCATCAGGCTGACAGTCAGCTTTCAAGGAAACTACGTGTTCACACACTATGCTTAATGCCGTTTGAGTGCATTGTCGTGAAATGCAGCTTGGTGAGCATCCCACACAAACGAAGGCTCCACAGGCGGGTTTCACATGCCACTAACTGCACATTCAGAAAACACTTCAGAAATAAAGCCGATTTCAGCTAGCCCTAAATACAAAGGCTCTAGACGCAAATGTTGCTGGAAGAGTAAATTCTATCAAGCAACACTGCATGATGCTGAATCGCATATTGAAGAAGAATTAGCCGAGTGATTCTTGTGGGAGTACAACTCCATTTGGCTCACTGACTTCACACACCATCATGCTGACAGGCAGCTCTCAAACAAACTACATGTTCACACACTATGCTTAATGCCATTTGAGTGCATTGTCCTGAAATGCAGCTTGGTGAGCATCCCACACAAACAATGCTCCACAGGCGGGTTTCACATGCCACCAACTCCACATTCAGAAACCACTTCAGCGCCAAAGCCGTTTTCAGCTAGCCCTAAATTCAAAGGCTCTAGACGCAAATGTTGCTGAAAGACCTAATTCCATCAAGCAACACTGCATGGTGCTCAATTGCATATTGAAGATGAATCAGCCGAGTGGTTCTTGTGGGAGAACAACTCCATTTGGCTCACTGACTTCACACACTATCAGGCTGACAGGCAGCTCTCAAGCAAACTACGTGTTCACACACTGAGCTTAATGCCGTTTGAGTGCATTGTGCTGAAATGCAGCTTGGTGAGCATCCCACACAAACTAAGGTTCCGCAGGCAGGTTTCACATGCCACCAACTCCACCTTAAGAAAAAACTTCTGCGCCAAAGCCGTTTTCACCCAGCCCAAATAAAAAGGCTCTAGACTCAAATGTTGCTGTAAGAGCTAATTCCATCAAGCAACACTGCATGGTGCTGAATTGCATATTGAAGACGAATCAGCCGAGTGGTTCTTGTGGGAGAACAACTCCATTTGGCTCACTGGCTTCACACACCATAAGCTCTCAAGCAAACTCAGGTTTCGCACAGTATGCTTAATGCCGTTTGAGTGCATTGTCCTGAAATGCAGCTTGGTGAGCATCCCACACAAACAAAGGCTCCACAGGCAGGTTTCACATGCCACCAACTCCACCTTAAGAAAAAACTTCTGCGCCAAAGCCGTTTTCACCCAGCCCAAATAAAAAGGCTCTAGACGCAAATCTTGCTGGAAGAGCTAATTCCATCAAGCAACACTGCATGGTGCTCAATTGCATATTGAAGAAGAATCAGCCGAGTGGTTCTTGTGGGAGAACAACTCCATTTGGCTCACTGACTTCACACACCATCAGGCTGACAGGCAGCTCTCAAGCAAACTACGTGTTCACACACTATGCTTAATGCCGTTTGAGTGCATTGTCCTGAAATGCAGCTTGGTGAGCATCCCACACAAACCAATGCTCCACAGGCGGGTTTCACATGCCACCAACTCCACATTCAGAAAATACTTCAGCGCCAAAGCCATTTTCAAATAGCCCTAAATGCAAAGGCTCTAAACGCAAATGTTGCTGGAAGAGCTAATTCCATCAAGCAACACTGCATGGTGCTGAATTGCATACTGAAGACGAATCAGCCGAGTGGCTCTTGTGGGAGAACAACTCCATTTGGCTCACTGACTTCACACACCATCAGACTGACAGGCAGCTCTCAAGCAAACTATGTGTTCACACACTATGCTTAATGCCGTTTGAGTGCATTGTCCTGAAATGCAGCTTGGTCAGCATCCCACACAAACGAAGGCTCCACAGGCGGGTTTCACTTGCCACTAACTCCACATTCAGAAAACACTTCAGAAATAAAGCCGATTTCAGCTAGCCCTAAATACAAAGGCTCTAGACGCAAATGTTCCTGGAAGAGCTAATTCCATCAAGCAACACTGCATGGTGCTGAATTGCATATTGAAGGCGAATTAGTTGGGTGGTTCTTGTGGGAGAACAACTCCATTTGGCTCACTGACTTCACACACCATCAGGCAGACAGGCAGCTCTCAAGCAAACTCAGATTTTGCACAGTATCCTTAATGCCGTTTGAGTGCATTGTCCTGAAATGCAGCTTGGTGAGCATCCCACACAAACAAACGAAGGCTCCACAGGCGTGTTTCACATGCCACCAACTCCACATTCAGAAACCACTTCAGCGCCAAAGCCATTTTCAGCTACCCCTAAATGCAAAGGCTCTAGACGCAAATGTTGCTGTAAGAGCTAATTCCATCAAGCAACATTGCATGGTGCAGAATTGCATATTGAAGAAGAATCAGCCGAGTGGTTCTTGTGGGAGAACAACTCCATTTGGCTCACTGACTTCACACACCATCAGGCTGACAGGCAGCTCTCAAGCAAACTCAGATTTCGCACAGTATGCTTAATGCCGTTTGAGTGCATTGTGCTGAAATGCAGCTTGGTGAGCATCCCACACAAACAAACGAAGTCTCCACAGGCGGGTTTCACATGCCACCAACTCCACATTCAGAAACCACTTCAGCGAGAACGCCGTTTTCAGCTAGCCCTAAATACAAATGCTTTAAACTCAAATGTTGCTGGAAGAGCTAATTCCATCAAGCAACACTGATGGTGCTGAATTGCATATTGAAGAAGAATCAGCCGAGTGGTTCTTGTGAGAGAACAACTCCATTTGGCTCACTGACTTCACACACCATCAAGCTGACTGGCAGCTCTCAAGCAAACTACGTGTTCACACACTGAGCTTCATGCCGTTTGAGTGCATTGTCCTGAAATGCAGCTTGGTGAGCAGCCCACACAAACGAAGGCTCCACAGGCGGGTTTCACATGCCACCAACTCCACATTCAGAAAACACTTCAGCGCCAAAGCCGTTTTCAGCTAACCCTAAATACAAAGGCTCTGGAAGCAAATGTTGCTGTAAGAGTAAATTCTATCAAGCAACACTGCATGATGCTGAATCGCATATTGAAGAAGAATTAGTTGAGTGGTTCTTGTGGGAGAACAACTCCATTTGGCTCACTGACTTCATACACCATCAGGCAGACAGGCAGCTCTCAAGCAAACTCAGATTTTGCACAGTATCCTTAATGCCGTTTGAGTGCATTGTCCTGAAATGCAGCTTGGTGAGCATCCCACACAAACGAAGGCTCCACAGACGGGTTTCACATGCCACCAACTCCACATTGAGAAAACACTTCAGCGCCATATCCCGTTTTCAGCTATCCTGAAATACAAAGGCTCTAGACGGAAATGTTGCTGGAAGAGCTAATTCCATCAAGCAACACTGCATGGTGCTGAATTGCATATTGAAGACGAATCAGCCAAGTGGTTCTTGTGGGAGAACAACTCCATTTGGCTCACTGACTTCACACACCATCAGGCTGACAAGCAGCTCTCAAGCAAACTACATGTTCACACACTATGCTTAATGGTGTTTGAGTGCATTGTCCTGAAATGCAGCTTGGTGAGCATCCCACACAAACGAAGGCTCCACAGGGGGGTTTCACATGAAACCAACTCCACCTTAAGAAAACACTTCTGCGCCACAGCCGTTTTCACAAGCCCAAATACAAAGGCTCTAGACACAAATCTTGCTGGAAGAGCTAATTCCATCAAGCAACACTGCATGGTGCTGAATCGCATATTGAAGAAGAATTAGTTGAGTGGTTCTTGTGGGAGAACAACTCCATTTGGCTCACTGACTTCACACACCATCAGGCCGACAGGCAGCTCTCAAGCAAACTCAGATTTTGCACAGTATCCTTAATGCCGTTTGAGTGCATTGTCCTGAAATGCAGCTTGGTGAGCATCCCACACAAACAAAGGCTCCACAGGCGGGTTTCACATGCCACCAACTCCACATTCAGAAACCACTTCTGCGCCAAAGCCATTTTCAGCTAGCCCTAAATGCAAAGGCTCTAGACGCAAATGTTGCTGTAAGAGCTAATTCCATCAAGCAACACTGCATGGTGCTGAATTGCATATTGAAGAAGAATCAGCCGAGTGGTTCTTGTGAGAGAACAACTCCATTTGGCTCACTGACTTCACACACCATCAGGCTGACAGACAGCTCTCAAGCAAACTACGTGTCACACACTATGCTTAATGCCTTTTGAGTTCATTTTCCTGAAATGCAGCTTGGTGAGCATCCCACACAAACGAAGGCTAAACAGGCTGGTTTCACATGCCACCAACTCCACATTCAGAAAACATTTCAGCGCCAAAGCCATTTTCACTAGCCGTAAATACAAAGGCTCTAGACGCAAATGTTGCTGGAAGAGCTAATTCCATCAAGCAACACTGCATGGTGCTGAATTGCATTTTGTAGAAGAATCAGCTGAGTGGTTCTTGTGGGAGAACAACTCCATTTGGCTCACTGAAATCACACACCATCAGGCTGACAGGCAGCTCTCAAGCAAACAACGTATTCACACACTATGCTTAATGCCGTTTGAGTGCATTGTCCTGAAATGCAGCTTGGTGAGCATCCCACACAAACAAAGGCTCCACAGGCGGGTTTCACATGCCACTAACTAAACATTCAGAAAACACTTCAGAGATAAAGCCGTTTAAACTAGTCCTAAATACAAAGGCTCTAAATGCAAATGTTGCTGGAAGAGCTAATTCCGTCAAGCAACACTGCATGGTGCTGAATTGCATATTGAAGACGAATCAGCCGAGTGCTTCTTGTGGGAGAACAACTTCATTTGGCTCTCTGACTTCACACACCATCAGGCTGACAGGCAGCTCTCAAGCAAACTACGTGTTCACACACTATGCTTAATGCCGTTTGAGTGCATTGTCCTGAAATGCAGCTTGGTGAGCATCCCACACAAACGGAGGCTCCACAGGCGGGTTCACATGCCACCAACTCCACATTCAGAGAATACTTCACCTCCAAAGCCGATTTCAGCTAGCCCTAAATACTAAGGCTCTAGACGCAAATGTTGCTGGAAGAGCTAAATCCATCAAGCAACACTGCATGGTGCTGAATTGCATATTGAAGAAGAATCAGCCGAGTGGTTCTTGTGGGAGAACAACTCCATTTGGCTCACTGACTTCACACACGATCAGGCTGACAGGCAGCTCTCAAGCAAACTACGTGTTCACACACTATGCTTAATGCCGTTTGAGTGCATTGTCCTGAAATGCAGCTTGGTGAGCATCCCACACAAACAAGGCTCCACAGGCGGGTTTCACATGCCACCAACTCCACATTCAGAAAACACTTCAGCGCCAAAGCCCTTTTCAGCTAAACCTAAATACAAAGGCTCTGGAAGCAAATGTTGATGTAAGAGTAAATTCTATCAAGCAACACTGCATGATGCTGAATCGCATATTGAAGAAGAATTAGCCGAGTGGTTCTTGTGAGAGAACAACTCCATTTGGCTCACTGACTTCACACACCATCAAGCTGACATGCAGCTCTCAAGCAAACTACGTGTTCACACACTGAGCTTCATGCCGTTTGAGTGCATTGTGCTGAAATGCAGCTTGGTGAGCATCCCACACAAACTAAGGTTCCGCAGGCGGGTTTCACATGCCACCAACTCCACCTTAAGAAAAAACTTCTGCGCCAAAGCCGTTTTCACAAGGCCCAAATAAAAAGACTCTAGACGCAAATCTTGCTGGAAGAGGTAATTCCATCAAGCAACAGTGCATGGTGCTGAATTGCATATTGAAGACGAATCAGCTGGGTGGTTCTTGTGGGAGAACAACTCCATTTGGCTCACTGGCTTCACACACCATAAGCTCTCAAGCAAACTCAGGTTTCGCACAGTATGCTTAATGCCGTTTGAGTGCATTGTCCTGAAATGCAGCATGGTGAGCATCCCACACAAACAAAGGCTCCACAGGCAGGTTTCACATGCCACCAACTCCACCTTAAGAAAAAACTTCTGCGCCAAAGCCGTTTTCACCCAGCCCAAATAAAAAGGCTCTAGACGCAAATCTTGCTGGAAGAGCTAATTCCATCAAGCAACACTGCATGGTGCTCAATTGCATATTGAAGAAGAATCAGCCGAGTGGTTCTTGTGGGAGAACAACTCCATTTGGCTCACTGACTTCACACACCATCAGGCTGACAGGCAGCTCTCAAGCAAACTACGTGTTCACACACTATGCTTAATGCCGTTTGAGTGCATTGTCCTGAAATGCAGCTTGGTGAGCATCCCACACAAACCAATGCTCCACAGGCGGGTTTCACATGCCACCAACTCCACCTTCAGAAAATACTTCAGCGCCAAAGCCATTTTCAAATAGCCCTAAATGCAAAGGCTCTAAACGCAAATGTTGCTGGAAGAGCTAATTCCATCAAGCAACACTGCATGGTGCTGAATTGCATACTGAAGACGAATCAGCCGAGTGGTTCTTGTGGGAGAACAACTCCATTTGGCTCACTGACTTCACACACCATCAGACTGACAGGCAGCTCTCAAGCAAACTACGTGTTCACACACTATGCTTAATGCCGTTTGAGTGCATTGTCCTGAAATGCAGCTTGGTCAGCATCCCACACAAACGAAGGCTCCACAGGCGGGTTTCACTTGCCACTAACTCCACATTCAGAAAACAATTCAGAGATAAAGCCGTTTAAACTAGTCCTAAAGACAAAGGCTCTAGACTCAAATGTTGCTGTAAGAGCTAATTCCATCAAGCAACACTGCATGGTGCTGAATTGCATATTGAAGAAGAATCAGCCGAGTGGTTCTTGTGGGAGAACAACTCCATTTGGCTCACTGACTTCACACACCATCAGGCTGACAGGCAGCTTTCAAGGAAACTACGTGTTCACACACTATGCTTAATGCCGTTTGAGTGCATTGTCGTGAAATGCAGCTTGGTGAGCATCCCACACAAACGAAGGCTCCACAGGCGGGTGTCACATGCCACTAACTGCACATTCAGAAAACACTTCAGAAATAAAGCCGATTTCAGCTAGCCCTAAATACAAAGGCTCTAGACGCAAATGTTGCTGGAAGAGTAAATTCTATCAAGCAACACTGCATGATGCTGAATCGCATATTGAAGAAGAATTAGCCGAGTGATTCTTGTTGGGGTACAACTCCATTTGGCTCACTGACTTCACACACCATCATGCTGACAGGCAGCTCTCAAACAAACTACATGTTCACACACTATGCTTAATGCCATTTGAGTGCATTGTCCTGAAATGCAGCTTGGTGAGCATCCCACACAAACAATGCTCCACAGGCGGGTTTCACATGCCACCAACTCCACATTCAGAAACCACTTCAGCGCCAAAGCCGTTTTCAGCTAGCCCTAAATTCAAAGGCTCTAGACGCAAATGTTGCTGAAAGACCTAATTCCATCAAGCAACACTGCATGGTGCTCAATTGCATATTGAAGATGAATCAGCCGAGTGGTTCTTGTGGGAGAACAACTCCATTTGGCTCACTGACTTCACACACTATCAGGCTGACAGGCAGCTCTCAAGCAAACTACGTGTTCACACACTGAGCTTAATGCCGTTTGAGTGCATTGTGCTGAAATGCAGCTTGGTGAGCATCCCACACAAACTAAGGTTCCGCAGGCAGGTTTCACATGCCACCAACTCCACCTTAAGAAAAAACTTCTGCGCCAAAGCCGTTTTCACCCAGCCCAAATAAAAAGGCTCTAGACTCAAATGTTGCTGTAAGAGCTAATTCCATCAAGCAACACTGCATGGTGCTGAATTGCATATTGAAGAAGAATCAGCCGAGTGGTTCTTGTGGGAGAACAACTCCATTTGGCTCACTGGCTTCACACACCATAAGCTCTCAAGCAAACTCAGGTTTCGCACAGTATGCTTAATGCCGTTTGAGTGCATTGTCCTGAAATGCAGCTTGGTGAGCATCCCACACAAACAAAGGCTCCACAGGCAGGTTTCACATGCCACCAACTCCACCTTAAGAAAAAACTTCTGCGCCAAAGCCGTTTTCACCCAGCCCAAATAAAAAGGCTCTAGACGCAAATCTTGCTGGAAGAGCTAATTCCATCAAGCAACACTGCATGGTGCTCAATTGCATATTGAAGAAGAATCAGCCGAGTGGTTCTTGTGGGAGAACAACTCCATTTGGCTCACTGACTTCACACACCATCAGGCTGACAGGCAGCTCTCAAGCAAACTACGTGTTCACACACTATGCTTAATGCCGTTTGAGTGCATTGTCCTGAAATGCAGCTTGGTGAGCATCCCACACAAACCAATGCTCCACAGGCGGGTTTCACATGCCACCAACTCCACATTCAGAAAATACTTCAGCGCCAAAGCCATTTTCAAATAGCCCTAAATGCAAAGGCTCTAAACGCAAATGTTGCTGGAAGAGCTAATTCCATCAAGCAACACTGCATGGTGCTGAATTGCATACTGAAGACGAATCAGCCGAGTGGCTCTTGTGGGAGAACAACTCCATTTGGCTCACTGACTTCACACACCATCAGACTGACAGGCAGCTCTCAAGCAAACTATGTGTTCACACACTATGCTTAATGCCGTTTGAGTGCATTGTCCTGAAATGCAGCTTGGTCAGCATCCCACACAAACGAAGGCTCCACAGGCGGGTTTCACTTGCCACTAACTCCACATTCAGAAAACACTTCAGAAATAAAGCCGATTTCAGCTAGCCCTAAATACAAAGGCTCTAGACGCAAATGTTCCTGGAAGAGCTAATTCCATCAAGCAACACTGCATGGTGCTGAATTGCATATTGAAGGCGAATTAGTTGGGTGGTTCTTGTGGGAGAACAACTCCATTTGGCTCACTGACTTCACACACCATCAGGCAGACAGGCAGCTCTCAAGCAAACTCAGATTTTGCACAGTATCCTTAATGCCGTTTGAGTGCATTGTCCTGAAATGCAGCTTGGTGAGCATCCCACACAAACAAACGAAGGCTCCACAGGCGTGTTTCACATGCCACCAACTCCACATTCAGAAACCACTTCAGCGCCAAAGCCATTTTCAGCTACCCCTAAATGCAAAGGCTCTAGACGCAAATGTTGCTGGAAGAGCTAATTCCATCAAGCAACATTGCATGGTGCAGAATTGCATATTGAAGAAGAATCAGCCGAGTGGTTCTTGTGGGAGAACAACTCCATTTGGCTCACTGACTTCACACACCATCAGGCTGACAGGCAGCTCTCAAGCAAACTCAGATTTCGCACAGTATGCTTAATGCCGTTTGAGTGCATTGTGCTGAAATGCAGCTTGGTGAGCATCCCACACAAACAAACGAAGTCTCCACAGGCGGGTTTCACATGCCACCAACTCCACATTCAGAAACCACTTCAGCGAGAACGCCGTTTTCAGCTAGCCCTAAATACAAATGCTTTAAACTCAAATGTTGCTGGAAGAGCTAATTCCATCAAGCAACACTGATGGTGCTGAATTGCATATTGAAGAAGAATCAGCCGAGTGGTTCTTGTGAGAGAACAACTCCATTTGGCTCACTGACTTCACACACCATCAAGCTGACTGGCAGCTCTCAAGCAAACTACGTGTTCACACACTGAGCTTCATGCCGTTTGAGTGCATTGTCCTGAAATGCAGCTTGGTGAGCAGCCCACACAAACGAAGGCTCCACAGGCGGGTTTCACATGCCACCAACTCCACATTCAGAAAACACTTCAGCGCCAAAGCCGTTTTCAGCTAACCCTAAATACAAAGGCTCTGGAAGCAAATGTTGCTGTAAGAGTAAATTCTATCAAGCAACACTGCATGATGCTGAATCGCATATTGAAGAAGAATTAGTTGAGTGGTTCTTGTGGGAGAACAACTCCATTTGGCTCACTGACTTCATACACCATCAGGCAGACAGGCAGCTCTCAAGCAAACTCAGATTTTGCACAGTATCCTTAATGCCGTTTGAGTGCATTGTCCTGAAATGCAGCTTGGTGAGCATCCCACACAAACGAAGGCTCCACAGACGGGTTTCACATGCCACCAACTCCACATTGAGAAAACACTTCAGCGCCATATCCCGTTTTCAGCTAGCCTGAAATACAAAGGCTCTAGACGGAAATGTTGCTGGAAGAGCTAATTCCATCAAGCAACACTGCATGGTGCTGAATTGCATATTGAAGACGAATCAGCCAAGTGGTTCTTGTGGGAGAACAACTCCATTTGGCTCACTGACTTCACACACCATCAGGCTGACAAGCAGCTCTCAAGCAAACTACATGTTCACACACTATGCTTAATGGTGTTTGAGTGCATTGTCCTGAAATGCAGCTTGGTGAGCATCCCACACAAACGAAGGCTCCACAGGGGGGTTTCACATGAAACCAACTCCACCTTAAGAAAACACTTCTGCGCCACAGCCGTTTTCACAAGCCCAAATACAAAGGCTCTAGACACAAATCTTGCTGGAAGAGCTAATTCCATCAAGCAACACTGCATGGTGCTGAATCGCATATTGAAGAAGAATTAGTTGAGTGGTTCTTGTGGGAGAACAACTCCATTTGGCTCACTGACTTCACACACCATCAGGCCGACAGGCAGCTCTCAAGCAAACTCAGATTTTGCACAGTATCCTTAATGCCGTTTGAGTGCATTGTCCTGAAATGCAGCTTGGTGAGCATCCCACACAAACGAAGGCTCCACAGGGGGGTTTCACATGCCACCAACTCCACATTCAGAAAACACTTCAGCGCCAAAGCCATTTTCAAAAAGCCCTAAATGCAGAGGTTCTAAACGCAAATGTTGCTGGAAGAGCTAATTCCATCAAGCAACACTGCATGGTGCTGAATTGCATACTGAAGACGAATCAGCTGGGTGGTTCTTGTGGGAGAATAACTCCATTTGGCTCACTGACTTCACACACCATCAGCTCTCAAGCAAACTCAGATTTTGCACAGCATCCTTAATGCCGTTTGAGTGCGTTGTCCTGAAATGCAGCTTGGTGAGCATCCCACACAAACAAGGCTCCACAGGCGGGTTTCACATGCCACCAACTCCACATTCAGAAACCACTTCAGCGCCAAGCCGTTTTCAGCTAGCCCTAAATACTAAGGCTCTAGACGCAAATGTTGCTGGAAGAGCTAATTCCATCAAGCAACACTGCATGGTGCTGAATTGCATATGGAGGAAGAATCAGCCGAGTGGTTCTTGTGGGAGAACAACTCCATTTGGCTCACTGACTTCACACACCATCAGGCTGACAGGCAGCTCTCAAGCGTAATACGTGTTCACACACCATGCTTAATGCTGCTTGAGTGCATTGTCCTGAAATGCAGTTTGGTGAGCAGCCCACACAAACGAACGCTCCACAGGAGGGTTTCACATGCCACCAACTCCACATTCAGAAAACACTTCAGCGACAAAGCCGTTTTCAGCTAACCCTAAATACAAAGGCTCTGGAAGCAAATGTTGTTGTAAGAGTAAATTCTATCAAGCAACACTGCATGATGCTGAATCGCATATTGAAGAATAATTAGCCGAGTGGTTCTTGTGGGAGTACAACTCCATTTGGCTCACTGACTTCACACACCATCATGCTGACAGGGAGCTCTAAAGCAAAGTACATGTTCACACACTATGCTTAATGCCGTTTGAGTGCATTGTCCTGAAATGCAGCTTGGTGAGCATCACACACAAACGAAGGCTCCACAGGCGGGTTTCACATGCCACCAACTCCACATTCAGAAACCACTTCAGCGCCAAAGCCGATTTCAGCTAGCCCTAAATTCAAAGGCTCTAGACGCAAATGTTGCTGAAAGAGCTAATTCCATCAAGCAACACTGCATGGTGCTGAATTGCATATTGAAGGCGAATTAGTTGGGTGGTTCTTGTGGGAGAACAACTCCATTTGGCTCACTGACTTCATACACCATCAGGCAGACAGGCAGCTCTCAAGCAAACTCAGATTTTGCACAGTATCCTTAATGCCGTTTGAGTGCATTGTCCTGAAATGCAGCTTGGTGAGCATCCCACACAAACAAACGAAGGCTCCACAGGCGGGTTTCACATGCCACCAACTCCACATTCAGAAACCACTTCAGCGCCAAAGCCATTTTCAGCTAGCCCTAAATGCAAAGGCTCTAGACGCAAATGTTGCTGGAAGAGCTAATTCCATCAAGCAACATTGCATGGTGCTGAATTGCATATTGAAGAAGAATCAGCCGAGTGGTTCTTGTGGGAGAACAACTCCATTTGGCTCACTGACTTCACACACCATCAGGCTGACAGGCACCTCGAGCAAAGTACGTGCTCATGAACTATGCTTAATGCCATTAGAGTGCATTGTCCTGAAATGCAGCTTGGTGAGCATCCAACACAAATGAAGGCTCCATAGGTGGGTTTCACATGCCACCAACTCCACATTCAGTAAACACTTCAGCGCCAAAGCCGTTTTCAGCTAGCCCGAAATACAAAGGCTCTAGACGCAAATGTTGAAGGAAGAGTTAATTGCATCAAGCAACACTGCATGTTGCTGAATTGCATATTGAAGAAGACTCAGCCGAGTGATTCTTGTGTGAGAACAACTCCATTTGGCTCACTGATTTCACACACCATCAGGCCGACAGGCAGCTCTCAAGCAAACTACGTGTTCACACACTGAGCTTCATGCCGTTTGAGTGCATTGTCCTGAAATGCAGCTTGGTGAGCAGCCCACACAAACGAAGGCTCCACAGGCGGGTTTCACATGCCACCAAATCCACATTCAGAAAACACTTCAGCGCCAAAGCCGTTTTCAGCTAACTCTAAATACAAAGGCTCTGGAAGCAAATGTTGCTGTAAGAGTAAATTCTACCAAGCAACACTGCATGATGCTGAATCGCATATTGAAGAAGAATTAGCCGAGTGATTCTTGTGGGAGTACAACTCCATTTGGCTCACTCAGTTCACACACCATCATGCTGACAGGCAGCTCTCAAGCAAACTACATGTTCATACACTATGCTTAATGCCATTTGAGTGCATTGTCGTGAAATGCAGCTTGGTGAGCATCCCACACAAACGAAGGCTCCACAGGCAAGTTTCACATGCCACCAACTCCACATTCAGAAACCACTTCAGAGATAAAGCCGTTTTCAGCTAGCCCTAAATTCAAAGGCTCTAGACGCAAATGTTGCTGAAAGACCTAATTCCATCAAGCAACACTGCATGGTGCTCAATTGCATATTGAAGAAGAATCAGCCGAGTTGTTCTTGTGGGAGAACAACTCCATTTGGCTCACTGACTTCACACACCATCAAGCTGACAGGCAGCTCTCAAGCAAACTACGTGTTCACACACTGAGCTTCATGCCGTTTGAGTGCATTGTGCTGAAATGCAGCTTGGTGATCATCCCACACAAACTAAGTTTCCGCAGGCAGGTTTCACATGCCACCAACTCCACCTTAAGAAAAAACTTCTGCGCCAAAGCCGTATTCACCCAGCCCAAATAAAAAGGTTCTAAACGCAAATGTTGCTGGAAGAGCTAATTCCATCAAGCAACACTGCATGGTGCTGAATTGCATACTGAAGACGAATCAGCCGAGTGGTTCTTGTGGGAGAACAACTCCATTTGGCTCACTGACTTCACACACCATAAGCTCTCAAGCAAACTCAGGTTTCGCACAGCATCCTTAATGCCGTTTCAGTGCATTGTCCTGAAATGCAGCTTGGTGAGCATCCCACACAAACAAGGCTCCACAGGCGGGTTTCACATGCCACCAACTCCACATTCAGAAAACACTTCAGCGAGAACGCCGTTTTCAGCTAGCCCTAAAAACTAAGGCTCTAGACGCAAATGTTGCTGGAAGAGCTAATTCCATCAAGCAACACTGCATGGTGCTGAATTGCATATTGAAGACGAATTAGTTGAGTGGTTCTTGTGGGAGAACAACTCCATTTGCCTCACTGACTTCACACACCATCTGGCTGACAGGCAGCTCTCAAGCGTAATACGTGTTCACACACCATGCTTTTGCTGCTTGAGTGCATTGTCCTGAAATGCAGCTTGGTGAGCAGCCCACACAAACGAAGGCTCCACAGGCGGGTTTCACATGCCACCAACTCCACATTCAGAAAACACTTCAGCGCCAAAGCCGTTTTTAGCTAGCCCTAAATACAAATGCTTTAAACTCAAATGCTGCTGTAACAGCTAATTCCATCAAGCAACACTGATGGTGCTGAATTGCATATTGAAGAAGAATCAGCCGAGTGGTTCTTGTGAGAGAACAACTCCATTTGGCTCACTGACTTCACACACCATCAAGCTGACAGGCAGCTCTCAAGCAAACTAGGTGTTCACACACTGAGCTTCCTGCCGTTTGAGTGCATTGTGCTGAAATGCAGCTTGGTGAGCATCCCACACAAACTAAGTTTCCGCAGGCGGGTTTCACATGCCACCAACTCCACCTTAAGAAAACACTTCTGCGCCACAGCCGTTTTCACAAGCCCAAATACAAAGGCTCTAGACACAAATCTTGCTGGAAGAGCTAATTCCATCAAGCAACACTGCATGGTGCTGAATTGCATTTTGTAGAAGAATCAGCTGGGTGGTTCTTGTGGGAGAATAACTCCATTTGGCTCACTGACTTCACACACCATCAGCTCTCAAGCAAACTCAGATTTCGCACAGCATCCTTAATGCCGTTTGAGTGCGTTGTCCTGAAATGCAGCTTGGTGAGCATCCCACACAAACAAGGGTCCACAGGCGGGTTTCACATGCCACCAACTCCACATTCAGAAAACACTTCAGCGCCAAAGCCGTTTTCAGCTAGCCCTAAATACTAAGGCTCTAGACGCAAATGTTGCTGGAAGAGCTAATTCCATCAAGCAACACTGCATGGTGCTGAATTGCATATGGAGGAAGAATCAGCCGAGTGGTTCTTGTGGGAGAACAACTCCATTTGGCTCACTGACTTCACACACCATCAGGCTGACAGGCAGCTCTCAAGCGTAATACGTGTTCACACACCATGCTTAATGCTGCTTGAGTGCATTGTCCTGAAATGCAGCTTGGTGAGCAGCCCACACAAACGAAGGCTCCACAGGAGGGTTTCACATGCCACCAACTCCACATTCAGAAACCACTTCAGCGCCAAAGCCATTTTCAGCTAGCCCTAAATGCAAAGGCTCTAGACGCAAATGTTGCTGGAAGAGCTAATTCCATCAAGCAACATTGCATGGTGCTGAATTGCATATTGAAGACGAATCAGTTAGTGGTTCTTGTGGGAGAACAACTCCATTTGGCTCACTGACTTCACACACCATCAGGCTGACAGGCAGCTCTCAAGCAAACTACGTGTTCACACACTATGCTTAATGCCGTTTGAGTGCATTGTCCTGAAATGCAGCATGGTGAGCATCCCACACAAACGAAGGCTCCACAGGCGGGTTTCACATGCCACCAACTCCACATTCAGAAACTACTTCAGCGCCAAAGCCATTTTCAAAAATCCCTAAATGCAGAGGTTCTAATCGCAAATGTTGCTGGAAGAGCTAATTCCATCAAGCAACACTGCATGGTGCTGAATTGCATACTGAAGACGAATCAGCTGGGTGGTTCTTGTGGGAGAATAACTCCATTTGGCTCACTGACTTCACACACCATCAGCTCTCAAGCAAACTCAGATTTCGCACAGCATCCTTAATGCCGTTTGAGTGCGTTGTCCTGAAATGCAGCTTGGTGAGCATCCCACACAAACAAGGCTCCACAGGCGGGTTTCACATGCCACCAACTCCACATTCAGAAACCACTTCAGCGCCAAAGCCGTTTTCAGCTAGCCCTAAATACTAAGGCTCTAGACGCAAATGTTGCTGGAAGAGCTAATTCCATCAAGCAACACTGCATGGTGCTGAATTGCATATGGAGGAAGAATCAGCCGAGTGGTTCTTGTGGGAGAACAACTCCATTTGGCTCACTGACTTCACACACCATCAGGCTGACAGGCAGCTCTCAAGCGTAATACGTGTTCACACACCATGCTTAATGCTGCTTGAGTGCATTGTCCTGAAATGCAGCTTGGTGAGCAGCCCACACAAACGAAGGCTCCACAGGAGGGTTTCACATGCCACCAACTCCACATTCAGAAAACACTTCAGCGACAAAGCCGTTTTCAGCTAACCCTAAATACAAAGGCTCTGGAAGCAAATGCTGCTGTAAGAGTAAATTCTATCAAGCAACACTGCATGATGCTGAATCGCATATTGAAGAATAATTAGCCGAGTGGTTCTTGTGGGAGTACAACTCCATTTGGCTCACTGACTTCACACACCATCATGCTGACAGGGAGCTCTAAAGCAAAGTACATGTTCACACACTATGCTTAATGCCGTTTGAGTGCATTGTCCTGAAATGCAGCTTGGTGAGCATCACACACAAACGAACCTCCACAGGCGGGTTTCACATGCCACCAACTCCACATTCAGAAACCACTTCAGCGCCAAAGCCGATTTCAGCTAGCCCTAAATTCAAAGGCTCTAGACGCAAATGTTGCTGAAAGAAGTAATTCCATCAAGCAACACTGCATGGTGCTGCATTGCATATTGAAGACGAATCAGCTGAGTGGTTCTTGTGAGAGAACAACTCCATTTGGCTCACTGACTTCACACACCATCAGGCTGACAGGCAGCTCTCAAGCAAACTACGTGTTCACACACTATGCTTAATGCCATTTGAGTGCATTGTCCTGAAATGCAGCTTGGTGAGCATCCCACACAAACGAAGGTTCAACAGGCGGGTTTCACATGCCACCAACTCCACATTCAGAAAACACTTCAGCGCCAAAGCCATTTTCAGCTAGCCCTAAATACAAAGGCTTTAAACTCAAATGTTGCTGTAAGAGCTAATTCCATCAAGCAACACTGATGGTGCTCAATTGCATATTGAAGAAGAATCACCCGAGTGGTTCTTGTGAGAGAAGAACTCCATTTGGCTCACTGACTTCACACACCATCAAGCTGACAGGCAGCTCTCAAGCAAACTACGTGTTCACACACTATGCTTAATGCTGTTTGAGTGCATTGTGCTGAAATGCAGCTTGGTGAGCATCCCACACAAACTAAGGTTCCACAGGCCGTTTTCACATGCCACCAACTCCGCCTTAAAAAAAAACTTCTGCGCCACAGCTGTTTTCAGCTAGCCCAAATAAAAAGGCTCTAGACGCAAATCTTGCTGGAAGAGCTAATTCCATCAAGCAACACTGCATGGTGCTGAATTGCATATTGAAGACGTATCAGCTGAGTGGTTCTTGTGGGAGAACAACTCCATTTGGCTCACTGACTTCACACACCATCAGGCTGACAGGCAGCTCTCAAGCAAACTCAGATTTGTCACAGTATGCTTAATGCCGTTTGAGTGCATTGTCCTGAAATGCAGCTTGGTGAGCATCCCACACAAACAAACGAAGGCTCCACAGGCGGGTTTCACATGCCACCAACTCCACATTCAGAAACCACTTCAGCGCCACAGCCGTTTTCAGCTAGCCCTAAATTCCAAGGCTCTAGACGCAAATGTTGCTGGAAGAGCTAATTCCATCAAGCAACACTGCATGGTGCTGAACTTCATATTGAAGACGAATCAGCCGAGTGGTTCTTGTGGGAGAACAACTCCATTTGGCTCACTGACTTCACACACCATCAGGGTGACAGGCAGCTCTCAAGCAAACTTCGTGTTCACACACTATGCTTAATGCCGTTTGAGTGCATTGTCCTGAAATGCAGCTTGGTGAGCATCCCACACAAACCAATGCTCCACAGGCGGGTTTCACATGCCACCAACTCCACATTCAGAAAATACTTCAGCGCCAAAGCCATTTTCAAATAGCCCTAAATGCAAAGGCTCTAAACGCAAATGTTGCTGGAAGAGCTAACTCCATCAAGCAACACTGCATGGTGCTGAATTGCATATTGAAATAGAATTAGTTGAGTGGTTCTTGTGAGAGAACATCTCCATTTGGCTCACTGACTTCACACACCATCTGGCTGACAGGCAGCTCTCAAGCGTAATACGTGTTCACACACCATGCTTAATGCTGCTTTAGTGCATTGTCCTGAAATGCAGCTTGGTGAGCAGCCCAAACAAACGAAGGCTCCACAGGCGGGTTTCACATGCCACCAACTCCACATTCAGAAAACACTTCAGCGACAAAGCCGTTTTCAGCTAGCCCTAAATACAAAGGCTCTGGAAGCAAATGTTGCTGTAAGAGTAAATTCTATCAAGCAACACTGCATGATGCTGAATCGCATATTGAAGAAGAATCAGCCGAGTGGTTCTTTTGGGAGAACAACTCCATTTGGCTCCCTGATTTCACACACCATCAGGCTGACAGGCAGCTCTCAAGCAAACTACGTGTTCACACACTATGCTTAATGCCGTTTGAGTGCATTGTCCTGAAATGCAGCTTGGTGAGCAACCCACACAAACGAAGTCTCCACAGGCGGGTTTCACATGCCACCAACTTCACATTAACAAGCCGCTTCAGCGCCAAAGCCATTTTCAGCTAGCCCTTAATGCAAAGGCTCTAGACGCAAATGTTGCTGGAAGAGCTAATTCCATCAAGCAACACTGCATTGTGCTGAACTGCATATTGAAGACGAATCAGCCGAGTGGTTCTTGTGGGAGAACAACTCTATTTGGCTCACTGACTTCACACACCATCAGCTCTCAAGCAAACTCATGTTTCGCACAGCATCCTTAATGCCGTTTGAGTGCATTTTCCTGAAATGCAGCTTGTTGAGCATCCCACACAAACAAGGCTCCACAGGCGGGTTTCACATGCCACCAACTCCACATTCAGAAACCACTTCAGCGAGAACGCCGTTTTCAGCTAACCCTAAATAAAAGGCTCAGGAAGCAAATGTTGCTGTAAGAGTAAATTCTATCAAGCAACACTGCATGATGCTGAATCGCATATTGAAGAAGAATCAGGCGAGTGGTTCTTGTGATACAACAACTCCATTTGGCTCACTGACTTCACACACCATCAGGCTGACAGGCAGCTCTCAAGCAAACTACGTGTTCACACACTATGCTTAATGCCGTTTGAGTGCCTTGTCCAGAAATCAGCATGGTGAGCATCCCACACAAACAAAGGCTCTACAGGCGGGTTTCACATGCCACCAACTCCACATTCAGAAACCACTTCAGCGCCAAAGCCGTTTTCAGCTAGCCCAAATACAAAGGCTCTAGACGCAAATCTTGCTGGAAGAGCTAATTCCATCAAGCAACACTGCATGGTGCTGAATTGCATATAGAAGACGAATCAGCCGAGTGCTTCTTGTGGGAGAACAACTCCATTTGGCTCACTGACTTCACACACCATCAGGCTGACAGGCAGCTCTCAAGCAAACTCAGATTTCGCACAGCATCCTTAATGCCGTTTGAGTGCATTGTGTGAAATGCAGCTTGGTGAGCTTCCCACACAAACGCAGGCTCCACAGGCGGGTTTCACATGCCAACAACTCCACATTCAGAAAACACTTTAGCGCCAAAGCCATTTTCAGGTAACCCTAAATTCCAAGGGTCTACACGCAATTGTTTCTGTAAGAGCTAATTCAATCAAGCAACACTGCGTGTTATATAATTGCGTATTGAAGAAGAATCAGCCGAGTGGTTCTTGTGGGAGAACAACTCCATTTGGCTCACTGACTTCACACACCATCAGGCTGGCAGGCAGCTCTCAAGCAAACTCAGATTTCCCACAGCATCCTTAATGCCCTTTGACTGCATTGTGCTGAAATGCAGCTTGGTGAGCATCCCACACAAACGAAGGCTCCACAGGCGGGTTTCACATGCCACTAACTCCACATTCAGAAAACACTTCAGAGATAAAGCCGTTTTTAGCTAGTCCTAAATACAAAGGCTCTAGACTCAAATGTTGCTGGAATACCTAATTCCATCAAACAACGCTGCATGGTGCTGAATTGCATATTGAAGAAGAATCAGCCGAGTGGTTCTTGTGGGAGAACAACTCCATTTGGCTCACTGACTTCACACACCATCAGGCTGACAGGCAGCTCTCAAGCAAACTACGTGTTCACACACTATGCTTAATGCCGTTTGAGTGCATTGTCCTGAAATGCAGCTTGGTGAGCATCCCACACAAACAAAGGCTCCACAGGCGGGTTTCACATGCCACCAACTCCACATTCAGAAACCACTTCAGCGCCAAAGCCGTTTTCAGCTAGCCCTAAATGCAAAGGCTCTAGACGCAAATGTTGCTGGAAAAGCTAATTCCATCAAGCAACACTGCATGGTGCTGAATTGCATATTGAAGAAGAATCAGCTGAGTGGTTCTTGTGGGAGAACAACTCCATTTGGCTCACTGACTTGACACACCATCAGGCTGACAGGCAGCTCTCAAGCAAACTACGTGTTCACACACTATGCTTAATGCCGTTTGAGTGCATTGTCCTAAAATGCTGCATGGTGAGCATCCCACACAAACAAAGGCTCCACAGGCGGGTTTCACATGCCACCAACTCCACATTCAGAAAATACTTCAGCGCCAAAGCCATTTTGAAATAGCCCTAAATACTAAGGCTCTAAACGCAAATGTTGCTGGAAGAGCTAATTCCATCAAGCAACACTGCATGGTGCTGAATTGCATACTGAAGACGAATCAGCCGAGTGGTTCTTGTGGGAGAATAACTCCATTTGGCTCACTGACTTCACACACCATCAGCTCTCAAGCAAACTCATGTTTCGCACAGCATCCTTAATGCCGTTTGAGTGCATTTTCCTGAAATGCAGCTTGTTGAGCATCCCACACAAACAAGGCTCCACAGGCGGGTTTCACATGCCACCAACTCCACATTCAGAAACCACTTCAGCGAGAACGCCGTTTTCAGCTAGCCCTAAATTCCACAGGTTCTAGACGCAAATGTTGCTAGAAGAGGTAATTCCATCAAGCAACACTGCATGGTGCTGAATTGCATATTGAAATAGAATTAGTTGAGTGGTTCTTGTGAGAGAACAACTCCATTTTGCTCACTGACTTCACACACCATCTGGCTGACAGGCAGCTCTCAAGCGTAATACGTGTTCACACACCATGCTTAATGCTGCTTGAGTGCATTGTCCTGAAATGCAGCTTGGTGAGCAGCCCAAACAAAAAAAGGCTCCACAGGCGGGTTTCACATGCCACCAACTCCACATTCAGAAACCACTTCAGCGACAAAGCCGTTTTCAGCTAACCCTAAATAAAAGGCTCAGGAAGCAAATGTTGCTGTAAGAGTAAATTCTATCAAGCAACACTGCATTATGCTGAATCGCATATTGAAGAAGAATCAGGTGAGTGGTTCTTGTGGTACAACAACTCCATTTGGCTCACTGACTTCACACACCATCAGGCTGACAGGCAGCTCTCAAGCAAACTACGTGTTCACACACTATGCTTAATGCCGTTTGAGTGCCTTGTCCAGAAATCAGCATGGTGAGCATCCCACACAAACAAAGGCTCTACAGGCGGGTTTCACATGCCACCAACTCCACATTCAGAAACCACTTCAGCGCCAAAGCCGTTTTCAGCTAGCCCAAATACAAAGGCTCTAGACGCAAATCTTCCTGGAAGAGCTAATTCCATCAAGCAACACTGCATGGTGCTGAATTGCATATTGAAGACGAATCAGCCGAGTGCTTCTTGTGGGAGAACAACTCCATTTGGCTCACTGACTTCACACACCATCAGGCTGACAGGCAGCTCTCAAGCAAACTACGTGTTCACACACTATGCTTAATGCCGTTTGAGTGCATTGTCCTGAAATGCAGCATGGTGAGCATCCCACACAAACAAAGGCTCCACAGGCGGGTTTCACATGCCACCAACTCCACATTCAGAAACTACTTCAGCGCCAAAGCCATTTTCAAAAAGCCCTAAATGCAAAGGCTCTAAACGCAAATGTTGCTGGAAGAGCTAATTCCATCAAGCAACACTGCATGGTGCTGAATTGCATACTGAAGACGAATCAGCTGGGTGGTTCTTGTGGGAGAATAACTCCATTTGGCTCAATGACTTCACACACCATCAGCTCTCAAGCAAACTCAGATTTCGCAGAGCATCCTTAATGCCGTTTGAGTGCATTTTCCTGAAATGCAGCTTGGTGAGCATCCCACACAAACAAGGCTCCACAGGCGGGTTTCACATGCCACCAACTCCACATTCAGAAACCACTTCAGCGCCAAAGCCGTTTTCAGCTAGCCCTAAATACTAAGGCTCTAGACGCAAATGTTGCTGGAAGAGCTAATTCCATCAAGTAACACTGCATGGTGCTGAATTGCATATGGAGGAAGAATCAGCCGAGTGGTTCTTGTGGGAGAACAACTCCATTTGGCTCACTGACTTCACACACCATCAGGCTGACAGGCAGCTCTCAAGCGTAATACGTGTTCACACACCATGCTTAATGCTGCTTGAGTGCATTGTCCTGAAATGCAGCTTGGTGAGCAGCCCACACAAACGAAGTCTCCACAGGAGGGTTTCACATGCCACCAACTCCACATTCAGAAAACACTTCAGCGCCAAAGCCATTTTCAGCTAGCCCTAAATACAAAGGCTCTGGAAGCAAATGTTGCTGTAAGAGTAAATTCTATCAAGCAACACTGCATGATGCTGAATCGCATATTGAAGAATAATTAGCCGAGTGGTTCTTGTGGGAGTACAACTCCATTTGGCTCACTGACTTCACACACCATCATGCTGACAGGGAGCTCTAAAGCAAAGTACATGTTAACACACTATGCTTAATGCCGTTTGAGTGCATTGTCCTGAAATGCAGCTTGGTGAGCATCACACACAAACGAAGGCTCCACATGCGGGTTTCACATGCCACCAACTCCACATTCAGAAAACACTTCAGCGCCAAAGCCGATTTCAGCTAGCCCTAAATTCAAAGGCTCTAGACGCAAATGTTGCTGGAAGAGCTAGTTCCATCAAGCAACACTGCATGGTGCTGAACTGCATATTGAAGACGAATCAGCCGAGTGCTTCTTGTGGGAGAACAACTCCATTTGGCTCACTGACTTCACACACCATCAGGCTGACAGGCAGCTCTCAAGCAAACTCAGATTTCGCACAGCATCCTTAATGCCGTTTGAGTGCATTGTGCTGAAATGCAGCTTGGTGAGCTTCCCACACAAACGCAGGCTCCACAGGCGGGTTTCACATGCCAACAACTCCACATTCAGTAAACACTTTAGCGCCAAAGCCATTTTCAGGTAACCCTAAATTCCAAGGGTCTACACGCAATTGTTTCTGTAAGAGCTAATTCAATCAAGCAACACTGCGTGTTATGTAATTGCGTATTGAAGAAGAATCAGGCGAGTGGTTCTTGTGGTAGAACAACTCCATTTGGCTCACTGACTTCACACACCATCAGGCTGGCAGGCAGCTCTCAAGCAAACTCAGATTTCGCACAGCATCCTTAATGCACTTTGACTGCATTGTGCTGAAATGCAGCTTGGTGAGCATCCCACACAAACGAAGGCTCCACAGGCGGGTTTCACATGCCACCAACTCCACATTCAGAAACCACTTCGGCGCCAAAGCCGTTTTCAACTAGCCCTAAATACAAAGACTCTAGATGCAAATGTTGCTGGAAGAGCTAATTCCATCAAGCAACACTGCATGGTGCTGAATTGCATATGGAGGAAGAATCAGCCGAGTGGTTCTTGTGGGAGAACAACTCCATTTGGCTCACTGACTTCACACACCTTCAGGTTTACAGGCCGCTCTCAAGAGTAACACATGCTCACACACTATGCTTAATGCTGCTTGAGTGCATTGTCCTGAAATGCAGCTTGGTGAGCAGCCCAAACAAACGAAGTCTCCACAGGCGGGTTTCACATGCCACCAACTCCACATTTAGAAAACACTTCAGCAACAAAGCCGTTTTCAGCTAACCCTAAATACAAAGGCTCTGGAAGCAAATGTTGATGTGAGAGAAAATTCTATCAAGCAACACTGGATGTTGCTGAATCGCATATTGAAGAAGAATTAGCAGAGTGGTTCTTGTGGGAGAACAACTCCATTTGGCTCACTGACTTCACACACCATCAGGCTGACAGGCAGCTCTCAAGCAAACTCAACTTTCGCACACTATGCTTAATGCCGTTTGAGTGCATTGTCCTGAAATGCAGCTTGGTGAGCATCCCACACAAACGAAGGCTCCACAGGCGGGTTTCACATGCCACTAACTCCACATTCAGAAAACACTTCAGAGATAAACCCGTTTTAAACTAGTCCTAAATACAAAGGCTCTAGACGCAAATGTTGCTGGAATACCTAATTCCATCAAGCAACACTGCATGGTGCTGAACTGCGTATTGAAGAGGATCAGCCGAGTGGTTCTTGTGGGAGAACAACTCCATTTGGCTCACTGACTTCACACACCATCAGGCTGACAGGCAGCTCTCAAGCAAACTCAGATTTCGCACAGTATGCTTAATGCCATTTGAGTGCATTGTCCTGAAATGCAGCTTGGTGAGCATCCCACACAAACCAATGCTCCACAGGCGGGTTTCACATGCCACCAACTCCACATTCAGAAGCGACTTCAGTGCCAAAGCCATTTTCAAATAGCCCTAAATGCAAAGGCTCTAAACGCAAATGTTGCTGGAAGAGCTAATTCCATCAAGCAACACTGCATGGTGCTGAATTGCATACTGAAGACGAATCAGCCGAGTGGTTCTTGTGGGAGAACAACTCCATTTGGCTCACTGACTTCACACACCATAAGCTCTCATGCAAACTCAGGTTTCGCACAGCATCCTTAATGCCGTTTCAGTGCATTGTCCTGAAATGCAGCTTGGTGAGCATCCCACACAAACAAGGCTCCACAGGCGGGTTTCACATGCCACTAACTCCACATTCAGAAACCACTTCAGCGCCAAAGGCATTTTCACTAGCCTTAAATACTAAGTCTCTAGACGCAAATGTTGCTGGAATAATTAATTCCATCAAGCAACAGTGCATGGTGCTGAATTGCATATTGAAGAAGAATCAGCTGAGTAGTTCTTGTGGGAGAACAACTCCATTTGGCTCACTGACTTCACACACCATCAGACTGACAGGCAGCTCTCAAGCAAACTCAGATTTCGCACAGTATGCTTAATGCCGTTTGAGTGCATTGTTCTGAAATGCAGCTTGGTGAGCATCCCACACAAACAAAGGCTCCACAGAGGGGTTTCACATGCCACCAACTCCACATTCAGAAAACACTTCAGTGCCAAATCCCGTTTTCAGCTAGCCCTAAATACAAAGGCTCTAGACGCAAATGTTGCTGGAAGAGCTAATTCCATCAAGCAACACTGCATGGTGCTGAATTGCATATTGAAGAAAAATCAGCTGAGTGGTTCTTGTGGGAGAACAACTCCATTTGGCTCACTGACTTCACACACCATCAGACTGACAGGCAGCTCTCAAGCAAACTACGTGTTCACACACTATGCTTAATGCCGTTTGAGTGCATTGTCCTGAAATGCAGCTTGGTGAGCATCCCACACAAACGAAGGCTCCACAGGCGGGTTTCACATGCCACTAACTCCACATTCAGAAAACACTTCAGAGATAAAGCCGTTTTCAGCTAGACCTAAATACAAAGGCTCTAGACTCAAATGTTGCTGTAAGAACTAATTCCATCAAGCAACACTGCATGGTGCTGAATTGCATATTGAAGAAGAATCAGCCGATTGGTACTTGTGGGAGAACAACTCCATTTGGCTCACTGACTTCACACACCATCAGGCTGACAGGCAGCTCTCAAGCAAACTACGTGTTCACACACTATGCTTAATGCCGTTTGAGTGCATTGTCCTGAAATGCAGCTTGGTCAGCATCCCACACAAACAAAGGCTCCACAGGCAGGTTTCACATGCCACCAACTCCACCTTAAGAAAACACTTCAGCGCCAAAGCCGTTTTCACCCAGCCCAAATACAAAGGCTCTAGACGCAAATGTTGCTGGAAGAGCTAATTCCATCAAGCAACACTGCATGGTGCTGAATTGCATATTAAAATAGAATTAGTTGAGTGGTTCTTGTGGGAGAACAACTCCATTTGGCTCACTGACTTCACACACCATCAGGCAGACAGGCAGCTCTCAAGCAAACTCAGATTTCGCACAGTATCCTTAATGCCGTTTGAGTGCATTGTCCTGAAATGCAGCTTGGTGAGCATCCCACACAAACGAAGGCTCCACAGACGGGTTTCACATGCCACCAACTCCACATTCAGAAGCGACATCAGCGCCAAAGCCATTTTCAGCTAGCCCTTAATACAAAGGCACTAGACGCAAATGATGCTGGAAGAGCTAATTCCATCAAGCAACACTGCATGGTGCTGAATTGCATATTGAAGATAAATCAGCCGAGTGGTTCTTGTGGGAGAACAACTCCATTTGGCTCACTGACTTCACACACCATCAGGCTGACAGGCAGCTCTCAAGCAAATTACGAGTTCACACACTATGCTTAATGCCATTTGAGTGCATTGTTCTGAAATGCAGCTTGGTGAGCATCCCACACAAACGAAGGCTCCACAGGCGGGTTTCACATGCCACCAACTCCACATTCAAAAAACACTTCAGCGCCAAATCCCGTTTTCAGCTAGCCCTAAATACAAAGGCTCTAGACGCAAATGTTGCTGGAAGAGCTAATTCCATCAAGCAACACTGCATGGTGCTGAATTGCATATTGAAGAAGAATCAGCTGAGTGGTTCTTGTGGGAGAACAACTCCATTTGGCTCACTGGCTTCACACACCATCAGACTGACAGGCAGCTCTCAAGAAAACTACGTGTTCACACACTATGCTTAATGCCGTTTGAGTGCATTGTCCTGAAATGCAGCTTGGTCAGCATCCCACACAAACGAAGGCTCCACAGGCGGGTTTCACATGCCACTAACTCCACATTCAGAAAACACTTCACAGATAAAGCCGTTCAAACTAGTCCTAAATACAAAGGCTCTAGACTCAAATGTTGCTGTAAGAGCTAATTCCATCAAGCAACACTGCATGGTGCTGAATTGCATATTGAAGAAGAATCAGCCGAGTGGTTCTTGTGGGAGAACAACTCCATTTGGCTCACTGACTTCACACACCATCAGGCTGACAGGCATCTCTCAAGCATACTACGTGTTCACACACTATGCTTAATGCCGTTTGAGTGCATTGTCCTGAAATGCAGCTTGGTGAGCATCCCACACAAACGAAGGCTCCACAGGCGGGTTTCACATGCCACTAACTCCACATTCAGAAAACACTTCAGAAATAAAGCCGTTTTCAGCTAGCCCTAAATACAAAGGCTCTAGACTCAAATGTTGCTGGAAGAGCTAATTCCATCAAGCAACACTGCATGGTGCTGAATTGCATATTGAAGACGAATTAGCCGAGTGGTTCTTGTGGGAGAACAACTCCATTTGGCTCACTGACTTCACACACCATCCGGCTGACAGGCAGCTCTCAAGCAAACTCAGATTTTGCACAGTATCCTTAATGCCGTTTGAGTGCATTGTCCTGAAATGCAGCTTGGTGAGCATCCCACACAAACGAAGGCTCCACAGGCGGGTTTCACATGCCACCAACTCCACATTCAGAAGCGACTTCAGCGCCAAAGCCATTTTCAGCTAGCCCTTAATACAAAGGCTCTAGACGCAAATGTTGCTGGAAGAGCTAATTCCATCAAGCAACACTGCATGGTGCTGAATTGCATATTGAAGATGAATCAGCTGAGTGGTTCTTGTGGGAGAACAACTCCATTTGGCTCACTGACTTCACACACCATCAGGCTGACAGGCAGCTCTCAAGCGTAATACGTGTTCACACACCATGCTTAATGCTGCTTGAGTGCATTGTCCTGAAATGCAGCTTGGTGAGCAGCCCAAACAAACGAAGGCTCCACAGGCGGGTTTCACATGCCACCAACTCCACATTCAGAAAACACTTCAGCAACAAAGCCGTTTTCAGCTAAACCTAAATTCAAAGGCTCTAGACGCAAATGTTGCTGAAAGAGCTAATTCCATCAAGCAACACTGATGGTGCTGAATTGCATATTGAAGAAGAATCAGCCGAGTGGTTCTTGTGAGAGAACAACTCCATTTGGCTCACTGACTTCACACACCATCAAGCTGACAGGCAGCTCTCAAGCAAACTACGTGTTCACACACTGAGCTTCATGCCGTTTGAGTCCATTGTGCTGAAATGCAGCTTGGTCAGCATCCCACACAAACGAAGGTTCCACAGGCGGGTGTCACATGCCACCAACTCCACCTTAAGAAAAAACTTCTGCGCCAAAGCCGTTTTCACCCAGCCCATATAAAAAGGCTCTAGACGCAAATCTTGCTGCAAGAGCTAATTCCATCAAGCAACACTGCATGGTGCTGAATTGCATATTGAAGAAGAATCAGCTGAGTGGTTCTTGTGGGAGAACAACTCCATTTGGCTCACTGACTTCACACACCATCAGGCTGACAGGCAGCTCTCAAGCAAACTCAGATTTCGCACAGTATGCTTAATGCCGTTTGAGTGCATTGTCCTGAAATGCAGCTTGGTGAGCATCCCACACAAACGAAGGCTCCACAGGCGGGTTTCACATGCCACTAACTCCACATTCAGAAAACACTTCAGAGATAAACCCGTTTTAAACTAGTCCTAAATACAAAGGCTCTAGACGCAAATGTTGCTGGAATACCTAATTCCATCAAGCAACACTGCATGGTGCTGAACTGCGTATTGAAGACGAATCAGGGGGAGAGAAAAAGATGGCCGACTGCAGAGAGCTGGTGTAGGGTGGAGTAGGGAAGGAGGGGAGCCGATCCAGCAGAGAAACAGGCCAGGAGTTGCGAAACTGTAGGGAGAAGAACGAGAAGGTCACTGGAGTTCACTAAAGCAAGAAGATCTACACAGCGTGAAGGAACAGCCGCAAAAAGTAGGAAAGAAAATACAGCACGCCGCGAGAAACCTGGTGAGTCACGATCCCAGGCAGGGGGAAGGCGGCGGAGGCTCAACCGCCCCAGGGAAAACAGAGGCGGCTGGAAGGATAGGCGCCCACACCGACAGGGGCACCAGTCCCCTGGAAGGCAGGAGCCCCCAGAGGAGGCTACTGGACTGATCATTGGGTGCATCATCCCTGCAGAAGTGGAGGAAAAGCAGGGGAGATTTCCCAGAGGCTTGCCTACCCGCTGCTCAGCGGCTGAGGGAGAGTGCAGAGGGAACAGGAGCGGCGCTGTGGGACTGGGGCTCAGAGATTCCCCATATCGGCTCTGAGCTGTGGACTGGCTGTGGGAGAGTCAGTGGATCCTGTTGCTGGACTAGCCCTGAGCCCCAGAGGCTGGGCAACGCTCGACAGGGCCTCACGTCCTGGGCAGAGGAGCAGACTAGTGGGGGCACATCTCACCTCAAGGGCTCTGTGCCTCTCAGAGATCCGCTTCTACCCTTGAGAGAGTGCAGCTGAGGAAGTGGCTTCTTCAGGGCAGAGTCCCCAGCTGGGCTCAGCTAGAGAGGCCAGAGCAGAGCGGGCTCAGCTGAACTGGCCGGACAGGTTTTCCCAGCAGGAGCCCACTCGGAAAGACCTGCCTGCGGTGTTGCAGCCCTCAGCGGAGCAGCGCTTCCGAGTTTGGCACTGGGGCCGCGGAGATTTCCAGCCCAGCACAGGCCGGGGTTGGGGATTTTAGACTCCGAGCAGCAGGAGCCCCTGCTGTGCTAACCTCAAGCCCTGAAGGAGAGTCTCGGCTCAGCACTGAGGCGGAGACCCCCGCTGTATTAGCCTTGTGACCCAAAGCCCAGGCGCGGCTCAGCAGAGTGAATCTGTAGGGCACTGCCTTTGAGAGGGAGCCACAGGGGAAGGGGCCTGGCACTAGGGCTGGCCCACAAAGCCTCCTGACCCAGCTCAGGGCTGTGATCCACAGACCCTGAAAGCAGCTGGTGACTCAGGCAGTAAGCCCTGCTGGGCTCAGCCGGAGACCCCAAACCAGAGCCGGCTCAGCTGAATCACCGCTAAAATCTCAAAACAACAAGAAGCAAAAACACAATGAGGAGAAGTATCAGAAAAAGCAATGACCCAGAGGAAAGATCAAGCACTCCCTCCCAATACAACCAAAAACTAATCTCAATATCTGAGATGCAAGATGAAGACGTAGAGGAACTATCAGATAAGGACTTTAAGAAGCTAATGATGAAATTCGTCAGAGAGAGTGAAAAGCGCTGGGAAGAGTCTAAGGCATTCGAAAACCATATCACTGCAGAAATAAATCAAATCAAAAAGGGAATCCTCGATATAGAGCACAAAATTGAAAGCCTAACCAACAGAATGAACACAGCAGAGGACAGAATATCAGAATTGGAAGACAATCAGAATGAAAGGCAGCAGCTCATCAAACAGTTGGAGACAAATCTAGAGAAAGCCAATAGGTCCATACAGGAAATGAAAGACAACCTCAAAAAATCAAATATTAGAATAATAGGCCTTCCCGAAGGAGTGGAAAAGGAGACAGGCTTGCAACGGGTGCTCAATGAGATAATACAGGAGAACTTCCAGAATACTGGAAATATAAATCCAGCACAAATCCAGGAAGGGCAAAGAACCCCCAGGAGATACGACCCAAACAAATCGTCTCCCAGACATGTGGTCCTCAAGCTACCTTCAAGTGAATACAAGGAAACCATTCTAAGACAAGTAAGAAAAAAGGATAAGATTACTTTCAGGGGAAGGGAAATCAGGATCACAGCCGACCTATCAGAAGAAACGCTCCAAGCAAGGAGAGAATGGGGTAAAACCTATCAAATCCTGAAACAAAACAACTGCCAACCAAGAATAATGTACCCAGCAAAGCTCTCATTTATATTTGAGAATGAAATCAAATACTTCAACAGTAAAGAGAAACTCGAAGAATACATCAACACGAAACCAGCTCTGGAAAATCTCCTCAGGAAGGTGCTAAACCCAGAAAGAAAAAATACAAACCAAAATCAAAGATGGCAAATGGGAAGACCTCCCCACTAAAATCCATACAAGAAAAGTCAACCAATCAAGAACTCTAATAGCCGCAAATACACACTTGCATACTTACACTCATGGCAGCCCAAAACCAATTCCTTTCAATATTATCTCTAAACACAAATGGCTTAAACTCACCAATCAAAAGGCATAGATTAACGGAATGGATCATCAAACAGCACCCAACTATATGTTGTCTACAAGAGACACATCTAACCAGAAAATCCTGTAAGAAATTTAAAGTGAAAGGATGGAAAAAGACATTTCATGCCAATGGACGAGAAAAAAAGGCTGGCGTAGCTGTTCTAATCTCAGATGACCTAGACTTCAAGCTGACAGACATCAAAAAGGACAGAGAAGGACATTATATATTGGTGAAGGGACTGATCCATCAAGAAGTAATTACAATCGTGAACATATATGCACCTAATTCCAATGCGCCTAGCTTCGTGAAGCAACTACTTACAGACTTAAGGGGAGACATAGATACACACACAATAATAGTGGGTGATCTTAACACCCCACTAACAACTATAGACAGATCAACAAAACAAAAACTCAACAAAGAAACAACAGAGCTCGTACAAACATTAGAACAACTAGACTTGGTAGACATTTATAGAATTTTTTATCCTAAGACCACAGATTATACATTTTTTTCAGCAGTGCATGGCACCTTCTCCAGGATCGACCACATGATAGGACACAAAGCAAATCTAAATAACTTCAAAAAGATAGGAATCATACCATGTACCCTCTCAGACCACCACGGAATGAAACTGGAAATCAGCAATTCAAAATGTCCCAGGAAATATAGAAACTCTTGGAGGCTGAACAATATGCTATTAAACGAACAATGGGTCAGGGAAGAAATTAAAGATGAGATCAAAAAATTTATGGAAACCAATGAAAACTCTGACACAACATTCCAAAACTTGTGGGACACTGCCAAAGCAGTGCTACGGGGTAAACTCATCGCAATTGGAGCTCATGTCAAGGCCCAAGAGAGTCGCCAAATACAGGAACTAACCACACACCTCCAGGAATTGGAAAAGCAGCAGCAGATGAGCCCCACACACAACAGGAAACAAGAAATCATCAAAACAAGGGAGGAAATCAACCAGATAGAAATAAAAAAAACCATACACAAAATCAACGAATCAAAAAGCTGGTTTTTTGAAAAGATAAACAAAATAGACACCCCGCTGGCCCGTCTGACAAAGAAAAAACAAGAGAAAGCAAGAATTAACAGCATCAAAGATGAAAAAGGCAACATAACAACAGACATTACAACCATTAAGAACATAATCAGAAATTACTACAAAGCACTGTACTCCAACAAATCAGAAGACCACCAAGAAATGGAAAAGTTCTTAGACTCACACAACCTGCCAAAACTTAGCCCAGAGGCAACAATCAACCTGAACAAACCCATAACTGAAGCAGAGATTGAATCAGTGATTAAAGACCTCCCAACAAAGAAAAGCCCAGGCCCAGACGGCTTCACTACAGAATTCTACAAAACATTCCGAACAGAACTAACTCCAATCCTCTACAAACTCTTCAAAACAATAGAAAAGGAAGCAACCCTTCCAAACTCATTCTATGAAGCCAACATTACCTTAATCCCAAAACCGGGCAGAGATCCTACAGAGAAAGAAAACTACAGACCTATCTCTTTGATGAACATTGATGCTAAGATTCTCAACAAAATCCTAGCCAACAGAATTCAAAAACACATCAGACAGATCATTCATCCAGATCAAGTAGGATTCATCCCTGGAATGCAGGGATGGTTCAACATTCGAAAATCTATAAATGTGATACACCACATCCAAAAACTGAAAAACAAGAATCACATGATAGTATCAATAGATGCAGAAAAAGCTTTCGACAAAATTCAGCACAACTTCCTGCTAAAGACCCTAACCAAGGTAGGCATAGATGGAAAAATCCACAACATAATCAAAGCAATATATGAAAAACCCAATGCCAGCATCATACTGAATGGAGAAAAACTGGAACCCTTCCCACTGAGATCTGGAACAAGACAGGGATGTCCGCTTTCTCCGCTGCTATTCAACATAGTTCTAGAGGTACTCGCTGAGGCCATAAGACAAGAAAAAGAAATCAAAGGAATCCAAATGGGAAATGAAGAAGTCAAGCTTTCACTATATGCAGATGACATGATTCTTTATATGGAAGAGCCAAAAGGCTCAACACAGAGACTACTAGAACTTATACGAGAGTTCGGTAGAGTGGCAGGGTACAAAATTAATGAACAAAAATCAACAGCCATAGTGTATGCTAACAGCCCCAAGTTGGAAAAAGATCTAACCAGCAAGATACCATTCAAAGTAACAAAGGAAAGCATGAAGTATCTGGGAATTAACCTAACCAAAAATGCAGGAGACCTATTCGAGGAAAACTACAAACTACTTAAAAAAGAAATTGAACAAGATCTAGAAAGATGGAGTAACATCCCATGCTCCTGGATAGGTAAAATCAATATCATTAAAATGTCTATACTGCCAAAAGCAATATATACATTCAACGCAATCCCAATCAAATTGCCCAAAACATTCTTCACAGACCTGGAAACAATGATTCAAAGGTTCATCTGGAAACACAAAAAACCACGAATAGCTAGAACCATTCTCAAGAACAGGAAGTTAGCAGGGGGAATCACAGTTCCGGACCTCTGGACATACTATAGGGCAGTGGTTATCAAAACAGCCTGGTACTGGCACAAAAATAGAGAAGAAGATCAATGGAGCAGAATAGAAACACCACATGGGAACCCACAGAAATACAGCCAAATAATCTTTGACAAAAAGACAAACGACAACCCAGGCAAATGGGAAGGTCTGTTCAATAAATGCTGTTGGGACAACTGGTTGATAGCCTGCAGAAACAAAAAGATAGACCCACATCTCTCACCATATACTAAGATCAAATCCAAATGGATAAAAGATTTAAACCTACATCCAGAAACCTTCAAACTTTTGGAAGAAAATGTTGGAAACACACTGGAACACTTAGGGGTAGGCCCTCACTTCCTAAAAAAGACTCCAAATGCAGTAGAAATCAAGACCAAAATAAACAATTGGGACCTCATCAAACTAAGAAGCTTCTGTACAGCTAGAGAAACAATCAACAAAGTAAAAAGGCAACCCACAGAATGGGAGAAGATCTTTGCACACGACTTAGGTGATAGAGGGCTGATCTCCAGAATATACAAAGAGCTACAAAACAACCAAAATGTCAAAACAAACAAGCCACTCAAGAAATGGGCACGGGAAATGGGCAAACACTTCACAAAGGAACAAACCCAAATGGCAAATAAACATATGAAAAAATGCTCAAGTTCCCTGGCAATAAGGGAAATCCAAATTAAGACATCAATGAGGTACCACCTAACGCCAGTAAGACTGGCCCACATGAATAAAAGCACCAACAACACTTGTTGGCGAGGTTGCGGGGAAAAGGGAACCCTACTCCACTGCTGGTGGGGCTGCAGGCTGGTACAGCCTCTATGGAAATCAGTATGGAGAACATTCAAACAACTCAAATACAACATACCGTATGACCCGGCAATAGCACTCCTAGGAATATATCCAGAACACTTGTTTTATGAGAAACCAACATGCACTCCTATGCTCATAGCAGCACAATCAGTAATTGCAAAGACATGGAAGCAACCAAAATGCCCATCAACAGAGGATTGGATAAGAAAGCTATGGTTCATCTACTCCATGGAATACTACTCAGCTATTAAAAAAAACAAAATGCAGTTCTTTTTGGCCAAATGGGCCAAACTGGAAACCATAATGCTAAGGGAAATGAGCCAATCCCAAAAGGTTAAATACCACATGTTTGCCTTAATTTAAGATGATATGATGTTATGTATAACAAGTTATGTTATGAATGTTATATGTTGTGTACAAAACCTAAATTGAAATGTCAATGAGGTGGTCACAGAAGGTGGATAAGAAATCGCATTTACTTTTACCATATTGGTTACTCATTACTATGTCAATTAATTCCATGGTGATGTAAATTTTTGCAGATGGTATGTTGGAGCTTTTAATTGATCGGGATGATAGTCTGCTGGCTCTGTCTTCAGACCAGAGAGTGTATACCTAAGAAGCCGTTGAACTTATCTGGACAATAAGATGCTGGACTCTATGTTTGGTATATGCTTGCAATGGGGGAATCTCAACTGAACTTGAACTGTGGTTATGCAACAAGGTGGAGGAATCCACCATGGTGGGAGGGTTTGGGGAGGGGTGGGGAGAATCCCAGTACCTATGAAACTGTGTCACATAATACAATGTAATTAATGAATTTAAAATAAAATTAAAAAAAAAAAAAAAAAAAAAAAAAAAAAAAAAGACGAATCAGCCGAGTGGTTCTTGTGGGAGAACAACTCCATTTGGCTCACTGACTTCACACACCATCAGGCTGACAGGCATCTCTCAAGCATACTACGTGTTCACACACTATGCTTAATGCCGTTTGAGTGCATTGTCCTGAAATGCAGCTTGGTGAGCATCCCACACAAACGAAGGCTCCACAGGCGGGTTTCACATGCCACTAACTCCACATTCAGAAAACACTTCAGAAATAAAGCCATTTTCAGCTAGCCCTAAATACAAAGGCTCTAGACTCAAATGTTGCTGGAAGAGCTAATTCCATCAAGCAACACTGCATGGTGCTGAATTGCATATTGAAGACGAATTAGCCGAGTGGTTCTTGTGGGAGAACAACTCCATTTGGCTCACTGACTTCACACACCATCCGGCTGACAGGCAGCTCTCAAGCAAACTCAGATTTTGCACAGTATCCTTAATGCCGTTTGAGTGCATTGTCCTGAAATGCAGCTTGGTGAGCATCCCACACAAACGAAGGCTCCACAGGCGGGTTTCACATGCCACCAACTCCACATTCAGAAGCGACTTCAGCGCCAAAGCCATTTTCAGCTAGCCCTTAATACAAAGGCTCTAGACGCAAATGTTGCTGGAAGAGCTAATTCCATCAAGCAACACTGCATGGTGCTGAATTGCATATTGAAGATGAATCAGCTGAGTGGTTCTTGTGGGAGAACAACTCCATTTGGCTCACTGACTTCACACACCATCAGCTCTCAAGCAAACTCAGATTTCGCACAGCATCCTTAATGCCGTTTGAGTGCATTGTCCTGAAATGCAGCTTGGTGAGCATCCCACACAAACAAGGCTCCACAGGCGGGTTTCACATGCCACCAACTCCACATTCAGAAACCACTTCAGCGCCACAGCCGTTTTCAGCTAGCCCTAAATTCCAAGGCTCTAGACGCAAATGTTGCTGGAAGAGCTAATTCCATCAAGTAACACTGCATGGTGCTGAATTGCATATTGAAATAGAATTAGTTGAGTTGTTCTTGTGGGAGAACAACTCCATTTGGCTCACTGACTTCACACACCATCAGGCTGACAGGCAGCTCTCAAGCGTAATACGTGTTCACACACCATGCTTAATGCTGCTTGAGTGCATTGTCCTGAAATGCAGCTTGGTGAGCAGCCCAAACAAACGAAGGCTCCACAGGCGGGTTTCACATGCCACCAACTCCACATTCAGAAAACACTTCAGCAACAAAGCCGTTTTCAGCTAAACCTAAATTCAAAGGCTCTAGACGCAAATGTTGCTGAAAGAGCTAATTCCATCAAGCAACACTGATGGTGCTGAATTGCATATTGAAGAAGAATCAGCCGAGTGGTTCTTGTGAGAGAACAACTCCATTTGGCTCACTGACTTCACACACCATCAAGCTGACAGGCAGCTCTCAAGCAAACTACGTGTTCACACACTGAGCTTCATGCCGTTTGAGTCCATTGTGCTGAAATGCAGCTTGGTCAGCATCCCACACAAACGAAGGTTCCACAGGCGGGTGTCACATGCCACCAACTCCACCTTAAGAAAAAACTTCTGCGCCAAAGCCGTTTTCACCCAGCCCATATAAAAAGGCTCTAGACGCAAATCTTGCTGCAAGAGCTAATTCCATCAAGCAACACTGCATGGTGCTGAATTGCATATTGAAGAAGAATCAGCTGAGTGGTTCTTGTGGGAGAACAACTCCATTTGGCTCGCTGACTTCACACACCATCAGGCTGACAGGCAGCTCTCAAGCAAACTCAGATTTCGCACAGTATGCTTAATGCCGTTTGAGTGCATTGTCCTGAAATGCAGCTTGGTGAGCATCCCACACAAACGAAGGCTCCACAGGCGGGTTTCACATGCCACTAACTCCACATTCAGAAAACACTTCAGAGATAAACCCGTTTTAAACTAGTCCTAAATACAAAGGCTCTAGACGCAAATGTTGCTGGAATACCTAATTCCATCAAGCAACACTGCATGGTGCTGAACTGCGTATTGAAGACGAATCAGCCGAGTGGTTCTTGTGGGAGAACAACTCCATTTGGCTCACTGACGTCACACACCATCAGGCTGACAGGCAGCTCTCAAGCAAAGTACGTGTTCACACACTATGCTTAATGCCGTTTGAGTGCATTGTCCTGAAATGCAGCTTGGTGAGCATCCCACACAAACGAAGGCTCCACAGACGGGTTTCACATGCCACTAACTCCACATTCAGAAACCACTTCAGAAATAAAGCCGTTTTCAGCTAGCCCTAAATACAAAGGCTCTAGACTCAAATGTTGCTGGAAGAGCTAATTCCATCAAGCAACACTGCATGGTGCTGAATTGCATATTGAAGACGAATTAGCCGAGTGGTTCTTGTGGGAGAACAACTCCATTTGGCTCACTGACTTCACACACCATCAGGCTGACAGGCAGCTCTCAAGCAAACTCAGATTTTGCACAGTATCCTTAATGCCGTTTGAGTGCATTGTCCTGAAATGCAGCTTGGTGAGCATCCCACACAAACGAAGGCTCCACAGGCGGGTTTCACATGCCACCAACTCCACATACAGAAGCGACTTCAGCGCCAAAGCCATTTTCAGCTAGCCCTTAATACAAAGGCTCTAGACGCAAATGTTGCTGGAAGAGCTAATTCCATCAAGCAACACTGCATGGTGCTGAACTGCATATTGAAGATGAATCAGCTGAGTGGTTCTTGTGGGAGAACAACTCCATTTGGCTCTCTGACTTCACACACCATCAGCTCTCAAGCAAACTCAGATTTCGCACAGCATCCTTAATGCCGTTTGAGTGCATTGTCCTGAAATGCAGCTTGGTGAGCATCCCACACAAACAAACGAAGGCTCCACAGGCGGGTTTCACATGCCACCAACTCCACATTCAGAAACCACTTCAGCGCCACAGCCGTTTTCAGCTAGCCCTAAATTCCAAGGCTCTAGACGCAAATGTTGCTGGAAGAGTAATTCCATCAAGCAACACTGCATGGTGCTGAATTGCATATTGAAATAGAATTAGTTGAGTGTTTCTTGTGCGAGAACAACTCCATTTGGCTCAATGACTTCACACACCATCAGGCTGACAGGCAGCTCTCAAGCGTAATACGTGTTCACACACCATGCTTAATGCTGCTTGAGTGCATTGTCCTGAAATGCAGCTTGGTGAGCAGCCCAAACAAAAAAAGGCTCCACAGGCGGGTTTCACATGCCACCAACTCCACATTCAGAAAACACTTCAGCGCCAAAGCCATTTTCAGCTAGCCCTAAATGCAAAGGCTCTAGACGCAAATGTTGCTGGAAGAGCTAATTCCATCAAGCAACACTGCATGGTACTGAACTGCATATTGAAGACGAATCAGCCGAGTGGTTCTTGAGAGAGAACAAATCCATTTGGCCCACTGACTTCACATACCATCAGGCTGACAGGCAGCTCTCAAGCAAATTACGTGTTCACACACTATGCTTAATGCCGTTTGAGTGCATTGTCCTGAAATGCAGCTTGGTGAGCATCCCACACAAACCAATGCTCCACAGGCGGGTTTCACATGCCACCAACTCCACATTCAGAAGCGACTTCAGCGCCAAAGCCGTTTCCAGATAGCCTTAAATACAAGGACTCTAGAGGCAAATGTTCCTGGAAGAGCTAATTCCATCAAGCAACACTGCTTCTGCTGAATTGCATATTGAAGACGAATCAGCCGAGTGGTTCTTGTGGGAGAACAACTAAATTTGGCTCACTGACTTCACACACCATCAGGCTGACAGGCAGCTCTCAAGCAAACTACGTGTTCACACACTATGCTTAATGCCGTTTGAGTGCATTGTCCTGAAATGCAGCTTGGTGAGCATTCCACACAAACGAAGGTTCCACAGGCGGGTTTCACATGCCACCAACTCCACATTCAGAAACACTTCAGCGCCAAAGCCGTTTTCAGCTAGCCCTAAATGCAAAGGCTCTAGACGCAAATGTTGCTGGAAGAGCTAATTCCATCAAGCAACACTGCATGGTGCTCAATTGCATATTGAAGAAGAATCAGCTGAGTGGTTCTTGTGGGAGAACAACTGAATTTGGCTCACTGACTTCACACACCATCAGGCTGACAGGCAGCTCTCAAGCAAACTCAGATTTCGCACAGCATCCTTAATGCCGTTTGAGTGCATTGTCCTGAAATGCAGCTTGGTGAGCATCCCACACAAACGAAGGCTCCACAGGCGGGTTTCACATGCCACCAACTCCACATTCAGAAACCACTTCAGCGCCAAAGCCTTTTGCAGCTAGCCCGAAATACAAAGGCTCTAGACGCAAATATTGCTGGAAGAGCTAATTCCATCAAGCAGCACTGCATGGTGCTGAATTGCATATTGAAGCCGAATCAGCCGAGTCGTTCTTGTGGGAGAACAACTCCATTTGGCTCACTGATTTCACACACCATCAGGCTGACAGGCAGCCAAAACCATACTACGTGTTCACACACTATGCTTAATGCCGTTTGAGTGCATTGTCCTGAAATGCAGCTTGGTGAGCATCCCACACAAACAAGGCTCCACAGGCGGGTTTCACATGCCACCAACTCCACATTCAGAAACCATTTCAGCGCCAATGCCGTTTTCAGCTACCCATAAATAAAATTAGTGGAGACGCAAATGTTGCTGGAAGAGCTAATTCCATCAAGCAACACTGCATGGTGCTGAATTGCATACTGAAGAAGAATCAGCCGAGTGGTTCTTGTGGGAGAACAACTCCATTTGGCTCACTGACTTCACACACCATCAGGCTGACAGGCAGCTCTCAAGCAAACTACGTGTTCACACACTATGCTTAATGCTGTTTGAGTGCAATGTCCTGAAATGCAGCTTGGTGAGCATCCCACACAAACAAAGGCTCCACAGGCGGGTTTCACATGCCACCAACTCCACATTCAGAAACCATTTCAGCGCCAATGCCGTTTTCAGCTACCCATAAATACAATTAGTGGAGACGCAAATGTTGCTGGAAGAGCTAATTCCATCAAGCAACACTGCATGGTGCTGAATTGCATACTGAAGAAGAATCAGCCGAGTGCTTCTTGTGGGAGAACAACTCCATTTGGCTCACTGACTTCACACACCATCAGGCTGACAGGCAGCTCTCAAGCAAACTACGTGTTCACACACTATGCTTAATGCTGTTTGAGTGCAATGTCCTGAAATGCAGCTTGGTGAGCAGCCCAAACAAAAAAAGGCTCCACAGGCGGGTTTCACATGCCACCAACTCCACATTCAGAAACCACTTCAGCGACAAAGCCGTTTTCAGCTAACCCTAAATACAAACCTCTAAGCTCAAATGTTGCTGGAACAGCTAATTCCATCAAGGAACACTGCATGTTACTGAATTGCATATGGAGGAAGAATAGTAAAGTGGTTCTTGTGCGAGAACAACTCCATTAGGCTCACTGACTTCACACACCATCAGGCTGACAGGCAGCTCTCAAGCAAACTACGTGTTCACACACTATGCTTAATGCTTTTTGAGGGCATTGTGCTGAATGCAGCTTGGTGAGCATCCCACACAAACGAAGGCTCCACAGGCGGGTTACACAAGCCACCAATTCCATATTTGAATACCACTTCAGCACCAAAGCCATTTGCAGCTAGCCCTAAATACAAATGCTCTAGAAGCAAATGTTGCTGTAAGAGCTAATTCCATTAAGCAATACTGCATGTTACTGAATTGCATATTGAAGAAGTATCAGGCGAATGGTTGTTGTGGAAGAACAACTCCATTTGGCTCACTAACTTCACACACCATCAGGCTGACAGGCAGCTCTCAAGCAAACTACGTGTTCACACACTGAGCTTCATGCCGTTTGAGTGCATTGTGCTGAAATGCAGCTTGGTGAGCATCCCACACAAACTAAGGTTCCGCAGGCGGGTTTCACATGCCACCAACTCCACCTTAAGAAAAAACTTTTGCGCCAAAGCCGTTTTCACCCAGCCCAAATAAAAAGGCTCTAGACGCAAATCTTGCTGGAAGAGCTAATTCCATCAAGCAACACTGCATGGTGCTGAATTGCATATTGAAGAAGAATCAGCTGAGTGGTTCTTGTGGGAGAACAACTGCATTTGGCTCACTGACTTTACACACCATCAGGCTGATAGGCAGCTCTCAAGCAAACTCAGGTTTCGCACAGCATCCTTAATGCAGTTTGAGTGCATTGTCCTGAAATGCAGCTTGGTGAGCATCCCACAAAAATGAAGGCTCCACAGGCGGGTTTCACATGCCACTAATTCCACATTCAGAAAACACTTCAGAAATAAAGCCGTTTTAAACTAGTCCTAAATACAAAGGCTCTAGACACAAATGTTGCTGGAATACCTAATTCCATCAAGCAACACTGCATGGTGCTGAATTGCATATTGAAGAAGAATCAGCTGAGTGGTTCTTGTTGGAGAACAACTCCATTTGGCTCACTGACTTCACACACCATAAGCTCTCAAGCAAACTCAGGTTTCGCACAGCATCCTTAATGCCATTTGAGTGCATTGTCCTGAAATGCAGCTGGTGAGCATCCCACACAAACGAAGGCTCCACAGGCGGGTTTCACATGCCACCAACTCCACATTCAGAAAACACTTCAGCCACAAAGCCGTTTTCAGCTAACCCTAAATACAAAGGCTCTGGAAGAAATGTTGCTGTAAGAGTAAATTCTATCAAGCAACACTGCATGATGCTGAATCGCATATTGAACAAGAATTAGCCGAGTGGTTCTTGTGGGAGAACAACTCCATTTGGCTCATTAACTTCACACACCATCAGGCTGACAGGCAGCTCTCAAGCAAACTACATGTTCACTCACTATGCTTAATGCCGTTTGAGTGCATTGTCCTGAAATGCAGCATGGTGAGCATCCCACACAAACGAAATCTCCACAGGCGGGTTTCACATGCCACCAACTCCACATTCAGAAAATACTTCAGCGCCAAAGCCATTTTCAGCTAGCCCTAAATGCAAAGGCTCTAAACGCAAATGTTCCTGGAAGAGCTAATAACATCAAGCAACACTGCATGGTACTGAATTGCATACTGAAGACGAATCAGCCGAGTGGTTCTTGTGGGAGAACAACTCCATTTGGCTCACTGATTTCACACACCATAAGCTCTCAAGCAAACTCAGGTTTCGCACAGCATCCTTAATGCCGTTTGAGTGCATTGTCCTGAAATGCAGCTGGTGAGCATCCCACACAAACAAGGCTCCACAGGCGGGTTTCACATGCCACCAACTCCACATTCAGAAACCACTTCAGCGCCAAAGCCGTTTTCAGCTAACCCTAAATACAAAGGCTCTGGAAGCAAATGTTGCTGTAAGAGTAAATTCTATCAAGCAAAACTGCATGATGTTGAATCGCATATTGATGAATAATTAGCCGAGTGGTTCTTGTGGGAGAACAACTCCATTTGGCTCACTAACTTCACACACCATCAGGCTGACAGGCAGCTCTCAAGCAAACTACATGTTCACACACTATGCTTAATGCCGTTTGAGTGCATTGTCCTGAAATGCAGCTTGGTGAGCATCCCACACAAACGAAGGCTCCACAGGCGGGTTTCACATGCCACCAACTCCACATTCAGAAACCACTTCAGCGCCAAAGCCGTTTTCAGCTAGCCCTAAAGTCAAAGGCTCTAGACGCAAATGTTGCTGGAAGAGCTAATTCAATCAAGCAACACTGATGGTGCTGAATTGCATATTGAAGAAGAATCAGCCGAGTGGTTCTTGTGAGAGAACAACTCCATTTGGCTCACTGACTTCACACACCATCAAGCTGACAGGCAGCTCTCAAGCAAACTACGTGTTCACACACTGAGCTTCATGCCGTTTGAGTGCATTGTGCTGAAATGCAGCTTGATGAGCATCCCACACAAACTAAGGTTCCGCAGGCGGGTTTCACATGCCACCAACTCCACATTCAGAAAACACTTCAGCGCCAAAGCCGTTTTCACCCAGCCCAAATAAAAAGGCTCTAGACGCAAATCTTGCTGGAATAGCTAATTCCATCAAGCAACACTGCATGGTGCTGAATTGCATATTGAAGAAGAATCAGCCGAGTGGTTCTTGTGGGAGAAGAACTCCATTTGCCTCACTGACTTCACACACCATCAGGCTGACAGGCAGCTCTCAAGAAAACTACATGTTCATACACTATGCTTAATGCCATTTGAGTGCATTGTCCTGAAATGCAGCTTGGTGAGCATCCCACACAAACGAAGGCTCCACAGGCGGGTTTCACATTCCAACAACTCCACATTCAGAAAAGGCTTCAGTACCAATGGCCTTTTCAGCTAGCCCTAAAGACAAAGGCTCTCGACACAAATGTTGCTGGAAAAGCTAATTCCATCAAGCAACAGTGCATGGTGCTGAATTGCATATTGAAGACGAATCAGCCGAGTGGTTCTTGTGGGAGAACAACTCCATTTGGCTCACTGACTTCACACACCATCAGCTCGCAAGCAAACTCAGGTTTCGCACAACATCCTTAATGCCGTTTGAGTTCATTTTCCTGAAATGCAGCTTGGTGAGCATCCCACACAAACAAGGCTCCACAGGCGGGTTTCACATGCCACCAACTCCACATTCAGAAACCACTTCAGCGAGAACGCTGTTTTCTGCTAGCCCTAAATCCAAAGTCTCTAGACGCAAATGTTGCTGGAAGAGCTAATTCCATCAAGCAACACTGCATGGTGCTGAATTGCATATTGAAATAGAATTAGTTGAGTGGTTCTTGTGGGAGAACAACTCCATTTGGCTCACTGACTTCACACACCATCAGGCTGACAGGCAGCTCTCAAGCGTAATACGTGTTCACACACCATGCTTAATGCTGCTTGAGTGCATTGTCCTGAAATGCAGCTTGGTGAGCAGCCCAAACAAACGAAGTCTCCACAGGCGGGTTTCACATGCCACCAACTCCACATTCAGAAAACACTTCAGCGACAAAGCCGTTTTCAGCTAGCCCAAATACAAAGGCTCTGGAAGCAAATGTTGCTGTAAGAGTAAATTCTATCAAGCAACACTGCATGATGCTGAATCGCATATTGAAGAAGAATTAGCCGAGTGGTTCTTTTGGGAGAACAACTCCAGTTGGCTCCCTGACTTCACACACCATCAGGCTGACAGGCAGCTCTCAAGCAAACTACGTGTTCACACACTATGCTTAATGCCGTTTGAGTGCATTGTCCTGAAATGCAGCTTGGTGAGCATCCCACACAAACGAAGGCTCCACAGGCGGGTTTCACATGCCACCAACTCCACATTCAGAAACCACTTCAGCGCCAAAGCCATTTTCAGCTAGCCCTAAATGCAAAGACTCTAGACGCAAATGTTGCTGGAAGAGCTAACTCCATCAAGCAACATTTCATGGTGCTGAATTGCAAATTGAAGAAGAATCAGCCGAGTCGTTTTTGTGGGAGAACAACTCCATTTGGCTCACTGACTTCACACACCATCAGGCTGACAGGCAGCTCTCAAGCAAACTCAGATTTCGCACAGTATGCTTAATGCCGTTTCAGTGCATTTTCCTGAAATGCAGCTTGGTGAGCATCACACACAAACAAAGGCTCCACAGGCGGGTTTCACATGCCACCAACTATACATTCAGAAAACACTTCAACGCCAAAGCCATTTTCAGCTAGCCCTAAATTCATTGGGACTACACGCAATTGCTGCTATAAGAGCTAATTCAATCAAGCAACACTGCGTGTTACATAATTGCGTATTGATGAAGAATCAGCAGAGTGGTTCTTGTGGGAGAACAACTCCATTTGGCTCACTGACTTCACACACCATCAGGCTGACAGGCAGCTCTCAAGCAAACTACGTGTTCACACACTATGCTTAATGCTGTTTGATTGCCTTGTCCTGAAATGCAGCATGGTGAGCATCCCACACAAACAAAGGCTCCACAGGTGGGTTTCACATGCCACCAACTCCACATTCAGAAAACACTTCAGCGCCAAAGCTATTTTCAGCTAACCCTAAATACAAAGGGTCTACACGCAATTGTTGCTGTAAGAGCTAATTCCATCAAGCAACACTGCATGGTGCTGAATTGCATACTGAAGACGAATCAGCCGAGGGGTTCTTGTGGGAGAACAACTCCATTTGGCTCACTGACTTCACACACCATCAGGCTGACAGGGAGCTCTCAAGCAAACTACGTGTTCACACACTATGCTTAATGCTGTTTGAGTGCCTTGTCCTGAAATGCAGCTTGGTGAGCATCTCACACTAACGAAGGCTCCACAGGCGGGTTTCACATGCCACCAACTCCACATTCAGAAAACACTTCAGCGCCAAAGCCATTTTCAGCTAGCCCTAAATGCAAAGGCTCTAGACGCAAATGTTGCTGGAAGAGCTAATTCCATCAAGCAGCACTGCATGGTGCTGAATTGCATATTGAAGAGGAATCAGCCGAGTGGTTCTTGTGGGAGAACAACTCCATTTGGCTCACTGATTTCACACACCATCAGGCTGACAGGCAGCCAAAACCATACTACGTGTTCACACACTATGCTTAATGCCGTTTGAGTGCATTGTCCTGAAATGCAGCTTGGTGAGCATCCCACACAAACAAGGCTCCACAGACAGGTTTCACATGGCACCAACTCCACATTCAGAAACCATTTCAGCGCCAATGCCGTTTTCAGCTACCCATAAATAAAATTAGTGGAGACGCAAATGTTGCTGGAAGAGCTAATTCCATTAAGCAACACTGCATGGTGCTGAATTGCATATTGAAGAAGAATCAGCCGAGTGGTTCTTGTGGGAGAACAACTCCATTTGGCTCACTGACTTCACACACCATCAGGCTGACAGGCAGCTCTCAAGCAAACTACGTGTTCACACACTATGCTTAATGCTGTTTGAGTGCAATGTCCTGAAATGCAGCTTGGTGAGCATCCCACACAAACAAAGACTCCACAGGCGGGTTTCACATGCCACCAACTCCACATTCAGAAACCATTTCAGGGCCAATGCCGTTTTCAGCTACCCATAAATACAATTAGTGGAGACGCAAATGTTGCTGGAAGAGCTAATTCCATCAAGCAACACTGCATGGTGCTGAATTGCATACTGAAGAAGAATCAGCCGAGTGCTTCTTGTGGGAGAACAACTCCATTTGGCTCACTGACTTCACACACCATCAGGCTGACAGGCAGCTCTCAAGCAAACTACGTGTTCACACACTATGCTTAATGCTGTTTGAGTGCAATGTCCTGAAATGCAGCTTCGTGAGCTTCCCACACAAACAAAGGCTCCACAGGCGGGTTTCACATGCCACCAACTCCACATTCAGAAACCACTTCAGCGCCAAAGCCTTTTGCAGCTAGCCCGAAATATAAAGGCTCTAGACGCAAATGTTGCTGTAAGAGCTAATCCCATCAAGCAACACTGCATGTTGCTGAATTGCATATTGAAGAAGAATCAGCCGAGGGTTCTGTGTGAGAACAACTCCATTGGACTCACTGACTTCACACACCATCACGATGACAAGCAGGTCAGAATTAAACTACTGCTTCACACACTATGCTTAATGCTTTTTGAGGGCATTGTGCTGAATGCGGCCTGGTGAGCATCCAAAACAAACAAAGTCTCCAGAGGCAGGTTTTACATGCCACCAACTCCACATTCAGAAACCACTTCAGCGTCAAAGCCGTTTGCAGCTAGCCCGAAATACAAAGGATCTAGACGCAAATGTTGCTGGAAGAGCTAATTCCATCAAGCAACACTGCATGGTGCTGAATTGCATACTGAAGAAGAATCAGCCGAGTGGTTCTTGTGGGAGAACAACTCCATTTGGCTCACTGACTTCACACACCATCAGGCTGACAGGCAGCTCTCAAGCAAACTACTTGTTCACACACTATGCTTAATGCCTTTTAAGCGCATTGTCCTGAAATGCATCTTTGTGAGCATCCCACACAAACGAAGGCTCCACAGGCGGGTTTCACATGCCACCAACTCCACATTCAGAAACCACTTCAGCGCCAAAGCCATTTTCAGCTAGTCCTAAATTCAAAGGCTCTAGAAGCGAATATTGCAGTCAGAGTTATTTCTGTCAAGCAGCGCTGCATGTTGTTGAATTGCATAATGAAGAAGAATCAGCCGAGAGGTTTTTGTGCGAGAACAACTCCATTTGCCTCACTGACTTCACACACCATCAGGCTGACAGGCAGCTCAGAATTTAACTATCGCTTCACACACTGTAACCTTAAAGGTTTCTGAGTGCATTGTCCTGAAATGCAGCTTGGTGAGCATCCCACACAAACTAATTCTCCACAGGCGGGTTTCACATGCCACCAACTCCACATTCAGAAACCACTTCAGCGCCAAATTCGTTTGCATCTAGCCCTGAATTTGATGGCTCTAGACACAAATATTGGTGTAAGAGCTAATTCCATCAAGCAACAATGCATGTTGCTGAATTGCATATTGAAGAAGAATCACGTGAGTGGTTCTTGTGGAAGAACAACTTTATTTTGCTTACTGACTTCACACACCATCAGGCTGACAAGCAGCTCTCAAGTAATCTCCAATTTCACACACTATGCTTAATGCCGTTTGAGTGCATTTTCCTGAAATGCAGCTTGATGAGCATCCCACACAAAAGAAGGCTCCAGGGAGAGACTCGCAAGATGGCCGACATAGGAGGAAGATTGTGAGGGAGCTCACAGATAGAGAGGTCTAGAACGCGACAAAAGCCTAAGTGGAGCATCATAGAACTACAGGGAGAAGAACGTGAAGTTCCCTGGACAGTGTGGAGCCAAAAAAATCCATACAACTTGGAAGAGCAACCAGGGAAAAACAAAACAAAGGGCAGGGAAGACGACTTTCTGCTCCTGACCTGCTGAGTCACCTTTGAGTGCAGACACTGAAAGCCGCAGTGGACCCGCAGACTTCGGGACCTGCAGACGCTGTGGCCGTGAGGACCAGTGCTGATCGGGACCCACTGGCACCTGCTCATCCTGGTCACCAGGACACCCTAAGACCTGCGTCCGCTGCAGACATCAGGACCTGGAGTCATCAGGACCCGCTGGCATCTGCCCACCCTGGTCGCCAAGCCCCGCCGTGACCTGCACCAGCCGCAGCCTCCAGGTTCCATCGGGACATGTTGGCTCCTGCACCAGACGCAGTAGCCGGGAGACGCACCCGCGGCGAGGGTTCCCACCAGAGGAAGAGGCAGACTGCAAGAACCTGAGGTTTGAGTGAGTTGGGTGGGGACATTGGTGGGTTGGAGGCTCCGGGAGTTGGCCCCCCAGGGGCATGCACAGAGCCTGAACACCCTTGGTGCTCGTCTCCCCGCCCCTCCCCCCCGAGACTCCAGCGTCTAGGGACACAAGGCGAGTGCCTTGAAACTGCCAAAACTGTGTCTGGGAGGTGACACACAGTGGTCCTGTGTGCTGAGGAGAAAGGCAAAAGGCACACTGAATACTCCCCCGTGCCTTTGCAGTCTGGCACTCAGCTGGGCGGTGCTATCCCACAGGACCCCGAGCATGCCTCTGGGCTGGGCAGTCCCATGCTAGCGCTGGGGCGGTCGGTCCCCTGCAAGCGCTGGGGTGGGTGGTCCTGCGCAGGAGGCGCTTTCAGAGAGCACCTGGAACACCCCACGCCCTATAGTCCCATGCTCGGGAGACGCACCAGGAGAGCACTGCAGACCCGCGTGCAGGAGGCGTTCCCAGAGAGCACCTGGAACCTCCACGCCCTGCAGTCCCTGGCACTGGGGACACACCGAGAAAGCACCTAGAATCCTCTGAGACCTGTGATCCCGCGCACAGGGGGCGTGCACGGAGAGTGCGCTTGCACTCCCCCACACCCTGTGGTAGCATACCTGTAGGGGACGAGCTGAGAGTGCACTTGGAATCCGCTGGGCCCTGGAAGTGGTGCGCTGAGGTCCAGTGTTCTGGAGACGCACCAAAAGTGCCTTGAAAATTCCCACACCCTGCTACTCCACGCCTACAGACTTTGATATCTACAGGATAGTGCTCGGAGACCCCTCAGCACACTGGTGCCTAGGTCTCTCACAAAAGAAACACTAACACAATGGGAAGAAATACCAGAAAATGTAATGATCCAGATGAGAGTGCCAACACCCTACCAATAAAGGATCAAAAGCCCATGCCTATTTCAGAGATGCGAGATGAAGACATAGAAGATCTACCAGACAAGGAATTCAAAAAAATAATGTTAAAATATGTCAGAGACAATGAGAAGAATTGGGAGGACTTCAAGGAATTTAAGAACCACATAGCCTCAGAAATACAACAAATGAAAAGTAAAATCCTTGACTTAGAGCACAAAATTGAGAGCCTAACCAACAGAACAAATGCAGCAGAAGAGAGGATCTCTGAAACGGAAGACACACAAAACGAACATACCCAGTTCATTAAACAGCTGGAGACAAGTCTGAACAAAGCCAATAAGACCATACAAGAAATGAAAGACAACCTCAGAAAATCGAATATTAGGATTATTGGCCTTCCTGAACGAGCGGAAAAAGAGTCAGGAATGCAAATGGTGCTCGACGAAATTATACGGAAAACTTTCAAAACACTTGGAACATGAACCCAGCCCAAATCCAGGACGGTCAGAGGACTCCCAGCAGATATGACCCAAAGCGATCTTCACCCAGACATATGGTGCTCAAGTTCCACTCCAACGAAGACAAAGAAAGAATTCTAAGACAAGTACGAAGCAGAGAAAAGATCACATACCGGGGAAAACCAATCAGGATCACTGCTGATTTCTCTGAAGAGACTTTACAAGCAAGAAGAGAATGGACAAAGATCTTCCAAATCCTGAATCAGAACAACTGTCAACCAAGAATATTGTACCCAGCAAAGATCTCATTCGTATTTGAGAACGAAATCAAATACTTTCATAGCAAAGAGAAATTAGAAGAATATGCCAGCACAAAACCAGCTCTACAAAATCTCCTTAGAAATGCACTAAATCCAGAAAAAAAGGAGTTGAATCATAAGCAAAGATGGCAAACAGGAAGGTCTCCCTACTAAAGTCCACACAAGGAAGGGCAATTACACAGATATCAACACCCACAAAAACAAGTATGGCAGTGCAAAATCACAACCTCTCAATTTTAACTCTTAACACAAATGGCCTGAACTCACCAATCAAAAGGCATAGATTAACAGAATGGATTATCAAACAGCACCCAACTGTCTGTTGCCTACAAGAGACACATCTAACCAGAAGAGATTCTAAGAAGCTGAAAGTGAAAGGTTGGAAACAGATATTTCATGCCAATGGACGAGAAAAAAAAGCTGGGGAAGCTGTCTTAATTTCAGATGATGTGGACTTCAATCTGACACACATCAAAAAGGACAGGGAAGGACATTATATATTGGTGAAGAGACTGATCCATCAGGAAGTAATTACCATTGTGAACATACATGCACCAAATTCAAATGCTCCTAGCTAGGTGAAGCAATTAGTCACAGACTTAAGGGGAGACATAGATATGCACACAATAATAGTGGGTGATCTTAACACCCCACTAACAACAATAGACAGATCAACAAAACAAAAACTCAACAAAGAAACAACAGAGCTCATACAAACAATAGAACAACTGGACATGATAGATATTTATCGAATTTTTTACCCTAAGGCCACAGATTATACATTTTTTTCAGCAGTGCATGGCACCTTCTCCAGGATCGACCACATGATAGGACACAAAGCAAATCTAAATAACTTCAAAAAATAGGAATCATACCATGTACCCTCTCAGACAACCACGGAATGAAACTGGAAATCAGCAGCTCAAAATGCCCCAGGAAATACAGAAACTCTTGGAGGATGAACAATATGCTATTAAACGAACAATGGGTCAGAGAAGAAATTAAAGATGAGATAAAAAAAATTTATGGAAACCAATGAAAACTCTGACACAACATTCCAAAATTTGTGGGACACTGCCAAAGCAGTGCTACGGGGTAAACGCATCGCAGTTGGAGCTCATGTCAAGGCCCAAGAGAGGCGCCAAATACAGGAACTAACCACACACCTCCAGGAATTGGAAAAACAACAGCAGAAGAGCCACACACAAAATAGGAAACAAGAAATCATCAAAACAAGGGAGGAAATTAATCAGATAAAAATTTTAAAAAAAAGATACACAAAATCAATGAATCAAAAAGCTGGCTTTTTGAAAAGATAAACAAAATAGACACCCCGCTGGCCCGACTGACAAAGAAAAAACAAGAAAAGCCAAGAATTAACAGCATCAAAGATGAAAAAGGCAACATAACAACAGACACCGCATCCATTGAGAGCATAATTAGAAATTACTACAAAGCACTGTACTCCAACAAATCAGAAGATCACCAAGAAATGGAAAAGTTCTTAGACTTCTACCACCTGCCAAAACTTAGCCCAGAGGCAACAAACGACCTGAATATACCCATAACTGAAGTAGAGATTGAATCAGTGATTAAAGACCTCCCAACAAAGAAAAGCCCAGGCCCAGATGGCTTCACTACAGAATTCTACAAAACATTCAGAACAGAACTGACCCCAATCCTCTACAAGCTCTTCAAAACAATAGAAAAAGGAAGCAACACTTCCAAACTGATCCTATGAAGCCAACATTACCTTAATCCCCAAACCACACAGAGAACTAACAGAGAAGGAAAACTACAGACCTATCACTTTGATGAACATTGATGCTAAGATTCTCAACAAAATCCTAGCCAACAGAATTCAAAAACACATCAGACAGATCATTCATCCAGATCAAGTAGGATTCAGCCCTGAAATGCAGGAATGGTTCAACATTCGGAAATCCATAAATGTGATACACCACATCCAAAAACTGAAAAACAAGAATCACATGATAGTATCAATAGACGCAGAAAAAGTTTTTCACAAAATCCAACACCACTTCCTACTAAAAACCCTAACCAAGGTAGGCATAGATGGAAAAATCTACAACATAATTAAAGCCATATATGAAAAACCCAATGCCAGCATCATACTGAATGGAGAAAAACTAGAACCCTTCCCACTGAGATCTGGAACAAGACAGGGATGTCCAGTTTCTCCACTACTATTCAACATAGTCCTAGAGGTACTCGCTGAGTCCATAAGACAAGAAAAAGAAATCAGAGGAATCCAAATGGGAAACGAAGAATTCAAACTCTCACTATACGCAGATGATATGATTCTTTATGTAGAAGAGCCAAGAGACTCAATAAAGAGACTGATAGAACTTGTATGAGAGTTTGATAGAGTGGCAGGGTACAAAATTAATGAACAAAAATCAACAGCCATAGTGTATGCGAACAGCCCAAAGATGGAAAAAGACTTCACCAGCAAGATACCATTCAAAATAACAGAGAAAAGTATGAAGTATCTGGGAATAAATCTAACCAAAAATGTAAGAGACTTATTTGAAGAAAACTACAAACTACTTAAAAAAGGAATTGAACAAGACCTCAAAAGATGGAGTAACATCCCATGCTACTGGATAGGTAAAATCAATATCATTAAAATGTCTATATTGCCAAAAGCAATATATACATTCAACTCAATCCCAATCAAATTGCCCAAAATATTCTTCACGGAAGTGGAAACAATGATCCAAAGGTTCATCTGGAAACACAAAAAACCAAGGATAGCTAGAACCATCCTGAAGAACAGGAAATGAGCAGGGCGAATCACAGTTCCGGACCTCTGGACATACTATAGGGCAGTGGTTATCAAAACAGCGTGGTACTGGCACAAAGATAGAGAGGAAGATCAATGGAGCAGAATAGAAACACCAGAAGGAAACACAAACAGGTACAGCCAAATAATCTTTGACAAAAAGACAAACTACAATCCAGGCAAATGGGAAGGTCTGTTCAATAAATGCTGTTGGGACAACTGGTTAATAGCCTGCAGAAACAAAAAGATAGATCCACATCTCTCACCATACACTAAGATCAAATCTAAATGGATAACAGATCTAAACCTACATCCAGAAACCTTCAAACTTTTGGAAGAAAATGTTGGAAACACACTGCAACACTTAGGGGTAGGCCCTCACTTCCTAAAAAAGCCTCCAAAAGCAGTAGAAATCAAGACCAAAATAAACAATTGGGACCTCATCAAACTAAGAAGCTTCTGTACAGCTAGAGAAACAATCAACAAAGTAAAAAGGCAACACACAGAATGGGAGAAGATCTTAGCACAAGACATAGGTGATAGAGGGCTGATCTCCAGAATATACAAACAGCTACAAAACAACCAAAATGTCAAAACAAACAAGCCACTCAAGAAATGGGCACGGGAAATGGGCAAACACTTCACAAAGGAACAAACCCAAATGGCAAATAAACATATGAAAAAATGCTCAAGTTCCCTGGCAATAAGGGAAATCCAAATTAAGACATCAATGAGGTACCACCTAACGCCAGTAAGACTGGCCCACATGAATAAAAGCACCAACAACACTTGTTGGCGAGGTTGTGGGGAAAAAGGATCCCTACTCCACTGCTGGTGGGGCTGCAGGCTGGTACAGCCTCTATGGAAATCAGTATGGAGAATATTCAAACAACTCAAATTCAACATACCATATGATCCAGCAATAGCACTCCTAGGAATATATCCAGAACAATTGTTTTATGAGAAACCAACATGAACTCCTATGCTCATAGCAGCACAATCAGTAATTGCAAAAACATGGAAGCAACCAAAATGCCCAACAGCAGAGGATTGGATAAGAAAGCTATGGTTCATCTACTCGATGGAATACTACTCAGCTATTAAACAAAACAAAATGCAGCTCTTTGTGGCCAAATGCGCCAAACTGCAAACCATAATGCTAAGGGAAATGAGTCAATCCCAAAAGGTTAAATACCACATGTTTGCCTTAATTTAAGATGATATGATGTCATGTATAACATGTTATGTTATGAATGTTATATGTTGTGTATAAACTAAAATTGAACTGTAGGTGAGGTGGTCACAGAAGGTGGCTGGGAACTCGCATTTACTTTTAACATATTGGTTACTCATTACTATGTCAATTAATTCCATAATGATGTAAAATTTTGCTGATGGTATGTTGGAGCTTTCAATTGACTGGGATGATAGTCTGCTGGCTCTGTCTTCAGATTGGAGTGGGTATAACTAAGAAGCCGTTGAACTTGACTGGACAATAAGATGTTGGACTCTATGTTTGGTATACGCTTGCAATGGGGGAATCTCAACTGAACTTGAGCTGTGGTTATGCAACAAGGTGGAGGAATCCACCATGGTGGGAGGTTTTGGGCAGGGGTGGGGAGAATCCAAGTACCTATGTAACTGTGTCACATAATACAATGTAATAAATGAAGTAAAAATAATAAATAATTAAAAAAACTGAAAAAAAAGCAAATGAAGGCTCCACAAGCGGGATTCACTTGCCATAAACTCCACATTCAGAAACCACTTCAGCGCCAAAGCCGTTTTCAGGCAGCCATAAATACAAAGGCCCTAGACGCAAATGTTGCTGTAAGAGCTGATTTCATCAAGCAAAAGTGCATGTTGCTCAAATGCATATTGAAGAAGAATCAGCCGAGTGCTTGTTGCGGGAGAAGAACTCCATTTGGCTCACTGACTTCACACACCATCAGGCTGACAATCAGCTCTTAAGAAAATTACGTGTTCACACACTAGGCTTAATGCCGTTTCAGTGCTTTGTCCTGAAATGCATCTTGGTGAGCATCCCACACAAACGAAGGCTGCACAGGCGGGTTTCACATGCCACCAACTCCACATTCAGAAACCACTTCAGCGCAAAAGCTGTTTTTAGCTAGCCCTCAATACAAAGGCTCTAGACGCAAATGTTTTTGAAACAGCTAATTCCATCAAACAACACTGAATGGTGCTGAATTGCATGTTGAAGAAGAATCAGCCTAGCGGTTCTTGTGGGAGAACAACTCCATTTGGCTCACTGACTTCACTCACCATCGGGCTGACAAGCAAACTCGGTATTCACACACTATGCTTAATGCCGTTTGAGTACCTTGTTCTGAAATACAGCTTAGTGAGCATCCCACACAAACGATGGCTCCACAGGTGGTTTCACATGCCCCAAACTCCACATTCAGAAACCACTTCAGCGCCAAAGCCGTTTTCAGCTAGCCCTCAATTTGAAGGCTCTAGACACAAATATTGCTCTAAGAGCTAATTCCATCAAGCAACACTGCATGTTGCTGAATTGCATATTGAAGAAGAATCACGTGAGTGGTTTTTGTGGAAGAACAACATTATTTGGCTCACTGACATCACAAACCATCAGGCTGACAAGCAGCTGTAAAGTAATCTCCGATTTCACACACTATGCTTAATGCCCTTTAAGTGCATTATCCTGAAATGCAGCTTTGTGAGCATCCCACACAAACGAAGGCTCCACAGGCGGGTTTCACATGCCACCAACTCCACATTCAGAAACCACTTCAACGCCTAAGCCGTTTTCAGCTAGCCCTAAAGACAAAGGCTCTAGACGCAAATTGCTGTAAGAGCTGATTCCGACAACAACACTGCATGGTGCTGAATTGCATATTGAAGACGAATCAGGCGAGTGGTTCTTGTGGGAGAACAACTCCATTTGGCTCACTAACCTCACACAAATGTAAGGCTGACAGGCAGCTCTCGAGAAAACTACCACTTCACACTGTATGCTTAATGCCGTTTGAGTGCATTGTCCTGAAATGCAGCTTCGTGAGCATCCCACACAAACAAGGCTCCACAGGCGGAATTCATATGCCACCAACTCCACATTCAGAAACCACTTCAGCGCCAAAGCCGTTTTCAGCTAGTCCTAAATATAAAGGCTCCAGACGCAAACGTTTCTGTAACAGCTAACTCCATCAAGCAACACTGCAAGGTGCAGAATTGCATATTGAAGAAGAATCAGCCGAGTGCTTCTTGTGGCAGAACAATTTTATTTAGCTGATTGACTTCATGCACCATTAGGCTGACAGGCATCTCTCAAGCAAACTATATCTTCATACTGTATTCTTAATGCCATTTGATTGCATGGTCCTGAAATGCAGCTTGGTGAGCATCCCACACAAATGAAGTCTCCATAGGCGTGCTTCACATGTAACCAACTGCACAATCAGAATCCACTTCAGCACCAAAGCCATTTTCAGCTAACCATAAATTCAAAGGCCCTAGGCGCAAATGTTGCTCTAAGAGCTAATTCCATCAAGCAACACTGCATGTTGCTGAATTGCATATTGAAGAAGAATCAGCTCAATGCATCTAGTGGGAGAACAGCTCGATTAAACTCACTAACCTACACAAATGTAAGGCTGAGAAACAGCTCCCAAGCATACTACGTCTTCACACCCATGCTTAATGCAATTTGAGTGCATTGTATGAAACACAGGTTGGTGAGCATCAAACAGAAACGAAGGCTCCACATGCGGGTTTCACATGCCAGCAACTCCACATTCAGAAACCACTTCAGCGCCAAAGCCGTTTTCAGCTAGCCCTAAATTCAAAGGCTCAAGACGCAAATGTTGCTGTAAGAGCTAATTCCATCAAGCAACACTTCATGATGATGAATTTCTTATTGAAGAATAATCACCCAAGTGGTTGTTGTGGGAGAACAACGCCTTTTGGCTCACTGACTTCACACACTATCAGGCTGACAGGCAGCTATCCTGGGAACTATGACTTCACATAGTATCCTTCATGCCGTTTCAGTGCATTGTGCTGAAATGCAGCTTGGTGAGCATCCCACACAAATGAAGGCTCCACACGTGGGTTTCACATTCAACCAACTTTACATTAGGAAAACACGTCAGCACCAAAGCCGTTTTCAGCTGGCCCTAAATACAATGGCTAGAGACACAAATGTTGCTGAAAGAGCTAATTCCATCAAGCAACACTGCATGGTGCTGAATTGCATATTGAAGAAGAATCAGGTGATTATTTCCTGTGGGAGAACAACTTCATTTGATTCACTAACCTCACACAAACTTAACGCTGATAAACAGCTCTCAAGAAAACTACGTATTCATATTGTATGCTTAATGCCGTTTGAGTGCCTTGTCCTGAAAAGCAGCTTCTTGAGCATCCCACACAAAAGAAGAATCTACAGGCGGGTTTCACATGCCACCAACTCCACATTGAGAAACCACTTCAGCGCCAAAACCCTTTTCAGCAAGCCCTAAATACAAACGCTCTAGACGCATATGTTGCTGGAAAAGCTAATTCCATCAAGCAACACTGCATGGTGCTGAATTGCATATTGAAGAAGAATCAGCCAATTGGTTCTTGTAGGAGAACAACACCATTTGGTTCACTGACGTCACACACCATCAAGCTGACAAGCAGCTCTCAAGCAAAGTATGTCTTCCAACTCTATCCTTCATGGCATCTAAATGCATAGTACTGAAATGCAGCTTGGTGAGCATCCCACAGAAATGAAGGCTCCACAGTTGGGTTTCACATGCTATCAAAACCACATTCCCGAATCACTTCAGCGCCAAGCCGTTTTCAGCTAGCCAAAAATACAAAGGCCTTGGGTGCAAATGTTGCTGTAACAGCTAATTCCATCAAGCAAAACTGCATGTTGCTGAACTGCATGTTGAAGAAGAATCAGCTCAATGCATCTAGTGGGACAATAACTCCATTAAACTCACTAACCTCACACAAAGCTAAGGCTGAGAAAGAGCTTTCAAGCAAACTACATCTTCACAATATATGCTTAATGCCGTTTGAGTGCATTGTCCTGAAATGCAGCTTGGTGAGCATCCCACACAAACAAAGTCTCCAAGGGGAGTTTCACATGCCACCAACTCCACATTCAGAAACCACTTCAGCGCCAAAGCCGTTTGCAGCTAGTCATAAATTCGAAGGCTCTAGACACAAATGTTTCTGTAACAGCTAATTCTATCGAGCAACACTGCATGGTGCTGAATTGCATATTGAAGACAAATCAGCCGAGTGGTTCTTGTGGGAGAACAACCCCATTTGGCATGCTGACTTCACTCACCATCAATATGACAAGCAACTCTCAAGAAAACTATGTCTTCAAATCGTTTGCTTAATGCTGTTTGAGTGCATTGTGCTAAATTGCATCTTGGTGAGCATCCCACACAAACAAAGGCTCCACAGCTGGACTTCATATGCCACCAACTCCACATTCAGTAACCACCTCAGCGCCAAAGTTGTTTTCTGGCAGCCATAAATACAAAGGCCCTAGGCGCAAATGTTGCTCTAAGAGCTAATTCCATCAAGCAAAAAAAAATGCATGTTGCTGAATTGCATATTGAAGAAGAATCAGCTCAATGGATCTAGTGGGAGAACAACTACATTTGACTCACTAACCTCACACAAACTTAACGCTGATAAACAGCTCTCAAGGAATCTACGACTTCACACTGTATGCTTAATGCCGTTCGAGTGCATTGTCCTGAAATGCAACTTGGTGAGCATCCCACGAAATGATGGCTCCACAAGCTGGTTTCACATGCTAATAACTCCATATTCAGAAACCACTTCAGCACCAAAGCCGTTTTCAGCTGGCCCTAAATACAAAGACTCTAGATACAAATGTAGCTGTAAGAGCTAATTCCATCAAGCAAAACTGCGTGGTGCTGAATTGCATATTGAATAAGAATAAGCTCAATGCATCCAGTGGCAGTACAGCACCATTTGACTCACTAACCTCACACAAACTTAAGGCTGTGAAGCAGCTCTCAAGCAAACTACGTCTTCACAATCTATGCTTAGTGCCGTTTGAGTGCTTTGTACTGAAATGCAGCTTTGTGAGCATCCCACTGAAACGAAGGCGCCACAGGCGGTTTTCACATGCCACCAACTCCACATTCAGAAATCATTTCATCACCAAAGCCGTTTGCAGCTAGCCCGAAATGCAAAGGCTCTAGACGCAAATGTTGCTGTAAGAGCTAATTCCATCATGCAACACAGCATGTTGCTAAATTGCATATTGAAGAAGAATCAGCCGAGAGGTTCTTGTGGGAGAACAACTCTATTTAGCTCACTGACGTCACTCACAATCAGGCTGACAGGCAGCTCTCAAACAAAGTGCATCTTCACACTCTATGCTTAATGCTGTTTGAGTGCATAGTCCTGAAATGCAGCTTGGTGTGCATCCCACACAAACGATGGCTCCCCAGGTGGGTTTTCACATGCCACCAACTCCATACTCAGAAACCACTTCAGACCAAGGCCATTTTCAGCTAGCCCTAAATACAAAGGCTCTAGATGCAAATGTTGTTGTAAGAGCTAATTCCATCAAGCAACACTGCATGTTGCTGAATTGCATATTGAGGAAGATTCAGCCGAGTGTTTCTTCTGGCGCCAAAGCCATTTTCAGACTGCTCTGGCAACACATATATCTGAAATGAATGGGACACATAGGGAACTTAGTGTTTGTGAATAGAAACTGCCCGAAGTTCCACCACAGGTCTTGCATGCCAAACTCAAATTTCCTCTCATTAGCTTCACATAACTTCAGCTGTCCTAGCACATCTCCCAAAAACCCTGTTTGGTCACTTCCTGTTCATTGCCAACTGAGCCAAGATTGATGGAATCAAGCAGGTTGAGCACCCACACAAAACAAACATGTAGATGCTCTTTTTTTTTTTTTAATTGTTAATTATTTTGCATCATGTGACAGTTTCATAGGCTCTGGGAATCCCCCCTCCCTCCCCCTCCCCTCCCCCCGGTGGATTCCTCCACCTTGATGCAGTATTACAGTTCAAATTCAATCAAGATTCTTTCATTGCAAACATATACCAAGCATAGAGTCCAGCTACTTATTGTCCAGATTGGTTGAACAGTTTCTTGGGGAGACCTTTTCTGGTCTGAAGTTTGAGCTGGCAGAATATCATCACAGTCAATTAAGAGTCCCAATATAACATCAACAGCAATTTGCAATGTTATGGAGTTGACATGGTTTTGAGTAACCAGTGTATTAAAAAGAAAAAATAAATAAATAAATAAATAAATAAATAAATAAATAAATAAATAAATAAATAAATAAGGAAAACAAGTCCTAGCCACAACCTATGATTAGCTCATTGACATTTCAATTTTAGTTCATATACAGGACCGGCTGCTCTATACCTTAAAATGGCCATAAGGCACCATTCAGCTGTTTCGTGTCCATTTCATCTTAGTATTTAGCCAATTGTTGTGTTGAAGTAAAATTTTGCTGATCTTGGCAGATTTTAGGATAATCCAGACTGGCTTGTAACTCTAACAAGATATATGTCAACATTTTAGGTGCAGAACATTTTTTTTGGGGGGGGGTGTGCAGGAAAATCCTCAACACCATGGTGAGGAGTAAAACTAATCTTTGTGACCCACCCAGCGAGGCATGAGCCAATCCATGCCAGCTCTTTCCTGTCAGATTCCAAGCTCTACTTTCTGTTGTTTATTTATTTTAGGTTTTTTTTTTTTTTTAGTTTGTATGATTGTTTGTTTGCTGTGAGGGGTTTTCGAAGTGATCCCGATGGTCATTGCGAGGGAGGGGGGGTCCAGAGGTGGAGCCAGGCTTGGACCAGAGAAAGCTCTCCTCCCTGGTCCCGAAGACGCTTATTGTTCTTCTGTTTCTGCAGACCACTCAGGGCTTCTGGTTGTCTTTCCGATGACGTTGGTTTCTGCACGGTAGTGTTTGGACTTCTTCCATCCCCTGTGGAAGCTCCGGTTGGGGGTGGGTGACCTCAGAGTACTCGGCCTCCGAGGGCATCCAATTCCCTGTGGCCTCCTTGGCAGTTGGGATATAGTCCTTGTTGCTCGTATTAATAGTTTGTGGTGAAGGTCTGGGAGTCTTCATGGTTGGGATCCAAGCTTCCTCCTTACCACCTGCTCCACTCTGGAGTGCCCCCCTGCTCCACGCACATGACCTCCTGTTAAGAGGTTGTCAGGATCGCAACCGATTCCCCCCTCATGCATTGGTATATTAGTTTTAGTGTTGTTTAGTGCCGCTTTGAGTCTGTTATCTATGAATTACCAGATGCTCTTTCAAGGCACTCAAATCTCCACAGCCAGAAAAAATTTCAGCGCACAAGCCATTTCCAGCTACCATGAAAACCAACTGCTCTGGCAGCACAATTGTCTGAAAGTGGATGGGACACCTAGGGAACTCAGTGTGTTGGAGAATCGCAACTGCCCGAAGCAGCAGGCACAGGTCTCCCAGTGCAAAAACAACTCCACTTGACTAATTCACTTCACATACCATTAGCTGTCCTAGCACATTTCACGAAAATCCTGTTTGGTCACTTCCTGTCCAATGAACATTGATTCCTACTTGATGGAAATAAGCAGGTTGAGCACCCACAAAAAACAAACATGTAGATCCTCATTCAAGGCACTCAAAACTCCACAGGCAAAGAAAATTTCAGTGCCCAAGCCATTTCCAGCTACCATTGAAACCAACTACTCTGACAGCTCATATGTCTGAAAGTGGATGGGACACCTAGGGAACTCAGTGTGTTGATGAATGGCAACAGGCCTAAGCAGCACCACAGGTGTTCCAGTGCAAATACAACTACACCTGGCTCATTCACTTCACATACCCTCAGATGTCCTAGCACATCACCCGCAAAACCAGTTTGCTCACTTCCTGTCCAATGTACATTGAGACCAGGGTGAACTAATCAGATTGAGCACCCACACAAAACAAACATGTAGATCCTCACAAAAGGTGCTCAAAACTCCACAGCCAGAGACAAGTTCAGCGTCAAAGCCATTTCCAGCTACCATGGAAACCAACTGCTCTTGCAGCACATATGTCTGAAAGTGGATGGGACACCTAGGGAACTCAGTGTGTTGGTGAATGGCAACTTCCCGAAGCAACACCACAGGTCTTAAAGTGCAAAAACAACTGAACATGGCTCATTCACTTCACATACGATCACCTGTCTTAGCACATCTCCCACAAAGCCTGTTTGGTCACTTTCTGTCCAATGCCCATTGAGCACTGCTTTATTGAATCAAGCAGGTTCAGCACCCACACAAAAGAAACATGTAGATCTTCACTCAAGGTGCTCAAAACTCCACAGCCAAAACCAAGTTCAGCGACCAAGCCATTTGCAGCTATCATAGAAACCAACTGCTCTGGCAGCACATATGTCTGAAAGTGGATGGGACACCTAGCGATCTCAGTGCGTAGGTGAATGGCAACTGCTGAAGCAGCAGCACAGGTCTTGCAGTGCCAAAACAACTGCACTTGGCTCATTCACTTCACATACCATCAGCTGTCCTAGCACATCTCTCGCAAACCCTGTTTGGTCACTTTCTGTCCAATGCCCATTGAGCACTGCTTGATGGAATCAAGCAGGTTGAGAACCAACACAAAACAAACATGTAGATCCTCACTCAAGGTGCTCAAATCTCCACAGCCAGAGACAAGTTCAGCGCCCAGGCAAAAGCCATTTTCAGCTACCATGGAAACCAACTGCTCTTGCAGCACATATGTCTGATAGTGGATGGGACACCTAGGGAACTCAGTGTGTTGGAGAATGGCAACTGCTGAAGCCAAAGCACAGGTCTCCCAGTGCAAAAACAACTCCACCTGACTAGTTCACTTCACATACCATCAGCTGTCCTAGCACATCTCACGAAAATCCTTTTTGGATCTCTTCCTTTCCAATGAACATTGATTCCTACTTGATGGAAATAAGCAGGTTGAGCACCCACAAAAAGCAAACATGTAGATCCTCACTCAAGGCACCCAAAACTCCACAGCCAGAGACAAGTTCAGCGCCCAAGCCATTTCCAGCTACCATGGATACCAACTGCTCTGACAGCTCATATGTCTGAAAGTGGATGGGACACGTAGGGAACTTAGTGTGTTGGTGAATCGTAGCTCCACGAAGCAGATGCAGCACAGGTCTTCCAGTACCTAAAAAACTCCCTCTGGCTCATTAACTTTACATACCATCAGCTGTCCTAGCACATCTCCCAATAACCATTTTTTGTCATTTCTTTCCAATGCCATGGAACACCACTTGCGGGAATGTCGGGGAGTCTCCGGACGCGCGGAAGAAAACCCGACGCTGAATGAATGTGTAGAAACTCTTTATTCCGTCAGGCAGCATGCAAACAGGAAAGCCGTCTGCTCCTTCTTTCTCTCTACTATGTCTGCCTCTCTGCTTTGTCTGCTTCTCTACTCTGTCTGCTCTCTACTCTGTCTGCTCTCCACTCTGTCTGCTCTGCGCTCCAGGACCCAAACTGCTTATATATAACACCTAGCGAATCAGCTAAAAGGTCACCCCTGCACGTGCGAAGTGACCAATCAGCTAAAATGTGACCCCGAAGGCAGGACACACAGCAACGCCCCAAGGGGAAGACACGTCCTGAACTTGTTTACTGCTGCCCTTGTCAGGGCACTGGTCTGCGGTGCTGTGCTTGACAGCCCCATAGATTGTTAGGCACTCTCAACACAGGAATCAAGCACGTTGAGCACCCACACAAAAGAAACATGTAGATACTCACTCAATTGCGAAAAGAATCCACAGTCAAAACCAAGTTCAGCGTCCACGCCATTTCCAGCTACCATGGAAACCAACTGCTCTTGCAGCACATATGTCTGAAAGTGGATGAGACACCTAGGGAATTAAGTGTGTTGGTGAATGGAAACTGCTGAAACAGCAGCACAGATGATCAAGTGCTAAAACAACTCCACCTGGCTCATTCACTTTACATACCATCAGCTGTCCCAGTACATTTCCCACAAACCTTGTTTGGTCACTTCCTGTCCAATGAACATTGAGCCCACCTTGATGGAAATCAGCAGGTTGAGCACCCACAAAAAAAGAAACATGTCGATCCTCCCTCAAGGTGCTCAAAACTCCACAGCCAGAGTGAAGTTCAGCGCCCAAGCCATTTCCAGCAACCATGGAAAGCAACTGCTCTGGCAGCACATATGTCTGAAAGTGGATGGGACACCTAGGGAACTCAGTGTGTTGGTGAAAGGAAACTACTGAAGCAGCAGCACAGGTCTTAAAGTGCAAAAACAACTCCACCTGGCTCATTCACTTTACATACCATCTGCTGTCCTAGCACATATCCTGCAAACCCTGTTTTGTCACTTTCTGTCCAATGCCCATTGAGCACTGCTTTATTGAATCAAGTAGGTTCAGCACCCACACAAAAGAAACATGTAGATCCTCACTCAAGGTGCTCAAAACTCCACAGCCAAAAATAAGTTCAGCGCCCAGCAATTTCCTGCTATAATGGAAACCAACTGCTCTGGCAGCACATATGTCTGAAAGTGGATGAGACACCTAGGGAACTCAGTATGTTGGTGAATGGAAACTGCCCGAAGCAGCAGCACAGATGTTCAAGTGCAAAAACAACTCCACCTGGCTAATTCACTTCACATACCATCAGCTGTCCCAGTACATTTCCCACAAACTATGTTTGGTCACTTCCTGTCCAATGACCATTGAGCCCAGCTTAATGGAATCTAGCACGTTGAGCACCCACACAAAAGAAACATGTAGATCCTCACTTAAGGTGCTGAAAACTCCACAGCCAGACACAAGTTCAGTGCCCAAGCCATTTCCAGCGACCATGGAAACCAACTGCTCTGGCAGCACATATGTCTGAAAGTAGATGGGACAACTAAGGAACTCAATGTTTTGCTGAATGAGAGTAGCCCGAAGCAACAGCACCACTTGTCTTCCAGTACCTAAAAAAGTCCAAGTGGCTCATTCACTTCTCCTTCCATCAGCTGTCCGAGCATATCTCCCACAAACCCTGTTTGGTCACTTCCTGTCCAATGCCCATTGAGCACTGCTAAATAAAATCAAGCACGTTGAGCATCCACACAAAACAAACATGTAGATCCTCACAAAAGGTGCTCAAAACTCCACAGCCAGAGAAAATTTCAGTGCCCAAGTCATTTCCAGCTACCATGGAAACCAACTGCTCTTTTCAGCACATATGTCTGAAAGTGAATGGGACACCTAGGGAACTCAAGTTGTTGCTGAGTGACAGCTGGCCAAGCAGCAGCACAGGTCTTCCATGCCAAAATAACTCCACCTGGCTAATTCACCTCACATATCATCAGCTGTCCTAGCACATACCCACAAACCCTGTTCGTCACTTCCTGTCCAATGCCCATTGAGCACTGCTTGTTGGAATCTAGCAGGTTCAGCACCCACACAAAAGAAACTTGTAGATAGTCACACAAGGCACCCAAAATTCCACAGCCAGAGACAAGTTTAGCTACTAAGGCATTTCCAACTATAATGGAAACCAACTGCTCTGGCAGCACATATGTCTGAAAGTGGATGGGACACCTAGCGATCAGTGTGTAGATGAATGGCAACTGCTGAAGCAGCAGCACAGGTCTTACAGTGGCAAAACAACTGCACCTGGCTCATTCACTTCACATACCCTCAGCTGTCCTAGCACATCTCCCGCAAGCCCTGTTTTGTCACTTCCTGTTCAATGCCCATTGAGACCAGCTTGATGGAATCAAACAGGTTGAGAACCAACACAAAACAAACATGTAGATCCTCACTCAAGGTGCTCAAATCTCCACAGCCAGAGATAAGTTCAGCGTCCAAGCCATTTCCAGCTACCATGGAAACCAACTGCTCTTGCAGCACATATGTCTGAAAGTGGATGAGACACCTAGGGAATTAAGTGTGTTGGTGAATGGAAACTGCTGAAACAGCAGCACAGATGATCAAGTGCTAAAACAACTCCACCTGGCTCATTCACTTTACATACCATCAGCTGTCCCAGTACATTTCCCACAAACCTTGTTTGGTCACTTCCTGTCCAATGAACATTGAGCCCACCTTGATGGAAATCAGCAGGTTGAGCACCCACAAAAAAAGAAACATGTCGATCCTCCCTCAAGGTGCTCAAAACTCCACAGCCAGAGTGAAGTTCAGCGCCCAAGCCATTTCCAGCTACCATGGAAAGCAACTGCTCTGGCAGCACATATGTCTGAAAGTGGATGGGACACCTAGGGAACTCAAGTTGTTGCTGAATGAAAGCAGCTTGAAGCAACAGCACCACAGGTCTTCCAGTGACGAAAACAACTCCACCTGGCTCATTCACTTCACATACCATCAGCTGTCTGAGCACATCTCCCGCAAACCCTGTTTGGTCACTTCCTGTCCAATGCGCATTGAGCACTGCTAAATGGAATAAGGCAGGTTCAGCACCCACACAAAACAAACATGTAGATCCTCACTCAAGGCACTCAAAACTCCACAGCCAGAGACAAGTTCAGCGCCAAGCCATTTGCAGCTTTAATGGAAAGCTTTAATAGTGGATGGGAGACCTGGGGAACTCAGTGTGTTCGTGAATTGCAACAGCCCCAGGCAGATTCACAGGTCTTCCAGTGACGAAAACAACTCCACCTGGCTCATTCACTTCACATACCATTAGCTGTCCTAGCACATCTCCCGCAAACAATGTTGGTCACTTCCTGTCCAGTGAACATTGAGGCAAACTTGATGGAAACAAGCAGGTTGAGCACCAACACAAAACAAACATGTAGATCCTCCCTCAAGGCACTAAAAACTCCATAGCCAGAGACAAGTTCAGCGCCCAAGCCATTTCCAGCTACCATGGATACCAACTGCTCTTGCAGCTCATATGTCTGAAAGTGAATGAGACACCTAGGGAACTCACTGTGTTGGTGAATGGAAACTGCCCAAGCAGCAGCACAGGTCTTCCAGTGCAAAAACAACTCCACCTGACTCATTCATTTCACATGCCATCAGCTGTCCTAGCACATCTCCCGCAGTTTGGTCTCTTCATGTCCAATGCCCATTGAGGGCAGCCTAATGGAATCAAGCAAGTTGGTTTCTGATGTAACTGGAAATGGCTTGGACACTGAACTTGTCCATGTTTGTGGATTCTTTAAGCTCCTTGAGTGAGGATCTACATGTTTGTTTTGTTTGGGTGTTCAATCTGCTTGATTCCATCCAAATGGGCTCAATGGGCTTTGGACTGGAAGTGACCAATGAGCGTTCCAGGAAATCTGCTAGGACAACTGACAGTATGTGAAGTTAATGAGCCAGGTGGAGTTATTTTGGCACTGAAAGACTTGTGCTGCTGCTTAGGGCAGTTTTCATTCACCAACACACTGAGTTCCCTAGGTGTCTCATCCACATTCAGACATATGTGCTGGCAGAGCAGACGGTTTCCATGGTGGCCTGAAATGGCTTGGGGCATGAACTTGTCTCTGGCTGTCGAGTTTTGAGCACCTTGAGTGAGGATCTACATGTTTGTTTTGTGTGGGTGCTCAACCTGCCTTATTCGATCAACCTGGGCTCAATGGCTATTGGACAGGAAGTGACCAAACAGGGTTTTCAGGAAATCTGCTAGGACAGCTGATAGTATGTGAAGTGAATGAGCCAGATGGAGTTGTTTCTTCACTGGAACACCAGTGCTGCAACTTCGGGCATTTGCCATTCACCAATACACTGAGTTCTCTAGGTGTCCCATCCACTTTCAGACATATGAGCTGTCAGAGTAGTTGGTTTCAATGGTAGCTGGAAATGGCTTGGGCACTGAACTCGTCTCTGACTGGAAATACTTGAAGCGCCTTGACTGAGGATCTTCATGTTCTTTTTTGTGTTGGTGTTCAGCCACTTGAATCCATCGAGCAAAGCTCAATGCGCATTGGACTGAAAGTGACCAAATTTAGTTTTGCTGGAGAAATGCTAGAACAGCTGATGGTACGTGAAGTTAATGAGCAAAAGTGGAGCTGTTTTGGCACTGGAAGACCATGCTCCTAATTCAGGCTGTTGCCATCAAAAACATACTGAGTTCCCTAGGTGTTCATTCACTTTCAGACATATGTGCTGCCAGAGCAGTTGGTTTCCATATTAGCTGGAAATGGATTGGACATTGAACGTGTTTCTGGCTGTGGATTTTTGCAGCGTCTTTACTGAGCATCTACATATTTGTTTTGTGTGGATGCTCAACCTGCATGATTACATCAAGAAGGGATCATAGCATCCATGGAGAGACGTGACCAAACAGGTTTGCGAGAGATCTGCTAGGACAGCTGATGGTATGTGAAGTTAATGAGCCAATTGGAGTTGTTCTCACACTGGAGGACCAGTGATGCTGCTTGTTTTTGCCGTTGCCATTCACCAACACACTGAATTTCCAAGGTGTCCCATCGACATTCACACATATGTGCTACGAGATCAGTTGGGTTTTGGTAACTGGAAATGGCTTGGGCACAAAACCTATGTCTGGCTGTGGATTTTTTTAGCGCCTTGACTGAGGATCTACATGTTTGTTTTGTGTGGGTGCTCAACCTGCTTGATTCCATCAATCAGGGATCAAAGCGTCTTTGGACAGGAAGTGACCAAACAGGGTTTGCTTGAGATCTGCTAGGACAGCTGATGGTATGTGAAGTGAATGAGCCAAGTGGAGTTGTTTTGGCACTGGGAGCAGTTGTGCTGCTTCAGACTGTTGCCATTCACCAACACACTGAGTTCTCTAGGTGTCTCATCCACTTTCAGACATATGTGCTGCCAGAGCAGTTGGTTTCCATGGTAGCTGGAAATGGCTTCAGAACCGAACTTGTCTTGGCTCTGTTTTTTTGAAGTGTCTTGAGTGAGGATCTTCTTTTTTATTTTGTGTGGATGCTCTACCTGCTTGATTCCATCTACCTGGGCTCATTGGTCATTGGACACAAAGTGACCAAACATAGCTTGTGGGAGATGTGCTAGGGTTTGCAGGAGATGTGCTAGGACAGCTGATGGTATGTGACGTTAATGAGCCAAATTGAGTAGTTTTGACATTGGAAGTCCAGTCCCGCTGTTGGGGGTGTTGCCATTCACTAACACAATGAGTTCCCTAGGTGTTCATCCACTTTCAGACATATGTGCTGCCAGAACGGTTGGTTTCCATGGTAGCTGGAAATGGCTTGGCACTGAACCTGTCTCTAGCTGTGGATTCTTGTAGCGTCTTGAGTGAGGATCTGCATGTTTGTTTTGTGTGAGTGCTCAACCTGCTTGTTTACATCAAGAAGGGATCATAAGGTCCTTGGAGGGATGTGACCAAACAAGGTTTGCGAGAGATCTGCTAGGACAGCTGATGGTATGTGATTTGAATGAGCCAGGTGGAGTGTTTTCACACTGGAAGATCAGTGATGCTGTTTGTTTTTTGCAGTTGCCATTCACCAACACACTGAATTTCCTAGTTGTCCCATCCACATTCACACGTATGTGCTACGAGATCAGTTGGGTTTTGGTAACTGGAAATGGCTTGGGCACAGAACCTGTGTCTCTGGCTGTGGAATTTTTTAGCGCCTTGAGTGAGGATCTACATATTTGTTTTGTGTTGGTACTCAACCTGCTTGATTCCATCAATCAGGGATCAAGTGTCCTTGGACATGAAGGGACCAAACAGGGTTTGTTGGAGAACTGCTAGAACAGCTGATGGTATGTGAAGTGAATGAGCCAAGGGGAGTTGTTTTGGCACTTAAGACCAGTGCTGCTGCTTCAGGCTGTTGCCATTCACCAACACAATGAGTTCCCTAGGTGTGCCATCCACTTTCAGACATATGTGCTGCCAGAGCAGTTGGTTTCCATGCTAGCTGGAAATGGCTTCGGCACCGAACGTGTCTCTCACTCTGGAATTTTTTAAGCGTCTTGAGTGAAGATCTTCATGTTTGTTTTGTGTGGGTGCTCAACCTGCTTGATTCGATCTACCTGGGCTCAATGGTCATTGGACAGGAAGTGACCAAACATAGCTTGCGGGATATGTGCTAGGACAGCTGATGGCATGTGAAGTTAATGTACGAGGTGGAGTTTTTTTTGCACTGTAAGACCTGTGGTGCTCCTTTGGGCTGTTGCCATTCACCAACACACTGAGTTCCCTAGGTGTCCCATCCACTTTTAGACATACGTGCTGCAAGGACAGTTGGTTTCTATGGTAGCGGGAAATTGCTTGGGCGCTTAACTTGTCTCTAGCTGTAGAATCTTGCAACATCTTGAGTGAGGATCTACATGTTTGTTCTGTGGTGCTCATCCTGGTTGATTCAATCCAACTGGGCTCAATGGGCATTGGACATGAAGGGACCAAACAGGGTTTGCGGGAGATCTGTTAAGACAGCTGATTGTATGTGAAGTTAATGAGCCAGGTGGAGTTGTTTGACACTGGAAGACCAGTGCTTTAGCGTGTTTTTGCAGTTGCCATTCACCAACATACTGAGTTCCCTAGGTGTCCCATCCACTTTCAGACATGTGCTGCCAGAGGAATTCGTTTCCAAGGTTGCTGGAAATGGCTTGCTCGCTGAACTTGTCTCTTGCTGTGGAATCTTGTAGCGTCTTGAGTGAGGATCTACATGTTTGTGTTGTGTGCGCGATCAAACTGCTTGATTCCATCCAACTGGGCTCAATGCGCTTTGGACAGCAAGTGACCAAAGAAGGTTTGTGGGAGATCTCCTAGTACAGCTGATGGAATATGAATGTAATGGGCCAGTGGTAGAATTTTTTTTCAGTGGAAGACCTGTGGCGCTGCTGCTTTGGGCTGTTGCTATTCACCAACACACTGAGTTCCCTAGGTCTCCCATCCACTTTCATACATATGTACTGCCAGAGCAGTTGGTTTCCATTATAACTGGAAATGTCTTGGGCGCAGAAATTGTCTTGGTGTGTGGCGTTTTTAGCGTCTTGTGTGAGGATCTACATTTTTGTTTTGTGTGGGTGCTCAACCAGATTGATTCATCCAACTGGGTATTGGGCGTTGGACAGGAAGTGACCAAAAGCGATTGCAGGAGAACTTCCAGGACAGTTGATGGTATATGGAGTGACTGAACCAGTTGGAGTTGTTTCTTCAGTGGAAGACCTGATGTGCTGCTTGTTTAGCAGTTGACATTCAGCAACACACTGTGGTCCCTAGGTGTCTCATCCACTTTCAGACATATGGGCTGCCAGAGCAGTTGGTTTCCATGCTAGCTGGAAATGGCTTGGGCACTGAACGTATCTCTGGCTGTAGATTTGTTTAGCAACTTGAGTGAGGATCTACATGTTTGTTTTCTGTGGCTACTCAACCAGCTTGATGTTATCAATCAGGGGTCAAAGGTCATTGGACCGGAAGTGACCAAACAGGGCTTGTAGGATATTTGCTAGGACACCCGATTTTATGAAGTTAATGAGCCAGGTGGAGTTGTTTTTTTACAGGAAGACCTGTGTTGCTATGTTATGCAGTTGCCATTAACCCACACATTTAATTCCCTAGGTGTCCCATCCACGTTCAGACATATGTGCTGCCACAGCAGTTGGTTTCCATGGTCGCTGGAAATGGCTTGGACACTGAACTTGTCTCTGCCTCTGGAGCTATTAGCGGCTTGAGTGACTATCTATATGTTTGTTTTGTGTGGGTGCTCAACCTGCTTGATTCCATCATCAGGGTTCAAAGCGTCCTTGAACAGGAAGTGACCAAATAGGGCTTGCGGGAGATCTGCAAGCACACTTGATGGTATGTGACGTTAATTATTCAGGTGCAGTTTATTTGACACCTGAAGACCTGTGCTGCTATGACTGGCTGTTTCCATTCACCAACACAGTGAGTTCCTAGGTGTCGCATCCACTTTGAAACATATGTGCTAATAGAGTAGTTGGTTTCTATGGTAGCGGGAAATAGCTTGGGCACTTAACTTGTCTCTAGCTCTAGAATCTTGAGGCGTCTTGAGTGAGGATGTGCATGTTTGTTTTGTGTGGATGCTCAACCTGCTTGATTCCATCCAACTGGGCTCAATGGGGGTTGGACATGAAGGGACCAAACAGGGTTTGCGGGAGATCGGCTAGGACTGCTGATGGTACGTGAAGAGAATGTGCAAGGTGGAGTTGTTTTAGCACTGGAAGACCAGTGTTGCTGCATCATGCAGTTGCCATTCACCAACACACTGATTTCCCTAGGTGTCTCATTCACTTTCCAACATATGTGCTGCCAGAGCAGTTGGTTTTCATGGTCGCTATAAATGGCTTGGGTGCTCAACTTGTCTCTTCCTGTGGAGTTTTTAGCATCTTGAGTGAGGATCTACATGTTTGGATTTTGTGGTGCTCAACCTGCTTGATTCCATTATACTGGGTTCAGTGTGCCTGGGATAGGAAGTGATGAAACAGGGTTTGAGGGAGATGTGCTAGGACAGCTGATGGTATGTGAAGTGAGTGAGACAGATGGAGTTCTTTCGGGATTGGAAGACCACCTTAACTGCTTCTGGCTGTTGCCATTTACCAGCACACTGAGTTCCCTATGCGTCCCATCCACTTTCAGACATATGTGCTTCCAGAGCAGTTGGTTTCCAGGGTAGCTAGAAATGTCCTGGTCATTGAACTTGTCTTTGACTGGGGATTCTTGTAGCGCCTTGACTGAGGATCTCCATGATTGTTTTGTGTGGGTGCTCAACCTGCTTATTTCCATCAATCTTGGCTTAATAGCCTTTGCACATGAACTGACCTAACAGGGTGTGCATGAGATCTGCTAGGACAGCTGATGGTATGTGAAGTTAATGAGCCAGCTGGAGTTGTTTTGGCACTGGAAGACCACTGCTGCTGTTTCGGGCTGTTGCCCTTTACCAACACACTGAGTTCCCTTGGTGTTCCCTTCACTTTCAGACATATGTGCCTCCAGAAAAGTTGGTTTCTATGGTAGCTGGAAAAGGCTTGGGCACTGAACTTGTCTCTGGCTGTGGAGTTTTGAGCGGCTTGAGTGAGGATTTACATGTTTTGTTTTGTGTGGGTGCTCAACCTGCTTGATTCCATCCAACTGGGCTCAATGGGGGCTTTGGACCAGAAGTGACCAAACAGGGTTATCGAACATGTGCTAGGACAGCTGATGATATGTGAAGTGAATAAGCCAGATGGATTTGGTTTTGCACTGGAAGACCTGTGCTGCAACTTCGGGCTATTTCCATTCACCAATACCCTGAGTTTCCTAGTTGTCCCATTCACTTTCAGACACATGTGCTGCCAGAGCAGTTGGTTTCCATGGTAGCTGAAAATGGCTTGGGCGCTGAACTAGTGTCTGGCTGTGGAGTTATGAGCGCCTTCAGTGAGGAACTACATGTTTGTTTTGTGTGTGTAAGCAACGTGCTTCATACCTTCAAACTGGTTTCAATGAGCCTCTGACAGGAAGTGATCTAACAGGGTTTGCGGGTGATCTGCTAGGACAGCTGATGCTATGTGAAGTGAATGAGCCAGGTGGAGTTGTTTTGGCACTGGAAGACCAATGCTGCTTCTTCAGGCTGTTGCCATTCACCAACACACTGATTTTCCTAGGTGTCCCATTCACTTTCAGACATATGTGCTGCCAGCACAGTTGGTTTCCATGGTATCTTGAAATGGCTTTGGCGTTGACCTTGATTGTGGCTGTGGATATCTGAGCGCCTTCAGTTAGGATCTACATGTTTGTTTTGTGTGAGTGCTCAACCAGCTCGATTCCATCCAACTGGGCTCTGTGGGCCTTGGACAGGAAGTGACCAAACAGGGTTTGCGTTTGATCTGCTAGGATAGCTGATGGTATGTGAAGAGAATGAGCCAGGTGGAGTTGTTTTGGCACTGGAAGACCAGTGCTGCTTCTTCAGGCCTTTACCATTCTCCAACACACTGAGTTCCCTAGGTGTGCCATCCACTTTCAGATACATGTGCTGCCAGAGCAGTTGGTTTCCATGGTAGCTGTAAATGGCTTGGTCGCTGAACTTGTCTCTGGCTGTGGAGCTTTTCACTCCTTGAGTGAGGATCCAGATGTTTGTTTTGTGTGGGTGCTCAAACTGCTTGATTCCATCCAACTGGCCTTGCGCATTGGACAGGAAGTTACCAAACAGGGTTTTGGGGAGATGTGGTAGGAAAGCTGATAATATGTAAATTTATTGAACCAGGTGGAGTTGTTTTGGCACTGGAATACCAGTTCTGCTGCTTCAGGCTGTTGCCATTCACCAACACACTGAGTTCGCTAAGTGTCCCATCCACTTTCAGACTTATTTGCTGCCAGAGCTTTTGGTTTCCATGGTATCTAGGAATGACTTGGGCACTGATCGTATCTCTGGCTGTGGAGTATTTAGCGCCTTGAGTGAGGATCTACAGGTTTGTTTTGTGTGGGTGCTCAACCTGCTTGATTCCATCAAGCAGTGCTCAATGGGCATTGGAAAGGAAGTGACCACATATGTTTTGAGGGAGATCTGCTAGCACAGCTGATGGTATGTGAAGTGAATGAGCCAGATGGAGTTGTTTTGGCACTGGAAGACCAGTGATGTTGCTCTGGGCGCTTGCGTTTCACCAACACACTGATTCCCTTGGTGTGCCATCCACTTTCAGACACATGTGCTGCCAGAGCAGTTGGGTACTGAACTTGTCTCTATATGTGGAGTTTTTAATGGCTTGATTGAGAATCTACATGTTTGTTTGGTGTTGGTGTTCAAACTGTTTGATTCCATCCAACTGGCCTTGGGCATTGGACAGGCAGTGACCAAACAGGGTTTGCTGGAGATGTGGTAAGACAGCTGATGATATGTAAATTTAATGAGCCAGGTGGAGTTGTTTTGGCACTGGAATACCTGTTCCGCTGCTTCAGGATGTTGCCATTCACCAACACACTGTATTCCCTATGTGTCCCATCCACTTTCAAACATATGTGCTGCCAGAGCAGTTGGTTTCCATGCTAGCTGGAAGTGGCTTTGGCATTAAACTTGTCTCTGGTTGTTGAGCTTTTAGTGCCTTGAGTGAGATCTACATGCTTGTTTTGTGTGGGTCTTCAACCTGCTTGATTCCATCAAGTAGTGTTCAATGGCTATTGGACAGGAAGTTACAAAACAGGGCTTGCGAGATGTGCGATGGCAGCTGATGGACCACCCTCAGGTTGTCCCTTTATTTCTTCCAGAATCTCATGCGTGACTATTTTCTCTCTCTCTTTTTTAAAGGACCTCTTTTTTTAAGGATTTATTAATTTTATTGTAAAGTCAGACATACAGAGAGGAGGAGAGACAGAGAGGCAGATCTTCTGTCTGATGATTCACTCCCCAATTGAGACGCAACCGCCGGAGGTGCGCCTATCTGAAGCCGTGAATCAGAAACCTCTTCCTGGGCTTCCATGCGGGTGCAGGGTCCCAATGAATTGGGCCCTCCTCGACTGCTTTCCCAGGCCACAAGCAGGGAGCTGGATGGTTAGTGGAGCCGCCAGGATTAGAACTGGCACCCATATGGAATCCTGGCGCATTCAAGGTGTGGACTGTAGCCGCTAGGCCAGGCCACCGGGCCTTATTTTCTCTCTTATATTTCTACCTGCCTCTCTGTTCTCTCTGTAATATACTTTCTGGGTCAGAGATCTGTGGCCACTTCATTCTCTGAACAAATGTTTAGGCTTTATCTAGCTTTGGATGAAACTGAACAGGGCATGGGTGTCTTCTGTTTTGTCTACATGTTATTAATTTATTCTTGAATCTGCTTCCATTTCAAGTGGTGCCCTCTGCTTGGGACAAACTATCACAGATGGTCAGATTAAATCTACAGTGCTTACTCAAGTTGTTTTTCTGTCCCAACTCCACATTTTATCTGTCTATTCTTGTCACCTTTCTCCTACAAAGTGATACTAGCTATTCCCTCCCTGCATGAACATGTTCCTGCATTAGTTGGCTCAGGCTATTGAGAGTGGCTTGCTCTTTAGAGCAGGCAACATGCACCTTGCGATGAAGTGAAAATAATTTTGCTTTTGTTGAAATTTCTAATCCCACAACTAATAGCTTCATTATTTGAAGAGCTTTGGGAATATGTAATCCAGGCTAATAGAGATGAGAGAAGGAAAAGACCATATTTCACATATGCCAGAAGAAATGCTTTCAGTCCCTATAATGATTCCTGTGCTGAAGGCTTCCCATGAAGACTTCAGTGACCAAGGACATTTTGTACTGACATGAGTTTGGCTCAAAAAGTGAAAGCAGGAAGGACCAAGTGATTCATACCAGAAGGAGACATGGTTAAAGAGATTGGTCATTAGTTGGAAAATACCCCAGGCTCCCTTTTGTTCAACCCTGGTGTGAAGCATGCTCCACATAGTGCACCAGAATGCCCCTATAAGATGGACCCCAGTTTCCCACAGTACTTATCTAATATTTTTTAGTATCAATTTCCGTATCCAGCATTCATCTCTCAGGATCTGCTTTTGAATGCAGGAGGCAGGGAACTTAAAACTAAGAACTCTTTTACATAACCAGCAGGTAAATTCCTTTTCAAACCAGCCTTGAAGAATGCATCAGATCTGTTGCACATGAGAATGTTGAGGCTTATTTATTTATTTATTTATTTATTTATTTATTTATAATGTAATTACATTCTTCTGTGGCCACAATGCCTGTCTCAATCTGCCATTCAAAACATTGCAGGATTTTGGGCCTGGCGATGTGGCCGAGCAGCTAAAGTCCTTGCCTTGAATGCCCCGGGATCCCAAATGAGTACCAGTTCTAATCCCAGCAGCTCCACTTCCCATCCAGCTCCCTGCTTGTGGCCTGGGAAAGCAGTCAAGGGTGGCCGAATTATTTGGGACTCTGCACCCGCATGGGAGACCTGGAAGAGGTTCCTGGTTCCTGGCTTCGGATTGGCGTGCACCGGCCATTGCGGCTCACTTGGGGAGTGAATCATTGGATGGAAAATCTTCCTCTCTGATTCTTCTCTCTGTATATCTGACTTTGTAATAAAATAAATAAATCTTTTAAAAAATAACTTGCTAGATCAGTCCCATTCACAACAACTATAAAATATATAATATTTTGGAATAGGGTTAACCAAGGTCATGAGACATCTCTATGACCAAGCACTGGAGTAAGAAATACAAGAAACCAAAGAATGAAAAACAAACAAACAAACAAACATAAAACTTCTACTTTGGTAGAATTAACCCCATCAAATTGTCCTTGCTAAAAAAGAAATTTACATATTCAATGATTCCCAATAAGAATAGCAAAACATTCTCAAATATGGACAATGTTACGCTAAACTTCATATGTAAAGGGAAGACAATTGTGGCAAAATAGGCTAATGCTCATTTGCAGTATGCACATAGCATGGGTATTGATTCATGTCCTGGCTGCTCTACTTCCCATCCAGCTCCTGTGTGTGCCTGGGAAGCAGCAGAGAACAGCTCAAATCCTTGCACCCTTGAACCCACCCACATGGATAACCATAAGAGGACTCTGGCTTTGATCAGAGTAGAAAACAGGGGAGTGAACCAATGGAGAAAAGAGCAGAGAAATGGGCACAAAAACAGGAAAAAGGAAAAGCAGGAGAGCACAAAAGGATGTCAACTTCAGGAATGCTGACCATCAGCAGCCCTAGCCAAAGGAGTTACCAAAAAATCATCACAAACTTGCCGTCCAGCAATGGGAATTAACTGAGTATACAGTCATTCATGTGTCAGAGAAAAAACTCAGTGCCTCTCAAAATCCATGCAACAGAGGAAGAGACATTGTGATGCCATCTTGGAAAAGAAGTCACCATGACAGACCAGACTACCATGAAGGAATTGACAAACATTCCACAATAGAAAAAGGGATCATAGCCCCACACATCTCACCAAACCCGGTAGCAATGGCAACTGCGGATACAAGGAGAAACATAGGTCCCAAAACAGTAACAGTCTATAAATTCCTCACTCCACTTTCACCCAAGACAGAATTTAAAGACATAAACTCAACACAGAAACATCTGAAGAAAAACACTGAAGAAAAATACCTAATAGACTGTACATTCTATACATCAGCATACTGAATATTCTTAAACATGTTTCACATACTAGGACACAAGCAAATCCTAACAAACAAAAAATAATATAAATCATTCCATATCTTATCAGAACATAACAAAACAAAATTAGAAATAAACAACAAAACAAACTCTGGAAGTTGAACAAATATAAAGAGATTTAATATGTTCTTGAACAAAGAATTAATCAAAATGGAAATGCAAACATTTCTTACAACTAATGAAAATGAGTGAAGTGTATCACAAATATATGGTATACAACATAAGTAGTGCTAAGAGGAAAGCATATATCAATAAGCATCTACATCCAAAAAATAGAAATAAATGAAATAAACAAACTGTTAGCAATATATCTTAAGGACCCTGAAAAATAGAAAGTCATATCCAAGACAGTAGAGCAGAAATAAACGGAAAAAAAAAGAAAATGATTAGTGAAATGAACAGTTAGAGTTTTTTTTGAAAGATAAAACTGATGAAACCTTAGCTAGAGTAAGAGAACTGATGACCAAATTATTAAAATAAGCGATGATAAATGAATACTGTGATGGATACCAGGCACATAGAAATTTGGATAATTTCAGCACACATATCAGTTTCCAAAGTTGAATGATGACAATATTCAAACAAATCATTAACACACAATAAGATTGAACTGGAAATTAAAAGCCCTTACTTCTTTTTTTTTTTAATTATTTATTATTTAACTTCAGTAATTACATTGTATTATGTGACACAGTTACATAGATACTTGGGTTCTCCCCACCCCTCCCCAAACCCTCCCACCATGGTGGATTCCTCCACCTTGTTGCATAACCACAGCTCAAGTTCAGTTGAGATTTCCCCATTGCAAGCGTATACCAAACATAGAGTCCAGCATCTTATTGTCCCGTCAAGTTCAACGGCTTCTTAGGTATACCCTCTCTGGTCTGTTGACAGAGCCAGCAGAGTATCATCCCAGTCAATTGAAAGCTCCAACATACCATCAGCAAAAATTTACATCATTATGGAATTAATTGACATAGTAATGAGTAACCAATATGTTAAAAGTAAATGCGGGTTCCCAGCCACCTTCTGTGACCACCTCACCTATACTTCAATTTTAGTTTATACACAACATATAACATTCAAAACATAACATGTTATACATAACATCATATCATCTTAAATTAAGGCAAACATGTGGTATTTAACCTTTTGGGATTGGCTCATTTCCCTTAGCATTATGGTTTCCAGTTTGGCGCATTTGGCCACAAAGAACTGCATTTTGTAAGACTGGCCCACATGAATAAAAGCACCAACGACACTTGTTGGCGAGGTTGTGGGGAAAAGGGAACCCTACTCCACTGCTGGTGGGGCTGCAGGCTGGTACAGCCTCTATGGAAATCAGTATGGAGAATATTCAAACAACTCATATTCAACATACCGTATGATCCAGCAATAGCACTCCTAGGAATATATCCAGAACACTTGTTCTATGAGAAACCAACATGTACTCCTATGTTCATAGCAGCACAATCAGTAATTGCAAAAATATGGAAACAACCAAAATGCCCATCAACAGAGGATTGGATAAGAAAGCTATGGTTCATCTACTCCATGGAATACTACTCAGCTATTAAAAGCCCTTACTTCTTAAGGAAATCCAAGCATCAGGTGGCATCTGGGCCAAATTCTAGCAAACTTTACAGGATTAGGTCACACAAATGCTTTTCCAACTATTTTAAAAAATTGATAAAGTAGGTCTACTCTTTAAAACTCATTCTAGTGTCCAGTGCAGTGGCCTAGCGGCTAAAGTCCTCATTTAAAACACACTGGGATCCCATTTATTCACTGATTCTATTCCCGGTAGTTCCAATATCCATCCAGCTCCCTGCTTGTTTCCTGGGAAAGCAGTCGAGGATGACCCAACACCTTGGGACGCTGCAGCCATGTGGGAGACCTGGAGGAATTTCCTGGCTCCTGACTTGAGCTTGGCACAGCACTGGACACTGCAGTCACTTGTGGATTGAATAATCAGTCAGAAGATCTTCCTCTTTGTCTCTTCTCCTCTCTGTATGTCTGACTTTGCAATAAAAATAAAGTAAATCTTAAAAAAAATACAACCTTCATTCTATGAAGAATTGTCTTGATGGCAAACCCATAAAAAGGAAAAACAGAAAAGCTGAAAACCAATAATTCTGATTGAAAAACCATGATTATCACAATGGAAATAAAAAAAGGACAATAAGATTCAGAACTCATTAATGATTTTAAAAACGTGAATTAGACATAAAAGCTATACACACCTTGAGAAAAACAAAATTATTTCTATTGCAACAACTGCAACTGCAAAGTGTTATGCATAATGAAATAAAGCAGTCTCAAAAGGACAAATATCATCTTTTCTCTGATGGCTGGAAGCTGACATAGAATTTGAAATAAAATAATCTGTGATTTGATTTTTGTTTTTTTCCCTCCTTTATACTCCTGTATATGTGTGGACTTCCAAATCCTTATTTCTTGAACATTACAGACAGTGGTAAACTACAATCTAAATATAGTGTGAATGAACATTATGTCTTTCATATTTTGATTTAATTATTGTATACAGCCTTTGTTTATAGTCCTGACACATTATAACTGAAGAGGAATGTCCACAAATGGGCATGAAATCCTGCAATGTTTTGTTTTATTTATTTATTTATTTATTTATTTATTTATTTATTTTCAAATTCAGATATTCCAATTTGTATTTCTTTAATTGCTTATTCTTGTCTAATAGCTCTGGTAAGGACTTCCAAAACTATATTGAAGAGTAGCGGTGAGAGTGGACATCCCTGTCTAGTTCCAGATTTTAGCTGGAAGGCTTCTAGCCTTTCCCCATTTAGTATGATACTGGCATTGGGTTTATCGTAAATTGCTTTGATTATGTTGTAGAATGTTCCTTCTATGCCTATCTTGTTTAGGGTTTTTAACATGAAGTGGTGTTGGATTTTATCAAATGCCTTCTCTGCATTGAGAGGATCATATGGTTTTATGAGTCAACTTGTTGATGTGATGTATCACATTTATTGTTTTGCGAATGTTGAACCATCCTTGCATACCTGGGATGAATCCCACCTGGTCCGGGTAAATAATCTGCCTAATGTATTGTTGGATCCTGTTGGCTAGTATTTTATTGAAGATCTTTGCATCTATGTTCATCAAGGATGTCGGTCTGTAGTTCTCTTTTTCTGTTGTTTCTCTCTCTGGCTTTGGTATTAAAGTGATATTAGCTTCATAGAACAAGTTTGGAAGAATTGCCTCTTTTTCTATTGTTTGAAAAAGCTTGTGTAAGATTTGGGTTAGTTCCTCCTTGAACGTTTGGTAGAATTCAGCAGTGAAGCCATCTGGTCCCGGGCTTTTCTTGGTTGGGAGGGCTTTAATTGTTGATTCAATCTCAGTGCATGTTATTGGGCTATTTAGATTGTTAATTGCTTCTTGATTCAATTTTGGTGGATTGTATATGTTCAAAAATCTGTCCATTTCCTCTAGGTTTTCTAATTTGTTCGCATATAGTTGCTTATAGTAGTTCCTGATGATTCTTTGCATTTCTGAGGTATCTGTTGTTACATCTCCATTCTCATTTCTGATACTATTAATGTCTATTTTCTCTCTCCTTTTTTTAATTAGTCGAGCTAGTGGGGAGTCTATTTTGTTGATTTTCTCAAAGAACCAACTCTTTGATTGATTAATCTTGTGTATAGTCCTCTTGGTCTCTATTTGATTTATTTCCTCCCTTATTTTGATGATTTCTTTTTTCCTACTAGTCTTAGGATTGCTTTGTTGTTGTTTTTCTAGTTCCTTCAGCTGTAAGATTAGCTGATTTACTTGGTGCTTTTCTTGTTTCTTGAGATAAGTATTAATTGAAATGAACTTTCCTCTCAGCACTGCCTTGATTGTGTCCCATAAGTTCTGATAAGTTGTACTGATGCCTTCATTTGTTCCAAGCAATTTTTAAATTTCCCTTTTGATTTCCTCTCTAACCCATTGCTCATTTAGTAATATATTGTTCAGCCTCCATATGTTTGTAGGTCTTCCTTGGTGTTTCGAATTCTTGGTCTCAAGCTTCACTCCTTGGTGGTCTGAGAACGTGCATGATATGAGAATGGGCGAAGCTTTTGCTCCTTTGTTGGAGAGACTTTAGTAACATTCATAGTGTTTTTTTTTTTTTTTTTTTTTTTTTTTTTGTCTTTTACCTTTTGTAATTACCAATCTGTTTGACGACATCTCTCTGGTCTGTTACCTCAGGTGTATAAATTGACTTTAATGTTCAATCAGTACCCTGAGTTTAGGAAACACAACTGTCCTAAATAATTGCTTTGTCCGTGGCACTGATTTTATAGGCAGCACTGAGCTTATGGCCCCCTGCTAGCCAACACGTCTAAGTATCTCCTGAGGTCATCCTGGGCAGACTTGGTGGCCAGAAAGATCAGGGGGCTGTTGCAGTCAGCTCCAGGAACTAAACAGACCCCCCAGGCTGCAAGACTATTGCCGTGGGTTCAGCTCTGCGCAATTAACCAACAACACGCCCACTCTGAATCTCTACTTAGGGTTCACACCTGCTTTCCTGCCACTCGATATGGCTCCAGGTGAAGAACTGCAGTTGCTAGTTTTCAGCTCCAGGGACCACACCGACCCTGCAGGGAACAGAGCCGGTGCTCCCCTCCACCCCCAGATCAGATCTGCACGAACAGTCAGAAAGGGGCCTGTGTGCCGTTCTGTCAACTCCGCTCTGCAGCTCTCCACACAAGGCGGCTCCCCGAGTCCCCGACTCCCTCTGCTTGCAGCTGGTCCCAATCACCCAGCCCAGATTGTCAGGTCCCTGACCACACTCTCCCTCCCAGCTCCCCACACAGACCCAGACTCCAACCTGGCAGTCACAACGTCCGTGTGGAGGCCACCGTGGGATGTCTGGCTGGCACTGGAAACGAATCGCTGGAGCCCGGATCACCGGAGCCCGCGGCTCCGAAGGCTGGCGAGTCCCCAGCCGGCCATAAGGTCAGTCACAGGAGCTCTTCATGCCAGGAAAGCCAGGTGTTCACCCGCCATCACCGCCCAGCGCAGGGACTCCGAGTCTTCTGGAGCAAGAACAGCCAGCGGTGTCCAGCGGGTCTCAGGAGTGTAGTTCCATGTCCGAGGCGAGATGGCGAGCCTTTTTCCTAGCGTAGCCGGCATCCAAATTATTCGTAATTATAGACCCATCATCATCATCATCTTCTTCATTTCCATCAATTATGGAGATTTAATGCTACTTTTGTAAATGTTTGCTTTTATTGTTCTCTTTACTTGAGAGGCAAAGAGAGAGAGTGAGAGAAAGAGACTCTGGTTTGCTGGCTCACTTCCCAAGTCCAGCAATTTATTTTTAACTGTGAATATTTTGTGTAATCAAAAGCTATTCATTTTCATGTGCTGATGTCATATCTGGCAATTTTACCAAACTGTCATGAGTTTCAGCAGGTTTTTTGTACAATCTTTTGGTTCTGCCATAGAGAGTGACATGACAGTGATATAGGATAGAGTGATTTTCCTAGTTCATGTTTGTGTTATTTTAATGAGGAGTACCAGGGGAGTATGTGAGTGAACCATTATGGGAGGAATAGACAGGGTATGGTAGTTCCTGTCTGGGAGCCTGTGCTCACACAGCTGGGCACCAACCATACTGGGATTCCAAACAAGTAAATGATAAACAGAGCTGTTTAAATCAAGTGCTCAGGATCAAGGTCTACTGTCCACTCAGCAAACTTGCAACCTTTCAGTTGGTTTTTAAATTAAAACATGAACTCATGTCTCCTTTATGTGTGAAAATTCATTGTGCAATCTGAGGTTACTTTATAACGCTCTCCCTTGTTCAATCATTAGTGGAACATTGCTCCACATATCGAATGAACAACTTTGGTGAGAGAGGTCCAGATACGGCAATACATAGATCCTCTGTTCTCATTCTGTATAATCAAAGCCAACATGAGCCAAAATGGTTGATTAAAGTCCCAAGCCAACTGGAGGTGACAAGTCCTGATGTGCAGTGCCCTGGGAGGGAAAATGTAATCTTGAATATCCCATTTCCTTTCAATCAGTTGAGATGAAGAAGTGTAATAACTGGCACAGAAAGGCTACATTAATCACATGCTGAGGACTTCTCTCTTACAATTCTACAGAACAGAATGAATTTACTGCTTCCTTAGTACATATCATTAAGATAGATTCAGTTTATGTGCTTTTTTGTGTCCTATGAGGCATGGCCCTTTTTAATCTCTTCTTTCTCATAATTGTGTGTGTCAAAGCATGAAAGCATGAAAGGCAGAGTTAGAGTGTAAGATAGTGAAATGTTCCATCTGTTAATTCCCTCCCCAAATGGCTGGTCAAAGCCAGCATGTGCTTAGAGGTCTCCCAAATTGATGAAGGATTTACAGACTTAAGCCATCTTTAGTTGATTCCCCAAGTGCATTAGGATCATACTGGATCAGAAGTGGAGTAGTTGGGATTGGATCTAGTACTGATATAGGGATTTTGCTTTCACTGGCAGAGTATTAACCTCACCCATGTATGTGTTTTAAAAAAAATCTATTTAATCTATTTTCTTTGCAACTTAGACTGACACAGAGACTGAGCAGGAGAAACAGATAGCTCTATCATTCACTGACACAAGAGGCGGAAAAGTAGTCTGAACCTGGGATCAAGGAGCTTCTCTCAGTTCTCCCACATGGGTGTAGGATGTCAAAGCCTTGGGCCAACCTCAGCTGATTGCCAGGCCTTCCACTGGAAGCTACAATGTAAGAGGGGCAACTGGTACTCAAGTTTGAACCCATATGGGATGTCAGCATTACAGTAGGAGGACTAGCTTGCAATGACACCACTCTTAAAATGGTATGCATTCTTTTTTTTTAAAAAAGTATTTGTTTATTTTAATTTGTGTTGGCATGAGAGATATACAGAGAGGAGGAGAGAAAGAAAGGAAGATCTTCCATCTGATGATTCACTACACACATGACTGCAATTACTGGAGCTAAACCAATTCAAAGCCAGTAGCTCAGAGTTCCTTCCAAGTCTCCCACATGGATGCAGGGTCCCAAGGCATTGGGCCGTCCTCCATAGATTTTCCAATCCACAAGCAGGGAGCTGGATAAGAAGCCTGGCTCCCAGGATTAGAACCAGCATCCATATGGGATCCTGAGGCCTTTCAAGGTGAGGACTTTAACCATTACGCTATCATTCCAGGCCCTGGCATATGTTTTTTTTTTTTTTTTTTTTAACTGCTGGTTACATGGGTTGGCAGTCATTGTGAGTTCCTCTTTAGAAACTATCAGTGTGCGGAAGTAAGACCCTCAAGTTCTCTGTTTACTAAAATAATGAACAATGTTTTCTGGGGATATGATGCCATTTTCAAATCCTGAGAGATTGTTAGGAATCCTTCAGGTTGGAAATGAACTGGGCTATCTGCAGAGTAGAGAAGAGCCTACAGACATGCAAGGAGGCATGGCCATAACACCTCTGGGGAACTTTTTGGAAGGGGATAAAACATACCGTTTGCTTCACACCTGGCCTGCACATGGCTAAGTGGACTGAAACAAGCCTAGTGATTCATTGGATAGATCAAGCCTATTCTGCATGACTAGAGGCATTCAAGTTGTATACTCTATGCGTCGGGAGTTGTTGCAGGGATTGAAGTTAAGGAGGGACTTCATGGTGCATGCCTTATGGAGCTCTGTTTGGTCACTGAGCAGGAGATGGCCTGGAGAAGGCCAAACTAGAATCAGGCAAAATAAGTTAGGAAACCACTGAATAAACAGATAGAAGAGATGTCAGCTTTACTCTCTCAACACTCCTCATGATGCTTACTTTCCTGTCTCATTAATACCTTTTAGGTGATCTCATAAAATCTGTCACACATTCCTATTTTTATTTTAATTGTTAGTTTATCATCTTTTCCTCCTCACCTTCTGGAAACCTGAGAGCTTTCCTGATTGCACAACATTTGAAACGTTTGAAACATTGACTTTTCTGCTGATGCAACAAATTCAATAGTTTGGTAATCAGTCAAATGTTTTTGGGCGTTTTTGTGGTCACAACCAGTTTTGGAGCATCTTGTAATTACACAGAGAGTGTTTTGGAGATATGAGACAAACTATTACCTTCTGTAATTCTGACACTCTGAATCCCAGCAGGCTTACCACTGTTTGATTTTGGAGTCATCACATAGGATTTCATGCTCTGACTTTATGTTTCAACTACTTGGGCAAGTCTATCTTTCATCTATTTTGTTTCCATATTTGTAAGATGGAAATCAATGCAATCTCAGTACTGCATATATCCAGAGTTCCCATAATAATGAATTTAGAAAGGTGTTATATACTTGGGGATCATGAAGTACCATGGAGAGTTGCAAGAACTAATTTATTAGGAGATACATATTATGGGATGTTATAGAATATGAGAAATGATGATAAATTCCTGCACATTCAATTTTTCCAAAAGTATCAGTAGTGCTCATGTGCAGTGCAGGAGGGTAGAAAGTACACTCTCTGCCTTCAAACATCTTTGTGGACAGATTTTTTTGTCAGACTCAGGGTCTTTTCACTATCCATCAGAAAAAGTACTGCTCATTAAGAAGAAGGATACTATGTTCTCCCATTCCCTGTATCCCAAAGAAGTTCTGAATCATTGTTAGAGGTCTGGCTGTTGAGTACGTTGCCTGTGGTGACATCTGGGCATTTGGCTGTTCTTTTATGTTTTACTGCCATACTATTTGTGGACATGTTATTTTATGATTGGAGAGGATCATCTTTGAATTGAATGTAATTTTCTACTGCAGGGCCCTATGGGTGCACAGGACACAGCCTCAGTACATATTTAAGGCAGCCATAATTCCATCTGGTCCACACTTCAGGAGCTCTTGTGGTAGCAGAATAGTGATAGATCAGCCTCAATTTGCACTGATTTGGACTGAGTCTCTGAAAGCTCTTCTTGCTGTAGCAATAATCCAGGAAGATGCAGTGTTCCCTACAGGGTCACAGGGAAAGGGAACACAAGGTCCAGCAGTATTACCTGACTCAACCAACCTGTTGAGACCACTCTGCTAGAAACTAGGGGCATAACAGAGACTAAGGCCCAGGCCATATCCCAGAGATGCCTGTGATGTGATAATGAAAGCATAGGTGGAACTGACAGTGATGCTGGGGGGCAGGGAGGACAGTGACCAAAATGTGTGTGTAAGACTGACAGTACCTGGAGGACATATTGCTTAGTGTTATAGGAGTTTGATGAAGAAAATGTTACCAAGAGGGTTTCTGTGTATTCTGTGATTTAGAGGACAAGCCTTGTATGGGTACAGCGTTGGTTCAGTCAGAGCACCCTTCCTAAGGTTTCTAGGTGTATGTTGTTGAAATTTTAGGTAATTTGGATTGGCAGTCATAGAGAGAAAGGTAGACTAGATATTTGTTATTGTGTTTTCAATGAACTTTATGATGAGTATCAATAAAAAAGCAATTAATTTTATTTTTTTTACAATTGTATAACCACAGAATATGACCATAGTGATAATCACCATTGGGTACTTGTGATTGACACCTCTGATCTGGGAGAGAGTCCCAGATTGCAGGGAGTGACAAATGTCCTTCTACTGGCTGCTGTAACTCTTATTCTCCAGTACATAAATATTCCAGTCACTTTGTCTGAATTGCGGCTGGCAAGGCAGGGCAGCTGTTGCATGGACAATCCAGCAAATGGAAGCACACACAGCTGCTTGGGACACTCAGAGGAGAGAGCTGCAGCAACGAGTAGCAATGGACCAGATTCTAGACATTTTCATAAAAACCTGAATTCTTGTGGCTACCAGGTTGGTGCTCCTATATCTGTGAGTAGCTGTCCATCTGCTTTTTCCTATAGTCTTGCAGCTGGAATGGTAATGAGGCCCATCTTTCATTCATCTTTTCTGATGATCAGATAAAGTTTTCCAAATGCTGGGTGATACCAACAGAGGGGTAATTATTTATCTCAATGAGACAACTGATGTATCTCACCTCCATCTAGTTCCCAATCTCTGCTTGAAGGAAGAACTGATGACATGTTTGCGAGGAGGGTGTTCTGATGGACTCTCAATTTGACCAAGGTTAGCTGGTGAGAATTCAACAGAGACGGATTGTAAATATCTGGCTACCAAGTGCAGTGGGATCCTCACCCAGGGGCCACACTGAGCAGAAGGTGGGCGAAGGAGAGTTTGTTTGATGTTGGTCTGCAGATATGTGATTCTGTAGAAATATAGAAATAAGGATGCTGAATACTTGATATGATCAGTTTACACTATGTGTGTAAAAATCTTCGATGGAACAATATAAAATGAACATGAAAATTAAAAAAGTATTACTGTGACAGGCCACGGAGTAAAGGCAGATTCATACTGAGCCATGTTGTATATGAGATGTGGGATTAAATGAAAAGTAATACCTTAAACTGCCAAGCAAATTCTAATAGTGATGCCATAGACTCTGACTGAATACAGTTAAGCAGCATGCTAGTCCTCAGAGCAAAAGAAAACTTGCTTTTCCAGTTTGGACTCAAAATGAGAATGTTCACTCTACATATGACTGAATGTTCTTTGATAGTTCTTTTTTGAACTTGTCAAAATCATTGTCATTTGTGGGAGTTTTCCAAGGACTCAAACTAGGATTTGGACTTTGATTTCTGTTGTGTGTTTTTTTTTAATTTCCTTTATTTTATTAATTACATTGCATTATGTGACACAGTGTTATAGGCACTGGGATTCCCCCAAGCCATCCCCAAACCCTCCCCCTATGGTGGATTCCTTCACCTTTTTGCATTATCACAGTTCAAATTCAGTTGAGGTTCTTTCATTTGAAGTATTTACCAAACATAAAGTCCAGCATCTTATTGTCCTGGTATGTTCAATGATTTCTTGGAGAGACCATCTCTGGTCTGAAGGTAGAGCCAGCAACATATCATTCCAATCAATTAAAAGCCCCAACATGACATCAGCAACAATTTACAACGTTATGATATTAATTGACATGGTATTGATTAACCAACATGTTAAAAGGAAAATGCAGGTTCTTAACCACATCCTGTGACTTCTTCATAGACATTTCAATTTTGGTTTATATACTACCGGGTTCTATACACCTTAAAATGGCTATAGATTACTATTCAGCTGGCTCATGTCTGTTTTCATTTTAGTATTTAGCTGTTTATAGTGTTCAGGCATGATTTTGCTGAATCTGGCTGTTTTCCGGGTGGTCTGAACTGGCTTATAACTCTAACAAGACATGTGTCAATAGTTAAGGTGCAGAATATTTTTAGTAGGGGTGTGCAGAGAAGTCCTCAATACCCTAGTGAGGAGTAACTAACCTCCGTGTCCCACCTAGTGAGGTGTAAGTGAATCCACGCTGACCATTTCCTGTCTGACTCTAAGCTTTCCTTATTGTTGTCTCTCTATCTACTCTAGGTTTGTTTGTTTGTTTGTATGTTTGTTTGTTTTGAGGGTTTCTGGAATGATTTTGATTGTCATTGCAAGAGGGTGGGGACCAAGAGCCGGAACCAGGCAAGGACCAGAAAAAGTTCCTCTCCCTAGTCCAGAGGAAGTTTATTGTTCTTTTGTTTCCGTGGACCGCTCAGGGCTCCTGGTTGTCTTTCTGATGACACTGGTTTCTGCACCGCAGAGTTTGGACTTCTTCCATCCCCTATGAAAGCTCCAGATGGGGGTGGGTGACCTAGGAGTTCTCGGCCCCTGAAGAAACTCATATTGCCCGTGGTCTCCTTGGCAGTTGGAATGTAGTCCTTGTTGTTGGTATTGATAGTCCATGGTGAGGATCTGGGAGTCTTCAGGTTTGGGATATGAGTGTCCTCCTGTCCTCCTGTCCTCCTGTCCCCCTGCTCCACTCTGGGGTCCACCCCTTGCTCCATACACACGACTGCCTGTTAAGAGGCTGTCAGGATCATTCCCAATTCCCCCCTTATGCCTTTGTAGCTTTACTATTGTCTAATGCTCACTCGAGTCTGTTGTCTATGAAATACCAGATATGATGCTGATATCTTATATTTCATGTCTTTCTCACACCTTTTAGGGAGAGGAAAGATTTCTGCGCACTCCCTCCCCATTACAGAATAACATAGGGTATTAAGATTGTTTTAGGTTTTACAGTTCTTTGATGTAGATCATAAGCAGTCTGACTGACATTAATTGTTGTTTTATAGATTACAATGCATTATCATATTACATTAGATACAGGCTGTTTGAGATTGCAATAATATTACAATATACAGGTACTATCTTCCAGATTGACATCATTTCATCTTAAATTAAGGCAAACATATGCTATTTAACCTTTTGGGACTGGCTCATTTCTCTTAGCCTAATGGATTCCAGTTGAGCCCATTTGGCCACAAAAAACTGCATTTTGTTTTCTTTTAATAGCTGAGTAGTGTTCCATCCAGTAGATGGACCATAGCTTCTTATCCAGTCTTCTGTTGATGGGCATTTTGGTTGCTTCCAAGTTTTTGCAATTATTGATTGTGCTGCTATGAACATAGGAGTGCATGTTGGTTTCTTGTGTAGCAGGTGTTTTGGATATATTCCTTGGAGTGCTATTGCTGGATCATATGGTATGCTGATTTTGAGTTGTTTGAATATTCTCCATACTGATTTCCATAGAGGCTGTACAATCTGCAGCCCCACCAGCCGTGGAGTAGGGTGCCCTTTTCCCCACATCCTCACCAGCAAGTGTTGTTGCTGTTTTTTTGTATGTGTGCCATACTTGCTGGCGTTAGGTGGTACCTCATTGCTGTCTTAATTTGGATTTCCCTTGTTGCCAGGGAACTTGAGCATTTTTTCATATGTTCATTTGCCATTTGGATTTGTTCCTTTGTGAAATGTCTGCCCATTTCCCGTGCCCATTTCTTGAGTGGCTTGTTTGTTTCGGTGTTTTGGTTGTTGTGGAAATCTTTGTATATTCTGGAGATTTGCCCCCTAACACCTATGTAGTGTGCAAAGATCTTCTCCCATTCTGTGGGTTGCTATGTTACTTTGTTGACTCTTTCTGTTGCTGTACATAAGCTTCTCAATTTGATGAGGTCCCATTTGTTTATTGTGGCTTTGATTGCTAGTGCTTTTTGGTGTCCTTTTTAGGAAACCAGGGCCTACACCTAGCTCTGCAGTGTGTTTCCTACATTTTCTTCCAAAGGTTTGAAGGTTTCTGGGTGTAGGTTTAAGTCTTTTATCCATTTAGATTTGATCTTAGTGTATGGTGAGAGATATGGGTCTATCTTCTTGTTTCTACAGGCTATTATTCAGATTACAGTCCCAATAGCATTTATTGAAGAGATCTTCCCATTTGCTTGGATTGTCGTCTGTTTTTTTGTCAAAGATTAATTGACTGTATCTGTGTGGGTTTCCCAACTGTTGTTTCAATTCTGTTCCATTGATCCTCCTCTCTATCTTTGTGCCAGAACCAGGCGGTTTTGATAACCACTGCTCCATAGTATGTCCAGAGGTCTGAGACTGTGATTCTCCCTGTTAAGTTCCGATTCTTCAGGATGGTTCTAGCTATTCATGGTTTTCTGTGTTTCCAGAAGAATTTTTATATCATTTTTTCCAGTTCAATTAAGAATGTTTTGGGTGATTTGATTGGGATTGCATTGAATGTATATAATGTTTTTGGTAGTATAGACATTTTTTTAATTTTTATTTTACTTTTAAATTGATTACATTGCATTATGTGACACAGTTTTATAGGTACTGGGATTTTCCCAACCCTTCCCCAAACCCACCCCCCATGGTGGATTCCTCCACCTTTTTGCATTACCCAAGTTCAAGATCAGTTGAGATTCTTTCATTGCGAGCATATACACAGCAAAGACTAGCATCTTACTGTCCAGATAAATTCAACGGCTTGTTAGGGAGACCATCTCTGATCTGAAGGTAGAGTCAGCAGAGTATCATCCCTATCAAATAAAAGCCCTGACATAACATCAGCAACAATTTATAATGTTATGGAATTAATTGACATAGCATTGAGTAACCAACATGTCTACAAAAAAAGCAAGTTCTTTACCACATTCTGTGACTCTTTCGTTGACATTTCAATTTTTGTTTATACACAACCAGGTTCTATACACCTTAAAATGGCTATAGATTACTATTCAGCTGTCTTGTGTGCATTTACATTATAGTATTTAGCATTATACAGCGTTAAAGCATAATTTTGCTGAATTTGGGTTTTTCTTCAGTTAGTCTAAACTGGCTTGTAACTCTGACAAGACATACCTCAACAGTTTAGGTGCGGAACAGTTTTAGGAGGGGTGTGCTGAGAAATATTCAATATGCTAGTGAGGAGTAACCAATCTTTGTGTTTCACCAACTAAGGTATAAATGAATCCACGCTGACCGCTTCCTGTCCGATTCCAAGCTTTCCTTGTTGTTCTCTATCTATTCTAGAGTTTGTTTGTATGTGTTGAGGGGTTTCTGGAGGGACCTTGATGGTCATTGTGAGAGAGGGTAGGGACCCAAAGTTGAAACCAAGTGAGGACCAGAGAAAGCTCCGCTCCCTACTCCCGAAGGAAGTTTACTGTTCTGTTTCTACAGACTGCTCAGGGCTCCTGGCTGTTCTTCTGATGCCCTTGGATCCTGCAAGGAAGGATTTGGATTTCTTTCATCCCATGTGCTGGATCCAAGCGGGAATGGATGACATCATCGTTCTTGGCCTCAGAAGGCATTCCAATTCCCCGTGGTCTCCTTGGCAGTTGGGATGTAGTCCTTGGTACTCATACTGATGGCCCTTCATGAGAATCTGTGAGTCTCCAGGGTTGGGATGCTATCCTCCTCCTGTCCCCCTGCTCCATACTGGGGTCTCCCCCCCTGCTCTGTTAATATGACCTCCTGTTAAGAGGTTGTCAGAACTGCTCTTTTTTTTTTTTCCATTCTACTGAAACATAGCAAAGTCTTTTTTTTTAATTAAATTTATTCATTAATTACATTGTGTTGTAATTACATAGAATCTGGGATTCTCCCCCCATTCCTCCCCCCATGGTGGGGTCCTCCACCTTGTTCCATAACCATAGTTCACGTTCAGTTGAAATTCCCTCTTTGCAAGTATATGCCAAGCATAGAGTCCAACATCTATAGTCCAGTCAAGTCCAACTACGTTTTGCGTAGACACTCACTGGTCTGAGGCCAGAGCCAGCAGAGTATCAACCCAGTCAATTAAAAGCACTAATATACCATCTGCAGCACTTAACATCGTTATGGAATTAATTGACATGGTATTGAGCAGTCAACATGTTAAAAATAAATGTGATTTCTTAACCACTTTCTGTGACCCCCATTCACAGTTCAATTTTAGTTTATATACTACATATGACATAAAATCCATACTATAACATGTCATGCTTAACATCATATCATCTTAAATTAAGGCAAACATGTGGTATCTAACCTTTTGGGATTGGTTCATTTCCCTTAGCATTATGGTTTCCAGTTTGGCGCATTTGGCGACAAAGAACTGCAATTTGTTTTTTTAATAGCTGAGTAGTATTCCATGGAGTAGATGAACCAGAGCTTTCTTATCCAGTCCTCTGTTGATGGGCATTTTGGTTGTTTCCATGTTTTTGCAATTACTGATTGTGCTGCTGTGAGCATAGGAGTGTATTTTGGTTTCTCGTAAAACAAGTTTTTTGGATATATTCCTAGGAGTGCTATAGCTGGGTCATACGGTATGTCGATTTTGAGTTGTTTGAATATTCTCCATACTGATTGCCATAGAGGCTGTGCCAATCTTCAGCCCCACCAGCAGTGGAGTAGGGTTCCTTTTCCCCGCAACCTCGCCAACAAGTGTTGTTGGTGTTTTTCATGTGGGCCACTCTTACTGGCATTAGGTGGTATGTCATTGATGTTTTCATTTGGATTTCCCTTATTGCTAGGGAACTTGAGCATTTTTTCATATGTTTATTTGCCATTTGGGTTTGTTCCTTTTTGAAATGTCTGCCCATTTCCCATGCCCATTTCTTGAGTGGCTTGTTTGTTTTGGTGTTTTGGCTGTTTTGTAATTCTTTGTATATTCTGGAGATTAGCCCTCTATCACCTATGTAGTGCGCGAAGATCTTCTCCCATTCTAAGGACTGCGTTTTTACTTTGTTGATTGTTTCCTTTGCTGTACAGAAGCTTCTTAGTTTGACGAGGTCCCATTTGTTTATTCTGGTCTCGATTTCTACTGCTTTTGGTGTCCTTCTTAAGAAGTAGGGATCTACCCCTAGATCTTGCAGAGTATTTCCAACATTTTCTTGCAGAAGTTTGAAGGTTTCTGGATGCAGGTTTAGATCTTTTATCCATTTAGATTAGATCTTAGTATATGGTGAGAGATGTGGGTCTATCTTTTTGTTTCTACAGGCTATCAACCAGTTGTCCCAACAGCATTTATTGAACAGACCTTCCCATTTGCCTGGATTGTCGTTTGTCTTTTTGTCAAAGATTATTTGGCTGTACCTGTGTGGGTTTCCTTCTGGTGTTTCTATTCTGCTCCATTGATCCTCCTCTCTATCTTTGGGCCAGTACCAGGCTCTTTTGATAACCACTGCCCTGTAGTATGTCCAGAGGTCTGGGACTGTGATCCCCCCTGCTAACTTCCTGTTCTTAAGAATGGTTCTAGCTGTGGTACATCTATTCAATGGAATATTATTCAGCTGTCAAGAAGAACAATATTATTCCATTCAAGACCAGGTGGTCCCAACTAGAAACTATTATGTTCAGCGAAATGAGTCAATCACAAAAGAATAAATACCATATATTCTCTCTCATATAAGAAAGCCAACATGGAAAGGTAGAGTTCATCAAGTGCCCATGGAGTTCTGATCTAAATATAGATTGCTGCAAGTCAGATCCCACGGCAAGAGATGGTGAAAATTCTCTGTTCTAGGCATGTTGGCATTTCACGGATGAAGGAACAGCAGAGTATATTTAGCATGTTGTGAACATGAATATGGCAAATTGGCAGTTTCCGTCAGTTGCTGGCAATAGTTTAGAGTGATGACAAATATTATTTTGATTTTTTTGTGTGTTATATAGTTATGAGGAAAGTGTACGGTAAGCAGTCCATTTCATGGTTTACTAATTTCCTTGTTGTTGAGAAGTCCAAGTTGATTATGTATTTAATATGATAACAATTTGTGTGTTGTGAATTGCATTAAGAGTTATGTAGGGCAGAGATGATGCTTACTAAATGTACAAAATGGATTGATGAGATTAGCCAGTTAAATCTTTTCACCAGTAAGGCACTCAACAGCCCATGAGATATTTATTAAAAATGTCAGGTAAATCCTCTTATTTTTGTATCATAGTGTCAAATAGCAGTAAAATAAACATGTTAAGATCCTTAATCTACTGCTATGTTTCACTGTAAAATTTACCTTTGTTAAAATTTGCTTCTGTTCAAATTTGTTGAGATCGCACGTAAAAGTATCCTAATATTACTTTGGCTGGTATTTTCTAATTACTGTATAATATTTTGGGAATGTAAATTTTATTTGAATGTCAACTACAGTCAAGCATGTGCCGTTTGTTTTTCTTGCTCAGGTTTTGTAATTTGATTGAATGTTTTTATTATAGTTTAATAAATGTTTGCTTTATTTAAAAAAAATAAATAAAAAATAAGCAAGAAGGAAAAAAAAAAAAAAGAATGGTTCTAGCTATTCGTGGTTTTTTGTTTCCAGATGAACCTTTGGATCATCGTTTCCAGTTCTGTGAAGAATGTTTTTGGCAATTTGATTGGAATTGCGTTGAATGTATATATTGCTTTTGGCAATATAGACATTTTAATGATATTGATTTTACCTATCCAGGAGCATGGGATGTTACTCCATCTTTCTAGATCTTGTTCAATTACTTTTTTAAGTAGTTTGTAGTTTTCCTCAAATAGGTCTCCTACATTTTTGGTTAGCTCTATTCCCGGATACTTTATGCTTTTCTCTGTTATTTTGAATGGTATCTTGCTGGTTAGGTCTTTTTCCATCTTTGGGCTATTTGCATACACTATGGCTGTTGATTTTTGTTCATTAATTTTGTACCCTGCCACTCTACCAAACTCTCGTATAAGTTCTAGTAGTCTCTGTGTTGAGCCTCTTGCTCTTCCATATAAAGAATCATGTCATCTGCATATGGTGAAAGCTTGACTTCTTCATTTCCCATTTGGATTCCTTTGATTTCGTTTTCTTGTCTTATGGCCTCAGCGAGAACCTCTAGAACTATGTTGAATAGCGGCGGAGAAAGCAGACATCCCTGTCTTGTTCCAGATCTCAGTGGGAAGAGTTCTAATTTTTCTCCATTCAGTATGATGCTGGTGTTGGGTTTTTCATATACTGCTTTGATTATGTTGTAGATTTTTCCATCTATGCCTACCTTGGTTAGGGTCTTTAACAGGAAGTTGCGCTGGATTTTGTCGAAAGCTTTTTCTGCATCTATTGATACTATCATGTGATCCTTGTTTTTCACTTTTTGGATGTGTTGTATCACATTGATGGGTTTCCTTATGTTGAACCATCCCTGCATTCCAGGGATGAATCCTACTTGATCCGGATGAATGATCTGTCTGATGTGTTTTTGAATTCTGTTGGCTAGGATTTTGTTGAGTATCTTAGCATCAATGTTCATCAGAGAGATAGGTCTGTAGTTTTCTTTTTCTGTAGGATCTCTGTCCGGTTTTTGGATTAAGGTAATGTTGGCTTCATAGGATCAGTTTGGAAGAGTTGCTTCCTTTTCTATTGTATTAAAGAGTTTATAGAGGTTTGGGGTTAGTTCTGTCCGGAATGTTTTGTAGTATTCTGTAGTGAAGCCGTCTGGGCCTGGGCTTTTCTTTGTTGGGAGGTCTTTAATCACTGATTCAATCTCTGCTTCAGTTATGGGTTTGTTCAGGTCGTTTGTTGCCTCTGGGCTAAGTTTTGGCAGGTGGTGTGAGTCTAAGAACTTTTCCATTTCTTGGTGGTCTTCTGATTTGTTGGAGTACAGTGCTTTGTAGCAATTTCTGATTATGTTTTTAATGGTTGTAATGTCTGTTTTTATGTTGCCTTTTTCATCTTTGATGCTGTTAATTCTTGCTTTCTCTTGTTTTTTCTTTGTCAGTCAGGCCAGCGGGGTGTCTATTTTGTTTATCTTTTCAAAAAGCCAGCTTTTTGATTCATTGACTTTGTGTATGTTTTTTTTTTTAATTTCTATCTGGTTGATTTCCTCCCTTGTTTTGATGATTTCTTGTTTCCTATTGTGTGTGGGGCTCATCTGCTGCTGCTTTTCCAATTCCTGGAGGTGTGTGGTTAGTTCCTGTATTTGGCACCTCTCTTGGGCCTTGACATGAGCTCCAATTGCGAAGAATTTACCTGTAACACTGCTTTGGCAGTGTCCCACAAGTTTTGGAATGTTGTGTCAGAGTTTTCATTGGTTTCCATAAATTTTTTGATCTCATCTTTAATTTCTTCCCGGACCCATTGTTCGTTTAATAGCATATTGTTCAGCCTCCAAGAGTTTCTGTATTTCCTGGGCATTTTGAATTGCTGATTTCCAATTTCATTCCATGGTGGTCTGAGAGTGTACATGGTATGATTCCTATCTTTTTGAAGTTATTTAGGTTTGCTTTGTGTCCTATCATGTGGTCGATCCTGGAGAAGGTGCCATGCACTGCTAAAAAAAATGTATAATCTGTGGTCTTAGGATAAAATGTTCTACAAATATCTACCAAGTCTAGTTGTTCTAATGTTTGTATGAGCTCTGTTAGTTCTTTGTTGAGTTTTTGTTTTGTTGATCTGTCTATTGTTGTTAGTGGAGTGTTAAGATCACCCACTATTATTGTATGTATATCTATGTCTCCCCTTAAGTCTGTAAGTAATTGCTTCACGTAGCTAGCTGCATTGGAATTAGGTGCATATATGTTCATGATTGTAATTACATCCTGATAGATCAGTCCCTTCACCAATATATAATGTCCTTCTCTGTCCTTTTTGATGTCTGTAAGCTTGAAGTTAGGTCATCTGAGATTAGAACAGCTACGCCAGACTTTTTTTTCGTCCATTGGCATGAAATGTCTTTTTTCATCCCTTCACTTTAAATTTCTTAAAGGATTTTCTGCTTAGATGTGTCTTTTGTAGGCAACATATAGTTGGGTGCTGTTTCATGATCCATTCTGTTAATCTATGCCTTTTGATTGGTGAGTTTAAGCCATTTGTGTTTAGAGATAATATTGAGAGGGTGTGATTTTAGGCTTCCATGTGTGTAAGTGTGCAAGTGTGTATTTGTGACTATTAGAGTTTCTGATTGGTTGACTTTCCTTGTATGGATTTTAGTTTGGAGGTCTTCCCATTTGCCATCTTTGATTTTGGTTTGCATTTTTTCTTTCTGGGCTTAGCACCTTCCTGAGGAGATTTTCCAGAGCTGGTTTCGTGTTGATGTATTCTTCGAATTTCTCTTTACTGTTGAAGTATTTTATTTCATTTTCAAATACAAATGAGAGCTTTACTGGGTACATTATTCTTGGTTGGCAGTTGTTTTGTTTCAGTATTTGATAGGTTTTGCCCCATTCTCTTCTTGCTTGGAGCGTTTCTTCTGATAGGTCGGCTGTGATTCTGATTTGCCTTCCTCTGAAAGTAATCTTGTCCTTTTTTCTTACTTGTCTTGGAATGGTTTCCTTGTATTCACTTGAGGGTAGCTTGAGGACCACATGTCTGGGTGACGATCTGTTTGGATCGTATCTACTGGGCGTTCTTTGTCCTTCCTGGATTTGTGCTGGACTTATATTTCCAGTGTTCTGGAAGTTCTCCTGTATTATCTCATTGAGCACCCATTGCAAGCCTGTCTCTTTTTCCACTCCTTCGGGAAGGCCTATTATTCTAATATTTGATTTTTTGAGGTTGTCTTTCATTTCCTGTATGGATCTATTGGCTTTCTCTAGATTTGTCTCCAACTGTTTGATGAGCTGCTGCCTTTCATTCTGATTGTCTTCCAATTCTGATATTCTGTCCTCTGCTGTGTTCATTCTGTTGGTTAGGCTTTCAATTTTGTGCTCTAGATCGAGGATTCCCTTTTTGACTTGATTTATTTCTGCAGTGACATGGTTTTTGAATACCTTGGACTCTTCCCAGCGATTCTCGCTGTCTCTGATGAATCTCATCACTAGTTTCTTAAATTCCTTATCTGGTATTTACTCTATTTACTCTATGTTTTCATCTTGCATCTCAGATATTGGGATTAGTTTTTGGTTGTATTGGGAGGGAGTGCTTGATCTTTCCTCTGGGTCATTGCTTTTTCTGATACTTCTCCTCATTGTGTTTTTGCTTCTTGTTGTTTTGGGATTTTAGCGTCGATTCAGCTGAGCCGGCTCTGATTTGGGGTCTCGGGCTGAGCCCAGAAAGGCGTACGGCCTGAGTCACCAGCTACTTTCAGGGTCTGTAGATCACAGGCCCGAGCTGGGTCAGGAGGCTTTGTGGGCCAGCCCTAGTGCCAGGCCCCTTCCCCTGTGGCTCCCTCTCAAAGGCGTTGCCCTACAGCTTCACTCTGCCAAGCCACGCCTAGGCTCTGGGTCACAAGGCCAGCGGGGGGTCTCTGTCTCAGTGCTGTGCCGAGACTCTCCTTCAGGGCTTGAGGTTAGCACAGCAGAGGCCCCTACTGATCAAAGCCTGAGATCCCCAACTCCGGGCTGGGCTGGAAATCTCCATGGCCCCAGTGCCGAACTCCGAAACACTGCTCGCAACACCAGCCAGGCAGGCTCCTGCTGGGAAAACCTGCCAGGCGGGCTGATTCCGCTGAGCAGACTCTGGTCCGGCCTCTCCAGTTGAGCCCAGCAGGGGACTCCGACCTAGAGAAGACACTTCCTCAGCTGCACTCTCTCAAGGGTGGAAGCAGATCCCTGAGAGGCACAGAGCTGTGAGGGGCATGCAGATGAGCCCCCACTAGTCTGCTCCTCTGCCCAGGACGTGAGGTCCTGTCGAACGTTTCCCAGCCTCTGGAGCTCAGGCCGAGCCCAGCAACAGGATTCCATGGACTCTGCAGCAGCCAGTCCACAGCTTGGAGCCGATACGGGGATCTCTGAGCCCCAGACCCACAGCACCGCTCCTGTTCCCTCTGCACTCTCCCAAAGCCGCTGAGCAGCTGGGAGGCAAGCCTCTCGGAAATCTCCCCTGATTGTCCTCTAATTCTGCAGGGGATGATGCCCCCAATGATTAGTCCAGTAGCCTCCTCTCGGGGCTCCTGCCCTCCAGAGGACTGGTGCCCCTGTCAGTGTGGGCGCCTATCCTTCCAGCCACCTCTGTATTTCCTGGGATGGTTGAGACTCTGCCGCCTTCCCCCTGCCTGGGATCGTGACTCACCAAGTTTCTTGCAGCATGTTGTATTTTCTTTCCCACTTTTTGCGGCTATTCCTTCACGTTGTGTAGATCTTCTTGCTTTAGTGAACGCCAGTGACCTTCCCACTCTTCTCCCTACAATTTCGCACCTCCTGGCTTGTTTCTCTGCTGGATTGGCTCCCCTCCTTCCCTACTTCACCCTACACCAGCTCTCTGCAGTCGGCCATCTTTCCGCAAACTCAGGACTGCTCTTAATTTCCTTTATATGTCTTTGCAGTTTAACTATTGTCTAATGCTGATTCCAGTCTGTTATCTATGAGTTACCAGTTATGATCCTGGTAGGTTATATTTCACGTCTTCCTAACACATTCCAGGGAGATGGAAAATTTTAATGATATTGATTTTACTTATCCAGAAGCATGGGATGATGCTCCAACTTTTGAGGTCTTGTTCAATTTGTTTAAGTGTTTTGTAGTTTTCTTCATAAAGGTCTCCTACATTTTTGGTTAAATTTATTCCTAGATACTTCAAACTCTTCGCTGTTTTTTTGAATGGTATCTTGCTGTTTAGATCTTCTTCCATCTTGGGGCTGTTTGCATGCACTATGGCTATTAATTGTTTTCATTAATTTTGTACCCTGCCACTCTATCAAACTGTCATATGAGTTCTAGGAGTCTCTGTATTGAGTTGAGTCTCTTGGTTCTTTTAGTTAAAGGATCATGTCATCTGCGAATAGTGAAAGCTTGACTTCTTCATTTCTCATTTGAATTCCTTTGATTTCTTTGTCTTGTCTTTCGGACTCTGCGAGTACCTCTAGGACTATGCTGAATAGCAGCGGTGATAGCAGACATCCTTGCCTTCTTCCAGATCTCAGTGGGAAGAGTTCTAGTTTTTCTCCATTCAGTATGATGCTGGTGTTGGGTTTTTCATATACTGCTTTGATTATGTTGTGGATTGTTCCTTCTATGCCTACCCTGGTTAGGGTTTTTAACATAAAGTGATGTTGGATTTTGTCAAAGCCTTTTTCTGCATCTATTGATACTATTAAATGATTTTTGTTCTTCAGTTATTAGATGTGGTGTAACACATTTATGGATTTCTGTGTGTTGAACCATCCCTGCATTCCTGGGATGAATCCTACTTCGTCTGGATGAATGATCTGTCTGATGTTTTTTTGAATTCTATTGGCTAGAATTTTGTTGAGAATCTTAGTGTCAATGTTCGTCAGGGAGATCTGTCTGTAGTTCTCTATCCGGTTTTGGGATTAAGGTAATGTTGGCTTCATAGCATGAGTTTGGAAGGGTTGCTCCCTTTTCTATTGTTTTGAAGAGTTTGTAGAGGATTGGGGTTAGTTCTGTCCAGAATGTTCTGTAGAATTCTGTAGTGAAGCCATCTGGGCCTGGGCTTTTCTTTGTTGGGAGATCTTTAATCACTGACTCTCTCTCCGATTTGGTTATGGGTATATTCAGGTCATTTGTTGCCTCTGAAATGAGTTTTGGCAAGTGGTGGGAATATAGGAACTTTTCCATTTCCAAGTGGGTTTCTGATTTTTTGGAGTACAGTTCTTCGTGTTATTTTCCAATTGTTTTCTTAATGGTTGCAGTGTCAATTGTTATGTTGCCTTTTTCTTCTTTGATGCTGCTATTTCTCGCTTTCTCTTGTTTTTTCTTTGTCAAATGGGCCAGATGGCTGTCTATTTTATTTATCTTTTCAAAAAGCCAGCTTTTTGATTCATTGATTTTATGTATAGTTTTTTTTATTTCTATATGATTTATTTCCTCCCTTGTTTTGATGATTTCTTGTTTCCTGTTGTGTGTGGTGCTCTTCTGCTGCTGTTTTTCCAATTCCTGGAGGTGTGTGCTTAATTCCTATATTTGATGCATTTCTTGGGCCTTGACATGAGCACTAATTGCAAAAGGTTTACCATGTAACACTGCTTTTGCGGTGTCCCACAAGTTTTGCACTGTTGTATCTGAGTTTTCATTGGTTTCCATTATTTTTTTTTTTATCTCATTTTTAATTTCTTCTCTAACCCATTGTTCGTTTAATAGTGTATTGTTCAACCTCCAAGAGTTTACATATTTCCTGGGGCATTTTGAATTGCTGATTGCCAGTTTCATTCCGTGTTTGTCTGAGAAGGTACATGGTACGATTCTGATTTTTTTGGAGGAGAGTAAACTTGCCTTGTGTCTTATCATGTGGTCTATCATGGAGAAGGTGCCATGCACTGTTGATAAAAATGTATAATCTGTGACCTTAGGGCGAAATATTCTATAGATGTCTACCAAGTCTAGTTGTTCTATTATTTTTATGAGCTCTGTAGCTTCTCTGTTGAGCTTTTGTCTCATTGATCTATCTATTGGTGTTAATGAGGTGTTCAGATCTCCCGGGATTATCATATGTTCATCTATATCTTTCTTTAAATCTATAAGCAATTGTTTCACGTAGTTGAATGCATCTGGACTTGGAGCATAAATGTTAAGAATGGTAATCACTTCCTGACGGATCTTCCCTTTCAACAATATATAATGCCCTTCCTTGACCTTTTTGATGTTTGTCACTCTGAAGTCTATATCATCTGAAATTAGGACCGCTACACCAGCCCTTTTTTCTCATCCATTGGCGTGAAATATCTTTTTCCATCTCTTCACTTTCAGTTTCTTAGCATTTTTTATGGTTAGATGTGTCTCTTGTAGGCAGCAGATAGTTGGGTCCTGTTTGTTGATCCAGTCTGTTAATCTATGTCTTTTGACTGATGAATTTAGGCTGTTCGTGTTAATGGTTAATAATGAGAGCCTGCAATTTTGTCCCGCCATATGCATATGTTTTTTTGGGTGTTGGTATCTGTTTGTCTTTCCTTGCGTGGACTTTAGTGGGGAGGTCTTCCCCTTTCCTTGCATGTGATTTGCTTCCTTTTTCTCTGGGAGTAGCGCATTTCTGAGATTTTGTAGAGTTGGTTTTGTGTTGGCATATTCTTCTAGTTTCTCCTTGCTATGAAAATATCTAATTTCATTCATGAATACAAATGAGATCTTTGCTGGGTACATTATTCTTGGCTGACAGTTGTTCTGTTTCAGTATTTGAAAGATTTTATTCCATTCCCTTCTTGCCTGGAGCGTCTGTTCTGAGAAGTCAGCTGTGATCCTGATGGACCTGGCTCTAAATATAAGTTTGCCTTTGCTTCGTGGTAGCCTCAGGATTCTTTCTTCGTATTCGTTGGAGGGGAGTTTGATTACCACATGTCTGGGTGAAGATCTTTTTGGGTCAAACCTGTGGGGCATTCTTTGGCCTTCCTGGATCTGGACTGGTCTCACGTTCCAAGCGTTGTGGAAGTTATCTGGTATAATTTCATTGAGGACCAGTTGTATGCCTGTCTCTCTTTCTACTCCTTCTGGGAGGCCTATAATTCTAATATTTGACTTCTTGATGTTGTTGTTCATCTCCTGGATCATCTTGCATACCTTGTTCAATTGTATCTCCAGTTGGTTAATAGTCTGCCTGCTTTCTTTTGGGAATCTTCCAGTTCAGATATCCTATCTTCTGCTGCAATAAGTCTGTTGATTAAGCTCTCAATTCTGTGCTTCAGGTCAAGGATCTCGTTTTTGACTAATTTTGTTTCTGTGATTATGTGGTTTTTGAATTCCTTAATTTCCTCCCATCATTTTTCATTGTCTCTGAAGAGTTTCATAATTATTTTTCTGAACTCGTTATCTGATACATCTTCAAATTCTTCATCTGTAATCTCTGCGATTGACCAGGCCTTTTGGTGACTTTTTGGAGTGGCACTGGCTCCTTCCTCTGATTCATTTATTTTCCTGTGACCTTGCCCCATGATTATGTGATAAAAGGTATTGCTGGCTTCACACCCTTGACCTCTGCTGCCACCTAGTGAGTGACCTGAGGTCTTGTTGACCTAGATTTTTTTTTTTCCTTCTTTGTGTCCTCCAGCCTGTCTGCCCAGATCCAAGCCTGTTTAGAGCCAAGCCAACAGTTCAGGTACCTTTTTTTTTTTTTTTTTTTTTTTTTTTTTTTTTTTTTGTCCCAAGTTCCTCCTGCTAAGGTTGGGCACTTCCCTGTGCTAGTGACTCACCGAGGTTCGCTCCCCAAATTTTGCTAGCCCAATTTTGCTAGTACAATTTTGCCAGCCTGATTTTGCCCCCTGCTAAGGGCGGGCACTTCCTTGCTTTAGCAACTCACCGAGGTTTGCTCCCTGAATTTCCCTTGCCTGATTTTGCCTCCTACTAATGGCAGGCTCTCCCCTGTGTTAGCGACTCACCAAGGTTCACTGCCCAAGTTTCGCTGGAATCAGTGCAGTCCAGGACTCCCTCTTTGTCCTTCTCAGGTTGCTGATCCCAGTATTTTGCCATTGTTTTACTGCCGTGTGCCATTTTTCTCAGTCTTGGTGAGACTGGGGAATTTCCCAGTGTTCCCCATGGTTCTTTTCCTCTCATGCTCACTTCAGACTGCTCCCATCCCTAGCTTTTAGGATCCTCGGTTACATCAGTCTAACTTCATCAGCCATCTTGACTCCACCCTGATTTCTGTTATTAATCACTGGCTACATGTCCCCTCCCTGGGTTAACTGTTCTGATTCCTGAATAGGTGTCCCCTATATATAAAATATCACCCCTGTGACCTGATGTCACCTTGTCTTTACAGAGATGGCACCTATACATATACCCTTTATAAGAAGATAGGCATTCCTGGGCCAACACTTTTGCCTTTCCTGGGGACTCCTATGGACTACAAAAAGGTGAGTGTTTGAACTGTCTCCTCTGCTTCACGTGGTTGCAAAGTGGTAGTGAGTTCTATAAGACTAAGTGCTCCTTCTCTGGATAGAGGATATGAGTTTTCACGTCTCTCATGGTTGTGTGGTCCCATATGGGTGATGGAAGAGTTTATATTTGTGCTTAGAAGCCTCATGCTTGCCTCAGTTTAGTGGGAGTTACTCTGACACATTAACTTCAGTAATCAGCTGAGATTTGATGTTCACACCATGTGAGCATTATATAGAAAAATTTAGGTGTTCTTTGTCACTTTCTCTGGGAAGTATCACTGTCCTTGTTATCCAGAGCAATGTGAGAATTGTGGTTCATGGCAACTCAATCAGCTGTGTACTTTAAATTTCAACTTGCTTATTATAGAAGAGATCACAAAAGCTTTTTCTCCCTTTATTTAAAAAATAATCTTACTTAGTTGATTAGGGCACAAAGGGTCAAGAGCTACAGGAAAGTGGGTAATACCATTGTTTCCACACTAATATCATCATTTTTTCCCTGTATCTGGTGTCAGAGGAGAAACCCAGCCTCCCACCCATCCCAGGTCCCCAATTTGAGGCATGTTCTGAGGATCCTGCTCAAGAAGTTTTGATAGTTCAACAGTACTGAATTTGCTGCCAATCTCACTGTTCCAATCGTGATGAAACCTATTCAGCCCAGCTTTGAAACTTCAGTTTATTCGACATGCAGGTATTTATCATCAAAGAGACAAAGTTTTATTCACTCAAGAATTCTTGGATTTCCCCTGATGCTACCAAAATTTTTGCTATTTATGACATCTGCTGGGGATTTAAGAGCCAGAACAAGAGCATTCTTTTTTGCTTATTTTCCTTCACAGGTGGCCCCACATGGATGAGTCTGAAGCAGAGTGATTGTAACTGAGAGAAGAGGGTGTTTTATATAAGGGTCTGTGTGTATTATGTATGTGTCTCTGTGTTGTCTGTGCATGTCTGGGAATGTGTGTGTGTGTGTGTGCGCATTTGTGTGTATCACTGTGTGCACATCTGTGTGTGATAGAGTTGTGCATATGTGTCTATGTGTACGTGCCCCTGTGTGTGTTTGTGTATGTGCGTACACAGAACTGTGGCTCAAATTTCCAGTCTCACAGACCATCTCCTTGTTTTTTTTTTCTAATTTCTTTTTTTTTAATTATTTATTATTTAACTTCATTAATTACATTGTATTATGTGACACAGTTACATAGATACTTGGGTTCTCCCCTCCCCTCCCCATACCCTCCCACCATAGTGGATTCCTCCACCTTGTTGCATAACCACAGCTCAAGTTCAGTTGAGATTCTCCCATTGTAAGCGTATACCAAACATAGAGTCCAGCATCTTATTGTCCAGTCAAGTCCAACAGCTTCTTAGGTATATCCTCTCTGTTCTGAAGACAGAGCCAGCAGAGTATGCCCATCAACAGAGGATTGGATAAGAAAGCTATGGTTCATCTACTCCATGGAATACTACTCAGCTTTTAAAAAAACAAAATGCAGTTCTTTGTGGCCAAATGGGCCAAACTGGAAACCATAATGCTAAGGGAAATGAGCCAATCCCAAAAGGTTAAATACCACATGTTTGCCTTAATTTAAGATGATATGATCTTATGTATAACATGTTATGTTTTGAATGTTATATGTTGTGTATAAACTAAAATTGAAATGTCAATGAGGTGGTCACAGAAGTTGGCTGGGAACTCACATTTACTTTTAACATATTGGTTACTCATTACTATGTCAATTAATTCCATCTCCTTGTTTCTAATGCTATTGTTCACAAATGGGGCCTTCTTATTTAAAAGTCACTTGAGAATTCCATACTTACTTTTCTTATGGGAAGGCAATAGTTTTTCTTTTTTTCCCTAAATCAGTTCTATAGTAACTGTATCCCAGCTTCCACCATATCTGGTCTTCTTTTTGTATTAAAAGTATCACAACTAGGACCTGGCATGGTCGTGGGTAATGCCACTGTCTTGTGTGTGCCCTGGCACCCCTGCTTCCCATTCAGCTCCGAGCATTGACCTGGGAAAGCAGCCAAGGATGGCCCAAAGCCCTGGAATGCTGCATTTGCATGGGAGACCTGAAAGAGACTCCTGGCCCCTTTCTTTGTATCAGATAGGCTTTTGGCCATTGCAGACATGCCTTTCATTGTATTAATTCCTAATATACAGGTACTGACAATTGGTGTGTATACATTTATTATCATGATTCCTTGATCTTTCTGTATTCCTTCATCTCTCTTAATACTTTTCACCTGACGTCTATGCTATCTGACATTAGAATGGCTACATCAACCCATTTTTCCGTTTCTATTGGTTGGAAAATTCTTTCCATCCTTTCTTTTTCAATTTCAATTATCTTACTTGATTAGATATGCCTTGTATAGGCAACAGAGACTTTTTTTTAAAAAAATTAAACCTGCTATTCTATGTATTTTGAATGATGACCTTAAGCAATTTGCATTAAGGATTAATATCTACAGGTAGCCATTTTAGCAACTGGTTGTTCCTTGGTTGATATAGGATTTGTGTGTGTGTGTGTGTGATTCTTGAGATGTTTTCAATATTTATCATTGCACTTGATAGGCGTTGTACTGTCTCAGTGTCTGTAGCACATCTTCTAGCAACATTTCTGCGCCAGGTGTGCTAGAGGAGAAGACTGTAGCTTTTGTTTCCTTTGGAAGTATTTTATATCATTTTTAAATATGAAGAAAAGCTTCTCTGAATATGTTGCCTTGGCATGACTTTTTTCTTTGTTTAGGATGTGGAATGTATCACTCCATTTATTCTGGCTTGCATGACTTCCTCTGAGAAGTCATCTACGAGTTCTTCCACAAGTTAAATGATTTTTTCATGTGCATATAAAAGTGTCTTTTCCTTTTGTTCTACAAATGAGAGCTGATTATGATATTTCATGCCAAGGATTCTTTTTGGTTGATTTGATTGGGAGTTCTGTGTTCCTGCTGTATTCTGTCTCCCAGTCTTTGCATATTAAGGATGTTCTCAGCTGTTATTTCATTAAATACATCTTTGAACGCTTCTATATGCTTTTCATTGTCATTAGTGAGCTTCATAATGATATTGTATTTGCTTTCTGGAAGTTCTTCAGTGACTTACTCAGTGAACTCTGAGATTCATATAGCCTTTTACTCCTTTGAAGGGAATGTGTTAGTAACCACATTCATTGTGCATTTACCTTTTTATCCCCTTGGCCATTGCAACTCTGATTAGTGGATATTTCCCCTTGGTGCTAGTGTTTAAGCTATCTCGTCCATAAGTCTGCAGGTCCAGTTTCCAGTTTTCTTTTTGTTATTGCTTGTGCCTTTACCTCCAGCAAGTATTAGTCCTGGGCTCCTGTGCTACACTTCCACCATGGCCTCAGCAGCCTTGGCTCCAAGGTCACCACTGTCTGCTCCCTCTGATATTGTGTTGTGACCACACTATTTTCTGCTCCTCCTTTATCCTGCTTCTGGTTCCAGAAGCACTCAGATTAGAGTAACACCACCTCTGACTTTAACCTGTGTCACAGAACTGTCAGTGGTGCTTGATACAAGATATTTTATTTGAATTTTTATTTTTGATGATGTTTACAATGTTGATCATGGTGGAAGGATCATGAGCTAAGAAAAAGAGGGTGAGATCATTCTTCTCCAATTTTTTAATTTCCTCTTCCAGTGTTGGGGTGGGGGAGTGGGAAAGATAAGGTGAAAAGCTCTAAACAGCCTCTTTACTGCTCCAGTATGCAGGGATGGGGAATGGTCAACTGATATCTTCCCAGGGCCTCAATGTGCTGCATACTCCAAGGGTTCTGTACAAAGTAGGTTTTGATCGTTCTGAATGCTGTTAACCTCACTGAACAAAGGATGAGTGAATCCTTCCAGTATCCATTGGTTGACACAGTTCAGCTTAGAGTCTCAATTATTCTCATTTTTTGCTGCCATCGTTTTTCTGGGAAAGTTGTCCAATTTGCTCGGTTCTCCTTCCTCTGCTGTAGTACTAGATTACTTCTACCGTAACCAATGGACTGCCATATCCTCCATGTGCATTCAACCTGCCATCTACTGCTCTCTTTTCCACTGAGGAGGACTATTTGCGGTCTGGCCCAAGATTCCAGACAAGGATATCTGGGTTTCCCAGAACCCCTGCACAGGACTCTTGGACCCAGAACCTGGTGACACAGGAAGTCCCTAGGCCCTGGGCCATGCAATGCAACCCAGAGTATACATCATGTCACCAGTGCTTATGGACCTGGCACCCTCTGCACTGAAATTGATATGGCTTACCTCAGCTTGGCATGCACCAGTGGGTGCTTCAACATGGCTTGGTCCAGATCGCCCATAGTTTCAGCTTCTGTTGGTAGATGCTACAGCTTAGTCCAGTCCAGCCAGTCCACAGTCCTGGCCATAATGTGAACTGGCTGGTGTTGTGATCCAAGCAGGCCTGTCCTGCACTCTGCCATGGTTCTCATATCTGTGAGTGGATTTTCTGAACTGGGCCAGCCTGGCTCAAACCCCAAACCTGACACACAAGTTTACTGGTGACCACTGTATTCTTGCATGGTCTAGGCTGCTCCCCACCTTGGTTGTTGTGTTCAACTGCAGGGACTGCATCCTGAGAAAGAAGTTTCCCAAGCTCCTCTATCAGATCTCCCAATGATAGATCTCCCACACACAGGTGGTTCCTTCTCAAGGTTGACTTTGTCTATCTTTTTTCCTGGCAGGAGAACAATCCTTGCCCAGCTGGCTCACAATCTTTCTAGTTCTTACTTCTGGGTGTCACAGACCAGCCCCATCTGCTCCACGCACAAACACAGCTGAGACCTATCCCATCCCATTCTCCTTTACCCATTCCCTATTACAACTCTCACTGGTGAGTACTATGATATAGCCTGCCAAGCAGGCCCCAGCCCTATCTTTAACGTCTGCCACATCCTACGTGTGGTGGTGCTTCAGTCTGACTCTTTTTTTAAGAGTTATTTATTTTTATTGGAAAGACAGGTATACAGAGAGGAGGAGAGACAGAGAGGAAGATCTTCCATCTGATGGTTCACTCCAAGCAGCCACAATGGCTGGAGCTGAGCCAATTTGAAGGCAGGAGCCAAGAGCTTCTTCCGGGGCTCCCACACAGGTGAAGGGTCCCATGGCTTTGGGCCATCCTTGACTGTTGAGTTAGAAGTTAATCCTCAATTGGCTCATTGTTTGCACAACTTGCTTTTGCGTTGCTACAGAGATTATGCCATCAAACTGAAAATGGTACTCAATGTGGCTGGGGAGTGTCTGGTCCAAGAATTCCACCCTATTTTCACACCTCTGTTCTAGGGCTCTTCCACTATGTTCTGCTTAAGATTAAATTTTTAAACATAAGCAGGATCTGAATGTATATGGCTGTATTAACATCCTGAGTTCCCAGTGATCTCCTTCCCACCTGACTGGCAGTGGAGTTTTTGTTACTGCTGGGGTATCAGTTCATGGCTGTGTCGCTAAAGTCTCTGCTGCTTCCCCATGGCCATGGGTCTACAGATATCCTTTGTCCTTTGCCTGTGCTCTTTTATTTCCCAAAACCATGCCATTTCTACTTCTTAGGTAATCCTTCTTTGTCTGTTTGAATCTGTCCTCACCTTATTCCTGTATCAGGTTTTTCCACTTTCTTCATTTATTTGAAGGAAAAAGAAGCAGAGAGACCTCTTCTGTCTATTGAACTTAAATTGCTGCAACAATTTGGGCTTGGGAAACTGAAGCTAAAAGCTAGGGACTCAGTTCAGGTCTACCAAGTGGGTGAAATGGCTCAAGGTCTTGAGCTCTTATATGGTACAATTCACAAGAACTTGAATTGTAAGTGAGCTAATATTGGTGCTCAGAACTCATACAGGGAATGGAGCATCCCAAACAACATATTAACTACTGCACTGTTCTGCTCATGCAAACTGCTAATTACGCTTATTTTGAATTTCTCAGGAACAAACTTTGTAAATGTGCAACTGTCCTGGTTAAACAGGGAACATGGGTATACTTAGATATTATATGTCCATAATGTGTTTTGTGGAGAATTATTATTATATTTAATCAGGGTTAAGCTTGTGTTTAAATTTTAAAGGCATAATTGTTTTCCAGGTAGTTTCTACTCCATGTGTAGCTGAAGAATGGCAAGTAGATTAAATCTATTGCTGGTTTTAATTATCCTTATGTCTCTCTCCTCAAAATCTTTGGGGCCTACAGCATGAATGTGATCATTGGCACATTATTTGGAACAGACATCAGCTCTCTAGTAAGGTCAAAAGATCCCTTTGTAAAAAATGTTAGGAAGCTTTTAAACCTTAATTTCTTTGTTCCCTTATTTTTCTCCTTAAGTAAGTCTATGATACAGCTTCCCGTTTTAAAAAGGTATTTTCAGAGCTAATTAATAAAATGTAATGGACCCAGTAAAATATATCATTCAGCCATCAGTATGGCCTGTTTTTTCTCAGTTTAGACATCTGGCTCCTTCTATCAATATTCCTACTCCCAAATACTATTAATCTTTCTTTCTCCATAGATTGACTCTTCTTTACACTTCATATAAACAGAACCACAAAACATGTTCATTTGCGACTGGTTTGTTTCAATTATCGGTAAGCTGTAAAGGTAAAAATCTCAGTGTTGATATGTAAGTCATAACATCTTTTCTAATTGAGGCAAGTAATATTCCATTGCATAGCCTTTAATATGCTGATTATCAATGAATTCATTATTTGTTGGATAACTGATTCCACTCTTTTTGGAAATTGAAAGCTGTGTTCATTCTATGAAAATTCATGCACATATTTGTGTTTGAGTGTCTGGTTCAATCTTTTGAGTATATCCTCAGTAGTAAAATTAATGGTGATACTTCTATGCTTAATTTATTCAGTAACTTCCAGCTTTTCAACAATAAATATGCAATTGCTTTCTCACCTGGTGTACGTAAGGTTCCAAATTTCCCTTCATTGTTAGTGCTTGGTTTTTTCATCTTTGAAGTCATAAACCATGCTGGTTTTGATGTTCATCTTCACAGCAATAATTACATTATAGGCATTTTAATGCCCAGTTTAAATAAATGTCTCTTAAAGTTCCAGTACCATACTATCTGAATTACCTTTTTCTCTGCTATTGAATTGCAAGCATTCTTTATACATTATAGATACAAGAATTTTTGTAGGACAAATGCATTCTAAAAATTATTTCTTGTTTTATGGATATCATTTAATGCACTTGATAGTTTCTTTCAAGTATAAAGGGTAACTTCTTAATTCCAATATATTTTGTGTGTTTTCCTTTTATTGGTTATGATTTGGGTCTCATGTCCACTGTGAAATCTGCTGTTGTGAAAGTTTACCCTCTTGGCTATCTTTTTCAGTTATGTAGTTTTAGACTTTCTCTAGAGTAATTTGACCCAATATAGCATTTTCAACAAGATTAATTGTTATTGATTGGAAAGGTATAGTTATAGAGATCAGCCAGGGAGGCTGGAGTATGGGTGAGAAACTGAAAGAGAAACCTACATCTGCTGGTCAGGTTTGTTCCTGAAAATTCCTCAAGGACTGGAGCAGGGCCAGACCAAAGCTAAAAGCCTGGAGCTTCATCCAGGTCTCCACATATTACAGGAGCCTCAGGGCTTGTGCAATCTTCTGCTGTTTTCCCAGGCATGCTAGCAGGAAGCTGTATGGACTAGGAAAAACTAGAGCTTCCAGCACCCATATGAGAAGTTGCTGCTGCACAAAATGTCTTAATTTGTTACACCACAGTGCAAGCACCCGGAACTAGTTTTGTACAAAATGTTAAATAAAGGTCTGACTGTATCCTTTCTGATGTCCAATTGTGCCAGCATTAATAGTTGAATAGTTAAGATGATATGATGTTAAGCATAACATGTTATGTTATGGATGTTATGTCATATGTCGTATATAAACTAAAATTGAACTGTGAATGGGGGGTCACAGAAAGTGGTTAAGAAATCGCATTTATTTTTAACATGTTGACTGCTCAATACCATGTCAGTTAATTCCATAATGATGTTAAGTGCTGCAGATGGTATATTAGTGCTTTTATTTGACCGGGATGATACTCTGGTGACTCTGGCCTCAGACCAGAGAGGGTCTACCCAATAAGTAGTTGGACTTGACTGGACTATAAGATGCTGGACTCTATGCTTGGCATATATTTGCAAAGAGGGAATTTCAACTGAACTTGAACTATGGTTATGGAACAAGGTGGAGGAACCCACCATGGGGGGGGGAGGATGGGGGGAGAATTCCAGATTCTATGTAATTACAATACAATGTAGTTAATGAATAAATTTAATAAAAAATAGTTGAAATGAATAGTCAACTACCTTACATAGACATAAAACTTTCACATTATTCAGTGGACAATGAAAATAAGGATTTACTTTTGGACTCTATATTTGTTATGTTGATATCTCTGTCTATATGTGCTTTCAGGCACTAACACACTTCCCATGGTGTTCTAGTTTTCTGGCATTGTTTGGAACCAGGAATTACAAGACAAATTTTCCATCTGTTGAGTCACTCCCAAAGTGACTGTAACATCTGGAGCTGAGGCAATCTGAAGTCTGGAGCCCTGAACCAGAAACCTGCTCTGAAAAACCTACATGGTTTAAGAGACCAAAGGCTTTTCCCATTCTCCTCTACTTCCCAGAGCATAAGCAGATAGCTGAATGGGAAGTAGAGCATCTGGGATATGAACTGCCAGTGCTACAGGCAGAAATGATTTTACAAACCCAAACTACAGACTTTTTATATAGGAATTTAATCTACTGGGATATTGTTAGCTGCCTATGCCATTGCACAGGCCCTATATCTAATTTTTTTTAAGATTTTATTATTATTGGAAAGCCGGATATACAGACAGGAGGAGAGACAGAGAGGAGATCTTCCATCCGATGATTCACTCCCCAAGTGAGCCGCTATAGCCGGGAACCAGGAAACCCTTTCGGGTCTCCCATGCGGGTGCAGGGTCCCAAAGCTTTGGGCTGTCCTGGACTGCTTTGCCAGGCCACAAGCAGGGAGCTGGATGGGAAGTAGAGCTGCCGGGATTAGAACTGACGCCCATATGGGATCCCGGGGCATTCAAGGTGAGGACTTTAGCCGCTAGGTCATGCCGCCGGGCCCATATCTAATGTTATTATTAGTGTAATAGCAGTCTCACACAATGAAGCTGGGAGCATTTATTCTTTTTTTTCCGTGCTTTGCAAATGTTCAGGAATAAATGATACTAGTTATTCACTAAATACTGATGGAATTTACCACTGAAATAATGTGAAACATGGGTCTTATTGTACATATATATATGTTTACATTTTTTCATATTTTGTTTTATTTTTATTTCTGATGATTGCATTATAGTTCAGAGTGGGAGGGATTGAGGGTTAGGGGAAAGCGGGTGTAATTGTTGTTTCCAAATTTTCTATTTCTTCTTCCTGTATCAGGGGAAGAAGGGAGACAAATTTAGAAGCCATATCCAGCCTCCCAACTGTCCCAGTACCCAGACACGCGGCATGAACACCCCATATCAACCAAGGGTTCTGATAAGATGCACACTCCAAGGGTCCTGTCGTAGTGGTTTTGATAGTTCTGAAATGTTGTCAACCTCACCAATTGAAGGTTGATGGACACCTTCCAATGTCTATTGGATCAATCAACCTTATACTATCTATTTGTTCCAGTTTGTGCTATGATTTTTTTGTTGGCAATTGCTGTCCAACTTGCTGTTTATAGCTAGTTATTTTTATTGGTGTGTGATGGAAACATATTGTCTTTTTTTTTCTTTTAATTATTTATTATTTTACTTCATTAATTACATTGTATTATGTGACACAGTTACATAGGTACTTGGGTTCTCCCCACCCCTCCACAAACCCTCCCACCTCCACCTTGTTGCATAACCACAGCTCAAGTTCAGTTGAGATTTCCCCATTGCAAGCGTATACCAAACATAGAGTCCAGCATCTTATTGTCCAGTCAAGTTCAACGGCTTCTTAGGTATACCCTCTCTGTTCTGAAGACAGAGCCAGCAGAGTATCATCCCAGTCAATTGAAAGCTCCAACATACCATCAGCAAAAATTTACATCATTATGGAATTAATTGACATAGTAATGAGTAACCAATATGTTAAAAGTAAATGCGAGTTCCCAGCCAACTTCTGTGACCACCTCACCTACACTTCAATTTTAGTTTATACACAACATATAACATTCATAACATAACATGTTGTACATAAGATCATATCCTCTTAAATTAAGGCAAACATGTGGTATTTAACCTTTTGTGATTGGCTCATTTCCCTTAGCATTATGGTTTCCAGTTTGGCCCATTTGGCCACAAAGTACTGCATTTTGTTTTTTTTTAATAGCTGAGTAGTATTCCATGGAGTAGATGAACCATAGCTTTCTTATCCAATCCTCTGCTGATGGGCATTTTGGCTGCTTCCATGTTTTTGCAATTACTGATTGTGCTGCTATGAGCATAGGAGTGCATGTTGGTTTCTCATAAAACAAGTGTTCTGGATATATTTCTAGGAGTGCTATTGCTGGGTCATACAGTATGTCGATTTTGAGTTGTTTGAATATTCTCCATACTGATTTCCATAGAGGCTGTACCAGCCTGCAGCCCCACCAGCAGTGGAGTAGGGATCCTTTTTCCCCACAACCTAGCCAACAAGTGTTGTTGGTGCTTATATTCATGTGGGCCAGTCTTACTGGCGTTAAGTGGTACCTCTTTGATGTCTTAATTTGGATTTCCCTTATTGCCAGGGAACTTGAGCATTTTTTCCTATGTTTATTTGCCATTTTGGTTTGTTCCTTTATGAAGTGTTTGCCCATTTCCCATGCCCATTTCTTGAGTGGCTTGTTTGTTTTGACATTTTGGTTGTTTTGTAGCTCTTTCTATATTCTGGAGATCAGCCCTCTATCACCTATGTCATGTGCAAAGATCTTCTCCCATTCTGTGGGTTGCCTTTTTACTTTGTTGATTGTTTCTCTAGCTGTACAGAAGCTTCTTAGTTAGATGAGGTCCCAATTGTTTATTTTGGTCTTGATTTCTACTGCTTTTGGAGTTTTTTTTAGGAAGTGAGGGCCTACCCCTAAGTGTTGCAGTGTGTTTCCAACATTTTCTTCCAAAAGTTTGAAGGTTTCTGGATGTAGGTTTAGATCTGTTATCCATTTAGATCTGATCTTAGTGTATGGTGAGACATATGGATCTATTTTTTTGTTTCTGCAGGCTATTAACCAGTTGTCCCAACAGCATTTATTGAACAGACCTTCCCATTTGCCTGCATTGTCGTTTGTCATTTTGTCAAAGATTATTTGGCTGTACCTGTTTGGGTTCCCTTCTGGTGTTTCTATTCTGCTCCATTGATCTTCCTCTCTATCTTTGTGCCAGTACCACGCTGTTTTGATAACCACTGCCCTATAGTATGTCCAGAGGTCCGGAACTGTGATCCCCCCTGCTAACTTTCTGTTCTTCAGAGTGGTTCTAGCTATCCGTGGTTTTTTGTGTTTCCAGATGAACCTTTGGATCATTGTTTCCACTTCCATGAAGAATGTTTTGGGCAATTTGATTGGGATTGCGTTGAATGTATATATTGCTTTTGGCAGTATAGACATTTTAATGATATTGATTTTACCTATCCAGGAGCATGGGATGTTACTCCATCTTTTGAGGTCTTGTTCAATTTCTTTTTTAAGTAGTTTGTAGTTTTCTTCAAATAAGTCTCCTACATTTTTAGTTAGATTTATTCCCAGATACTTCATACTTTTCTCTGTTATTTTGAATGATATCTTCTTGCTGGTTAAGTCTTTTTCCATCTTTGGGCTGTTCGCATACACTATGGCTGTTGATTTTTGTTCATTAATTTTGTACCCTGCCACTCTATCAAACTCTCATACAAGTTCTAGCAGTCTCTGTATTGAGTCTCTTGGCTCTTCTACATAAAGAATCATATCATCTGCATATAGTGAGAGTTTGAATTCTTCGTTTCCCGTTTGGATTCCTCTGATTTCTTTTTCTTGTCTTATGGCCACAGCTAGTACCTCTAGGACTATGTTGAATAGTAGTGGAGAAAGCAGACATCCCTGTCTTGTTCCAGATCTCAGTGGGAAGGGTTCCAGCTTTTCTCCATTCAGTATGATGCTGGCGTTGGGTTTTTCATATATGGCTTTAATTATGTTGTGGATTTTTCCATCTATGCCTACCTTGGTTAGGGTTTTTAGTAGGAAGTCGTGTTGGATTTTGTCAAAAGCTTTTTCTGCGTCTATTGATACTATCACGTGATCCTTGTTTTTCACTTTTTGGATGTGGTGTATCACATTGATGGGTTTCCGAATGTTGAACCAACCCTGCATTCCAGGGATGAATCCTACTTGATCTGGATGAATGATCTGTCTGATGTGTTTTTGAATTCTGTTGGCTAGGATTTTGTTGAGAATCTTAGCATCAATGTTCATCAAAGTGATAGGTCTGTAGTTTTCCTTCTCTGTTAGTTCTCTGTGTGGTTTGGGGATTAAGGTAATGTTGGCTTCATAGGATCAGTTTGGAAGTGTTGCTTCCTTTTTCTATTGTTTTGAAGAGCTTGTAGAAGATTGGGGTCAGTTCTGTTCAAAATATTTTGTAGAATTCTGCAGTGAAGCCATCTGGGCCTGGGCTTTTCTTTGTTAGGAGGTCTTTAATCACTGATTCAATCTCTGCTTCAGTTATGGGTTTGTTCAGGTCGTTTGTTGCCTCTGGGCTAAGTTTTGGCAGGTGGTAGAAGTCTAAGAACTTTTCCATTTCTTAGTGATCTTCTGATTTGTTGGAGTACAGTGCTTTGTAGTAATTTCTAATTATGGCCTTAATGGATGCGGTGTCTGTTGTTATGTTGCCTTTTTCATCTTTGATGCTGTTAATTCTTGCCTTCTCTTGTTTTTTCTTTGTCAGTCGGGCCAGTGGGTGTCTATCTTGTTTATCTTCTCAAAAAACCAGCTTTTTGATTCATTGATTCTGTGTATGGTTTTTTTATTTCTATCTAGCTGATTTCCGCCCTTGTTTTGATGATTTCTTGTTTCCTATTGTGTGTGTGGCTCTTCTGCTGTTGTTTTTCCAATTCCTGGAGGTGTGTGTTTAGTTCCTGTATTTGGCGCCTCTCTTGGGCCTTGACATGAGCTCCAATTGAGATGAGTTTACCCCGTAGTACTGCTTTGGCAGTGTCCCACAAATTTTGGAATGTTGTGTCAGAGTTTTCATTGGGTTCCATAAATTTTTTGATCTCATCTTTAATTTCTTCTCTGATCCATTGTTCGTTTAATAGCATATTGTTCAGCCTCTAAGAGTTTCTGTATTTCCTGGGGCATTTTGAATTGCTGATTTCCAGTTTCATTCCGTGGTGGTCTGAGAGGGTACATGGTATGATTCCTATCTTTTTGAAGTTATTTAGGCTTGCTTTGTGTCCTATCATGTGGTCGATCCTGGAGAAGGTGCCATGCACTGCTGAAAAAAAAATGTATAATCTGTGGCCTTAGGGTAAAAAATTCTATAAATATCTATCATGTCCAGTTGTTCTATTGTTTGTATGAGCTCTGTTGTTTCTTTTTTGAGTTTTTGTTTTGTTGATCTGTCTATTGTTGTTAGTGGGGTGTTAAGATCACCCACTATTATTGTGTGTTTATCTATTTCTCCCCTTAAATCCATGACTAATTGCTTCACGTAGCTTGGTGCATTTGAATTTGGTGCATATATGTTCACAATGGTAATTACTTCCTGATGGATCAGTCCCTTCACCAATATATAATGTCCTTCCCTGTCCTTTTTGATGTGTGTCAGATTGAAGTCCACATCATCTGAAATTAAGACAGCTACCCCAGCTTTTTTTTCTCGTCCATTGGCATGAAATATCTGTTTCCAACCTTTCACTTTCAGTTTCTTAGAGGCTTTTCTGGTTAGATGTGTCTCTTGTAGGCAACAGATAGTTGGGTGCTGTTTGATAATCCATTCTGTTAATCTATGCCTTTTGATTGGTGAGTTCAGGCCATTTGTGTTAATAGTTAAAATTGAGAGGCTGTGATTTTGCCCTGCCATACTTGTTTTTGTGGGTGTTGATATCTGTGTAATTGCCCTTCCTTGTGTGGACTTTAGTGGGGAGACCTTCCTGTTTGCCATCTTTGCTTATGATTCAACTCCTTTTTTTCTGGATTTAGTGCATTTCTAAGGAGATTTTGTAGAGCTGGTTTTGTGCTGGCATATTCTTCTAATTTCTCTTTGCTATGAAAGTATTTGATTTCGTTCTCAAATACGAATGAGATCTTTGCTGGGTACAATATTCTTGGTTGACAGTTGTTCTGATTCAGGATTTGGAAGATCTTTGTCCATTCTCTTCTTGCTTGTAAAGTCTCTTCAGAGAAGTCAGCAGTGATCCTGATTGGTTTTCCCTGTATGTGATCTTTTCTCTGCTTCGTACTTGTCTTAGGATTCTTTCTTTGTCTTCGTTGGAGTGGAACTTGAGCACCATATGTCTGGGTGAAGATCGCTTTGGGTCATATCTGCTGGGAGTCCTCTGACCGTCCTGGATTTGGGCTGGGTTCATGTTCCAAGTGTTTTGAAAGTTTTCCTGTATAATTTCGTCGAGCACCATTTGCATTCCTGACTCTTTTTCCACTCGTTCAGGAAGGCCAATAATCCTAATATTTGATTTTCTGAGGTTGTCTTTCATTTCTTGTATGGTCTTATTGGATTTGTTCAGACTTGTCTCCAGCTGTTTAATGAACTGGGTATGTTCGTTTTGTGTGTCTTCCGTTTCAGAGATCCTCTCTTCTGCTGTATTTGTTCTGTTGGTTAAGCTCTCAATTTTGTGCTCTAAGTCAAGGATTTTACTTTTCATTTGTTGTATTTCTGAGGCTATGTGGTTCTTGAATTCCTTGAAGTCCTCCCAATGCTTCTCAGTGTCTCTGACATATTTTAACATTATTTTTTTGAATTCCTTGTCTGGTAGATCTTCTGTGTCTTCATCTCGCATCTCCGAAATGGACATTGGCTTTTGATCCTTTATTGGTAGGGTGTTGGCACTCTCATCTGGATCATTACATTTTCTGGTATTTCTTCCCATTGTGTTAGTGTTTCTTTTGTGAGAGACCTAGGCACCAGTGTGCTGAGGGGTCTCCGAGCACTATCCTGTAGATATCAAAGTCTGCAGGCGTGGAGTAGCAGGGTGTGGGAATTTTCAAGGCACTTTTGGTGCGTCTCCAGAACACTGGACCTCAGCGCACCACTTCCAGGGCCCAGCGGATTCCAAGTGCACTCTCAGCTCGTCCCCTACAGGTATGCTACCACAGGGTGTGGGGGAGTGAAGGCACTCTCCGTGCACGCCCCCTGTGCGCGGGATCACAGGGCTCGGGGGATTCTAGGTGCTTTCTCGGTGTGTCCCCAGTGCCAGGGACTGCAGGGCGTGGAGGTTCCAGGTGCTCTCTGGGAACGCCTCCTGCACGCGGGTCCGCAGTGCTCTCCTGGTGCGTCTCCCGAGCACGGGACTATAGGGCGTGGGGTGTTCCAGGTGCTCTCTGGAAGCGCCTCCTGCGCAGGACCACCCACCCCAGAGCTTGCAGGGGACCGACCGCCCCAGCGCTAGCACGGGACTGCCCAGCCCAGAGGCATGCTTGGGTTCTTGTGGGATAGCACCGCCCAGCTGAGTGCCAGACTGCAAAGGCACGGGGGAGTATTCAGTGTGCCTTTTGCCTTTTTCCTCAGCGCACACAGGACCACTGTGTGTCACCTCCGAGACACAGTTTTGGCAGTTTCAAGGCACTCGCTTTGTGTCCCTAGACGCTGGAGTCTCGGGGGGGAGGGGCGGGGAGACGAGCACCAAGGGTGTTCAGGCTCTGTGCATGCCCCTGGGGGGCCAACTCCCGGAGCCTCCAACCCACCACTGTCCCCACCCAACTCACTCAAACCTCAGGTTCTTGCAGTCTGCCTCTTCCTCTGGTGGGAACCCTCGCCGCGGGTGCGTCTCCCGGCTACTGCGTCTGGTGCAGGAGCCAACATGTCCCGATGGAACCTGGAGGCTGCGGCTGGTGCAGGTCACGGCGGGGCTTGGCGACCAGGGTGGGCAGATGCCAGCGGGTCCTGACGACTCCAGGTCCTGATGTGCGCAGCGGACGCAGGTCCTGGCGGGTCCTGGTGACCAGGGTGAGCAGGTGCCAGTGGGTCCCGATCAGCACTGGTCCTCACGGCCACAGCGTCTGCAGGTCCTGAGGTCTGCGGGTCTACTGCGGCTTTCAGTGTCTGCACTCAAAGGTGACTCAGCAGGTCAGGAGCAGAAAGCCGTCTTCCCTGCCCTTTGTTTTGTTTTTCCCTGGTTGCTCTTCCGAATTGTGTGGAATTTTTTGGCTCCACACTGTCCAGGGAACTTCACGTTGTTCTCCCTGTAGTTCTATGCTGCTCCATTTAGGCTTTTGTCGCGTTCTAGCCCTCTCTGTCTGTGAGCTCCCTCACAGTCTTCCTCCTATGTCGGACATCTTGCGAGTCTCGAAACATATTGTCTTTTCCCTTCAGTTTCAATTCTGCGGTTTAGGACCTTAAAGGATTTCTCAATTTTATGTATCTAATGTATGAAAATTTTACTAATAACAGAATTGTTAGATTATCTTTGTAATTCTATGCACATGATTATCAGAACTAAATACTTGCTATTCATTTCTCATGTCAGTGATTTGCCCTTTGCTTCTATTTCTTTATTTGTCTAGCTAAATGTTTGCCCTTTTGTTCACATATAGGAAAAACTAGCATTTGATTTCCTTAATCCAGTCTATTAATCTATGGCATTCAGCTGATGAGTTTAAACCATTTATATGCGGTGTTAATATGAACAAGTGGCAATTTGGTTCTGTCGTTTTAGCATTGGATTGTTCATTGATTTGGTCTTCTGTTGCTATTTTACTGAGATATTCCTTGCATCTGTCTTTGTTTTTGGTGGGTGCTATTCCTTTTCTCTGTCAAGAGAACATCTTTAAGGATCACTTGTAGGGCAGGCTTGGAAGAGGCATATTCTTTTAACTTTTCTTTACTATAGAAAACATTTATTTCACTCTCAAGGTCAAAGGAAAGTTTTGCTGGTTACATTATCCTGGCTGACAATTTTTTGCTTTTAGAATCTGGGATATGTTGCTCTATTCCCTTCTGGCCTGTAGAGTTTCCAGTGAGAGGTCTCCTGTGAGTTTAATTGGTATTCTTTTATATGTTAGTTGATTTTTTAAAGTGCAAATTTAAGGATCTTTTCCTTATGTTTGATTGAAGAGACCTTGATTATCATGTGTTGTGCTGAAGATTGCTTTTGGTCAAGCTTGTTGGGTGTTTTTTGCTCCTCGTGGATGCTGCTTTCCAATTCTCGCTCTAGATTAGTGAAAATTTCCTTTATTATTTCATCAAATACATTTGTGAACCTAGATTCTCTTTATGTACCTTCTGAGACTCCAATAAGTTTTATGATTTGCCTTCTAATAGTGTCTTTCAATTCCTGAATACTTTTTTTTTTTTTGCCTGATCCAGTCCTGTTTACAGCTTTTGTATGTTTCTCCCTGGTGACCAGAAATATCTTGTAATTTTGAGATTCTTTCTTGTGCCTCCTTCATTCTACTTTGGAAATTTCCTACTGTACTTTTAATTTGCTCCACTGTATTCTTCATTTCTGATATATCAGCTTTCTTTTCATTCATTTCCAGTGTGGCATATTCCTTGAATGCCTGCTTTACTTGCTTGCTTCTTGTTGTTGATAAAAAGTTTTATAATAAGTGTTCTGAATTCTGTACTGCCCATTTTCTCGATATCTTCCTCAGTGAACTCTGAAGTTGGCAAAAAGTTTTTGTCCTTTGCATGGAGTCTACAGTAATATCCATTGTGCCTCTGTCTCTTATTTTGCTCTTAGTCATTGTACTTCTGGTTATCAGATTCTTCTCCTTGGGGCAGGATTTTTATGCTGTGTCTCTCTCAGGTTAACTGTTTGCTTTCACTTACAGCAGTTTGTACATGGCTCCTTGAAGTCACTTGTGTCACTACCTTTAGCAAGTTCCAGGTCTGAGTGCTTATGTTAGATTTCCACAATGGTCTCCATAGCCCCAACTCTTGGCTCACCAGTCTCCTTAGCTCCTGTGATCCATGCTGAGACTTCACCATTGTCTATACAACCTTTCCTCACTTCAGTTGGGATAGGTGCCAGGATTAGGGTGCCATCAGGTATCCTATATAGCTAGGTTGTTGGTAATGCTGATCTTGACTGAACACGGACCTGTTTTGAACCGTATGATGCCATAGTTGGTATTATTTTCCTGTGGCATCAGTGCAATGCACTGAGCTCAGCACATGCACAGCACATTGTTGTCCCTGCAGTCTTAACTTCTTTGCCACATCATATGAAATGGTACCTGATGTGCCAATACTAGAGTTCTTGATCTGCTGGCCATCATGTCTGAGGGCTACCCAGACCTGTCCTGGGTGGAACCTATAGGATGCCACATTGTTGCATTTCACTGAGCCTAAAAGGAGTTCTCTACCAGCTCAGTGCATGATCAGTACTGTCCAAAGCCCTTGCCTCCTTAAACAAAATAGTGCCTAATTCAGCTCCAGCAGGAGGATCAGGTTGTAAAATCCATCCTTTTTTCATACCGCTGGGACCTGCTGCTCTGTCTCTGCTGCTGGTCAAATAAAACAGAGCAGTAGGATGCGTAGTCTTTGCCTGGGTTCACCTCTGAAGCTCCTGGTAAACATCCCTCCCCACCTTGTTGCTGTAGAGTTCTGCCTGCTGGTGGAGTTCAGATCAGTGTTCCTGAATGTTGCTGAGGTATTAGCCACTGCAACACCACACCGTTGTTTTCACTGCTTTACTGTGTCTGTCAGTCTCCATGTAGCGCTCTGATGTTGTTTTGTCCACTCTTAATTTCTGGAATGTGCCCTCTCTTCTTCACACTGACTAATATTTCTCTGTTTAAATGTCTCCTTATCCTATTCTGCCATCTTGATTATCCTTTGTGTTTGATATTTCTCTTTTAACACCAAGTTGATTTTCTCAACTGATACTTAACTCCCAGAATTCCAAAGAAGTTGATTCCTATAAAAGTAACCTAGAATGGATGGAAATCTCTGAGAAGGGCTTGTTCCAAAATATATAGGCAATTTTCCTTGCAGATGAGCATTCTGCCAGACTACCAAATCATGCATGTTCAGATATTAGTAGTGGTATCTAGAGTGAATTCTCAAGTCTGTGGCATGACAAGGAGAACCAAGGCATTCTATGCTGGAAGAAAGTGAGTGGATCACAGTTATTGTTGGAATGGAGGCAGATCCCCAGTCACATACAGATCCCTGAATCACAGCCTCTGCCTGGAAATGTTCACTTAGATATAAGCAGTCACTCTGTCCAGAGTTCTGTTATTATTAACTGGGGCTACTTGGTATAAATGTGCTCACTGGCCTAATACCTCTAACATTTATTTTTAAGGTTGAATAACACAAGCACCCTGTAGGGGAAAATTTAAAGCATTTGTATATTTTCAGTTTATCTATAAGCCTCTACCTACTAGTCTGATGTACAATGGTGGCTTTCATGTGATGCCATGGTCATTGTACTAGATGTAAAATGGCTACCTAATCCCATCATATTTGGGAACTATAAGTGGTCATTCCTACTCTAATGTCTTTGTTGTCTGGATATCTTTTTGACCAAAATGAGGAAAGTCAAATGTATCCACAGATAATTGGAAATAAAGTATTTCCATACATATCATTCCAAGTGTCAGGTTTCATTTTCTCTATTATGCTTTACATTTTTCCTCTCTCAGAAAGTTACCACAATCCACATTCTAATCATAGTGACTTTCAATCTAAGAGGTTTTGTCAGTCACTTCACAAAATTCTTTTATAAACAATAATGGGGCCCGGTGTGGTGGCCTAATGGCTGAAGTCCTCTCCTTGAAGGCGCCAGGATACCATATGGGGGCCGGTTCTAATCCCGGCAACTCCACTTCCCATCCAGCTCCCTGCTTGTGGCCTGGGAACGCAGTCCAGGATGGCCCTAAGCTTTGGGACCCTGCACCCACGTGGGAGACCTGGAAGAGGTTCCTGGTTCCCGGCTTTGGATCGGCCCAGTACTGGCCATTGTGGCTCAATTAGGGAGTGAATCATCGGACGGAAGATCTTCTTCTCTGTCTCTCCTCCTCTCTGTATATCTGACTTTGTAATAAAATACATAAACCTTAAAAAACTATAATGGGCTCAAGGTGTAAGATTGGTCGATTCCATTACGTCCATGTAAATATTTCGTTGTATGGGTTTGCCTTGAATTTTTCCTTTACATAGTCTTGCTTTATTTGAAATTTTGTTATTATTGGAGAGAAATAAGAGAAAGCATGTGAGTGATCATGCCCTTGCATTCATTAATCTACTCCCCACATTCTCAGAATGGCCATGGATGCTTCTGGAAGTTTCTGCTAACAGAGAAAGCATTTCATGATTGAATTAGCAATCATCACACCATAGCAGTAGTTTATGGTAAACCAGACCTGCATACATGTTTTGTCATTAAGAGTATTGTAGATCATGAATTGTATAATCAGAGTCAGCATTTATGTATTTCACAGTTCTGGCTATCAAAATGTCATAATTCAGTTTTGACTATACAGAACAGTTCACATCAATGCTTATATTCTTAAAAACAATGTAAGAAGGATGCTAGCTTATAACTGAAAGTACTGGTTTGGTGGAGAGGAAAAAGAGGGGGCATGCACACAGGAAGAGGACATTCAGGCCATGACTTGCAGGTACTGCTATCCTCACACTGTATTCCATCTGTCAGTAATTTGCACTAAGGTTCTGTACTCCATTCAAGACTTCTTTGGTGTGCATGTGCCCAAGCACTTGAGCCATCATTTTTACTTTTCCAGAACCAGAGCACTGAATTGAAAGTGGAGCATATGGACTTGAATCCAGTATTCATATGTACTATTGCTTAGTCTACTGCAGAACCATGCCTATCTCTGTGTGGAATTTGTTCATTTGCTGTGCATTGATTCACACTGGTCTGATTTAGGTAAAAGGTGTTTCCTCTCTTTTTAATAATGAGTGATATTGAGATTTTAGCCCAATCAGTTTCCTTTTTTTAATGGCAGCTATGACACCACTAGCAATACTCTTTCCTTCCTTATCTATTCATTGGCCACTCATCCTGATGCCCAGCAGAAACTACAGAAGGAAGTTGATGCTATTTTGCCCAATAGGGTGAATGGGTGATATTTGGGAATTGTGGGGGAATGCCTCCTCAGTGCTATTTCACTGAATGGATGAAAAATGTGTGAACCTGGATATGTTCACCAGGATTTTAGAAATGATTTATAGAGAAAAACACATACAGCAACAAGAATGCTTGTGCTGCTCACAGAACTCTATCATCTTTGTTTAGCAGTGTTGGTCCAGGGCGTCTGATACAAGAATAAGCTTCACATCTAGGGTGTTGTGGCTGTTTGCTGGCAAAGAAAACATTAGTCATCTTCTTCAGAGTTTGCAATTGAGGTCTGATGCTATAGCTGAGAGATTATTCAAGAAACAATGAGTAGAGCTGTGTTGGTTCCTATTTCTTTTGATCTCTCATAATACTAATTTTATTGCTATGGTAACATATTTATGCTTGCAATGAAAGAATCTTGGCTGAATTTGAACTACAATACTGCAACAAGGTGGAGGAATCCACCATTGGGGGAGGGTACAGGGAGGAGTGGGGGGAATCCCAGAGCCCATGAAACGGTGTCACATAATGCAATGCAATTAATATAAAATAAATAAATCTTAAAAAAAAAACTTTTTTTGGGGGTCACAATAGGAGAGAAACAGGACAGTTCCTAATCGCTAAACAAATTAAAAAGTTTATTTATTATTTAGAGTAACAGATCTAGAGAGAGGTGGGGGAAAGACAAAGAGCTCTTCGATCTGTGTTCACTCTCCTATGTCTTCATTGGGTGGTATGATATCAGAATGAAACCAGGGGCCAGGAGATACGTACTAAATAATGAAAGAAATTCAATATGCTAGATCAAATTCCTGGAGGACACTTCTCAGAGTGACTTGCTGGATTCTGAAGGAAAGTATCTGAGCTTGATTTATTCCTACTATTAACCACAGGGATATTGCCCGTGAGTTGTGAAGAAGATTTACTGCTAATACTGTTTTCTACTCATGTTTCTGGACTGAAGAACTGCCCTGATATCTGCCTCCCATTGAATTGACCCTTCCCAACCCTACCCTCAATGCACATTGACAGGCTTTCCACTAAATGTACATGACTGATTTTCTCTTTTTGTGCACTTACATCTCTGATTTGGTAGAGAAACGACAGTGAGAGGCATTCCTGGTATGATTGAGTTAATATTGATTGGATCCAGGACACATATTTGCATAATATGGCCACATACAACCTGAGAAAGCAGTAGAAGGAAGGACACAGTCACCTTCCCTAGTCATTCTCTCTTGAATCAGGCCATAAGGCTCTCCTGTTGAGTGTTCTGGATAACATGAGGAAAGGAACAGTGTCATTTCTAATAATCCAGGGACAAAGAGGCCCTGCATGTTATCTTGCATTATCATGTCTTTCTTGATTTATTAAAGCATATTGATTTAAAGAAAGAATTAGAGACACAGAGAGAAAATATTTCATTCATGGGTTCACTCCCCAACTGGCTGCAATGTCTAATGCTGAGCTAATCTGAAGCCAGGAGCCAGGAGCTTCTTCTGGGTCATTTATCTGGGTGTACTTGGACTATCCTCAGGTGCTTTTGCATGAGCTGTGTCACATTATTCACATTTAATTATTCATAAGCTTGTGTAGAATTTTGTGTTTTTGTCCTGTAATTTAACTTTTGGAATAGGAATCTAGGTGTGAACCTAGGTGTGAAGTGAGAAGCATCCTGAATCTAAAGTCCACAATGAGCACAGATTACTGTGATGTATCACAACTCTGGTGACAGCAATTTGGTATTTTTGAAGCCAGTGAAGGTAAGAATTGTTATCATGTGAGTTTCCCCATGTCTATCAGTTCCTGGTTGAAAGAGACAGGCAAAATTGCAGTATGTTTCTCATATAACAATTCATATTAATAAGAGAAAAACTTAAAAAAATAACCTTTTAGTTAAGTGTCAATTTAAAATGTGCTCTTGCCTTAGCTTGTAACTAGTTTTGCAACTTTGGATGCATCAGTTAACTTTTCTGTAGTTTAGTTTAATTATCTATGAAGTAGAGATAATAGCATTACCTATTTTGTGGGGTCAGTAGAACTGATTAATGCAAACAGTATGCAGATAGTACGTAGAATGATACATTTTTTTTTATACTCTGAGATAGTTTGCATGTGTCTCTCTGTCTATCTGTCTCATACTGTCTTCACAGTAGTATAAACTGCCACCTGCAACACTGGCATCTCATATTTATACTAAGGTTCTACTCCCATCTTCTGTGTTTACAATCCAGGTCCCCATTGCCATGAGAAAGCAGCAGAAGATGGTCCTTTCACAGAGAATGAGAGACATCATGCTAAACAAAATAGGATGTTAGTGGAAGGTTTGTTTTCCAAGATTAGCGATACCAGCTACTGCTATACTCCTGGAGATACTAGTCTCCTCAGCCAAAGTCAGAAGTTTTTAAGCTCTGACTCTCCAATCAGATTGAGATTTTAGGATTTTTTTCCCTATAATATCTATTCCCAGGAATTTGCTGCCTACTTACATACTTGAATTTCAAGAACATTTTTGCAAATATATTTCAAAATTAAGCCTCAGCTAATTCAAGTATTTATTAGTGTATCAACATAAGACATTCCTCGCAGATCTTCTGTGACTTCATCACTCCCTTTTGATTGCAGGGTACTGTAACCATTCCCCTGTTGAAAAAATACTTTACAGAAAACCCAAAATTTTCTTTCTCTCTTTCCCAATCATTTCTTTTGCTGAGAACACATTTTCAGGCTTGCAACCATGTTCCAGCTGCCAATGTCTTTGATTTACATTTTTTAAATATAATTTTACTTAGTTGATTAGGGTCCAAAGGGTAAAAGGCTACAGGAAAGTGATTAAGACCATTTTTTCCACACTAATACCATCACGTCCCCACCCCCTGCTTCGGGGGTCAGGGGAGAAACAAAGGGAGAAGTCCCACCAAGCATCCCGCCTATCCCAGGTCGCTGATGTGAGGCACGCTCTGAGGGTCCTGCTCACGCAGTTTTGATAGTTCAGCAGTACTGAATTGCTGCCAATCTTGGTGTTCCAAACACAATGAAATCTTTTCAGAATCCACTGGCTGGCAGAATCTCTACATGGTTGGGGTACTGAGATCAGCAGTTCAGTTGGAGGTCTACAAAGAAACTTCACCTGAGGGTATCCCAGACCTGATTCTTGTGTGTGCTTGCAAGTACAGGGTCTGGCATAGTCCATCGCCCCAATCAGTCTATGCACATGCTAATTGATTCTTTTTTTTTTCTTCTTCATTCATTCAACATTTCAATAAAATTTTAATGTTCTCTACCGTGTCCTTCATTTCTAAAGCTTTTGCTCAATTTTGTTTCAGTGTTGCTGTTTCCTGTGTGACATATTGCTTAAATTTATTGAACTCATGTATGTGTTTCTTGTTATTGTTTAAAAGTTATAACAATTTATCTGAATTCTGTGTCCCTTTTTCCTTGATGTCTTCTTCAGTTCTGAAGTTGGCAAAAGCTTGTGCTTCTTTGCAGGAAACATTGATAATATTCATTTTGCCTCTGTCTCATTTGCTCCTGAGCACCCTTGCCTACATAGCCTTTCTCCCACTCCCAGTTTGTGGAATTTCCAGGATTACAGACATGCCAGCTGTCTTGCATCTCTGGGTTTTTGATAGTGCTCATTTTACCAGTATATGTCGGACTTCAGTTCTTAGAGTCACCTGGACCTATGTTAGGTGGAACTGGTTGCATGTCAGTTTGGTACTTTTTTCTCCATCTGACCAGTGCAATGTGCCCAGCTAAAAGTGAGTTTGCTGCTGCTTTTTGCCTATGCAGCTTTTTGTAGGGGCTCCAGGTTCACAGCCTCCGCCTTAGTAAAAAAAAAAAAAAAAAAAAAAAAATTAATGTGGCACTGTTGTGGCTCTGGGTTTACTGTCCATTAGGTCTAGTTCCACTCAGATTTTTGGGGGGTGGAATCTGTAGGATTCTATGTAGGTAAGGCTTTTAGACTTTTTTTCCTGTAGGACCAATTTGATGTACTGAGCTGGAAGTGAATTAATTCCCAATTTAGTGCATGCACACTTGGCTTTTTTCTCTCCAGTCCCACATCTTTTGTGTCAGTACACAAAATGGCATCTGGTGTGGCACTGTTGAGTCTAGTCTGTAAAATGCACAGTTTTCCTGCAGCATCCACTCTGTCTCTGCTCATATTTGGATTACACAAATCAGCAGAACATGCAGTTCGATGCCTGGGTTCCCAGTGAACTCTGCTTGCCACCTGGCTGCAGGTAGAGCTCTGATTACCTCTTGCTGACTGCCACTTAGGTGTCTAGTCATTGCAAAATCACTCTGTTATCTTCACTGCTTCCCTGTGTTTGTGAGATTCTAGGTGCCCCTCTGCCAAAGGCCAGTTCTTTCCTATTTCCTGGAATGTGCCCTTTCTGCTTCATCCTGGCTAAATTTTCTCCATCAGTTTCACCATGTACATTTCAACAACTGAAAAATACATGATAATGAATCATATTGATTTTGGTGTTTTGCCAATGTTAACTGGTATGTACAATTTAATACGCTTTGACAGGCATTTAGTGTTTTCATATTTCTGAAATAAATTACTTATATTTTGGTAGATGAAATGATCAGGTAGAAAATGCCTCAATATTTGTATCAATTTCTTAAACAAGAATTGAATATTTCTAATTTTTCTGAAACCACTGTGTTAATATTATATTTCTGCTTTAATCTTGTAATGTGATATCTCATGTTTGTGTACTTTAAGTGTTAATCACACTTGAATTCAGAGTAAAAATCAATCCATCATGGCTATCCTCTTTTGATACATGCTACGTGTAAGCTGGTCTATTTGCTATTGAGAAGATGGACTATTGAAATATATTCCTGTCTTAGCCAGTAAATAGTTGTGTCTCCTTGGATGCATCAGTTAATGTTTCTGTGGCTAAGTTTAATTACCTATGCAGTGTTGATTATAAAAAATTCCTACGTGGGCTCGGTGGCGTGGCCTAGCAGTTAAAGTCCTAGCCTTAAACACCCTGGGATCCCATATGGGCGCCGGTTCTAATCCCAGCAGCTCCACTTCCCATCCAGCTCCCTGGTTGTGGCCTGGGAAAGCAGTCGAGGACAGCTCAATGCCTTGGGACCCTTCACCTGCATGGGAGACCCAGAAGAGGTTCCAGGCTCCTGACTTCAGATCGGCACAGCACCGGCCATTGTGGCTCAATTGGGGAGTGAATCATTGGACAGAAGATCTTCCTCTCTGTCTCTCCTCTGTATATCTGACTTTGCAATAAAAATATATTAATCTTTAAAAAAATTTCTACCGCATGGGGTCCAATTGATGAATACAGAAAGTACATTAATTGAAATTGTATTTATATATGACTGAAGGTGCTGCAGATGAGTAAGAGAGAGGAATGGTGGGAGGGAAGCAAAGAGAGTGATAATGAGAAAGAGAGAGGGAGAGAGGGATAAAAGGAGGGAGGGAGGGAAGGAGGGAGGGAGAAAGGGAGAAAGAGATTGTTTAAATACCTGCAGTCTTAGATGAGAAATCAAAAATCAATCTATGACTTAGAACCCTGAGCCCTGAAGTCTGTACTTTTGACTTCAAGCTACGCCATTTCTTTGCTGATGCCAAATCTTTTTCTCAGTAGCCCTTGATGTTGATCTGAGGTGGAATGTATGGCCCACAACATCAGGAGAATAAGCAGTGGGTGTGTGTTATTGAATCCTAGAGAGACCAGAAGCAGACAGTCCTAAAGGGGTGTTGGATATGAAATAAGGAATGCTTTGGTTCTTTTAGGTCAATCCAAGTCATTTTCATCGGGATTCATGAATAAAGAGTTGCAGGCCTGCTCAAAATCCACCACATTCCATTGACCAAGCACTGAGGACCATGGTCTTGTAGTGAGGGAGATAATTACTAAAAGAAGGAAAAGTTGCTTATGTGGAGTTGCTTATTAGTGACTCCAACTATATTCCTTTTGATACAGTTTTGATCTCCAACACTTAGGGGATAGCGTGTTAATATTTCTTTATTCTGGAACTCATAAGCAGTGCCACATTACAAAGTAAATAGCCTGGAAAAGAGGGTTGAGGGGAAGGAGTGTGAGGGAGAGAAGTAACAGGACTTAGCTTGATTAAGTATACATTTTTTTAAATGTTCATTTTTGATGATGCTTGCAAGTTGATCTGGGAGGGAAGGAGCAAGGGTTAGGGGAAAGATGGTGAGACCATTTCTTTCCAAATTTCTTTTTCTTTTTCCTGTATCTGGGTATTGAGCGTCCTCACTACCCAGCCTCCCAACAATCCCAGGACCCAGCAATGGGGAATAGCTACCCTATATCAACCCAAGGTCCCTGATATGGTGCATGTTCCAAGGGTTCTTCTTAAGTGGTTTTGATAGCTATGAATTGCTGTCAGTATCTCCACTCTAAGACTGTTGAAATCCTTACAATGTCTGTTGTCTGACATAGTCAACCTCAGAGTCTCCATTTGCCCTTATATTTGCTGTCATCAGTTGGTTGGAGTAATTATCTGAACTATTCTACACTCTTCCCTAAGCTATGGTACCAGATGTCCTGTGAAGGCCCCGATGGGTTGCCATATGCTTGGTGTGTGTCTGGGCCTGCCATTCATTGCTTCATCTTTTCCACTGAGTAAGGTGCCCTGGACCTCCTGACACAGGCCTTGTTGGACATCCACACTGGAGTTCATGGGCCAGGCACCTACTGTGCAGGTATGCCAAAAGAACCAGATCAGGTGAGCCAGACTCCCTGCCTGAACCCCTTCCCCAAAACTCATGTACTTGGCACCACCTACTGCACAGCTGGGCCTGAAGTCTCAGGCCAGGAACCTGGGTCCTACAGACTTCCCATCCCCAGGGGCACATGGAATCAACAGTTGCCTTACTCTCCCACCCCCATAAAAATATGATAGGCACATTGATGTGGTTAGCACAGATTTAACATTAACCATGCCCAGGATGCCTGCCAGCTATTAAATGTTTTCTCACAGCAGTGCAAGACTTACCTAGGTACAATGCAGCATAGGTTGTTGGCCACAATTAGAGAAGTATAATACTTTCTAAAAATGTTTGGGACCAGGGATTTCTTGAAAGCACTGCTTATTTCTGCAGATTTTTTTTTCCTGAAATCATATAAAAACAGAATGAAAACAGAGAATCTCTTGATAGCATGAAGAGGTACTATCTTAACAGGTATGATTCATCACTTAAGAAAGGATGATAAAAAGAAAAATTTCAGGCCAGACCTGAATCCCACGTGCTTCACAGAAGTGGAAAATTCCAGTGTTTGGTGGAGAGGGAACACAGCAAATGTAGGTGAGGAATGACTCCAGAAGGACTACAAATAACAAAAGCACTGTCCATGCAGGTAAGCGAGAGGACTGAGACCTGGTGGTTTGAAGTAAATGCTCAAGAAGACCTTTTTTGGCTCAGACTGATGCTCCATCCCACATGAGAGTTCTGAGTTCCATTTTAACAATAAAACTTTGCTTAGTACCACACACCTCCCACATGAAAGCTAGGGCTTGGGGCCTATCTGGCAGGGCTAAATTCCAGTACATATCAGTGAGTGTCAGAACAGTGGACAAGTCTCATTATGCTGCTCCATGACACCAACCATCACACAAGACAACCAGGTCTGAAGACAGATACTGTAGGTTGTATGTGAGCCTATCTCTGTGGAGATACAAATCCCTCAGGTTAGTTTAACAGTTCGGGTGGTAAGGGACTGAGCTAGGTGAGACCATGGAATCTGGAGGCTCAGCAGGTACAGCAGGTACAGCAGGTACAGCGGGTACAGGCTGAAGCACTCACATAAGCACACTAAAATGGGGCGGGGGTGGGCCAGGCCAGATTGTTTCATCCACCAGCTCTTACAAAGGCTAGGAAGGATGGGTGGGCTGTGCAAGTTGAGGTTCTGGAACATGCTGGAAAGCGAGAGATCTGGGTTTGAGAGTGAGCCAATTGGGTGTACCTGGGCAACTCCCCCAATGCTACATAGCTCCTGCTGGCAAGCACATGATCCAGGCCTGGGTGTTGGAAAGGCTGGGCAAGGTCTATCTGTCGGCAAATGCATGGGCTTGTTTTGGAAGGGGACAGATCTGGCAGGGCAATGCAGAAATTAGCCAATTGGCAAGTGCAGAAACCAAGCTGGAGTGCAGGTGATACTGGGCCAGGCTACCACACCTTCTTCCAGTTCACAAGAGCCAGGAATGGGAGCAGGCTGCGTAGGCACAGGTTGTAGCACCCACCAGTTAGAGTACAGGTCAGGCAGCAGCATCCAAAGGCAAAGGCCAAGACAGATGGGGCTTATGCCAAGCTGGAGCAGAGCAACCACTGGCTCGTGTGACATTTGTGACTGGACATCTGGGAATAGGCCTAGTTGGGGAGCTCAGAGGAAGCCCTGGCAGGGTTGTGGTTCCCACTGGTGAACATGATGTCTGTAGCGGTGGCAGCTATCTGATCTGGATATAGCTGCAGTCTCCCTTGGCTTTTCTGTCAATTGGGTCCAGGGTGTGACAGACTGGTCTAGAATCCAACATCCCCTGGAGCTTGTGAGAACCAGGATGGGTGTAGGATGGGCTTGGCTAAGTCTCTGTCCCTCCAAAGCCACAAGAGTGCTGTATCTGGATATGGACAAGGCTAGGATGGGCTGTAGCACCCAACAGTAAGAACAGGAATGAGTAAGTGCCTGTCAGGAAAGGTATCTGTTCCTGCTACAATAGAAGGTGGACTAAGTTGGGCTGGGCCATGGACCCTCTGGTGTATGTGTGATCTAGTATTGGGACATTATCTGATGGAGAAATTTGAGAAATTCCTCCATCGGGACACAGTCCCTGCAGGAGAGTAGGTGACTGCAAAAACCAAGAGAAGCAGCAGGCCATATCAGGCCAGGGAACGGTAACCATGGGCATTCATTTAGCTCAGTTATGGGGTGAACCATTCTGGACCAGTTCATATCACCCACTGGCAAATCCAAGAACCAGAATGGGGTGTGGGACATGTCAAGTCCGACCACAAGGCCCTAGATGGTGGGGGGGGGGTCACTTGGCTAGGCTAGGCTGTATGCTCCACCAGCATGAACTGGAACTGGGGGTGGCACTGAGCCAGACAGGACTACAGCACTCACTGGAAAACGCTAAGGTGCAGTGGGTCATGCTGAAATGGACTAGAGCTCTCAATCAGCACATGTGGCACTCAAGTGGTAGGGAGCGAACACATTAGGGGAAGACATGCATAGAGCTTCTCCTCCGCTGGATACTACTCCCACTGGTATGCATGAATGCCAGATTGGAGACAGACCAGTCTGTGGATGGCTACAATACCATTTTGTCTTATGTGAGCTGGATTGAGGGAAAGCCAGGCTAGTTTGACTGTTTCTAATGGTACATGCATAAATCAGAATCGGTTTGGATTGTCTGGGCTTTGTTGCAACATCAACTGGAAGACACTGGCCCAGGGAGCAAATTCTGTCTAGTTAAACTGCAAAACCACCTGGAGATTTCTAGATCCAATGGTAAGAGTGAGCCCAAAAGGAAACAATGGGTACCTCTCTTCTGGGTTGCCAGGACTAGGGGCAGGCATGGCTAGACAGAGTTGCACCTGCCATCATGTGTGTGGTCTGGATAGTGGGGCTGGTTGGGTTGAACTAGCATTTAATGCCCATTGACATGTATGAGAGTGAATGGGATGTGAGAAAGAATTTACCAATCTGTGTGTGGGGCGGCCAACCCCACGTGGATGAGAGGCTGCAAGATGGCAGCTGGCCGAGGGCCAGGAGGCGGAATTTGTCCCGCCATTAGACAAGCAGGAAGTCGCAGAGATAAGCTGATGTCCCTCCACTGTGGTTGCTGGCCTATCAGATAGCACCCAGTGGACCCACGGGAGAAGTGATTGGTGGAGAACTGTATATAAGCAGCCCGTTTTCGGCAATAAATCCTTTTGGTTCACCCTCTCCTTTTGGTTTGCCTGCCCCTTTTCGTTCGTTTGGTGTGTGTGCCAGTTGCGGTGGCGGTTCCTGTTTTTTTCCAGGCCCTTAAGATTCCTCACCATTTTTAGTGTCGTTGCAGGGAGGCAACATTCTGGTGACAAATCTGCTGTACACATTGATAAGCATGTGAACCAGAGCAGGGTGGCAGATCTGGTGTGGGTCATTATTGTTTGCCCCAACTAGGCTACAGCTCCCACTGGTTTATGTGGCCATGTGTGTGGTGGGTGGGACCAAGCTTATCTGCAGTACCCACTGGTTTGCGTAGAAGACATTGCTGCAGACAGAACTGACCCAACAATTGCAACCATCAGTGTTTCTTCATAAGGTGATTGGGGTGACAAACTCTGCCAGACACAAGAATCAGTTCTGGGATCACCTCAGATGACATTTATTTGGCTGCTCAACTCAGAACCCCAACCATGGAGAGAATTACAAATTCCATGGTCTGACTGTGAAGTGCTTGAGTCAGTGCCAGACAAACTCAGTGGATTATACTAAATAGTGGACAGCATAGCATTTGCAAATAGAAGATATGGTGGTACATTGGAGCCTGCAAAGGATATCAGGTACCATAGCAGAGGATGGAGAATGGAGTGCATTGATCAACTACCCCAGTCATGTATTGGCAGTGCATATTGGTGCAAACGGGGACTTTGGGGAACTTGTTAGTCAGTGAGTTCAGGAGCGATTTCATCATGTTTGGAGTGGCAAGATCGGCAGCAATTCAGACTATTGGACTATCAAAACCACCCGAGTAGTTTCCTCAGAGCCTACCCCTAATCAGGGACCCTGGGATAGCTGGGAGGCTGGGTGTGGCTTCTCCCTTTTTCTCCTGCTTCCCTCAGAAACAGGAAGGAATAAAGGGAATGTATAAACAATGTTCTTAAGCACTTTCCTCAAGCCATTGACCTTTTGCTCTCTGATCAAGTGTTTAAATATTATCAAAAAATTAGAAAAAAAAATCATACTGTTAAAGAGGGAAAACCGCAGCTAAAAAAAGAGAGAGAGAGAGAGAGAGAGAGAGAGAGAGAGAGAGAGAGAATGATTTCAGGCCAGTTTTATTTTTCTTAAACCATGGGGTACTATCTGGTGGCAGGGACAAGTGTACAGGCTCAGGATTTGGGGCAGGGGGTCCCCTACTTGCTGGCAATCAGTGGATTGGGTAGGAGCACTGTTCATCCCACAGGAACATTTGAAGACTAGTGGTGCTTTTGACTGGCTTGAATTTCATGCCCTTGCAATTCTTGGGGACCTCAGTCCATATCTCCTTCATGTTCTCCAGTAACGTGTTGCAGTGCTTCTCAAAGTCCATCTCAGCCCAAGAGCTTTTTGTCCTAATAGTTGATTAGCACCTGTGTGCTATTCTTGACCAACTGTGTTCCCAACAAGTGGAACTCATATTGAACTGTTTCTCCTTCCACTTCTGCAGCCCCTCAGGTGTCATCTCACTCTTAGGCTTGTTGAGGAGACTCATGGTGCTGGCAGGACCTCTGGTTACTTCTTTTTGCATTGCCGCTGCCTCTGCAGGTGAGTTTTGTCTCCCAACATAGATTTAAGTGTCCAGATGAAAAAATTGTAAACACTAGGATACATATCTATTTATCTATATAAATATCTATCACATATATCTATATATAATATAGCTATGCATGATACACATATCAATACATAAATATGTATTTTATAACATTTTAAAATAAGTGAGCTTAAATTGAGAAGAACTCCACTGACCTGGTTATTTCATGTTAAGCATTGTGGTTTTCAGAGAAGTAAACAGGTCAATTTACAATCATCTGCTAATTCAATTATTAAATGCTTGCAATAGCTGTTTTGGAATCAGGAATGGAGATGAATACAAATGACATATTTTTTAACTGAACTATTTAAAGAAGTGAATAGCGGCATATGTTATCTCACAGTACTGTCAGCTGCTACCTGTGACATTGGCATCCCATATTTAGGCATGGGTTGGACTCCAAGCTGCTGTATTACAATGCAGTTGTCTGCTAACATAACTGGTTTAGTGATGGTGAAGGTCAAGTGCTTGAGTCACTGTCATGCACTTGGGGAACCCATATGGACGTACTGACTCCCAGCTTTGACGTGGTTCAACCCCAGCTGTTGTGAACATCTGAGGAATGAATAAGCCAAAGGAAGATCTGTTTCTATTACTCTGCCTATCAAATAAATAAAATAAATCCTAAAAAGTAATTATTAAATGTGAAGTTAACCTGTGTTGTAGCACTTAATATTACACAAATGTCAGTCATTTTCTTACAGATATACCAACAATAAATGGCCATAAAAATTAATGAGAATGGTGATTTCATTCTCAATAATGATCAAATTGAGTATTTGGCATTAAATTTAACTTGAAATTTGCAATTTTTGTTTAAGAACAACTACAGTGTATAATTTCTAAAGGCATGTAAGAGACAAATGAATTCTCATGGAAAACTATAAAATCTTTTGGATCTCATTGACCGACATCCACCAGATGGTATTGAGTGGGTACAGTATTTCAGCTAGCTTTCACAGGGCACTTTCTTTGGCAAATGCAATTTTTGACCATATTAATGTGAGTTGTCCCTCTTGTTCCTGGGAAATTCAGTTCTTATTCTCAACTTGAACAGTGTTTTATTACAGGACATAAATGTAATTGATAAGAATTTGTTAGTAGTTGGCCTGATGTGTAGGTTTGTTTCTAGGATGTCTATTATTTATTTTTATCAAATAACCTATGTTCTTGCCTGAATCAGTCTATTTTTTTAAGATTTCATTTTTTATATTTTAAAGGCAGATTTACAGAAGAAGGGGAGACAGAGAGAGATCTTCAATCATTTGTTTCACTCCCAAACAGTCCAAACAGGCAAAGCTGAACCAGGTTGAAGCTGGGATGTACGAACTTGTTATGATCTTCCTATGGTTGCTTTTGGGACATCCTCTGCTGCTTTCCCACTCTATCAGCAAGGGGCTGGATTGCTAATGGAATAGCTGTGATAAACTGTGTACATTTAGGGACCTGATGCTTTCTAGCAGATAATTAGCTAATTGAGCCATTATTTGATGCCACAGTTTGCTATGATTGCAGTTAATCTTGAAGTGTGGTGTCGTGATATCTCCAGCCCTCATTTTGTTGTGTAAGATTGATCTATCCATTCAGAGTCTCATGTGTTTGCATATGAATGTTTTTAAAAGACATGTTCTGCCCTCGGACCGGACAGGGTCTCCCCAGGAAGCTGAGGAACTAGATTGGACTATAAAATGTTGGACTCTATGTTTATTTTATGCTTGCAAAGAGGGAATCTCAACTATACTTGATCAGTGGATATGCAAAAAGGTGGAACATTCCACATGGGGGGAGGGCGGGGGGAGGGGTGGAGTGATTCCCAGTTCCAATGAAACAGTATCACATAATACAATGTAATCAATGAATAAAAAAAAGACATGTATTTTATATGCAGAAACAGAGAATTGGAGACAAAGAGAGATATCTTCCATCTGTGGGTTCACTCCCAGGATAGCTGCAGTATCTACAGCTGAAGCAAGAGAGCTAGCAGACTATTTCGGTTTCCCATGTGAGTTCAAGGACCAAAGGCTTAAGCCATTCTCCACTGCTTTCACAGATCACATGGATTTCTGAATAGAAGGTAAAGTAGCGGAGACATGAACTGCTGCCCAGATGGATTGATGGCCCTGCAGGTGAATGGCTGGCTTGATTTTCCTGTGTGTTGGTCCCCCTGCATATGAAGTTCAGTATCATTTTATCCAGATCTGAGAGGAAAGTTGTATATATTTCAATTTAGATTGTTTTTAATATGTAAATTTGATTTTATTGATTTTGGTGATTTTTTAATGATTTAATTATGTTTATTGCAAATTTAGATATATATAGAAAGGAGGAGAGACAGAAAGGATCTTCTCTCCAATGATTCAGTTTCCAAGTGACAGCAACGGCTGGAGCTGAGCCAATCCAGAGCCAGGAGCCAGGGGCTCTTCTGCGTATCCCAAGTAGGTGCAGGATCCCAAGTTTGGGCGAACCTCAACTGCTTTCACAGGCCACAGCAGCAGGTTAGGTGGGAAGTGGAGCTTCTGGAATTAGAACTGGTGCCCATATGGGATTCTGGTGCGTTCATGGCAAGGACTTTAGCAACTAGGCCACTGCCCTGGGCCCTGATGATATTATTTCTAAAACTCCACAAACATTGGCAATTTTTCACTTTTGTGTCTGTTTTTTGTTATTGGTGGTGCCTATTTTTGGCATTCATTTTATTGTAAGCCCATGAGTTGAGGGGATTTTCTTTCTTCTTTTTCAAATTTATTTGTTATTTTTAATTCATTAATTACATTGTATTATGTGACACAGATTCATAGGTACTTGGATTCTCCCCACAACTCCCCAAACCCTCCCACCATGGTGGATTCCTCCACCTTGTTGCATAACCACAGCTCAAGTTCAGTTGAGATTCCCCCATTGCAAGCATATACCAAACATAGAGTCCAGCATCTTATTGTCCAGTCAAGTTCAACGGCTTCTTAGGTATACCCTCTCTGGTCTGAAAACAGAGCCAGCAGAGTATCATCCCAATCAATTAAAAGCTCCAACATACCATCAGCAAAAATTTACATCATTATGGAATTAATTGACATAGTAATGAATAACCAATATAGTAAAAAAAAAAAAAATACGAGTTCTTAACCACCTTCTGTGACCACCTCATTGACATTTCAATTTTAGTTTATACACAACATATAACAAACCTAACATAACATGTTATACCTAAAATCATGTCATCTTAAATTAAGGCAAACATGTGGTATTTAACCTTTTGTGATTGGCTCATTTCCCTTAGCATTATGGTTTCCAGTTTGGCCCATTTGGCCACAAAGAACTGCATTTTGTTTTTTTTTAATAGCTGAGTAGTATTCCATGGAGTAGATGAACCATAGCTTTCTTATCCAATCCTCTGCTGATGGGCATTTTGGCTGCTTCCATGTTTTTGCAATTACTGATTGTGCTGCTATGAACATAGGAGTGCATGTTGGTTTCTCATAAAACAAGTGTTCTGGATATATTCCTAGAAGTGCTATTGCCAGATCATACAGTATGTTGATTTTGAGTTGTCTGAATGTTCTCCATACTGATTTCCATAGAGGCTGTACCAGCCTGCAGCCCCACCAACAGTGGATAGGGTTCCCCTTTCCCTGCAACATCGCCAACAAGTGTTGTTGGTGCTTTTATTCATGTGGGCCAGACTTACTGGCGTTGGGTGGTATCTCATTGATGTTTTAATTTGGATTTCCCTTATTGCCAGGGAACTTGAGCATTTTTTCATATGTTTATTTGCCATTGGGTTTGTTCCTTTGTGAAGTGTCTGCCCATTTCCTGTGCCCATTTCTTGAGTGGCTTGTTTGTTTTGGTGTTTTGGTTGTTTTGTAGTTCTTTGTATATTCTGGAGATCAGCCCTCTATCACCTACGTAGTGGACAAAGATCTCCCATTCTGCGGGCTGCTTTTTCACTTTATTGATTGTTTCCTTTGCTGTACAGAAGCTTCTTAGTTAGATGAGGTCCCATTTGTTTATTCTAGTCTTGATTTCTATTGCTTTGGAGTCCTTTTTAGGAAATAAGGACCTACCCCTAGATCTTGCAGAGTATTTCCAACATTTTCTTCCAAAAGTTTGAAGATTTCTGGATGTAGGTTTAGAACTTTTATCCATTTAGATTTGATCTTGGTGTATGATGAGAGATGTGGGTCTATCTTTTTGTTTCTACAGGCTATCAACCAGTTGTCCCAACAGCATTTATTGAAGAGACCTTCCCATTTGCCTGGATTATCGTTTGTCTTTTTGTCAAAGATTATTTGGCTTAGCATGATGGATTCCAGTCGGGCCCATTTGTCCACAAACAACTGCATTTCATTTTTTTTAATAGCTGAGTAGTATTCCATAGAGTAGATGAACCATAGCTTTCTTATCCAATCCTCTGTTGATAGGCATTTTGATTGCTTCCATGTTTTTGCAATTACTGAATCCATCATGCTAAGAGAAATGAACTAATCCCAAAAGTATGATAGCATCAGATGGCATGTCAGTATCTCACTTAAACAATTATGGCAAGAGAGAAGGAGTATGCTGGTGGGGAGTAATGTCAAAGAGTATTTTATGGAGAATTTGTAAAGAAACTAAGTATATAGATAAAGAGTGAAGTGAAATGTGAAAGAGAATGAGGAGGAAGCAGGTGGGAAGGAGGCTGGAGAAGAGAGAAATTGGGGGTAGCTTGTTTAGATGCTAAGAGGCATCATCTTCTTCCTTAGTTAACATATATTCATATGGTTGTAATTTGAAGCAGGAACCTGCTTTTCCTTTCACCATCCTTACTTTCCATATGTGTTCCAAAATGTGATCTCATTACCACATTTAATGTAATTTTAAGGTGTAAAGCTAAGTGTCTTTTCAAACAGCACTCACATTGTCTCACCAACAAGACAGAAAAGTCCTGTGTGGTGAGGGTAATTGCTAACTGGAACACCTCTCCAATTTAGAACTCTTAAAGCTCAATAACAGTAAGATTTGAATGGCCAAGTCATAATCATTTCAAAGGTCCAATTGATAACTCCAACTAAGTGATACTTGTGGTTCTACGCATCACTAATGTGTGCTCATTTCTGTTGTGGAATGAGGTTCAATAAGAAAAACAAGGACAACATCAATCCTTATGTATACCTTCCCTTTGGAGCTGGTCCTCGAAGTTGCATTGGCATGAGGTTTGCTCTCATAAATGTAAAACTTGCTCTCGTCAGATTAATACAGAACTTCTCCTTCAAGCCTTGTGAGGAAACTCAGGTTAGTGTACTTCATGTAGTGAGAATCCTTTTCTGGCAACTTTCTAAAAAAAACTGAATGTTGTTGTGTTCGAATAGAATATTTTGTTATTACATCATTAGGTTTGGTTTGGTTATTCCTACATCTCTGAATGCTTCCCTAAATCTATACTCTTGAGTGTCACTTTTGTCCTTGAATAAATCTTCAATAATGTGTTTTAGGGGGCTCATCCCACTTACAACATGCAAAAAACATGTGTAAAGAATGATTTGACTTTGATTTGGAATTTACTTGAAACAATATTATTAAGAGATCTCTGTATTTCTCCAATGGACATGTATAAATGGAATTTCAAATTTAAATATGATCACTTGTTATGTTCATAGTAAACAATGATCTTTTGCCTTCATGTCCATTAATGTGAGAATTTGTAGAACAGAATCAGTGAGAATCAATAGCTCATTATATTTGATCATCAGCATCACATCTGTCAGGGTTTTTTCAGAACTTCAACGTGACGATCAAGATAGATGAGAACAAATCTGTGACTTTGCCTATGCGTTAGAAGGCAAATTAATTGTTATATTTGATGTTCTGAAGTACATACTTTTGCAACCCTCAGGTGAATATTATCATTTTTACAATTACTTCTGATTTAGTGCTTTTAATTCCTCTCCCAGGATGTTTCAGTTTATAGCCCTCTTGGTTCTATCTTCAAATGCAAACTGTTAATGCCATGAAAATGCAGTAACAGAGGTTTGAACTGCCATGTGATTGTGTGGAATGGCTGCTAAAAATCCCAGTTCCAGTGGTTGTCAGGAGCTGTCCAGTGTTTATCTTTTTCCATCTTTCTCTGGATTTGGTCCTGTGACGAACTGTGGCAGAGCATCATTACAGAGTATGGGCACATTGATTCCTACCAGGGAAGGCCCTAAGAAACTTATGTCTAGAGTTTAAGTTGCATTTAACATCAATGTCCCTGATTTCACTATGATTTTTGCAGAGGAACCTAGGAGGATAGAATTGGTCACCAACTGAAATTCAGTGTGTAAGTTTATAAGTGTTTGAAGAAATGGAGTCATCACTTGGGAAAGCAGGTCTCTGCCACACGTGCTATGGGATACCTCCTCCTTGGCAGGCTTCCAGTCATCTTCATACTGCTCTTCCTCATGTCTGTGAGGAGTTGATGCAGCTTGTCTTTACTTAGATATGACCTACTACATGCTTTCCCACACTAATTGAATGGATCCCTGATAATGGAGCTAAGAGGATTCATGAAAGCTCTTCAGAACTTCAGAATTCCCACATTTACAATTCATAGTACAGTTGGAAAACAAGAGGGAATGTTAGAAACAAAAAGCACATATTTTCTTTTGCATCATTAAATGCAATTGACTTATCCATAAGGTCAGAATTATTTATACACTTGAAATATGTTATCCACTCAAGAGTAATTTACGTTTCAACATAGAAAAATTAACTTCATGAGACTTTTCTAAATGTGGCAACCATATGGTTAGGAATGATGTTAGCATTTTTCAGTATCATTATTCTTGTAGCTTTTCTGTTTTGCTTCTGTTATTGATTGTGTTTAATTTTCTGTTCCTTTGTATGTTTACTTCATTGTTGCAGATGCCCCTTAAATTAACCACACAAGGACTCCTCAAGCCTGAAAAGCCCATTATTCTAAAGATTGTGTCAGGAAGTTGAACTGTACATTGTGCTTGATTATCTGTGGAGTTCGTCTTTGCTCTTCATGAAAGATGTACACAAACCACCAGAGACCTCAATGCATTTTCATAATAATGGTTGGAAATAATGTTGTAACTAACCTGTGGCACACAAAGAAGCATTGCAGGGAATGGGCACATACATCCATCTGTGTGTGCAGAGTACTCTCTTTTGCGTAATAGAGAGGAGCTGACTAAATCAGTGCCAGATATTTAGATTCCAACACTCTGGTTCTTGTTGATCATCTCTCTTCCTCCTCTTTTAGTCTTCTCATCACTTGCTTAGCTGGATCACACAATATAACATTCTTAGTAGTTTACCAATAATACTAAAAACAAAGAATTGAATAAATGAGGTCACCCTAGTAGTGACATTTGTATTTTTTCTTGCTTGTATTTACTAAAATAACCATTAAATATGCCAATTTCTATAAAATTTTGTTTTCTTCTAATACATTCTTGCTATTTAAATGGCAATCTATGGTACTGAATCAGTGAGAACCAATGGCTGACATTTTACATCCACATGAACACACTGTGTGATGCCACTTCAGGAATTCCAGATTGATTCTTAAGGTATATTACAGGGTGAGTATATTTAAACACTGTTCATCATCTTCCAGATCATATAAGGAACTCAACAGCAAACCCCAAGTACCTTGATCAAAAACTAAGAAATTAATAGAATAAATATGAGTAGATTGTCAATGTTTTAAATAACCAGGCAATGCAAGTCAAAACTACAAGGAAAGTAACCTTCTGCCAGTTATAATGGCTATTCTCAAGAAAACCTATACAAATTGTTGTGAAGTTGTGGAGAAGAATTAGAAGAGGTAGTGTTTTTCAAGATTGGACAACAGGTCCCAAAATGGCTAAATGGAAGGTATAATTGTGAATGCTCCACATCACATTCTGCTGGGTGACTGCAGTTCATACTAACAGTTTTTTTTTGTTTGTTTGTTTTTAATAAAGAGCTAGAAGAGATTAAAGGCCCCAAGTGTAAAGCAGTGGTGTACAATGTCAGTGCTAATTGATCTAACTTGATCAATACATGCTGTATAGATGTATTGAGACATCATAGTGTGGCTCATTATTGTATCATTGATGTGTGCAAATCAAATCATTTCTTCCTAGAGTGCTCAACAAGTTTCATAAACAATGTGGTAAGTTCAATGTTCCAGATCAAATCCCTGGAGGCCACTGCTCAGAGTGACTAGCTGGATTCTGGAGAGAAATTTCTGAGTTTCAGTCATTCCCATTATCAGCCTCAGAGATGTTGCCCTGTGAGTTGTGAAGAAGAGAATTTTATGGCAACACTCTTGACTACTTGTATTTCTGGACTGAAGGACTACCCCGACATCTTCTCCCCCCTAATTGTCCCTTTCCTTTCCCAATCTCTGTGCCATGTGGCAGAGTTATGGGTTATGCCTTTAATGCATTTTGATGATTTTTCTCTTTCTGTGGACTCAGTGTCTGATAGGACAGAGAAATGCAGTGAGGGAATCTTCTGGTCTCATTGTGTTGATATCGATATTCAGGACACGTACTTTTACCGTACAGACTCTTGGCATTGGGAAAGCAGCAGAAGGAAGGTCAGTGTCCCCTACCCTAGTCATTCTCTCCTGAGTCAGATCATAAAACGTTCCTGCTTGGGTGTGCCCCTCTGTATTTTGAAAAATGAAGCATTGCTGTTCCCAATGACCAGGGACACAGAGGTGACTATGGTTAAATAGATTCTGCATGTTACATCCTCTTGCATTTCATGTGTTTTTCTCCTGTGAATTTGTCTTTTCATAGAGAAGCTTCAGATGTGAACCTGTTAGCGAGCCAATTCTGAATATAAAGTCCAACATTACTTCAAACTGGAAAAAGGAGACATTCACTCTGGTGGCAACAGTTGGGAACTGTGGTGAAGACAGTGAAAATAAGAATTGTTGCTGCATTGTTCTCACATCTCTGTGATGTATAGTTAGAAGAAGGAAAAATTCCCATGTGCTCTTTTTATTTTAAGTCAAATTAGTACCAGAAAATTTTTAAACATGTGCTTTGACTTAGGTGCACATTTGGTATATACTGTACTTTTTTGTGTTCCCTGTTCTAGGGACAGGCATTACGTTTCTTTTGGTGTACTGTTGGATCCTAAGGAATTGAATAATTTTTTTTTCCTCTCAGGGCATGCACAACAATGATTGCATGTTTGCAGACACCCAACTGCAACCTGGAAATCCAATGATAAAACAGCACAGAAATGTACTTTGTGTCCCTTGTACAAGTGATTTGTTGCTTGTTATCAGTCCTAAAGAAATGCTTTGAGGCTTTTCCCTGTGTCTCTTTTTCATGGCTTTCTGTACAGAATTTCTTGGCCTAAGGAATTCCTGCTTCCATTTTGGGCATTGTTTTAAATTTTGTTTAATTTGAAATGAAGAGAGTGAGAATGAGTGAAAGACCCCAGACCCCCTCCACTCTGCCATCCCCTGTTCATCTGAGCAAGATCCCAGGCTGACTCTTCTAGCTCCCATGTTAGTCCACAGGTCACCCGAAGCTGCCTAAGAGATTCAGGGGTGAAACCAAGCTACCCCCAGGCACTGTATGGCCGGAAGCAAATCTTCCATCCTCTACTATGGTTCCATTTGTTCTCTGCAGGCTCCAGTGTAAGGCATATCCTCCATATGCATCTGAATATACTGTCCACCGCTCCTTCAAAACCACTGAAGAGGCCCAGATCTGACACATACATTCCATACTCGGACCATGGAACCTGCAATTTCCTCCATGGTTGGAGCTTTTTAGCCAGCACTTCAGTTGGGGGGATTCCAAAAGAAACTTTATCTGAGGTAATCCCAGATCCAATTGCCAATACAGGATCTGGCACAGTCTGTCATCCAAATCAACCTATGCACAAAGCGTTAATGCCAATGGCTGGGTCAGTTGTCTCAAATCCTGTCTTCTGAGCAAATTAATGTGTGTTGCAGCTTAGCCACATCCTTTTCACCACACACATTTAGCGTTCATGCAAACCAATGGGAGCTGCAGCCTAGTCAGAGTGAGGTAGAATAACCCCTACCAGGCCCAGCTTTGTATAGCTTTGTACCTGTTTTGGCCTTTGACTTTGGGTTTGGGTGCCACAGCCAGGCCTGATCTTGCCTGCAACCAGTCCTGACACTTGCAGGCAGGTGCTGCAATCTGGCCCTGTTCAGTCTGCTCCCATCCCTGGCTCATGTAAAGCTGTAGGTGTGACACCTTAGCACAGCATGACTCACATTCCAGCCTGGTTTCTGCACTCACCATTAGGCTAAGGTTTGCTCACCCAGCCTATTCCACCCACATCCAAAACCAACCCACAAACTTGCCAGTGGATGGAACTATCTTGCCTAGGCTGCCCAACCCAGTCCTGGACCACCTGTTCACCAGTGGATGCTTTGAGCTACCAATGGAGTTTCCCAAGTTCTCCCATTTAGCCTGCTCCTAGACATCTCACACATACCAGAGGGTATTCGGCACTTGCCTAGACATCTGGCCGCCTACCCTCACCATAGCCTTGTATGAGCTAGGGGATGTTGTATCCCAGTCTGCTCTACATCCTCTTTTATTGTGTTCATGTGGGTGCTGCAGTCTGGACCTGCTTAGCCTGAGCCTATTCACAGAACCCCAGTGTTGGCAGGTTCCATGGTCATGCCTATCTTAATCCCTCACCTCCCAAACTCTTAAACTAACCAGTGGACTTGTAATTCCACAAGGTTAGACCCATATATCCCCTAAAGAATCTACCCCTGAACCTGATTATCTTGCATGCTGGTTTGTGTCATGGGCCAGCCTAATGTGACCTATCACCTGTTCTGACACTCACTGTCAGATCCTGGGGTATAGGCCTTGCAGACATGCAACAAGCCATAGCTGTTTTTTAAACTTATTAATTACATTGTATTAGGTGACACAGTTTTATAGGCACTGGGATTCACCCCACCCCTCCCCTAACCCTCCCCCGTGATGGATTCTTCCACCTTTTTGCATAACCACAATTCAAGTTCAGTTGAGATTCCTTCATTGCAAGCATATACCAAGCATACAGTCCAGCATCTTATTGTCCAGATTAAGTTCAACAGCTTCTTGGGGAGACCTTGTCTGGTCTGAAGGTAGAGCCAACTGAGTAAAGTCCAGATCAATTAGAAGCTCCAACATAACATCAGCAATAATTTATAATGTTATGGAATTAATTGACATCGTATTGAGCAACCAATATGTTAAAAATAAATGCAAGTTGGGCCCGGCGGCGTGGTCTATCGGCTAAAGTCCTCGCCTTGAAAGCCCCAGTATCCCATATGGGCGCTGGTTCTAATCCCGGCAGCTCCACTTCCCATCCAGCTCCCTGCTTGTGGCCTGGGAAAGCAGTTGAGGACGGCCCAATGCATTGGGACACTGCACCCACGTTGGAGACCAGGAAGAGTTTCCAGGTTCCCAGCATCGGATCGGCGCGCATCGGCCCGTTGTGGCTCACTTGGGGCGTGAATCATCGGAGAGAGGATCTTCCTCTCTGTCTCTCCTCCTCTGTATTTCTGACTGCAATAAAATGAATAATTCTTTAAAAAATAAATAAATAAATAAATAAATAAACAAATAAATATTATAATGAAAACAGACAGAAGACAACTGAACAATCATCTATAGCTATTATAAGATGTATAGAACCCAGTTGTATTTAAACTAAGACTGAAATGTCAATGAAATAGTCACAGGATGCAGTTAAGAACTTGCATTTATTTTTTTTTTTAAGATTTATTCATTTTATTACAGCCAGATATACACAGAGGAGGAGACAGAGAGGAAGATCTTCCGTCCGATGATTGACTCCCCAAGTGAGCCTCAACGGGCTGGTGAGTGCCAATCCGGTGCCGGGAACCAGGAACCTCCTCCAGGTCTCCCAAGCGGGTGTAGGGTCCCAAAGCCTCAGGCCATCCTCAACTGCTTTCCCAGGCCACAAGCAGGGAGCTGGATGGGAAGTGGGGGCGACGGGACCTGAACCGGTGCACATATGGGATCCCAGGGCATTCAAGGCGAGGACCTTAGCCACAAGGCCACACCGCCAGGCCCAATATTTATTTTTTTTTAAAGATTTACTTATTTGATTTCAAAGTCAGATATACAGAGAGGAGAGACAGAGAGGAAGATCTCCCATCCGATGATTCACTCCCCAAGTGAGCCGCAGCGGCTGGTGCTGCACCGATCCAAAGCCGGGAACCTGGAACCTCTTCTGGGTCTCCCATGTGGGTGCAGGGTCCCAAAGCCTCAGGCCATCCTCAACTGCTTTCCCAGGCCACAAGCAGGGAGCTGGATGGGAAGTGAAGCTGCTGGGACCAGAACCGGCGCCCATATGGGATCCCAGGGCATTCAAGGCGAGGACATTAGCTGCTAGGCCATGCTGCCGGGCCTGTCATTATAATATTTAGCCTTTTATAGCATTGAGGCATAATTTGCTGAACTTGGGATTTTTTTCGGATATTCCAGACTGGCTAATAACTCCAACGAGACTTTTGTCAACAGTTTAGGTGCAGAACAATTATAGGAGAGGTATGCAGAGAAATTCTCAATATCCTAGTGAGGAGTAACTAATATTTCATGTCTTCCTCACACCTAGTAGGATGATGGAACATTACTCCACTCTCCTGCGCTGTTATGGAATAATATAGGGTATTAAAAAGTATATTAGGTTGTGCAATTCTTTGATGTAGATCATAAGCAGTCTGACTTCCCAAAGTCTTATTGCATGTGTGATAGGCGATAGGCTGTTTGATGTAGAGATGATATTATGTTTTATAGGTACTATTTTACATACTGACATCATTTCATCTTAAATTAAGGCAAACATGTGGTATCTGACATTTTGAGATTGACTCATTTCCCTTGGCATTATGGTTTCCAGTTGGGCCCATTTGGCACAAAGAATTGCATTTTGTGTTTTTTAAATAGCTGAGTAGTATTCCCTGGAGTAAATAAACCACAGCTTTCTTATCCAGTCTTCTGGTGAAGGTCATTTGCGTAACTTCCATGTTTTTGCAATTACTGATTGTGCTGCTATGAACATGGGGGTGCATGTTGGTTTCTATGTAACATTTTGGATATATTCCTAGGAGTGCTATTGCTGGATCATATGGTATGTCGATTTTGAGTTGTTTGAGTGTTCTTCATACTGATTTCCATAGAGGCTGTACCAAACTGCAACTCCACCAGCAGTGAAGAAGGGTACCCTTTTTCCCTGCATCCTCACCAGCAAGTGTTGTTGGCGATTTCCCTGTATGTGGGCCAATTTTACTGGTGTTAGGAGGTATCTCATTGATGTCTTAATTTCGATTTCCCTTATTGCCAGGAAACTTGAGCATTTTTTCACGTTTGTTTTCCATTTGGATTTGCTCCTTTGTGAAATGTCTGCCCATTTCCCATGCCCATTTCTTGAGTGGTTTGTTTGTTTTGGCAGTTTGGTTGCTTTGTAGTTCTTTGTATATTCTGGAGATTAACCCTCTATCACTTATGAAGTGAGCAAAGATCTTCTCCAATTCTGTGGGTTGCTTTTTTGCTTTGTTGATTGTTTCTCTTGCTGTACAGAAGCTTCTTAGTTTGATGAGGTCACATTTGTTTATTTTGGTCTTGATTTCTATTGCTAATGCTTTTGGTGTCCTTGATAGGAAGTCAGGACCTACCCCTAACTCTTGCAGGGTGTTTCCAACATTTTCTTCCAAACGTTTGAAGGTTTCTGGATGTAGGTTTAGATCTTTTATCCATTTAGATTTGATCTTAGCATATGGTGAGAGATGTGGATCTATCTTCTTGTTTCTACAGGCTATTAACCATTTGTCCCAACAGCATTTATTGAAAAGACCTTCCCATTTGCTTGGATTGTCATCTGGTTTTTGTCAAAGACTATTTGGTTGTATCTGCTTCGGTTCCCATCTGGTGTTTCTATTCTGCTCCATTGGTCCTCCTCTCTATCTTTGTGCCAGTAACAGGCTGTTTTGATAACCACCACCCTATAGTATGTCCAGAGGTCCAGAACTGGTATTCGCCCTGTTAGCTTTCTATTCTTCAGGATGTTTCTAGCTATTTGTGGGTTTTGTGTGTGTGTGTGTGTGTGTTTCCAGATGAACCTTTGTATCATTGTTTCCAGTTCCCTGAAGAATGTTTTGGGTACTTTGATTGGAATTGCATTGAATGTATATGTTGCTTTAGGCAGTATACATATTTTAATGATACTGATTTTACCTAGCCAGGAGCAGGGGATGCTGCTCCATCTTTTGAGGTCTTGTTCAATTTCTTTTTTTTAGTAGTTTGTAGTTTTCTTCAAATGGTCTCCTACATTTTTGGTTAGATTGATTCCTAGGTATTTCATATTCTTGTCTGTTATTTTGAATGGTATCTTGCTCGTTAGATCTTTTTTCCATCTTGGGGCAGTTTGCATGCAGTATGGCTGTTGATTTTTGTTCATTAATTTTGTACCCTGCCACTCTACCAAACTCTCACATAAGTTCTAGCAATCTCTGTGTTAAGGCTCTTGGCTCTTCCATATAAAGAATCATGTCACCTGCATATGGTGAAACTTGACTTTTTCGTTTCCCATTTGAATTCCTTTGATTTCTTTTTCTTGTCTTATGGCCTCAGCAAGTACCTCTATGAATATGTTGAATAGCAGTGGAGAAAGCGGACATCTTTGTCTTGTTCCACATCTCAGTGGGAAGGGTTCCAGTTTTTCTCCATTCAGTATGATGCTGGCGTTGGGCTTTTCATATATTGCTTTGATTATGTTGTGGATTTTTCCATCTATGCCTACCTTGGTTAGGGTTTTTAGCATGAAGTGGTGTTGGATTTTGTCGAAAGCTTTTTCTGCATCTATTGATACTATTATTTAATTTTTAAAAGATTTTATTATTATTGGAAAGCCGGATATACAGAGAGGAGGAGAGACAGAGAGGAAGATCTTCCATCCGATGTTTCACTCCCCAAGTGAGCTGCAATGGGCCGGTGCGCGCTGATCCGATGCCGGGAACCAGGAAGTTCTTCCAGGTCTCCCAAGCGGGTGCAGGGTCACAAAGCCTTGGGATTTCCTCGAATGCTTTCCCAGGCCACAAGCAGGAAGCTGGATGGGATCAGAGCTGCCGGGATTAGAACCGGCGCCCACAGGAGATCTCGGGGCTTTCAAGGCGAGGGCTTTAGCCGCTAGGCCACGCCGCCAGGCCCTATTATTTGATTTTTGTTCTTCAGTTTTTGGATGTGGTGTATCATATTTATAGATTTCTGACTGTTGAACCATCCCTGCATTCCAGGGATGAATCCTTCTTGATCCAGGTGAATGATCTCTCTGATGTTTTTTTGAATTCTATTGGCTAGGATTTTGTTGAGAATCTTAGCATCAATGTTCATCAGAGAAATAGGTCTATAGTTTTCCTTCTCTGTTGGCTCTCTATCTGGTTTTGGAATAAGAATATATTGGCTTCATAGAACGAGTTTGGAAGGGTTGCTTCCTTTTCTATTGTTTTGAAGAGTTTGTAGAGGGTGGGGTTAGTTCTGTTTGGAATGTTTTGTAGAATTCTATAGTGAAACCGTCTGGTCCGGGGCTTTTCTTTGTTGGGAGATCTTTAATCAATGGTTCAATTTCTGCTTTGGTTATGAGTTTGTTCAGGTCGTTTGTTGCCTCTGGGCTAAGTTTTGGTAGATAGTGGAAGTCTAAGAACTTTTCCATTTCTTGGTGGTCTTCTGATTTGTTGGAGTACAGTGCTTTGCCGTAATATTTAATTATGTTCTCTAACGGTTGCAGTGTCTGTTGTTATGTGGCCTTTTTCATCCTTGATACTGTTAATTCTGTCTTTCTCTTGATTTTTCTTTGTCAGTCAGGCCAGTGGGGTGTCTATTTTGATTATCTTCTCAAAAAATCAGCTATTTGATTCGTTGATTTTGTGTATAGACTTTTATTTCTATTTGATTTATTTCCTCCCTTGTTTTGATGATTTCTTGTTTCCTTTTGTGTGGGGGGCCCTTCTGCTGCTGTTTTTCAAATTCCTGGAGGTATGTGTTTAATTCCTGTATTTGATGCCTTTCTTGGACCTTGATATGAGCTCCAAATGTGATTGGCTTACCCTGTAGCAATGCTTCGATGGTGTCCCATAAGATTTGGAATGTTGTATCAGAGTTTTCATTGGTTTCCATATATATATATTTTTTACCAGTTTAGAACTTTTTAATTAAAATTTCAATTAAAAACATGAACAATGACTCACAGATTTTTTTCAAGTTTCACTGATGCTATTGAAAGACAATATCCATTTTCAAGTGATGACATATTTTATATAAGTACTATGTGTGCAGATAGGTGTGTATATATGTATTTGTTCATACACAGGCAAGTTTTTACAAAGGTGTTACTTAAAAGGAAAGTGACAGGATCCCTTTCAGCATAATGGTGTTAAATTCCAGCCGCTGTTCAGTACTTCACTATCCAATAAGATTTTTTTTTGTTTTTTTTATTAATTATTTTGCATTATGTGACAATTTCATAGGCTCTGGGAATCCCCCCACCTCTCCTCACACCCCCCCCCCGGTGGATTCCTCCACCTTGAGGTAGTATTACAGTTCAAATTCAATTAAGATTCTTTCCTTGCAAACATATACCAAGCATAGAGTCCAGCTACTTATTGTCCAGATGGGTTGAACAGTTTCTTGGGGAGACCATTTCTGCTCCGAAGTTAGAGCTGGTAGAATATCATCCCAGTCAATTAAGAGTCCCAATAAAATATCAACAGCAATTTGCAACATTATGGAATTGACATGGTTTTGAGTAACCAGTATGTTAAAAAAAAAAAAAAAGCAAGTTCTTAACCACAACCTATGATTAGCTCATTGACATTTCAATTTTAGTTTACATACAGGACTGGCTGCTATATACATTAAAATGGCTATAAGGTACCATTCAGCTGTCTCGTGTCTATTTCATTTTAGTATTTAGCCATTTGTTGTGTTGAAGTATAATTTTGCTGATCTTGGCAGATTTTAGGATAATGTAGACTGACTTGTAACTCTAACAAGACATTTGTCGACAATTAAGACGCAGAATATTTTTTTTTTGTGGGGGGGGTGTGCAGGAAAGTCTTCAACACCATGGTGAGGAGTGAGTGACTAATCTTTGTGTCCCACCCAGCGAGACATGAGCCAATCCACGCCAGCTGTTTCTTGTCAGATTCCAAGCTCTACTTTTTGTTGTTTGTTTATTTATTTTAGTTTTTTTTAGTTTGTATTATTGTTTGGTATGAGGGGTTTTCGGAGCAATCCCGATGGTCATTGAGAGGGAGGGTGGGGGTCCAGAGGTGGAGCCAGGCTGGGACCAGAGAAAGCGCTCCTCCCTGGTCCCAAAGGACGTTTTTTGTTCTTCTGTTTCTGCGGACCACTCAGGGCTTCTGGTTGTCTTTCCAATGATGTTCGTTTCTGCGCGGTAGTGTTTGGACTTCTTCCATCCCCTGCGAAACCTCCGGTTGGGGGTGGGTGACCTCAGAATACTCAGCCTCCAAGGGCATCCAATTCCCTGTGGCCTCCTTGGCAGTTGGGATATAGTCCTTGTTGCTCGTATTAATAGTTTGTGGTGAAGGTCTGGGAGTCTTCATGGTTGGGATCCAAGCTTCCTCCTTACCACCTGCTCCACTCTGGAGTGGCCCCCTGCTCCACGCACATGACCTCCTGTTAAGAGATTGTCAGGATCACACCTGATTCCCCCCTCATGCATTGCTATAGTAGTTTTACTATTGTTTAGTGCCGCTTTGAGTCTGTTGTCTGCGAATTACCAGATTTGATCTTGATAGGCTATATTGTACTTTTTCCTCACTCTTTCTATGGTCCTGAAAGACTTCCCTGCACTCTCTCCCCATCACAGATTAACATAGGGTATTGAGGGTATAGTAGATGTTACAGTTTTTCGATGTAGATCTTAAGTATTCTGACATTAACTGTTGGTTTATAGATTATATCGCATTATCTTATTGCATTCCATACAGGTTGTTATAGACTGCACTAATATTACAATATACAGGTACTATCTTCCAAGTTATCATCTTTTCATCTCAGATTAGGGCAAACATGTGGTATTTAACCTTTTGGGATTGGTTCATTTCTCTTAGCATGATGTATTCCAGTCGGGCCCATTTGGCCACAAAGAACTGCATTTCGCTTTTTTTAATAGCTGAGTAGTATTCAGGAAATAATAGCCGACCATGGAGGGTTGATGTAAGGGGAAAGCAGAGAGTGAGGGCCAAAAAGTGCCAGAAGAAGGAGCAAGTATAGTTAGAAATAGTATAAGCAGGTGTGCAAACCTCCCAGGACACTGCGGAATCAACAAGATCCACGCAGTCTGGAGAATCAACCAAAAATAACAACAACAAAAAAACAAGGCAGCGCTCGGTGGTTCGACTTAGTGGCGCAGTGGCTCGAAAAGGGTTACTTAAGAACCCAGCAGGGGAAAGGGTGGTGGGAATTTTAACCGGAGGATACATAGGCAACTTTAGGAAATCGTTGCACAAAGTCCCTCCAGTGGTGGCTAGAAACTGCAGGAGTGCTGAAACCTCTAGCACTGCTGGCGATATTAGTAACCTTGGAGGGACTCAGGCAAAGACAAGGATGTCTACCTGACACACACTCCCCCATAACAAAATGCCACGGTACCAGGTGGGTGCTAGGACCCTGAAGTGCACTAGCCGGCAGCTGTGGCAGCGAGGGTGAAATCCCCAGGATCACAGCTAATCGAAATTCTGGGCCAACCCAGTCCAGGGCAAAGAGGTGGTGGAGTGGGTCCGCCAGATCCCGTGCCTCAGACATAATAAAAACAAAGCAAAAAAAAAAAAAAAAAAAAAAAAACGAAGAGAAAAGACCTGGAAGGGTGCCTAGGCACTGAAACCTGAGGCGCTGAAACCTGAAACCCTGAAGGGAAACAAAAAAACAAAAACTCCATGGTCCAGAAGGAAAACAAAAACCTAGGCCAGCAAGACCACAGGCCACCCACTAGGTGGCAACAGAGGTCAAGGGTGAGAATCCAGTAACACCTTGGGCCACAAGTATGAGATGCAATAAGAGAATTAGTGAAGTAGAAATAGCTAGCACCACCCCAAAAAGCCACCATAAAGCCTGGTCAATCACAGAGATTACAGATGAAGAAATTGAAGACGTCTCTGATAAGAAGTTCAGAAAAATAATTATAAAACTCTTCAGAGACAATGAAAAACGATGGGATGAGCTCAAAGATTTCAAAAACCACATAATCACAGAAACAAAATTACTCAAAAATGAGATCCTAGACTTGAAGCACAAAGTTGAGAGCTTAGCCAACACAATTACAGCAGCAGAAGACAGGATATCCGACTTGGAAGATTCCCAGAATGAAAGCAGGCAGATTATTAACCAACTAGAGTCAAAACTACACAAGACGACCAAGATGATCCAGGAGATGAACGACAACATCAAGAAGTCAAATATCAGAATCATGGGGCTCCCAGAAGGAGTGGAAAGAGAGACAGGCATACAACCAGTACTTGAGGAAATTATGCAGGAGAACTTCCAAAATACCTGCAACATGAACCCAATCCAAATTCAGGAAGGCCAGAGGACTCCCCACAGGGTTGACCCAAAATGATCTTCTCCAAGACACGTGGTAATCAAGTTACCCTCCAATGAATACAATGAAAGAATCCTTAGGTTAGCACGAACCAAAGAGAAGCTTACATTTAGGGGCAAGACCATCAGAATCACTGCCGACTTCTCAGAACAGACGCTCCAGGCAAGAAGGGAGTGGAACAAAATCTTTCAAGTACTGAAAGAGAACAACTGTCAACCAAGAATACTCTTACCCAGCAAAGATTTCATTTGTATACGAGAATGAAACTAGATACTTCCACAGCAAAGAGAAATTAGAAGAATATGCCAACACAAAACCAACTCTACAAAATCTCCTCAGAAATGCGCTACTCCCAGAGAAAAAGGAAGCAAGCCATAAGCAAGGATGGCAATCTGGGAGATCTCAATAAAGTCCATCCACAGAAACGACAATCAATTACCAACAAACTCAAAAACACAGGCATATGGCATGGTTTCCATATATTTTTTGATCTCATCCTTATTAATTTCTTCTCTGACCCGTTGTTCGTTAAAAAGCATATTGTTCAACCCCCAATAGTTTCTGTATATTCTGGGGCATTTTGAATTGTTGATTTCCAGTTTCATTCCATGGTGGTCTGAGAGGGTACATGATATGTTTCCTATCTAGTTGAAGTTATTTAGATTTGCTTTGTGTCCTATCATGTGGTCGATCCTGGAGAAGGTGCCATGCACTGCTGAAAAAAAATATATAATCTGTGGCCTTAGGATACAAAGTTCTATAAATGTCAACCAAATCCAATTGTTGTATTTGTGTGAGTTCCTTTGTTTCTTTGTTGAGTTTTTGTTTCGTTGATCTGTCTTTTGGTGTTAATGGGGTATTGAAATCACCCACAATTATTGTATAGGACGTAGTAGCAGCACTTTGTAGCTTCAGGGCTCCTGGTCTCTGGTCTGGGCGGATTTGGAGACCCCCAGCACCCCTCAGGCCTGTGAGGGAGTATGCATCAGGCCATCGGGGGCTCTTGCTATGTGCATCGGGGCCGCTGTCTCGGAGCCTGCCATTGTGGAGCTGCCCAGCCCTGTTCTGATGTGAAACTCAGGCGCTGGTGTGCTGAGGGTCTGCCCAGCAAGGTCCCGCAGAGAAAGTGAAACTGCACGACCACCTTCGCCCACCGCCCCGGGGCTACAGGCATTCAGCAGTGGGATGCTGCTTTGGCATGAACCCCAGGCGCTGGTGTGCTGAGGGTCTGCCCAGCAAGGTCCCGCAGAAAAAGCGAAGCAGCACATGTTGCCTGCGTTGCACCACTGGGGGACCTGTAGGAGCTCCACGCCCAGCCCCCACACTAGTTGGAGCCTTTGGTTCTCGCACAGCCTCAGTCTGGAGAATTCTGGGGAGGAGAGGAGCACCGAGCAGGGTTGAGCTCCATATGGTTCTCTCAGGGATCTGAGGGGCTTTTCACCCCAGCCGACTTCTCAGAACAGACGCTGGGACCCTGGGCAACTAAGCACAGCTGGTGCCAGTGCCACAAAGCCTCCAAGCCAGGTTCCACCAGGGGCCCGTGCTGCTCGGAGCGCCAAACAGTCTCACAGCTCTGGTCACTGGAAATTCCACCAGGAGGGGAGGGGTCCCTGCTGCTGGTGGGGGCGTTCACAAAAGGCAAACTGTCCAGCTGTCTCCATCTGCTGTGGGTCAGCTTGGTTTCCCGCTGGTGCGCCCCTTTTGCAGGATGACTCCACATTTTGAGTGGGTCGCTGTGTTCCCTGCCTTCTTTCTCTGGATTCCTTCCGAGTTATGTTTCTTCTTGGATGCTCGAAGTCCAGGGAGCTTCTGGAACCCCTCCATGCAGTTCCTTGGTCCACTGCACCAAGCCCTAGCTTTTGTGTAGGCTGGTGTGTGGTGGTTGACAGTGCTCCACGCTAACAAGCCCAGCTCAGGTCTCCCATGTGCCCTGGTGCATTGGTTTGATCCATAAAGGTCTTCTGGCTTCTCCCCTGTATACGGCAATGTCACAGTTGCCTAGCTTACCTATAGGCTCAATGGCCCTGTCATTGGGAGCTCCTCAGGAGTCATTCCTCACCTGCATACTCCCAGAGTGGCCCTCCCTACTACCTATTCCATGCTCCTTTCCCCATTCAATCCACAATCATTGAGACCAGGACTGTATGAGTGCTCCTGCCCTGTCTTTGGAAGCTGAGTGGATTGTATGTTCATCTGAGATTCTCCTAACCACTACAGTCCCAAGCTCCACAAGTGCTGGCCTGTTGCCATACCCCTCCACACACCCAAGATCAAAGTCCATTGGAGTTCTCTAAGCCTGGTTCACCAGCACACCAGGGCAGTATGCTGGGACGTTCTCCTTAGCCAGGACCGAACACATGGAGAAATCACCAGGTTCATTCCATCTGCCTAGAGGTAAGGTTCCATGTCCCCACATGCCCACCAGTGCTATAACTGTGTCCCTCTCCTCTCCAAACCTTCATCCATAGGCCTCCACGTGCTCCCAACCATTTGATAGCCAGTGTATCACCAACACAGCAATGGTAGTGAGTTGCCACCAAAATGAATTATTTTTATTGATTTGAAGGACAGAGTTACAATGAGGGAAAAGGAGTATGAGTGTAGAGGTGGGGCAAGAGATTGAGAGAGGAATTTTCATCTCTGATTTGGGTTATTTCCCAGACTGCCTCACTGGTTCAGGGCAGGCAAGGAAAGGCCAGGGTCAGGATATTTGTAAAGGTCTTTACACGGTGTATGGGCCTGAGAACTTGTTTCATTTTCTCATACCTTCCCAGAGTACATTAGCAGGATGATAGATACGAAACAGAGCAGCTTGTAATTAAAGCAGAACCCATATGGGATGCCGCTGCTGTGGAGTGGCTTAATTTCTTGCACCACAGCTCCAGCCCTTGGAGTTAGCTTTGTACAGAATGTTTAACAAAGAACGGACTCTATTCTTTGTGTGTCTGTCCAATTTACCAGCAATATTTGCTGAATTGGAGGCCTCATTCCTTAAATGGTTGCAATACGTTCACAAAATTTAATGGATCATGAAAATAAAATTTACTTCTAGACTGACTTTCTGTTATTTTGATCTCTGTCTATACTGAAGGCACTACTGCACTTGCTGTGGTGATATAGCTTTCTTTATTTAAAAACTGGGAATTTTGAGAGAATGATGTTCCATCTGCCAATTTGCTCCTCAAATAACCACAATATTTGGAGTTGAAAAAATCTGAAACCAGAAGTCAGGATTCCGCTCTGGATCTCGTGAATGGGTGCCCAGCCCAAAAATTTAGTCCATTCTCCACTACTTTCACAGGCCATAAGCAGGAGCTAGATGGGAGGCTGAGCAATCCAGATATGAAACAGTGCCCATATGGACTGCCAGTTTCATAGAACAAATCGAGATGTACTCATTTTTCTTCCCTGGTTTGCAAATTTTTTTTGAAGAAGTGACACTAGTTCTTTAAATATATTCTTGTGTCCATCTTTGAAGGCGTCTGGAATTGGGAATCTCATCTATTCCTGTGGTCTTTGCAAAGATGAAGAAAAGACCATTGATGCTCTAGGTTCCAGTGATGGCATCTTTGTGTGAATGTGCCACTGTTCATCCATTAGCTTGGCAGTCAAAACATGTGTGGAGGGAATGTTTCCTGGTTGAGAACCCTGATGACTTTTACTCCTCTGACTGAGAAACCACAATTGTACCACATGAAATTTGCTTTTCATTTTTTTTTTCTATACCACTCTTCATTTCTTCATCCCAGTATATGAAACAGTATATATCACTAGGTAAACCAAAGACGGGACAGATTTTTTGAAAATGTCTGTAGAAAAAAATTAAAGAAAATTGCCTCAGAAATAAAGAGGTAAATTCAATAGTACATGAGAATGGTCTGCTTTTGGCAAGTTTTGGGAACTGTAACTATGATTGATCTTTTAATCAAACATTTATTGATTTTATTGGAAAGGTGGATATACAGAGAAAAGCAGAGACATAGAGAAAGATCTTTTGTCTGCTGATTCGCTTCCCAAATGCCCACAATGTCTGGAGCTGAGCAAATTCAAAGGCAGGAGTTAGGAGCTTCTTCTCAGTCGCCCACGTGAGTGCAGGGTCCCAAGGCGTTGGGCTCCACTATTGTTATTCCTGGCATAAATGGGGAGCTGGAAGGGAAGTAGAGCAGTTAGGGCACAAACTGGTGCCCATATGGGATTTGGGGGGAGGATTTAGCCACTAGGTTATTGTGTTGAGCCTGATAGTTGTAGGTTTAAGGTGAGTTTTTGTATTTGTTGGGTGATGAAGAATTTGGGGTTTGTAGAAGTGATATGCAAATGAGTCAGTGACAACATTTTTTTTGTGTGTGTGCATTTTTATTAAATTTATTCATTTATTACATTGTGTTGTAATTTCATAGGAACTGGGATTCTCCCCACACTTCCCCACATCCTCCCCCCATGGTGGGTTCCTCCACCTTGTTGCGTAATCATAGTTCAAGTTCAGTTGAGATTTCCTCTTAGCAAGCGTATGCCAAGCATAGAGTCCAGCATGTTATAGTTCAGTCAAGTCCAACGGCTTCTTAGGTATACCCTCTCTGGTCTGAGGGCAGAGCCAGCAGAGTATCATCCCAATCAAATAAAAGCACTAACACATTATCAGCAACAATTAACGTCGTTATGGAATTAATTGGCATAGTACTGAGCAGCCAACATGTTAAAAATAAATGAGATTTATTAACCACATTCTGTGACCACCCAATTCCCATTTCCATTTTAGTTTATATACTACGTATGACATAACATCCATAACATAACATGATATGCATAACACCAATCTTCTTAAATTAAGGCGAAATTGTGGTATCTAACCTTTTGGGATTGGCTATTTCCCTTAGCATTATGGTTTCCAGTTTGGCCCATTTGGCCACAAAGAACTGCATTTTGTTTTTTTTTAATAGCTGAGTAGTATTCCATGGAGTAGATGAACCGTAGCTTTCTTATCCAATCCTCTACTGATGGGCATTTTGGTTGTTTCCATGTTTTTGCAATTACTGATTGTGCTGCTATGAACATAGGAGTGCATGTTGGTTTCTCGTAAAACAGGTGTTTTGGATATATTCCTAGGAGTGCTATTGCTGGGTCATACGGTATGTCGATTTTGAGTTGTTTGAATGTTCTCCATATTGATTTCCATAGAGGCTGTCCCAACCTGCAGCCCCACCAGCAGTGAAGTAGGGTTCCCTTTTCCCCGCAACCTTGCCAACAAGTGTTGTTGGTCCTTTTATTCATGTGGGCCAGTCTTACTGGCATCAGGGGGTACCTCATTGATGTTTTAATTTGGATTTCCCTTATTGCCAGGGAACTTGAGCATTTTTTGATATGTTTGTTTGCCATTTGGGATTGGTCCTTTGTGAAATGTCTGCCCATTTCCCTTGCCCATTTCTTGAGTGGCTTGTTTGTTTTGGTGTTTTGGTTGTTTTGTAGTTCTTTGTATATTCTGGAGATCAGCCCTCTATCATCTAGGTAGTGGACAAAGATCTTCTCCCATTCTGCGGGGTGCTTTTTTACTTTATTGATTGTTTCCTTTGCTGTACAGAAGCTTCTTAGTTTGATCAGGTCCCATTTGTTTATTCTGGTCTTGATTTCTATTGCTTTGGAGTCCTTTTTAGGAAGTGAGGACCTACCCCTAGATCTTGCAGAGTATTTCCAACATTTTCTTCCAAAAGTTTGAAGATTTCTGGATGTAGGCTTAGATCTTTTATTCATTTAGATTTGATCTTGGTGTATGGTGAGAGATGTGGGTCTATCTTTTTGTTTCTACAGGCTATCAACCAGTTGTCCCAACAGCATTTATTGAACAGACCTTCCCATTTGCCAGGATTATCGTTTGTCCTTTTGTCAAAGACTATTTGGCTGTATTTGTGTGGGTTTCCGTCTGTTGCTTCTTTTTTGCTCCATTGATCTTCCTCTCTATCTTTGTGGCAGTACCAGGCTGTTTTGTTAACCACCACCCTATAGTATGTCCAGAGGTCTGGAACTGTGATTCCCCTTGCCAACTTTCTGTTCTTCAGGATGGTTCTTGCTATTCGTGTTTTTTTTGTGTGTGTTTCCAGATGAACCTTTGCATCATTGTTTGCAGTTCCATGGAGAGTGTTTTGGGCAATTTGATTGGAATTGCGTTGAATGTATATATTGCCTTGAGCAATATAGACATTTTAATGATATTGATTTTACCTATCCAGGAGCATGGGATGTTACTCCATCTTTTTAGGTATTGTTCAATTTCTTTTTTAAGTAGTTTGTAGATTTCCTCAAATAGGTCTCTTACATTTTTGGTTAGGCTAATTCCCAGATACTTCATACTTTTCTCTGTTATTTTGAATGGTATTTTGCTGGTTAGATCCTTTTCCATCTTGGGGCTGTTTGCATACATTATGACTGTTGATTTTTGTTCATTAATTTTGTACCCTGCCGTCAGTGACAGCATTTACAATAAAATGATAGGCATGACAATTAGCATTTTGAGTGATAGTTTTGAGATGATGATTCATGGGACTCCAGTCAGCCCTCTGGACTGGTGAAGGGTCTTGTCAGGGAGCAGTTGAAGTCCTGAGCTCTTGATGCATTTCTGACAAGTGGTTATCTTGTCTTTAAAATTTTCTTTCAGCACCAAGTGGATTTTCTGCAACTGATGATTAAATACCAGAATTGTAAAGTAGTAAATTCCTAACAAGATAACCATGGATTTCTGTGAGGTCTGTGGTGTGGAATCTCTGAGGGAGTGTTTGTTCCAAAATGAGCATGCAATTTTCCAGGCAGATGAGCAATTCTTCCAAATTGCAGAAAGATGTGTGTTCAGATATGACAGTGATAGCCAAAGTGAATTCTCCCAGCCAGTGCCATGACCACAAGAAGTGTAGCATTTCATGCCAGAAAGCCAGTGAGCGGTCAATGGATCACCATTATTGATAGAACAGTGGCAGATCCCCAGTCACATCAATATCCCTGTGTCAGAGTCTCAGCCTGGAAAGGTTCGTTTATACATGGAATCAGTCACTGTATCCAGAGCTATTTTATTAAGTGGGACTGCTTGGTGAAATTGTGCTTACTGGCCTAATCTCCTATAACGTTTCCTTTTTATGCTTGTAGTACACATGCACCCTGTGGGGAACACTTTTAAGAATGTGTGTATTTGCAGTTTCTCCTGAAACCTCTACCTACCAGTTTGATCATGCAATGATGGGTTTCAAATTAACCCATGGTCATTGTGATGGATGTGAAATAACTTCTTACATCTCTAATTTTTGAGAGCTAGAAGTGATCATTGCTACTGAGTTGTCATCTTTCTAGATTACTTCTGTGATCAAAATGTGGAAATCAAATTTATTTACAGAGAGCCAGAAATGAGTTACTTCCATTGATACCATACCAAGTGATGTCAGTGAACTTTTTTTTCTCCATGTCGCATTATTTTGTCTCTCTCAAAAACATCCCCAATCCATAACCTATTTCTTTAACATAAATATTCCCATCATATTAAGTTTCAGCCTACTAGCTTCAAGAAGATAGTTTCGCAAACTATCTGGCAAAATAATTAAGAACATCATAGTTGGCTTAGGTAGTAGGATAGACTGATCCCAGTGCAACCATGTAACTATATCTTTGTGTACATTTCAATCTAATTTTTCTTTATTCTAGTTTTATTGAAAAATGTTATTTTTTTTTCTTGAAATAGGACACAGCAAGTGAACCAGTATGCACTCCTATCCATTAATTAATTCCTTAAATGTTCACAATGGCCATGGATGTCCTAAACATATTATAAAAATTGTACATGGTAAACCCGAACAACCAAGATGGTGGAATAGGATAAGGACACATTTACTCAGATGGAGAAACATTAGCCAGTGTGAAGCAGAGAAGACACATTCCGGGAAATTGAAGAGAACAGAAAAACAGCAGAGGGTTGCCAGTGGACTGATAGACACTGGAGAGCAGCAAAAGACACAATGGTGTAGTATTGCAGTGACTGATAAACCAGAAGCATTAGGTAAGTAGAGATCTGAATTGCAGTGGCAGTTGGAACTCCACCGGCAACAAGGGTGCTGGATGCGAAGCAGGGCTTCCAGGGTTAGAATCAGCTCCCATATGGGATCCTGGAACGTGCAAGGTGAGGACTTTAACCACTATGCTATCTTACTGGGCCCAAAATACATTTTTTATAAGTTGCTAAATAGTATTCCACGGAGTAGATGTATCATAGTTTCCTAATTCAGTTTTCTGTTGACGGGCATTTTATTTGCTTCCATGTTTTTATTATTATTATTATTGATGGTGTTGCTATGAACATAGGGGTGCAAGTTGCTTTCTCATGTAACAGGTTTTAGATATATTCCTAGAAGTGATATTGCTGAGTAATATGGTATGCATATTTTCAGTTGCCTGAGGATTCTCCATACTAATTTCCATAAAGGCTGCACTAGCCTATAATCCTCCAGCATTGGAGTAGGGTTCTTTTTTCCCATAAGTGTTGTTGGTTGTTTTCTGTATGTTAGACATTCTTATTGGAGTTAGGTGGTACCTCAGTGATGTTTTAAATGGGCAGACACTTCACAAAGGAACAAATTCGAATGGTTATCAGGCATAAGAAAAAGTACTAGAGCTGCATTGTAATAAGCCAAATCTGTAAACTTGAGTGTCACTTTTGTCCTTGAATAAATCTTCAATAATGTGTATTTTGTGAGCACTTATCACACTGGCAGCATGCAAAAAACATGTGTAAAGAATGATTCAACTTTGATTTGGAATTTACTTGAAACAATATTATCAAGAGATCTCTGTATTTCTCCAATGGACATGTATAAATGGAATTTCAAATTTAAATATGATCACTTGTTATGTTCATAGTAAATAATGATCTTCTGCCTTCATGTCCATTAATGTGAGAATTTGTAGAACAGAATCAGTGAGAATCAACAGCTCATTATATTTGATCATCAGCATCTCATCTGTCAGGGTTTTTTCAGAACTTCAACGTGACGATCAAGATAGATGAGAACAAATCTGTGACTTTGCCTATGCGTTAGAAGGCAAATTAATTGTTATATTTGATGTTCTGAAGTACATACTTTTGTAACCCTCAGGTGAATATTATCATTTTTACAATTACTTCTGATTTAGTGCTTCTAATTCCTCTCCCAGGATGTTTCAGTTTATAGCCCTCTTGATTCTATCTTCAACTGCAAACTGTTAATGCCATGAAAATGCAGTAACAGAGGTTTGAACTGCCATGTGATTGTGTGGAATGGCTGCTAACAATCCCAGTTCCAGTGGTTGTCAGGAGCTGTCCAGTGTTCATCTTTTTCCATCTTTCTCTGGATTTGGTCCTGTAAGGAGCTCACCTGACTGTTTCTTTGATTCCTACCAGGGAAGGCCCTAAGAAACTTATGTCTAGAGTTTAAGTTGCATTTAACATCAATGTCCCTGATTTCACTATGATTTTTGCAGAGGAACCTAGGAGGGTAGAATTGGTCACCAACTGAAATTCAGTGTGTAAGTTTATAAGTGTTTGAAGAAATGGAGTCATCACTTGGGAAAGCAGGTCTCTGTCACACGTGCTATGGGATACCTCCTCCTTGGCAGGCTTCCAGTCATCTTCATACTGCTCTTCCTCACGTTGTAAGAAGTTGCTGCAGCTTATCTTTACTGAGATGAGAACTATTGCTTACTTGCCCACACTGATTGAATAGTTCCCTGAGAATGACGTTAAGAGGATTCATGAAAGCTCTTCAGAACTACCAAGTTTTCCTAATTGCCATTAACAGTACAGTTGGAAGGCAAGAAGGGATGATAGAAACAAACAAGCAAACAAACAAAAACACATTTTATTTCGCATCACAAAGTTGGAATTTTTTCCCATAAGACCAGATCTATTTATACACTTAAAATGTGTTGCCCACTCAAGAATTATTTACATTTCAACGTAGAAAAATTAACTTCATGAGACTTTTCCAAATGTGTTAACCATATGGTCAGGAATGATGTTAGCATTTTTCAGTATCATTATTCTTGTAGCTTTTCTGTTTTGCTTCCGTTATTAATCGTGCTTCATTTCCTATTTCTCTGTATGTTTCCTTAATTGTTGCAGATTCCCCTAAATTAACCACACAAGAACTCCTCAAGCCTGAGAAGCCCATTATTCTAAAGGTTGTGTCAAGAGATGATCTTGATTATCCTATGGACTTCGTCTGTGCTCTTCAGTGTATGCAAAACACCAGAGAGCTCAATGCATTTTCATAATAATGGTTGGAAATAATGCTGTCACTAACGTGTGGCATTCAAAGAAGCATTGCTGGGAATGGGCATATTTAGCCATCTGTGTGTGCAGAGTACTCTCTTTTGTGTATTAGAGAGGAGCTGACTAAATCAGTGCCAGATATGTAGATTCAAACTCTCTGGTTCTTGTTGATCATCTTTTTCCCTCTTCTTTTATTCTTCTCATCACTTGCTTAGCTGGGTCATACACTAAATATTCTTACTAGTTTTTCAATAATTCCAAAATAAAATTGAATAAATAAGGTCATCCTAGTAATGTAATTTGTATTGTAATAGTTTGTATTATTCTCTAGTAAATATCCATTAACTATGCCAATTTCTTTTAAAATTTTTCTTCTAATACATTCTGGTTATTTAAATGGCAATCTAGGGCCAGCACGATAGCATAGTCCTCGCCTTGCATGCGCCAGGATCCCATATGGGTGCTGATTCTAACCCCAGCAGCCCTGCTTCGCATGCAGCACCCTGCATGTGGCCTGGGGAAGCAGTAGAGGATGGCCCAAAGTCTTGGGACCCTGCACCCATGTGGGAAACGTGGAAGAGTTCCTGGCTCCTGGCTTCGCATTGGCTCAGCTTCTGCCATTGCAGTCACCTAGGGAATGAACCATCGGACAGAAGATCTTCCCTCTGTCTTCCTCCTCTCTGTATATCTGCCTTTCCAATAAAAATAAATAAATATTTTAATAAATATAAAAATAAATGGCACTCTATGCAACTGAGTTGGTGAGAATCAACGGCTCACATTTTGCATCCTCTCGAACACAATGTGTGAAGTCTCTTCAGAAAATCCAGGTTGTTCTTAAGGTATATTAGAGTTAATTCACTGTGAATTTTTCCATTTTGTTTCTTCTGTCAACAAGATCGTATGCCATGATAAAGTGGAATTTATCCCAATGTCACAAGAAGGTGACAACATTCAGAATTCAATGCATGCGGTATTCAAAAAGGAAACAGTATCAAGAACAAACTCTGTGATGATTTATTTATTTATTATTTTTAATTCATTTATTACATTGTATTATGTGACAGAGTTTCATAGGTGCTGGGATTCTCCCCACCCCTCCCCAAGTCCTGGTCGCTGGAGCCAATCATGATACAAACGTATTTCAAAAAATTCATGGAGTATCTGACATTGTGGACAGTGGGTAAGCCAAGGCCTGCAATGCTGACATTGGTTAGGATCCCTGCTAATTCACTTCCATCTAACTCCCTGCTAATATGCCTGGGAAGGAGGCAGAAGATGGTCCAAGTCCTTGTCTCCCTGTACTGTTTAGGATACCCAGATGGAGTTCAGGCTACTGGTTTTGGCCTGGCCCAGCCCTGAACATAGAAGTCATTTGAGTTGTGACCCAGTGAATGGAAGTTTTGTGTCTCTTTCTCTTTATCTTCTGATAAAGAAATGAATTTTTAAAGTTCATGGAAAATGAAATTGAGATATTTTAATGCAAGAAATTGAAATCTATGCATATAATGGTCTTCAAAAATTTTATGAAAAATGTATTATGAAAAACCTATATTCAAGCTTAATTTACAAAATAGAGAATGGAGATTTGTAGGATGACAATTTATTGGATATCATTTGTATTAAAAACAACTGATTGGATAACCTTTATCTGGGAATAATGGATTGGACATACAAAACAAGAGATCCTTTCAGACAAGGGTTCTGTAGACATGTTTATTTAACAAACTTCACTTATTGACCATCAAAAAAAATGAAAGGAAAACCTGTGGGTCAATCTCAAATTTTTTGCAAAACATGAATTTAACTTTTTAAAGATTTATTTTTAATTAGAAAGTCAGATATATAGAGAGGAATAAAAACAGAGACAAAGATCTTCTGTCCGGAGAGGAGAGGAAAGATGGCCGACCGCGAAGAGCTGGTATAAGGTGGAGTACAGAGAGAGAGGGACTGATCCAGCAGAAGAACAAACCAGGAGACACAGAATTGCAGGGAGAGGAGTGGGAAGGTCACTGGACTTCATTGAAGTAAGAAGATCCACACAGCTTGGAGGGATAGCCAGAAAAAGAAAAAAAGGAAAGGCAACATGTTACGTGAAACTTGGTGAGTTGCGACCCTAGGCACGGGGAAGGCCGCCGGAGTCTCAGCCGATACAGGGAAGACAAAGTCAGCTAGAAAAACAAGTACCCACACCAGCGGGGGCCACAGACCACTGGAGTGCTGGAGACCTTAGAGGTGGCTGCAGGATTGAACATAAGGCCATCAACCCGTGCAGAGGTAGAGGACAAGCAGGAGGTTCCCAGCAGCGTGCCTCCCAACAGGACAGCACCTTTGAGAAAGTGCAGAGGTGACTGGAGTCCCACTCCAGGGCGGGGCTACAGAACTTCCAGACCCAGCTCAGGGCTATGAGACTTAGGCGCAACTCCCTGTTGTGCTCAGCAAAAGTCCCAGAGGAGGGGAGCCACTCAACAGATGTTGCCGACTTAGGCAGAGGTGCAGGCAAGCAGAGACACAGCAGCATGCCTCCCAACAGAGGAACTCCTTTGTGAAAGTGTAACAGGAAGAGGAGCCGGGCACTGAGGCCAGGCTGCAGAACTTCCCTACCCAGCCCGGGGCTGTGGATTCCGAGCAGCAAGTGGCTGGAGACTCAGGTGGAATTCCCCGCTGTGCTCAGCTCCAGGCCCAGAGGCAGGCACCATTCAAAAGAGTCTGCTGACCTGGGTGGAGGCATAGGCAAACAGGGCACAGCAGTGTGTTTCCCCACAAGGGAGCACATTTGTGAGAGTGTATTAGGGAGTGGAACTGCACGCTCTACATCTACCCAGAGCAAAGTCAAGAAGCCCAACTTTACAAAATCTTTTATCTATACTCTATCCCCATGGGCACACGCAAGACAACACCTAACCAATTACCTGTAACGGAACCAGATTGCAGAGACATAAACCCAATGGCAAATGAATCAACCCAACCCCAACCACACCATTGCCTGCTGTCCCCAATAGAGCAAGAAGAATTTCGCTTCTGCCAACGTTCCATGCAGCAGTAGCTGGATTACACCCGCTTTAGGCTACAGCACTGAAGGCAGCAGCTGTGGACAAGCAAGTCAGAGGCTAAAATCTCAAAATGATAAGAAATAACAACACAATGAGGAGAAGTATCAGAAAAAGTAATGACTCCGAAGAAAGATCAAGCAATCCCCTCAAAAAACAAAAACTAATCTCAATCTCTGAGATGCAAGATGAAAACATGGAGGAATTACCAGACAAGGAATTTAAGAAAATAATGATAAAATTCATCAGAGATAGCAAGAAGCATTGGTAAGAGTCCAAGGAATTAAAAAAAAACCATGTCACTGCAGAAATAACTCAAGTCAAAAAGGGAATCCTCGATCCAGAGCACAAAATTGAGAGCCTAACCAACAGAATAAACAAAGCAGAGAGCAGAATATCAGACATGGAAGACAACCAGAATGAAAGGCAGCAGCTCATCAAACAGTTAGAGGCAAACCTGAACAAAGCCAACAGGTCCATATAGGAAATGAAAGACAACCTCAATAATCAAATTTTAGAATAATGGGCCTTCCCGAAGGAGTAGAAAAAGAGATAGGCTTGCAACGGGTGCTCAATGAGATAATACAGGAGAATTTCCAGAACACTGGAAATATAAGTCCAGCACAAATCCAGGAAGGACAGAGAACCTCCAACAGATTCGACCCAAAGAGATCCTCACTCAGACATGTGGTCCTCAAGCTCCTCTCAAGCTAATACAAGGAATCTATTCTAAGACAAGTAAGAAGAAAGGATACGATTACTTTCAGAGGAAGACAAATCAGAATCATGGCCGACATCTCAGTAGGAACACTCCAAGCAAGGAGAGAATGGGGTAAAACATTTCAAATCCTGAAACAAAACAACTGCCAACCAAGAATAACGTACCCAGTAAAGCTTTCATTTGTATTTCAGAATGAAATTAAATTCTTCAACAGTAAAGAGAAACTCAAACCATACGCCAGCACGAAACCAGCTCTGGAAAATCTCCTTAGAAAGATGATAAACCCAGAAAAAATGAAAACCAAAATCAAGGATGGCAAATGGGAAGGTCTCCCAACTAAAATCGATATGAGGAAAGTCAACAAATCAGATACTAGCAGATGCAAAAGCCCATTTGCACACGTACAAACGCTTATGGCAGCTCAAAATCACAACCTCTCAATATTATCCCTAACATATAACTATAAGTTACACAACGAATATATAACTATAAGTTACACAACGAAGTTAATTGTTGCTGAGTGTATGTGGAGCCTTTAATTGATCAGGTTGATTATCTGATGGTTCTGCCCTCGGACCAGACAGGGTCTCTCCAGGAAGCTGAGGAACTAGATTGGACTATAAGATGTTGGACTCTATGTTTATTTTATGCTTGCAAAGAGGGAATCTCAACTGTACTTGATCAGTGGATATGCAACAAGGTGGAATATTCCACATGGGGGGAAGGCGGGGGGAGGGGTGGGGTGATTCCCAGTTCCAACGAAACTGTATCACATAATACAATGTAATCAATGAATAAAAAAAATAAAAATAAATATTATCCCTAAACACAAATGGCTTAAATTCATCAACCAAAAGACACAGACTAGCAGAATGGATCAACAAACAGAACCCAAGCATATGTTGCCTACAAGAGAAACATCCAACAAAAAAAGATGCTAAGAAACTGAAAGGGAAGGGATGGAAAAAGATATTTCACGGCAATAGATGAGGAAAAAAGGCTGGAGTAGCTGTTCTAATCTCAGATGACTTAGACTTCAATGTGACAAACATGAAAAGAGACAGAGATGGACACTTCATATTGCTGAAGGAAACCTTCCAGCAAGAAATGATTTCCACTATAAACATCTATGCATCAAACACAGGTGCTCCCAGCTACGTGAAGCAATTGCTGATGGACATATTAGGGGACATAGACACACACAGAATAATCATGGGAGACCTCAACATCCCCTTAACACCAATAGACACATTAGCGAAACAGAAACTTAGCAGAGAAACAATAGAACTCACACAGACCATAGAACTAATGGACTTGATAGACATTTAAAGAATCCTCCACCCCACGGACACAGAATATACATTTTTTCAGCAGTGCATGGTACCTTTTCCAGAATCGACCACATGATAGGGCAAAAAGTAAACCTCACTAACTTCAAAAAAATCAGAATCATACCATACACCTTCTCAGACCACAAAGGAGTAAAACGGGAAATCAATAAATCAAAATGCTACAGGAAGTACCTAAACACCTGGAGGCTGAACATTATGGTACTAAAGGAACAATGGGTCAGAGAAGAAATAAAGGACGAGATAAAAAAATTCATGCAAACCAACGAAAACTCTGATACAACATTCCAAAACTTATGGGACACCGCAAGGAGTGTTGCATGGTAAGTTCATAGCAACCGGAGCCTAAGAAAGATACCAATTAGAAGAGTTAAGCACGCTCCTCCAGATACCAGAGGAACAGCAACAAAATGTCTCTACAACCAAAAGGAAACAAGAAATCATCAAAACATGGGAGGAGATAAACCAAATTGAAATTTAAAAAAAAAATTATTGACAAAATCAATGACTCAAAAAGTGCTTTTTTTTTGAGAAAATAACCAAAATAGACACCCCACTGGCTCAACTGACAAAGGAAAATCAAGACAAAACAAGAATTAATAGCATCAAGGATGAAAAAGGCAACATAACAACTAACACTGCAACAATTAAGAACATAATCAGAAACTACTACAAACAACTGTACTCCAACAAATCAGAAGACCACCAGGAAATGCAAAGGTTCTTAGACTCCCACCGCTTATCAAGACTTAGCCTAGAGGAAACAAAAGACCTGAACAAACCCATAACTGAGGCAGAGATCGAATCAGTAATTAAAGCTCTCCCAACAAAGAAAAGTCCAGCTCCAGACAGTTTCACTACAGAATTCAACAAAACATTCCAAGGAGAGCTGACCCCAATCCTCCACAAACTCTTCAAAACAATAGAAAAGGAAGCAACCCTTCCAAACTTATTCTATGAAGCTAACATATCCTTAATCCCAAAACCGGATAGAAAACCAACAAAGAAGAAAAATGACAGACCTGTCTCTCTGATGAACATTGATACTAAGATTATCAACAAAATCCTAGCCAATAGAATCCAAAAAAACACATCAGACACATCATTCATCCGACCAAATAGGATTCATCCCTGGAATGCAGGGATGGTTCAACAGTCAGAAACAAATAAATGTAATACACCACATCCAAAAACTGAAGAACAAAAATCAAATAATAGTATCAATAGATGAAGAAAAAGCCTTCGACAAAATCCAACACCACTTCATGTTAAAAACCCTAACAAGGGTAGGCATAGAAGGAATAATATACAACATAATCAAAGCAATATATGAAAACCCCAACGTCAGCATTATACTGAATGGAGAAAAGTTGGAATCCTTCCCACTGAGATCTGGAACAGGACAAGGATGTCTGCTGTCACCACTGCCATTCAACATAGTCCTAGAGGTACTTGCTGAGGCCATAAGACAAGACAAAGAAATCAAAGGAATCCAAATTGGAAATGAAGAAGTCAAGCTTTCACTATTCGCAGATGACATGATCCCATACATAGAAGAACCAAGAGACTCAATACAGAGACTTCTTGAACTTAAGTGAGAGTTTGGTAGAGTGGCAGGATACAAAATAATGAACAAAAATCAACAGCCATAGTGTATGTAAATAGTCATAAGATGGAAAAAGATCTAACCAGCAGAATACCATTCAAAATAACAGAGAAATGTATGAAGCATATAGGAGAAAACCTCATCAAAAATGTAGGAGTCATTTTTGAAGAAAATTACAAAATACTTTGAAAATAAATCGAGCAAGACCTCAAAAGATGGAGTAACATCCCATCTCCTGGATAGGTAAAATAAATATTGTCAATATATCCATACTACCAAAAGCAACATATATACATTCAACACAATCCCAATCAAAGTACCCAAAACATTCTTCATGGAACTGGAAACAATGATACAAAGGTTCATTTGGAAACACAAAAAACCGTGAATAGCTAGAACCATCCTGAAGAATAGGAAGGTAACAGGGGGAATCACAGTCTTGGACCTTTGGACATACTATAGAACGGTGGTTATCAAAACAGCCTGGAACTGGCCCAGAGATAGTGAGGAGGATCCAAGGAACACAATAGAAACACCAGATGGGAACCGATGCAGCTACAGCTAAATAGTCTTTGACAAAAAGACAGACGACAATCCAAGCAAATGGGAAGGTCTGTTCAATAAATGCTGTTGGGACAACTGGCTAATAGCCTGCAGAAATTGGAAGATAGACCCACATCTCTCACCATATGCTAAGATCAAATCTAAATGGATAAAAGACCTAAACCTACATCCAGACACTTTCAAACTTCTGGAAGCAAATGTTGGAAACACCCTGTAAGAGCTAGGTGTAGGTCCTGACTTTCTAAATAGAACACCAAATCAATAGCATCAAGACCAAAATAAAAAAAAAAAAAATGTGACCTCATCAAACTAAGAAGCTTCTGTACAGCAAGGGAAACAATCAACAAAGTAAAAAAAGCAACCCACAGAATGGAAGAAGATCTTTGCACACTATATAGGTGATGGGGGCTAATCTCCAGTTTATACAAAGATCTCCAGAGAAGCCAAAATAAACAAACCACTCAAGAAACTGGGCATGGGAAATGGCCAGACGTTTCACAAAGGAACAATCCCAAATGGCAAACAAACATACGAAAAAATGCTCAAGTTCCCTGGCAATAAGGGAGATCCAAAGTAAGACAGCAATGAGGTAACACCAAACACCAGTAAGAATGGCTCATATACAAAAAAACACCAGCAACAGTTGTTGGTGAGGAACTGGGAAAAGGGAACCCTACTCCACTGCTGGTGGGAATGCAGATTGGTACAGCCTCTATGGGAATCAGTACAGAGAACACTCAAACAACTCAAAATCTGTATGCCATATGATCCAGCAATAGCACTCCTAGGAATATATCCAAAACACCTGTTTTACGAGAAACCATCATGCACCCCCATGTTTGTAGCAGCACAATCAGTAATTGCAAAAACTTGGGAGCAACCGAAATGTTCATCAACAGAAGACTGGATAAGAAAGCTATGGTTTATTTACTCCATGGAATACTACTCAGCTATCAAAAAACACGAAATACAGGTTTTTGTGGCTAAATGGGCCCAACTGGAGACCATCATGCTGAGGGAAATGAGTCAATCCCAAAAGGTCAGATAGCACATGTTTGCCTTAATTTAAGTTGAAATGCTGTCAATGTGAAAAATGGTCCCTGGAAAATGTAGTATTATTTCTACCTCTAACAACCTGTATCTCATGCAGCAACATATTGTGATGTAATCAATGAACCAACAATCAATGTGAGGCAGACTGCTTATGATCTACATCAAAGAACTGTAAAACCGAATGCACTTTTTAGACCCTTTGCTTCTTGGTAATGGGGAAGGAGAGCAGAGAAATCTTCCACCTCTTTAGAATGAGTGAGGCAAATGTAGAGCATAACCTATCAAGAACATAACAGGTAGCTAATAGACAACAGACTCGAATCAGCATGGGACAATAGTAAAACCACAAAGACATAGGGGGTATCGAGAGCGATCCTGACAAACTCTTAATGGGAAGTCATATGCACAGAGCAAGGGGGATTCCAGAGTGGAGCAGGTGGACAGGAGGAAGCATGAAAATAATTTAAAAATCTATGAAAGACACACCCAGGCTCAGACACTGAGGACAGGGTGGTGGCGAGGGAAGAAGCCCACTCTTGCCTGCTCTGCACGTCACAGCTGGATGGACTGTCCCACACAGAGCCAACGCTGCTCAGGTAAGAGAAGGGACACATGGCCTAGGAGAGGGAGCAGCGAGCTGGCACACCCAGGGCCGGAGAAGCAACCCTCTGCAGGCCTTCTCAGCTAGGCCGGCCCTGCTGGCTCCCGGCCCTCCCTTCCCATCTCTCTCCCTTCCTGCACTGCTGGGGCCTCGGGCCCAGGGTGGTGGTTAGAGATGGTGTTCAGTGCAGTTAGGCAGTGGAGGGGTCCTGTGGACTGGCCGGGTCATGATCACTGCACCCCCGGATCTCAGGCCTGTCACAAAATCACGCACTGCAGTTTGTGGGTGCCAGTGGCCCGGTCTCCCCGCCATTTAGTTTTCTTCTTCTCCTTCTGGCTTTTTTCCGGAATCTGTTGCCTGATTACTCTAACGAGGTCATGGAAGGCTTTGTCCACATTGAGAGGGGGGTCCTGGGCGCTGGTCTCTATGTATGGAATATTGTGTTTGACCGCCATCTCCTTGCCCTGCTCCCTGGTGATTTTCCTCAAGTGCATCAGATCCACCTTTTTGGCCACGAGGATCATCAGGAATGACTCCCTGTCCTTGACACGGAGGATGAGCTGGTGGAAGCAGACCACGTTCTCAAAGCTGACCTTGTCTGTGATGGAGAAGACGATGAGGAAGCCATCCCCGGTGCACATGTACTGCTCCCGCATGGCGCTGAACTCCTCCTGCCCGGCCATGTCCAGCATATCCAGGATAGCCCACTGGTTGTCGATCTCTGTGTGCTTCAGGTACGAGTCCTCAATGGTGGAATCTGTGTGCTTCAGGTACCAGTCCTCAATGGAGTCCTCAATGGATAGTCCTCACCAAGGACTATCAGTATGGGCACCAAGGGCTACATCCCAACTGCTAAGGAGACCACGGGGAATTGGAGTGCCTTTGGAGGCCAAGTACTCTGAGGTTGTCCACTCCCACTTGAATCTCCCACATGGGATACAAGAAACACAGATCCCTCTTCACAAAACCCAATGTCACCAGAACAACAGCCAGGAGCCCTGAGTGGTCTACAGAAACAGAAGATCAATAAACTCCCTCCACGAACAAGGAGGGGAGCTTTCTCTGCTCCTTACTTAGTTTCAATACTGGATTCCCACCCTCTACTGCAATGACCATCAGGGTTGCCCTGGAGCGCGACAAAACAAACAACAGCAACAAAAAAATTAGAATAGGCCGAGAACAACAAGGAGGGCCTGGAACTAGACAGGAAGTGATCAATGGGGACTAGTCCATACCTTATATGGTAGGACACGAAAGTAAACTACTCCTAATGAGGGTATGGAGAATTTCTCTGCACACCCCCCCCCAACAGTGTTCTATGCCTCAGCGGGTGTCACATGCCTTGCTAAAGGGATAAGCTAGTTTAGACAATCCTAAGATCTGCCAAGTTCAGTAAAAATTATGCTTCAACACAATAAACTGCCAAGTACTGGAATGGAAATAGACATGAGACAGCTGAATAGTGTCCTGTAGCCAATTTAAGGAAAATAGAGGCCGGTTGTATATGAACTATAATTGAAATGTTAATGAAGTAGTCTCAGGATGTGGTTAAGAACTCCCATTGTCTAACATATCAGTCACGCCACACAATGTTAATTAACCCCACAATGATGGAAACTGTTGTTGAAGTTATGTTATGGCTTTTAATTAGTCGGAATGATATTCTGCCAGCTATGTTTTCAGACCAGAGTTGGTCTCCCCAAGAAACTGTTGAACTGATCTGGACAATAAGATGCTGGACTCTATGCATGGCACATGCTTGCAATGAAAGAAACAAGACTGGATTTGAACTGTAATACTGCAACAAGGTGGAACAATCCAGCATGGGGGGACAGCACAGAGAGGGGATGGGGGAACATCAGAGCCTATGCAACTTTGTTATAAAATGAAATGCAATAAATATATATCTTCTGTCTGAATAATTGTTCCCCAAGAGGTCGCAATTCCTGAAACTGAGCCAATCTGAAGCCAGAAGCCAGGGGCTTCTTCTGAATCTCCCTTAAGGGTACGTGATCCCAAGGTTTTGGGCTGTCTTCAACTGCATTCCCAGGCCACAAGCAGAAAGCTGGATGAGTCAAGAGCTGAGGTAGAGAAACATTGCTTGATGCCACCCTAATCCATATTAGGATGAATTCGGAATTGGGGACATTTGATTTTTAACCTATTATTCTGATATGAGATGTAGGTGTGCTAAGAAATGTTAATTGCTGGCCCAGCATGTGGGCCTAGTGGCTAAAGTCCTCCTCTTGAATGCCCCAGGATTCCATATGGGCACTGGTTCTAATCCCTGCAGCCCCACTTCCCATCCAGCTCCCTGATTGTGGCCTGGGAGCACAGTCAAAGAATGCCTGAAGCCTTCGAAACTTGCACCCATATGAGAGATCTGGACGAAGCTCTGGGCTTCTGGCTTCGCACTGGCTCAGCTCCAGCTGTTGCGGCCACTTTGGGGAGTAAGTCATTGGACTAAAGATCTTCCTCTCTAGCTCTTCTCATCTCTATGTATCTGGCTTTTTAATTAAGAAAAAAACGTTGAAAAAATGTTAACTGCTAAGTTAAATGCCTATACCACAACTAACCTTTTAATTTAATTTCCCTTTTCCAGGAAATTTGTTAACTTCCACTCATGCTCCCACATTTTCTGGGTCAGAAATAGAAGGTAGCAAAAAAGCAGGTATTAAAAACAAATTACCACCCTAATATCAAATTACAGGGAAATAGCTAAGTAAATTTGGTGTGTCCAACCTTACTGAAATATGGTGGAGCCATGAAAGAGCTGATTGCAAAGACTGTTGAGTAGCACGAGCAATGCTTCTAATAAAGCAGAACAAATAGTACAATGGAAAACTGTAACAATGATAAAGTTCCCAGTCCTATAAGAAGTGGGTTTGTGCATGGCCAAGAGTGGGCAGAGAATCATGGAAAAATCACAATTAGATTGTGGGTGGCAGGCTTGCTTCAGGCTTTTTTTTTTTTATTGATTTCAATTAATGTTGCTGCAAAGTTGTTCATCCAAAGAACAATAAAAGCCATTAACCAATAGAACAATCACACTCGCAAATCAAAATCATTTTTTTAATCAAGCTGAGAGACTAAAACCTCATTTCCCTCAGCCAGTGAACACATTCAAAAGTCATCAATACCGATTAGGTTTCCTTCATTGTGAAAAGAGGCAGCCACGAGGACTGCAGAGATGCAGTAGACAAGGTGTGGGAAGCCCGCATCTGAACTCAAGCTCTGGCCTTTGCTTCTGGTCCCTAACGGAAGCCCTTTCACTCCTTACATCTTCAGTTTCTTAATATGCTGTGTGGGGATAACAACGTGCACTTCCACCTCCTAGGGCGGTGCTCAGGAAAAACATGACCCAGCATGTTTTCACCAGATGTAAATAGTTGCTCAGTACAAAGCTTTATCATGGTATACAGACTACTATACTTTGAAACAATAACGTTAGGCACCACTGTGGTCTGGACATGATTTAAGTGCATCCCCCACAAGGTGTAATTGCTAGAAGTGTAAGCCTAAGTGTGACAATGTGGAGAGGTGGTGAAAACTTTAAGAAGGCCTAATGTGACATGGCTATAGGCTGCAGTTGGTTTTGGAAGATGAGTTGCAGAAGAGTAAGACTGGCCCCTGTATCTCTCTGACTCACTGTCTTGCCATGAGATCCCTCACTTTTATCCATGCATTCCCACCATGATGCATCTGCCACACCATGATATATCTAAGGAGAACCCTCAGAAGAAGTCAAATACATGGGGCAATCTGATCATGGCATTTCAGTTTCCAAAATTTAGATTAAGAAATTTCTTTTTTAAAAAAATAATTCATTTATTCATTTGAAAGTTGGAAAGTTGGAATAAAAGGACAAAAAATATATAATAATAAAATAAAAGGGGGGCTTTTCATATTCTAGCTCACATTGCAAACTGTGTACAAGAACAACATTGGTTTGGGTTAAAGCCAGGAGCCCAAAACTCTCTCTTGTGGATGAAAGGGGCCCAACTACTTGGGCTATCATTGGCTGTCTCGCAAGGCACATTATTAGTAGGGAGCTAAGCAGTCAGAACTTGGACAAGCAGTCTGATGTGGGATGTGAGTTTGACAAGCAGCAGTTTAATCCTCTTTAGCACAGTACGTGTTCTTGCCTCTCTCTTTTATACACTACTTAGGCCCCAGTATTTTGCTATAGCTACAGAAAATACACTAATGAGGTCCTATTTCTCCACTACCCCAATTTGGTTGACAGCAAGGCCAGCTTGGGCCTGTGGCTGCTGAGTGGCTTTGGTGAACTCTTGTATTCTCTGCATACTCAGTGCAATGAAAATTTCATTAATTGACAGAAGTTTTCCAGTTTTGGCCTAGGAGGAAGAATAATCAGGGACATGCTGTGGCTTTCTTCCTTCTATGACATTCTTAAAAGCCCATGAAGAGAAGATAGAATGATTGATAAAGAATATGGTGAAATCTGCCACAGCTGCATGGGGCCAGTTACATAAAAGATGCTTCGTATAGGTGACCTGTGAGGAGCCGTGTACCATAGCCACATTGAAGCCATTTTGAATATAGACCTTTGGGATAGTGGAAAACCCCCGGTTTACTAGATGCTTGGGAAAGAGGTTATGAAACTAATCCCATGCTTAGCTTCAATTGTTTCTAGCAACTGTTTTAGAATGTGATTTATGCTGTACCTGCCAACATCTTGTACCTACACTATTATTAATGTAGTGGTTACTATGGTTGATATGGTGGCTGCTCAAGAATAATCGGTCTTGAGACCCTGGCCTGCATCCCAGTTTGTCTTTCCCTCTCTGAGCCTTAGTTACTGAAGAATATAAAACCCTCAGTTGAAATCAATAAACTGACAGCTTGATCAGACCTATTGTCTTTCTGTCCATTCTTTGTGTCTCTTGTCCCTTCATTCTCTCCTAGGTGGTTGCAACCCCCGTTGACTGTCCTGCTGGACCATTGACAGAGAGAACACCGTGCCATCATTCATGGAGAGGCCTCTCGTGGTATTGAACTGAACACCGGTTGAGCAGTTTCACGGTTGACCCACCGGAAGTCGAGCTCATGGGAACTATTCATGGCGCAAATCTTACAGAGCCAAGGTAAGATGGGACAAGCATTATCATATAGCAAGAACTATTCTTGCTAACCCTTATAGACTCACGAAGAATTAGGGTGAAAAAGAAAGACCTCAAAATCTTTTCAGATTTTGTTGGTCAGATTTGTCCCTGGCATCCCCAAGGATGGTTCTACTGATGAGAAAACTTGGTGTAGAGTAGGTGATTGTTTTAAAGATTATTATAAGGTTTTTGAGGCTGAGAAAATTCCTGTTACTGCCTTTAATTATTGCACTTTGATTTAACAAAAGTAATCTGATACAGAGTGGCCTAAATCCACTGTTAAATTAGCCTAAAGCATAAGATGAGCCTATGTGTGCTTGTTTTATAAAATATCTCCAGGTTAAAGTATGTTAAAGAAAACTTGGACATTGCAAAACATTTGAGAGTTATATGTCTCTGTTCTGACATGTTTGGTGTTTGTACTTATGTTTATTTTGTCAATATTGTTGGTGTTCTATTATTTTTGTCCGGACAAAGTTAAATTTTGTTTTAATACTCTTTCTCCAGTTGTGTCTTTGTCTTGAATTGTTAAGTTGTTGTTCTTGTTCTGAATTGGGTGTGTGTGTGACTGACTGACAGATGAGATGGGAAGGACCATAACTGACCCCTTTTCTATCTCCTGGTAAATAATTTTAGAGAGGTCTAATGGGGTTGTTGTTGATTCAAGAGGCTTCCACAGCCTAAGCATTGCATGTCTGGAGCCTCAGGTGATCACTGACATCACACATAACAGTGCTAATTTGTTAAATCCACTAGAGTCACTGTGTATACTGGCTTCCAATGCAGGACCATATATTCAGAGTCGTAGTAAAATTAATAGTACACCTTGCTGTATTTTAGTAAAAAGATTTATCATCTCAGTCAGTTTGCATTTACCTGTCCTGTGATGGGCTTATATCCTGATGCTGTATGCTAATCCTTGCATTGTTACTGTGCCTTCTGATTGATCTAGGTTAGCAATTTTGTGCAGCTCAAAAGAAGTTTCATGTGTTCCATTGAGCTCACTGAGTATGTTCCAAAATTTGAGACTTAAAGGAGTTAACTTAGACAGATGTAAATCTAGTCCATAGTCTTAAATTAAAGTTTACTCTGACAAAGATTGAAATCTAACAATTCTTTTACATCTAAGTTCTGAAGCTCAAGTGTTCAAACTGGTAACTGAACTCACAACCTGCTAAGCTGGGAGAATTATAACTATGTTATGTCTTGCTATTTAGAGTTCAACAAAGAGAGGCCTTTCAAGTGCCAGAATGTACACCGAACATCTGATGACTTCTGCCTTCTATCAGGAACCACTAGATGGACCCCCTACTGCTGCTGTTACCCAATGGCACCCCATCTCAGCAGGAAGTAGCTAAGAGCGGATGATGACTCCCCTTTTCCCTAAAAGCAGTAGGGTCCATTTCTCTGTTTGGAATTGTAGGAGCCAGATGGGATAATAGGCAGTTAGGGTCTCTGGTTCCTGACAAAACTGTCTTGTATGTATGTAACAATGTTAGCATTATGAGATTCTTGAATGTTAGTATTTTCAACAATACTTGTACATTGCTAAGTATGTGTTTTTGAATCTCACCAGCCAGCTGCTCCCCCAATATACCATCATATATGTGTCACCCCAGTAAAAGTCCACAATGTTTTGGCCAGAGTGATAAAAATCAATCAAAACCTCCAGGGACAATGGTCTAACACCTTCCTAAATTTCACCAGTCAGTTAGCCACCAGTATAATTGAAGTAAATGAGATCTGAGTTCCACCCATATGATATTCTAAATGGCATTAAAGAATAAGATATTCTAAAATTAAAAAGAAGATATTCATTAAAGAGAAGATATTCTAAATGGCATTAAACTGGCAGCTTGCATGTTCAAGGAATGGAGCAGGATTATGGCCTTAGAAACCTCAATGGTTGCTGCATTAATAGTCATCATGCTCTTCCTGCACAGCATGCACAAACAGCAGGCCCGGGAACAAATTGTCATTCGACAAGCCATGATGGCACTGGCTGTGGAAAACTCTAGTGCTCCGGTTTGGCTGAGCATGATGCATGAATAGGTGACCAGAGACAGGTAAGATCTGACAGGACTGGCGACCAACCTAAGACATGGACCCCACAAACCCCGGGCCGGACTCCCCAAGTGATAACCCCCCACATCATGCCATGCGGTTCCAGTCGTCAAAGAGGCTCGTCTAATATAATGGGGCACAGCTTTTGCCGGATAAGCATTTAACCAATGATGGGCACCTTTCTGATACCCTGCAAACCTAAGACGGGGAGCCCTGGATGACTGGCAGGGTTGCCCAGAGACGGGTAAGAGCTGAGGGTCCCTCAGAATGAACCTAAGACAGGCAGCGCTTATCTTCCCTCAACAAACCTTTTCTTTTTGCCGCTTTCGTTGATATATAGATAAAAGGTGGAGATGTCAGGAGCCATGTACCATAGCCACATTGAAGCCATTTTGAATATAGACCTTTGGGATAGTGGAAAACCCCCGGTTTACTAGATGCTTGGGAAAGAGGTTATGAAACTAATCCCATGCTTAGCTTCAATTGTTTCTAGCAACTGTTTTAGAATGTGATTTATGCTGTACCTGCCAACATCTTGTACCTACACTATTATTAATGTAGTGGTTACTATGGTTGATATGGTGGCTGCTCAAGAACAATCGGTCTTGAGACCATGGCCTGCATCCCAGTTTGTCTTTCCCTCTCTGAGCCTTAGTTACTGAAGAATATAAAACCCTCAGTTGAAATCAATAAACTGACAGCTTGATCAGACCTATTGTCTTTCTGTCCATTCTTTGTGTCTCTTGTCCCTTCATTCTCTCCTAGGTGGTTGCAACCCCCATTGACTGTCCTGCTGGACGGGACAGTGACCTAGGTTCTCAGGGGCTCCATTGCCTCATTAGGGGCCTGAGGGGATAAACTGAGGTGTTAGAGCCCTTGCTATGCAGTGAGTTTGTCTTGTTTAAGTCCCTCAAAGTTAAGTGGGTTCTCAATGGATTACCTAACCCAGTTATTCTAAATGATGTGTGAGGGGTGGAGAAAGTCTTATCAGATCATGGTGTGTGTGTGTGTGTGTGTGTGTGTGTGTGTGTGTGTGTGTATTTCCAAATGTTAATAGCAACAGAACATTTGGAGCAAGTGAGGAGCTGTCTACGTCCTCTGAGCCAACATTGAGGTTTTTGGTTATGTGGCCTTTGACTCACTTATAGAGCCATCAAAAAATCATTTTGATTCCATTCCAAAACAACTCTCTAAATATATGCATAGTTCCCATGATAATCATCTTCCATGAACCATTTAAATGTCAGCACTGAAAACTTCCATAGGGAAGAGAAAAGCAATCTAAGCACATTGTAGATGTTAACCCCTTTTAGTTCATACAACTTCATGGTAAAAGTACTTTTCTCATCAAGGGAATATACAGAGACCAGAGAGTGAGGGTAGCTATTTGGTGTTATATAATTAGGTTGCCACTTGGAATGCCCTCATGTGGTAATCATGTGCCCATTTGGTGCTCTAGTCCTACTTCCAGTTCAGTTTCCTAGTAGTTCATACCCTGGAAGGGGCAGCAGACAATGTCACAAGTGTTGGTTTTTTGCAGACATTTGTGCACAGAATGGGAGATATCAGACCCAGCGTGGTAGCCTAGCTTAAGTCCTCATCTTGCATGTGCTGGGATCCCATATGGTTGCCAGTTCTGATCCAGGCAGCACCACTTTCATCCATTTCCCTTCTTGTGGCCTGGGAGAGCATCAAAGACGGATCAAAGCCTTGGGACCTTGTACCCACATGGGAGACTTGGAAGAAGCTCCAGGCTCCTTACTTTGGATCAGCTCAACTATGGATTTTGCAGTTATTTGGAGAGAATCAATGGATGGAAGATCTTCCTCTCTGTCTTTCCTCCTCCCTGTATAAATCTGACTTTCCAATAAAAAGAAATAAATATATTTTTTTAAAAAGTGAAAAATATCTGCCTCTCATCCTCAAATAAAGTTTAAAATAAAGTTTAAAAGTTTTAAAAACTTAGGGAACATTATTGTGAGTCAAGCCTGGCACTGATATCCCATATGAGTACAGATTAGAGTTTCTGACTACTCGATATGCAGTCCTGCTCTAACACACGTGAGAAAGCAGCAGTAGATGACCCAAGTACTTGTCCTCTGCAACCCTGTGGGAGACTCTATTCTGATGGAGTTCCAGGGTCCTGGCTGTAGCCTGTACCAGACTGAAACATAAAAGATGGATTTTTGTCCCACTCCTGTATCTCCCACTGTGTTACTCTACATTTCAAATAAGTGAAAATATATTTTAAATTAAAAAATAAACCTATTTTCCCATAAGGTCAGAAACTGTAGATTACAGCTGATTTGTACAAGTAGAGGCTCAACTAGGCTAAGTAGCTTTCCCATGGACACACAGGCAGTAAGTGATGAGGCGGGAATTTGTGCCCAAACTGTAGGGTTTTCAAGTATCTCTTTGATTTTTCTTATGGGATATTTGTGCATTTGTTTACTTGGAAAACAGAGGAACAGAAAGGAAGAGATAGATGCAGAGAAAGCAATACCAACATCTAGCACCATCCTTCAGGAGTTCTGGTCCAATGGTTCCAGGATAGAGTTCCCCTTCAGAGTACAAAGTGAGGAGAGCATGGCATGGTGACATAGTAGTCTCCCATCTCAGTGTTGTTAAAGTGAATATTCAGTGCTTAGGCCTCAGCATACTTTAATTCTGGAAATCAGTTGATGTTGTTATCAATACATTGCTCCTAGAAACTGACGCTCTATGGGCCCAGTGCAGTAGCCTATTGGCTAAAGTCCTTGCCTTGCAAGCACTGGGATCCCATATGGGCAATGGTTTGTATATGAATGGACTTACCTCCCATTTAGCTCCCTGCTTGTGGCCTGGGAAAGCAGCCCAGGACTGCCCAAAGCCCTGGGATGCTACACCTGTGTGGCAGACCTGGAAACAGCTCCTGGTACCTGGTTTTGGATTTGCACAGCTCCAACTGAGGTGGCCACGTGGGAAGTGTAACAGTGAATGGAAGATTTTCCTCTCTGACTTTCAAAAAAAAAAAAAGTAAATCTTAAAAAAGGCGGGGGTGGGGGAAGAACCTGACTCTTACCAGCATCAGACAGACAGTGTACTCCCCTTGTCTGGATATCCTCCCTCCATGCCCCATCCAGATCACCACCCTGCTCACTCTTTGGATGACTTTTGTACCATGTTATAGAAAAGCTTCTTGAAGGCGGAAATTTTCAAACCAAAAGGTTCTGCCATCAGAGTGGAAAATCTTGTCAATGCAGGTGGTTCCTCCCAGGAAAGCCCTCCAACTCCTTCACTCAAGCAGTTTCCCTGTTTGTGTGACCCAGACAAAGACAGATGCAAGAGTGCCAAGGAAAAATGCAAAGGAAATCAAACTGAAGTGAAAAGTTTCAGAGTGAGACAAAATATTTGCAAGCAATGCATCTGACAAAGGACTCCACCTAGAATATCTAAGGAGGTTAAGAAACCTAACCTCCCAAGCCAGGAATTCACAGCTTTTTTAAAGGCAGTTGGTATCATCGTGACTCAGGCGGCCAGGGCACCTATGGTACCCTCTGAAGTCCACTGGCCACTGGGTAATGAGCTCTAGAGATTGAAGGTGACAAGTTCTGTCTAGGGACAACCATGGATAGGGCTGCCACATGTGTAAGTGTGGAATGACTCCTGAGGGACTCCCAATGACAGGGCTACTATACTTGCATGTAAGCAAGGGGACTGAAACCTGGTGATTTTGAGGGGAGAGACCTTTAGGACTCAGACCAATGCACCAGCCCACACGGGAGTCCTGAATTAGGCTTGTTAGCATGGAACACTGCAGTCCATGTGGAAACGGTTGGAGGACCTGCCTGGCAGGGTTGAATCCAAGACCTGATTGTTGCAACAGGGGACAGGTTACATTAGGCAGAGCCATGACGCTAATCAGCACGTGAGAGAACCAGGTCCGCAGGTAGATTGTGCGGGGGATATGTGGGCATAATATCTTGGAAATACAAGTCCAGCTGGATAGATTAAGAGTTGGGGTGATCCTGTGCAACCGCAATCTCCATTGGCATGCCTAAAAACTGTGGATGGGAACAAGCCTGGCTGCGGAGCAAAGGGGACAGCCCACCTGGGTTGGACTTCCCACTGGTGAGCATGAGAGCTGGATTGGAGGCAGCATTCTGGGCTGGACATGGCTACAGCCTCCCTTGGCACAGGTGCGGACTGGGTCTGAGGAGTGACAGATTGGGCCACACTCTAGCACCCACAGGTACTTTTGAGTGCCAGGGTGGATATAGAATGGGCTGGGTTAAACCTTGACTCCCACTGAACCACATGAAATCTGTGTTCAGGCACAAACCAGGTGTGGCTGAGCCTCAGTACTCAATAATAAAAACCAGAATGGGTATGAGCTGGTTGAGAAGACCACTGTTCCTGTCAGGACAAGAGGTGGACAAACTTGGGTCAAGGATTCACTGGTATGCATGAGATGTACCACTAGGAGAAGACCTGGAGCTTGGGAAATTCTTCTGTAGGGACACAGTCCTTGGAGATGAGCACAAGAACCAAGTCAAGGAGCAGCCCTGACCATGCCAGGTTACATGCTGGCATACATGTGGGTCATGTCTGGAGACAGGCCAAACTGAACCAGTTTATAACATCCACCCGCAGATCTGAGAAGCAGGACAGGGTACAGAAGGGACCAAGTCAGGCCACAACACCAGCCAGTTCACGCTAGGGATGGGACAGAATTTGGGCCAAACTGGGTTAGGCTGCAGCACACCAGAAGGAGCTGGACTGAGCCAGGCTGTGCAACATGATAGTGAGTGCTGAAGTGAGGTGAGCCATATCATCCTGGAGTCAGTGGGTACTGAGTTTATGAGCCTTAGGAGCAGGAAATTTAGTGGTGTTCTGATCGCCTAGCCTGGGAGCTGAGGCCTGCCTGTAAGGTGGATTCTGGGTCCGTAAACCCCAAGGGTTGGGGGAGCCATGACTTGTGTCACCTGATCTGGATACTGAGGCCTACCTGGGAGATGGGTGCTGAAAACATGAGTTCCAGGAATGGGGAGTCTAGAGGGTCTCAGGTCGCATAACCTGAGTCCTGGAGCCCGCTTGTGGGGGGGGGGTGCTGTGTTAGCGAGCCTTGGGGATGTGGGATCCAGAGGGGTTTGGGTCCCTTGCCCAGGTCTTTGGGACAACTTGAAAGGTGGATGCTGGGTTCATGAGCCCTAGGGGTGGGGGATCCAGAAGAGGTCTGGTCGCCTGGCTCAGGTCCTGGGGCCTGCCTCTGAGGTGGGTACTCAGCTCATGATCCCCAGGGATGGAGAACCAGGACAGGGTGCAGAAGGGGTCAGCCAGGCCTCAACACCAGTCAACTCACAATGAGGATGCTGAAGTGTGGTGAGCCATGACAGCTGGGGTCAGTGGGAAAAGGGATCGTCAGCCACAGAGGTGAGGGATCTGGTGGGGCTTGGGTCATCTGGCTCACTTCCTGGGGCCCACCTGTGAGGTGGGTGTTGGACTTGTGGGTCCCGGGGGTGGGGAATCTGGTGGGGCTTGGATTTTCAGGTGCTGGTCATTGGACCTACATACAAGTGAAAGAGGCAGAGCAGTGGATGTAGACCAAGAAGCACATGGAGAATATTGCAGCCCAATTGGTACTGTCAAAATAGAAGGAGAACAGAGCAAATTGGACAACTACCCCAGTAATGATGACAGCAAAAATCTGGGTGAAAGGAGACTTGAGGTCGACTGTGTCATCCAATGGACATTGGGAGCCTCATTCTTGGATCATCAAATTCAACATCATTTCATAACTATCCAAGCCACTTGGTCAGAACCCTCAGAACGGGCACTATAGTGGGATCATGGGTTGATATTGGATGGCAGTTCCCCATTCCTGGGTACTGGGACATTTGGGAGGCTGGGTATGACTTCCCCCTTTATGTTTCCCCTTCCCCCAGACACTAGAAGAAATAGAGAATTTGGAAACAATTGATTTCACTCACTTTTCCCTAAACCTTCCCACCCTGGTCTACCATGTAATCATCATAAATAATGAAATAAAATAAAACAAACTAAAAAGAAACACCATAGCAACAAAAAAATTTCAAGTAAAAAGGGGGAAAAATAGAGATAGACACAGAGGGATATATCCTCCACCTGCTGTTTCACCGGACAGGACTGGTCAAGCTGCAGCCAGAAGATCGGAATTCCATTCAAGTCTCCCATGTAGATGGCAAGAGACCAAGCATCTGAGCATTCCTTTATTGCTCTCTCAGGCACACTAACAGGAACTTGGATCAGAAGCAGAGTGACTGAGTCTTGAACAGATTAAAGATAGGGGATGCTGGTGACATATATGGGTGGTGGTTTAACCTGCTGAAACAAAATACCAGTCCCCATCCACACAATGCAAGTATAAGGATTTCATTCTTTCATGATTGGGTCAATATTCTGTTGTATAAATACAAAACATTTTCTTTACCAAGTAATTATGACAGATAACCATACTGACTGCATGCCTTAACTATTGTGAAATGAGCTGCTTGAAGCAGCATGGGAGTGCAGGTGTAGTTTTCTTTTTCTTATTTATTTATTTATTTTTTATTCATTTTTTATTAATTATTTTTCATTATGTGACAGTTTCATAGGCTCTGGGAATCCCCCCACCTCTTCTCCTCCCCCCCCCCGGTGGATTCCTCCACCTTGTTGCAGTATTACAGTTCAAATTCAATCAATATTCTTTCTTTGCAAACATATACCAAGCATAGAGTCCAGCTACTTATTGTCCAGTTTCTTGGGGAGTTGAACAGTTTCTTGGGGAGACCAATCCTGGTCCGAAGTTATAGCTGGTAGAATATCATCCCAGTCAATTAAGAGTCCCAATAAAATATCAACAGCAATTTGCAACATTATGGAATTGATATGGTTTTGAGTAACCAGTATGTTAAAAAAAATGCAAGTTTTTAACCACATCCTATGATTAGCTCATTGACATTTCAATTTTAGTCTATATACAGGACCGTCTGCTATATACCTTAAAATGGCTATAGGGTACTATTAAGCTGTCTCGGTCTATTTCATTTTAGTATTTAGCCATTTGTTGTGTTGAAGTATGATTTGCTGATCTTGGCAGATTTTAGGATAATCTAGAAAATCCCTCATAGCAAACAAACAATCATACAAACTAAAAAAAAAAAACCTAAAATAAATAGACAAACAACAAAAAGTAGAGCTTGGAATCTGACAGGAAAGAGCTGGCGTGGATCTGCTCATGCCTCGCTGGGTGGGACACAAAGATTAGTCACTCACTCCTCACCATGGTGTTGAGGATTTTCCTGCACAACCCCCCCCCCAAAAAAAATGTTCTGCACCTTAGTTGTCGACAAATGTCTCGTTAGAGTTACAAGCCAGTCTAGATTATCCTAAAATCTGTCAAGGTGTAGTTTTCATATGCTGATTTCATATCCTTAGCATATAGTTCCAGGCATGGGACAGGTGGGTTATAGTAGAGCCATTTTAGTTTTCTTAGGAGTCTACATATTATTTTCTATACTAGTTGTAATTAATTTATATTCCCCCTCCTCCAAACGTTTGTTAGGTCGCCTATTTTTTCCTGCATAATCTCAACAGCATCTGCTATTTTTTTGTGTGTTTAGAAAAAAACGAATCTGACTGAAGTGTGGTGATATGTCTTTGTGTTTTTGTGTCTTTGTGCATTTCCCTGACTGCCTTCGAAAAATGTTTATTCCTATTTTTCCCCCTTTTTACTTGAAAGTGTATGTGTGAGGCCAATTTTGTGACATGATTGCTAAAGCCACAGCCTGTGACACTCAGCCCCTGTGGGCACCAGCTAAATTCAGTCCTAAGTACTGCACTTCAAATCTAGTCTCCTGCTAATAGCTGTGGGAAAGCAGCAGGGGAGGCCACAAGTGCTTGGGCCCTGTTACCCTTCTGTGAAACTTGATCAAGCTTCTGACTCCTGAATTTTCCTGGCACAACCTTACTGATTGTGTTCATCTGGGAAATAAACCAGTTGTTGGAAGGCGTGTGTGTATGTCCACGTCTCTATATTTGTGTTTGTTCTATAAATTTACATATTTTAAACATAAAGATTTTACACTATTCAGTATATAGTCATAAATATGACTTCACTGAATTGCACCATGACAGACAGTATCACTTCCCACACATGCCATCTCTGGCTTTCTCTTTCCATAAGTTCCTAGTAAATAACTGTTTGGGACTGGTGTTTTACACAGCAATGGCAACACCTCTGGGGACACCCCCGTCTTTTATCAGAGCACCTGAGTTCAATTCTAGCTCCACTTCCAGTGCCGGCTTCCTGCTAATACACATGCTTGGAGTCAACAAGTAGCAGCTCAAGTTATTGGGTCCATGCCACCACATGAAACACCAAAACTCAGTTCCTGTCTCCTTGTTTTTGTCATGGATGTGGTGCATATGTAGGAAATTCAACCAAGGATGGAAGTTCTCCCCATATGTGTCCCAAGAAGACATCCAACCTTGAGCCATCAAAGATGCTACTTTGTCTCTTTCTTCCTACCAAGTTTTGCCATGTTTACTGATGGAGACACACTGCATGTGTTCTCTGCCATCCCCTTCACACACGCACAATGAGCAAAGGAGCTGGTTTGAACAGAGAGTTCCACGTACACACACACACACACACACACACACACACACACACAGTAGCACTGCAAACTCAGGATGGGAGGAGAAGAACACAGCTCCAGGCCAGCACCTTGCCACCTCCTACTGTAATTTTGGGAGGTCAGTAATTTTCTAGGAATCAGTACTTTCAAGTATATTTGTTTCTGGCTGATTTCTAATGAAAAGATTGCTTTTGATGATTTTTTAGAGCCACCCAACACTTCACCAGAGAAACGTAGACATGACTGATTCCTTCATAGCTGCAATCCAGCCAGGCTCTGGACCCATCCCTCCCAGGTCTAGTCCCAAGAAGCACATTAGCGTTCAGAAATGAAGCTCTCCTGGCAAGCCTAGGCCTCCTCCTCTGGGGAGGTAAGGTCCCCAGCCCAACTCCTGTAGTGATCCCAATGTGATGTCCACACAGCCCAGAAGTGGGACCCCACCATCTGAATTAAAGGATTGGAAACCACTAGATAATAGGACTTCACAGGGGAGTTTCCTGCTTCCCAGCGTATCACACAGGAACACCAATTCAAGCCTAAATACAAAATTTTAAATCAGTCTCTAGCTCATGTGCCCAGGAACCTGTCAGATAAAAATCCAGTAACTTTGGCCCATGCCATAGATTTGGAAACCAGGAAAGAAATCTGGCTGCTGGCTTCCTTGTCAACCAGGCCTGACAATCAGTGCAGTGTAGGGAGTAAACTGAAGGATAGAAGATCACAATCAGTTTTTAAATTCTCTTTCTTTTTTTGTATAAACATATGTTTTTTTTTTGCATTTCATTTTAGAACAGCGTTTCTTAGGCTTTGATGTTCCCCATCCCCTCCCCGTACCCCCCCATGCTGGATTGCTCCACCTTATTGCAGTATTACAGTTCAAATCCAGTCTTGTTTCTTTCAATGCAAGCATGTGCTATGCATAGAGTCCAGTATCTTATTGAGCAGCTCAATTCAACAGTTTCTTGGGGAGACCAACTCTGGTCTGAAGACATAGTTGGCAGAATATCATTCTGTCCAATTAAAAGCAATAACATAACATCAACAACAGTTTCCAACATTATGGGGTTAATTAACATTGTAATGTGTGAATGATATGTTAGACAATGCAAGTTCTTAACCACATACTGAGAGTATTTCATTAATATTTCTTTTTTTTTAAAGATTTATTCATTTTTACTATAGCCAGATATACACAGAGGAAGAGAGACAGAGAGGAAGATCTTCCATCCGATGATTCACTCCCCAAGTGAGCTGCAACGGGCCGATGCACGCCGATCCAAAGCCGGGAACCTGGAACCTCTTCCGGTTCTCCCACGCGGGTGCAGTGTCCCAATGCATTGGGCCGTCCTCAACTGCTTTCCCAGGCCACAATCAGGGAGCTGGATGGGAAGTGGAGCTGACGGGATCAGAACCGGCGCCCATATGGGATCCCGGGGCTTTCAAGGCAAGGACTTTAGCCGCTAGGCCACGCTGCCAGCCCCTCATTAATATTTCAATTACAGTTCGTATACAACTGGTTTCTATCCATCTTAAATTGGGTAAAGGACACCATTCAGCTATCTCATGTCTATTTTCATTTTACTGTTTGGCAGTTTATTGTGTTGAAGCATAATTTTTACTGAAATTGGCATATTTTAGGGTAGTCTAAACTGGTTTATACCTTTAGCAAAGCATGTGACACCCATTGAGGCATAGAACACTGTTGGAATGGGTGTGCAGAGAAATCCTCACACATTCTAGAGAGGTGGAAGATCTCTCTGCGCTCCCTCCCCATTATTGAGAGGGTCTTAAAATATATTAGGTTTTACAGTTCTTTGATGTAGATCATGAGCAGTCTGCCTCACATTGTTTGATGGTTCATTGATTACATCACAATATGTTGTTGCATGTGTTGCAGGGTGTTAGAGTTTGAAATAATACTACATTTTACAGGTACCATTTTTCACATTGACAGCATTTCAACTTAAATTAAGGCAAACATGTGGTATCTGACCTTTTGGGATTGACTCATTTCCCTCAGCATGATGGTTTCCAGTTGGGCCCATTTGGCCACAAAGAACTTCATTTCGTGTTTTTTAATAGCTGAGTAGTATTCCATGGAGTAAATGAACCATAGCTTTCTTATCCAGTCTTCTGTTAATGGGCATTTCAGTTGCTTCCATGTTTTTGCAATTGATGATTGTGCTGCTACGAACATAAGGGTGCGTGTTGGTTTCCCATGAAACAGGTGTTTTGGATATATTCCTAGGAGTGCTATTGCTGGGTCATACGGTATGTCGATTTTGAGTTGTTTGAATATTCTCCATACTGATTTCCATAGAGGCTATACCAACCTGCAGCCCCACCAGCAGTGGAATAGGGTTCCCTTTTCCCCACAAGAAAGCTATGGTTTAAATTGTCTTTCAAATAAACATATCTTGGGGAAAAATTAGACTTCACAAGAGTATTTTTGAACCAATGTCCAAAATTTGACAACATAGGCAATGAATTCCAGCCACCCAAATCTATGCCATGGAATGAGAAAGAGAAAATCTGTCTGGGCAGAGAAGTACCCACAGTTCTCCCTGCTCACTCCCACACTACCAAGAATGCCACAAAAGGCTTACAAACCAAACCATCAGCCCCTGGCTTCAATGCTTCCCTCACTGCCCTGGCATGGCCCTCATGCCATACCTGCCCTATTGCCATCAACCTTGCCATCCCCATCTCATCTTTCACCTAAGCCAAACCTTAGCACAGCATTGCCCAACGTTGCCCTCCTCAGCCCAATTGTGCCCTGCCTATCCCACTTTTATCCACAGTTAGCTCATCCTAACTCATCCTCAGCCCACTCTAGACTGGCCTCAGTCAGCCCTCAACCTTTTTGTGCCGACCCTCACCCAACTCCATTACCTCCATTACCCTGAATTTGTGATAATGTCTGGGTGGGAGAGGACTCACAGTCCACCCTAAGGCTGTCTTTGCTCCCCTGTGCCAGCCCATGCCCACTCCTGGCCAACCCTAGCCCCACCGTGTCTACCCTGGCCTTCCTGTGCCTACTCTTACCATCACGTGCCCAACCTCAGCCTGCCCTAACCTTACCTCCCCCCACCTGCACCTTTCCTCTGTACAGCCCTGCTTCTCCCTCACCCACATTTATCACACCCCCACATACACTTCCTGAGGAGCTCTCCTACCAGGACATGACCTCTACAGAGGGGCTGTCATGCTCTACCTCTATCCTTGGCACACTTCTCCCTGTTACCAATACACAGGAAGATGTCACAGAGGAAGATGTCACAGAGGAAGATGTCACAGAGGCTCCAACCTTCACCTACATTATATGCAGATTTCTGTCACTGCTCTCACTGGGACTGTAGGCAGGATGGGTGTCAGCCAGATGTGGTGTGCACACCCATCCTGCTGGGTGTTCCTCCCATGGTGTCTACTTTCCAGTCTATCAGGGCATAACAGGTCTTAATTGAGACACTGTAAAGGGCTTAGGCTGAACATGATCTAGCTTTAAACAACCCCACAGCAGGTACAAGTATGTGATAAACATTCATAGAATTAACTGCTGACCACACAGGTCAGGCAGAAAATGGAGGAAAATTCCCCAGGAAACAATGTACAATGCATGATTCTTCTGAGTTGATGAACCTTGCCCTTAGTCATTTCTGAAACTTGAGATCCTGGTTAAGGACATTGTACTACCAGAAATTGCCAACCCATTTTATACTACTGTATTTCCTCTTTCCATTTTCACACACATTTGAATAGACATAGGATACACTGCATGTACACAAGGCTCTGAGCATATTTCTATCCATCTTCTAACCCTGAGAGATGGTGCCCTGCTCTCCAGTGTCCCTACATTGGGATCCTGTGCTGGGACCTATGGCACTGTGCCAGCCCAATCTGCCACTGGGGACTGGCAATTTGTAAGCACACTGCCCCCCCACCATGCTTCACTCATAATGTACCTGTGGGTGTTCTCTGGGAGCCTAATTGAGATAAACCATGCACACGAAAAGGAAGAGAAAGCAGTGAACACGATGGCACTTTGCATCATCCCATTCTGCCTGCTGAAGACAGGAAATGGGGGAGGAAGATGGAAACTAAGGGCTCCTTAAAGTCTCAACATCCTCAGCATTTGCCAGTCACACGTAATGCTAATAGTGACCTTGTGGGCTAGTACTGGCTGGGCAGTGAAAGGGCACAGTGTCCAGGCCCATTGGAAAGGGGGCAGCTGCAGAGAAGACAAGGAGCCTGTTACTGGGAACTAAGGCTGAATACAGGCTAAGTTTATGTCACTCATATGGTGCCCTTCTGCTTACCCATCCCAAATTTTTACTTCAGAGAAAAGACCTTTGGGGTCTAGTCACTCTGTGGGAGTCCCCAGCAAGACTGTTACGGCCCCGACTAGCTGAGCCATTTCAGTTGTTCCCAGGGTGTGCATTCTCAGGAACCTGGTGTGAAGACATTCACGGACTCAGTCCTGGCTCTCACAAAAGTGCTGTTGGCTTCCAGGCAGCATCCAAGCTCCTCTGCCACATGTCTGCCTTGGGGAGGGTGTCTTAAAACTCCCATGTCCAGACCTTAAATTAACAACTGCTGTCTACAAAATTAATGTTCGCTTGCTTTGAGTGAGTCTACAAGTTACAGTTTAACTACGTCTTTTTGGATAAGCTTGTAAAACTTTTACCGTTTCCATTTAAGTGCTTAAATGCTAAAATAGTATTCAGTTATGTTCCAGTAAAACCTAAGATTTAGCACATCATGTCTTTTTTTTTTAAACTGGATAAGTCTGATATACAGAGAGGAGGATTGAAAGAGAAGAAGATCTTCTGTCCATTGACTTACCTCCCAAGTGGCTTTAACAGCTGGGAGTGTGCCAATCTGAAGCCAGGAGCCCAGAACCTCTTCGGGTCTCCCACTCAGGTGCAGGGTCTCAAGGCTTTGGGCCATCCTTGACTGCCTTCCCATGCTACAAGCAGGGAGCTGGATGGGAAGCAGGGTTCCCAGGATAGGAACCAGCCCCCATATGGGATCACGGTGCGTTCAAGGCGAGGATTTTAGCTACTAGGCTACCAAGCTGACCCAGCAGGACCTGTTCTAACCACTTATTTAGTTTTCCTAACAACATTCCAATCCTATCAAAGGAGAAAACAGGAAAGAATGGAGTTCGGGAACCATCCAGAACCACCACTTACAGCTTGCTAAAAAAAAAGAGTCGTTTTGTTATTTACATATAATTTTAGCTACATTAATACATCTCATAAACTTTAATGAGAAATAAATGACTTTTCTCTTGGGCCATGACATGAGCTCCAATTGCGATGAATTTACCCCGTAGCACTGCTTTGGCAGTGTCCCACAAGCGGCTGTTTCACTGTTCAGAGTTGGTGTGGGGACTTCTGAGCCCCAGTCCACGGCCCAGCTGCGGTCCCTCTGCGCTCTCTTGGAGCTACTGAGGAGTGGGGAGGTGCTTCAGGGGACTGAGGGCAACGGCTATGGACAAAAAAAGACTCTAAAATCAGAAAACAACAGGAGGCAAAACACAATGAGGAGAAGTATCAGAAAAAGCAATGACCCAGAAGAAAGATCAAGCACTCGCTCCCAATACAACCAAAAACTAATCTCAATACCTGAGATGCAAGATGATGACATAGAGGAATTACCAGAGAAGGAATTTAAGAAACTAGTGATGAAATTCATCAGAGACAGTGAGAAGTGCTGGGAAGATCCAAGGTATTTGAAAACCATGTCACTGCAGAAATCAACCAAGTCAAAAAGGGAATCCTCGATATAGAGCACAAAATTCAAAGCCTAACCAACAGAATGAACACAGCAGAGGACAGAATATCAGAATTGGAAGACAATCAGAATGAAAGGCAACAGCTCATCAAGCAATAGGAGACAAATCTAGAGAAAGCCAATAGGTCCATACAGGAAATGAAAGACAACCTCAAAAAATCAAATATTAGAATAATAGGCCTTCCCGAAGGAGTAGAAAAGGAGATAGGCTTGCAACGGGTGCTCAATGAGATAATACAGGAGAACTTCCAGAACACCGAAAATATAAATCCAAAACAAATCCAGGAAGGACAAAGGACCCCCAGTAGATATGATCCAAACAGATCGTCACCCAGACATGTGGTCCTCAAGCTACCCTCAAGTGAACATAAGGAAACTATTCTAAGACAAGTAAGAAAAAAGGATAAGATTACTTTCAGGGGAAGGAAAATCAGAATCACAGCCGACCTGTCAGAAGAAATGCTCCAAGCAAGGAGAGAATGGGGTAAAACCTATCAAATCCTGAAACAAAACAACTGCCAACCAAGAATAATGTACCCAGCAAAGCTCTCATTTGTATTTGAGAATGAAATCAAATACTTCAACAGTAAAGAGAAACTCGAAGAATACATCAACACGAAACCAGCTCTGGAAAATCTCCTTAGGAAGATGCTAAACCCAGAAAGAAAAAATGAAAATCAAAATCAAAGATGGCAAGTGGGAAGACCTCCCCACTGAAACCCATACAAGGAAAGTCAACCAAACAGAAACTCTAATAGTCGCAAATACACACTTGCACACTTACACACACTCATGGCAGCCCATAATCAATTTCTCTCAATATTATCTCTAAACACAAATGGCCTAAACTCACCAATCAAAAGGCATAGATTAACGGAATGAATAATCAAACAGCACCCAACAATCTGTTGCCTACAAGAGACACATCTAACCAGAAAAGCCTGTTAGAAATTTAAAGTGAAGGGATGGAAAAAGACATTTCATGCCAATGGACGAGAAAAGAAGGCTGGAGTAGCTGTTCTAATTTCAGATGACCTAGACTTCAAGCTTACAGACATCAAAAAGGACAGAGAAGGACATTATATAATGGTGAAGGGTCTGATCCATCAGGAAGTAATTACAGTCGTGAACATATATGCACCTAATTCCAACGTGCCTAGCTACGTGAAGCAATTATTTACAGACTTAAGGGGAGACATAGATACACAGACAATAATAGTGGGAGATCTTAACACTCCGCTAACAACTATAGACAGATCAACAAAACAAAAACTCAACAAAGAAACAACAGAGCTCATACAAACACTAGAACAATTGGACTTAGTAGACATCTAGAGAACTTTTTATCCTAAGTCCACAGATTATACATTTTTTTCAGCAGTGCATGGCACCTTCTCCAGGATCGACCACATAATAGGAAACACAGCAAACCTAAATAACTTCAAAAAGATAGGAATCATACCATGTACCCTCTCAGACCACCACGGAATGAAACTGGAAATCAGCAATTCAAAATGCCCAAGAAAATACAGAAACTCTTGGAAGAAGAACAATATGCTATTACATGAACAATGGGTCAGGGAAGAAATTAAAGATGAGATAAAAAATTTATGGAAACCAATTAAAACCCTGACACAACATTCCAAAACTTGTGGGACACTGCCAAAGCAGTGCTACAGGGTAAATTCATCACAATTGGAGCTCATGTCAAGGCCCAAGAGAGGCGCCAAATACAGGAACTAACCACACACCTCCAGGAATTGGAAAAGCAGCAGAGGATGAGCGCCACACACAACAGGAAACAAGAAATCATCAAAACAAGGGAGGAAATCAACCAGATAGAAAAAAAAACATGCACAAAATCAATGAATCAAAAAGCTGTTTTTTTGAAAAGATAAACAAAATAGACACCCCGCTGGCCTGACTGACGAAGAAAAATGAAGAGAAAGCAAGAATTAACAGCATCAAAGATGAAAAAGACAACATAACAACAGACATTACAACCATTAAGAACATAATTAGAAATTACTACAAATCACTATACTCCAACAAATCAGAAGACCACCAAGAAATGGAAAAGTTCTTAGACTCACACAACTGGCCGAAACTTAGCCCAGAGGCAACAAACGACCTGAACAAACCCATAACTGAAGCAGAGATTGAATCAGTGATTAAAGACCTCCCAACAAAGAAAAGCCCAGGCCCAGATGGCTTCACTGCAGAATTCTACAAAACATTCCGGACAGAACTAACCCCAATCCTCTACAAACTCTTCAAAACAATAGAAAAGGAAGCAACCCTTCCAAACTCATTTTATGAAGCCAACATCACCTTAATCCCAAAACCGGACAGAGATCCTACAGAGAAAGAAAACTACAGACCTGTCTCTCTGGTGAACATTGATGCTAAGATACTCAGCAAAATCCTAGAAATAGAATTCAAAAAATCATCCAACTGATCATTCATCCAGATCAAGTAGGATTCATCCCTGGAATGCAGGGATGGCTCAACATCCGGAAATCCATAAATGTGATACACCACATCCAAAAACTGAAAAACAAGAATCACATGATAGTATCAATAGACGCAGAAAAAGCTTTCGACAAAATCCAGCACCACTTCATGCTAAAGCCCCTAACCAAGGTAGGCATAGATGGAAAAATTCACAATATAATCAAAGCAATATATGAAAAACCCAACGCCAGCATCATCCTGAAGGGAGAAAAACTAGAACCCTTCCCACTGAGATCTGGAACAAAACAAGGATGTCCGCTTTCTCCACTCCTATTCAACATAGTTCTAGAGGTACTCGCTGAGGCCATAAGACAAGAAAAAGAAATCAGAGGAATCCAAATGGGAAATGAAGAATTCAAGCTCCCACTATATGCAGATAACATGACATGATTCTTTATATGGAAGAGCCAAAAGGCTCAACACAGAGACTACTAGAACTTATATGAGAGTTCGGTGGAGTGGCAGGGTACAAAATTAATGAACAAAAATCAACAGCAATAGTGTATGCGAACAGCCCCAAGATGGAAAAAGATCTAACCAGCAAGATACCATTCAAAATAACAGGGAAAAGCATGAAGTATCTGGGAATAAACCTTACCAAAAATGTAGGAGACCTATTTGAGGAAAACTACAAACTACTGAAAAAAGAAATTGAACAAGACCTCAAAAGATGGAGTAACATCCCATGCTCCTGGATAGGTAAAATCAGTATCATTAAAATGTCTATACTGCCAAAAGCAATATATACATTCAATGCAATCCCAATCAAAGTACCCAAAACATTCTTCATGGAACTGGAAACAATGATCCAAAGGTTCATCTGGAAACAAAAAAACCCACGAGTAGCTAGAACCATCCTGAAGAACAGGAAGTTAGCAGGGGGAATCACAGTCCCGGACCTCTGGACATACTACAGGGCAGTGGTTATCAATACAGACTGGTACTGGAACAAAGATAGAGAAGAAGATAATTGGAGCAGAATAGAAACACCAGAAGGGAACCCACACAGATACAGCCAAATAATCTTTGAGAAAAAGACAAACTACAATCCAGGCAAATGGGAAGGTCTCTTCAATAAATGCTGTTGGGACAACTGGTTGATAGCCTGTAGAAACAAAAAGATAGACCCACATCTCTCACCATATACTAAGATCAAATCTAAATGGATAAAAGATCTAAACCTGCATCCAGAAACCTTCAAACTTTTGGAAGAAAATGTTGGAGACACACTGCAACACTTAGGGGTAGGCCCTCACTTCCTAAAAAAGATTCCAAAAGCAATAGAAATCAAGACCAAAATAAACAAATGGAACCTCATCAAACTAAGAAGCTTCTGCACAGCAAAGGAAACAATCAACAAAGTAAAAAAGCAACCCACAGAGTTGGAGAAGATCTTTGCGCATGACATAGGTGACAGAGGACTAATCTCCAGAGTATACAAAGAATTACAAAACAGCCAAAACACCAAAATAAACAAGCCACTCAAGAAATGGGCACGGGAATTGGGCAGACATTTCACAAAGGAACAAACCCAAATGGCAAATAAACATACGAAAAAATGCTCAAGTTCCCTGGCAATAAGGGAAATTCAAATTAAAACATCAATGAGATACCACCTAACGCCAGTAAGGGTGGCCCACATGAAAAACACCAACAACACTTGTTGGCGAGGTTGCAGGGAAAAAGGGAACCCTACTCCACTGCTGGTGGGGCTGCAGGCTGGTACAGCCTCTATGGCAATCAGTATGGAGAATATTCAAACAACTCAAAATCAACATACCGTATGACCCAGCTATAGCACTCCTAGGAATATATCCAGAACACTTGTTTGATGAGAAACCAACATGCACTCCTATGTTCATAGCAGCACAATCAGTAATTGCAAAAACATGGAAGCAGCCAAAATGCCCATCAGCAGAGGATTGGATAAGAAAGCTATGGTTCATCTACTCCATGGAATACTACTCAGCTATTAAACAAAACAAAATGCAGTTCTTTGTGGCCAAATGGGCCAAACTGGAAACCATAATGCTAAGGGAAATGAACCAATCCCAAAAGGTTAAATACCACATGTTTGCCTTAATTTAAGATGATATGATGTTAAGCATATCATGTTATGTTATGGATATTATGTCATTTGTAGTATATAAACTAAAATTGAACTGTGAATGGGGGGTCACAGAAAGTGGTCAAGAAATCGCATTTATTTTTAACATGTTGACTGCTCAATATCATGTCAATCAAATCCATAATGATGTAAATTTTTGCAGATGGTATGTTGGAGCTTTTATTTGACTGGGAAGATACTCTGCTGACTCTGCCCTCAGACCAGAGAGGGTCTTCCCAATAAGTAGTTGGACTTGTCTGGACTATGGGATGTTGGACTCTATGCTTGGCAAATTCTTGCAGGGAGGGAATTTCAACTAAACTTGAACTATGGTTATGCAGCGGGGTGGAGGAACCCACCATGGGGGGAGGGTGGGGGGGAGAATCCCAGATTCTATGTAATTACAACACAATGTAATTAATGAATAAATTTAATTTAAAAAAATGAAAAAAAAAAAAAAAAAAGAAAACTAATTCCCGCTGTTGAGCGGTTCCCTGAGCAAAGTGCTCAGCTGCTTACCTTTTTCCTGCTTTTGCGGCTTCCTGACTGAATTGGGTCCAAGTCACGGCACCAGTTATCGGGGTCTTCTGTCCCGCAGAATTCACCCGATACTCCAGGCTCTGTTTCTTGAGGAACCTTATTTTCCAACCAGTCCATTTCCCAGCCGGGCAACTCGACTTCTACTACCTCCCATTTTTCTTCCGTTTCTCTCTGCTTCATTCCCCAGTCTCCTCATCGCCCCTAGTCTTCTTCTGTCCATCCATCCATCCATCCCAGTCATACCCTGTCCTTTGTCTCAGTCCTTCCATCCGTCCGTCCGTCTCCATCTCCGTCTTCTTCTTCCTGTCCTGTTTCTTCCTGGTACCCCCACTGCTAAATACAATCCTAGTCCAATCAGCTTAAAGGTCACCGATGCATGAGGCAGGCATGCCAATCATAGCTCTGATCATGCGTAGCTCACGCGCCAAGCATGCAGCTATGGGCCAGTCAGAAGGCACTTCCTGAAACATGTGTATTGCCAAGCCTCAGGGGGAGGAGAGGTTTCAGAGCCATCTTAGGGCACACGTGCAGTGCTCCCGACATTGGCCCAAACTAGGATTTATAATTGAAACACAATCACTGATTCCTAGACTTGAATTGGAAAATCTTTTGTGCACACCAAGATAGAAAATATTAAACACTGTGGTCTGAAGAAGTTTTCGGAGATCACAGAAATAAGATGGTGCTACTAGAAGCAAGTACATCTGCCAGGGTGTTTTATAGTTCAGGTGACTGATGTCATTCAAATTTCTCGTCTCCTTCTTCCACGTCGTTCAGAATGAGCACCTCCAAAGAACCTCTGCCTTTGGTTTCCTTCTTAATGAGCTCATTGGTTTCTCGGAAGCAGCCCGGGTCAATGTGGCACACCTGAAACATGGAGCATCATTTTCGGCACCAGAAGATGAGCAACATAACACAGCAAACTTCGCCTTCCAAAGTCTTGTTTTCCCACCACACAGCACAAAGTCCAGCTGACAGGGCAGCAGCTTGAGCTCTGGCACCTCAGTGAAGACTCCTCTGGGTTCCTCACTTTAAAAGGAGGAGCTGGGCTATGGTCCTGTGTATACTAGAGTGGGCCTGTGACATGACATAGTAAGTTAAGCCTCTGCGCAACCAGTATGCCATGTGGGCGCCAGTAAAATTTTGCAAAGACGTGCTAAAAATATGTCATCTAAAATTAACAATAAGCAACTTAATCTTATCATGAGTAACTAAGCAAACCCCAAAAAACAAAACCTCCAAGTGTTCCTTACTGTAAATATTGTCTTTATTTATTTATTTTACTTTTTCAAAATTTATTCATTAGTTACATTGTGTTATGTGACACAGTTTCATAGGTACTGGGATTCTCCACATCCCTCCCCAAACCCTTCCCCCATGGTAGATTCCTCCACCTTGTTGCAAAACCGCAGTTGAACTTCAGTTGAGATTCCCTCTTTGAAAGCATATACCAGACATAGAGTCCAGCATCTTATTGTCCAGTCAAGTTCAATGGCTTCTTAGGCAGACCCTGTCTGGTCTGAAGGCAGAGCCAGCAGAGTATCATCCCGATCAATTAAAAGCTCCAACATACCATCAGCAACAACTTACATCGTTATGGAATTAATTGACATAGTATTGAGTCACCAAATGTTAAAAATAAATGCGAGTTCTTAACCACATCCTGTGACCACCTCATTGACATTACAATTTTAGTTTATACACAACATATAACATACATAAAATAACATGTTATACATAACATCATATCATCTTAAATTAAGGCAAACATGTGGTATCTAACCTTTTGGGATTGGCTCATTTCCCTTAGCATTATGGTTTCCAGTTTGGCCCATTTGGCCACAAAGAACTTCATTTTATTTTAAATTTTTTTTTCCTTTTTAAAAGATTTATTTATATTTATTAGAGTGAGATATACAGAGAGAAGGAGAGACAGAGAGGGAGATCTTCCGTCCGATGATTCACTCCCCAAGCAGCCCTAATGCAGGACCTGAGCCAATCCGAAGCCAGGAACCAGGAGCTAGGAGCCTCTTCTGGGTCTTCCACATGGGTACGGGGTCCCAAAGCGTTGGGCTGTCCTCAACTGCTTTGCCAGGCCACAAGCTGAGAGCTGGATGTAAAGGAGGGTGGCCGCGACACGAACCAGTGCCTGTATGGGATCCTGGGCATGCAAGGCGAGGACTTGAGCCACTAGGCTCGTGTTGGGTCAAGCATTCTTTTGATGGCTGAGTAGCATTCCGTAGTGTATGTGCACTACATATTCCTTACGCAGTCATTAGTTGATGGACATCTGGCTGAATTCCGTATCTTAGCTATTGTGAAATGAACACGGTGTGCAGACAATTCTCTTGCATGCTGTTTTCATCCCCTTTGGGTAAACTTGCAGGACTGGGATGGGCTGGGTCAAACAGCAGATTTTATTTTTCAGTTCTCTGAGGATTCTCCATAATGGCCTTCATAACGTTTGTACTAGTTTGCATTCCCATCCACAGTGTATTCATAACGGTACCTTTTTTATTCAGATTCTTACCAGCATTTCTTTACACTTTTATTTTTAGGTACTACCCATTCTAACTGGTGTGAGATTCTCTTAACATTTTCCTGATTTTTAGTGATTGAGCACATGTACATGTATATGGTGGCGATTTCCATTTTGTTCTTAGAAAAATGTCTATTCATAGTTTTAGGCCATTTTTCTTTTAACTGAGTTATTTGTTTTCATTATTTTTTTTATTCATTGATTACATTGTATTATGTGATACAGTTTCATTGGAACTGGGAATCACCCCACCCCTACCGCCGCCCTACCCCCATGTGGAATGTTCCACCTTGTTGCATATCCACTGATCAAGTACAGTTGAGAGTCCCTCTTTCCAAGCATAAGCTAAACATAGAGTCCAACATCTTATAGTCCAATCTAGTTCCTCAGCTTCCTGGGGAGACCCTGTCCGGTCCGAGGGCAGAACCATCAGATTATCAACCCGATCAATTAAAGGATCCAACATACCCTCAGCAACAATTAACTTCGCTGTGTAACTAATAGTTATAGCTTTGATTAACCAGTATGTCAAAAACAATTGCAATTTCTTAACCATCTTCTGTGATCACCTCATTGTCACTTCAGTTTTAGTTTATACACAGCATATAACATAATATACATAAAATAACATGTTTACATAACATCATATCCTCTTAAATTAACGAAAACATTTGGTATCTGACCTTTTGGGATTGGCTCATTTCCCTTAGCATTATGGTTTCCAGTTTGGCCCATTTGGCCACAAAGAACTTCATTTCGTGTTTTTTAATAGCTGAGTAATATTCCATGGAGTGGATGAACCATAGCTTGCTTATCCAGTCTTCTGCTGATTTGCATTTCGATTGTTTCCATGTTTTTGCAATTACTGATTGTGCTGCTATGAGCATAGGAGTGCATGTTGGTTTCTCATCAAACAGGTTTTTTGGGTATATTCCTAGGAGTGCTATTGCTGGATCATATGGTATGTCGATTTTGAGTTGTTTGAATATTCTCCATACTGATTTCCATAGAGGCTGTACCAGCCTGCAGCCCCACCAGCAGTGGAGTAGGGTTCCCTTTTCCCCACAACCTCGCCAACAAGTGTTGTTGGTGCTGCTTTTCATGTGGACCACTCTTACTGGCATTAGGTGGTACCTGATTGATGTTTTAAATTGAATTTCCCTTATTGCCAGGGAACTTGAGCATTTTTTATGTGTTTATTTGACATTTGAGTTTGTTCTTTTGTGAAGTGTCTGCCCATTTCCCGTGCCCAATTCTTGAATGGCTTTTTTGTTTTGGTGTTTTGGTTGTTTTGTAGTTCTTTGTATATTCTGGAGATTAGCCCTCTGTCACATATGTAGTGCGTGAAGATCTTCTCCAACTCTGTGGGTTGCTTTTTTACTTTGTTGATTGTTTCTCTAGCTGTACAGAAGCTTCTTAGTTTGATGAGGTCCCATTTGTTTATTTTGGTTTTGATTGCTAATGCTTTTGGTGTCCTTTTTAGGAAGTAGGGACCTACCCCTAGATCTTGCAGAGTATTTCCAACATTTTCTTCCAAAAGTTTGAAGGTTTCTGGATGTAGGTTTAGATCTTTTATCCATTTGGATTTGATCTTAGTGTATAGTGAGAGGTGTGGGTCTATCTTTTTGTTTCTGCAGGCAATCAACCAGTTGTTTCAACTGCATTTATTGAACAGGCCTTCCCATTTGCCTGGGTTGTCGTTTGTCTTTTTGTCAAACATTATTTGGCTGTATCTGTGTGGCTTCCCATCTGGTGTTTCTATTCTGCTCCATTGATCTTCTTCTCTATCTCTGTGCCAGTACCAGGCTGTTTTGTTAACCACTGCCCTATAGTATGTCCAGACCTCTGGAACTGTGATTTCCCCCTGCTAACTTCCTGTTCTTCAGGATGGTTCTAGCTATTTGTGGTTTTTTGTGTTTCCAGATGAACCTTTGGATCATTGTTTCCAGGTCTGTGAAGAATGTTTTGGGTACTTTGATTGGGATTGCATTGAATGTATATATTGCTTTTGGCAGTATAGACATTTTAATGATACTGATTTTACCTATCCAGGAGCATGGGATGTTACTCCATCTTTCGAGGTCTTGTTGAATTTCTTTTTTAAGCACTTTGTAGTTTTCTTCAAATAGGTCTCCTACATTTTTGGTTAGGGTTATTCCCAGATACTTCATGCTTGTCTGTTATTTTGAATGGTATCTTGTTGGTTAGGTCTTTTTCCATCTTGGGGCTATTTGCATACACTATTGCTGTTGATTTTTGTTCATTAATTTTGTAACCTGCCATTCTTCCAAACTCTCACATAAGTTCTAGCAGTCTCTGTGTTGTATCTCTTGGGTCTTCTATGTAGATCTCATGTCATCTGCGTATAGCAAAAGCTTGACTTCTTCAATACCCTTTTGGATTTCTTTGATTTCTTTTTCTTGTCTTATGACCTCAACAAATACCTGTAGGACTATGTTGAACAGGAGTGGAGAAAGCGGACATCCTTGTTTTGTTCCAGATCTCAGTGGGAAGAGTTCCAGTTTTTCTCCATTCAGTATGATGTTGGCATTGGGTTTTTCATATATTGCTTTGATTATGCTGCAGATTTTTCCATCTATGCCTACCTTGGTTAGGGTCTTGAGCAGGAAATTGTGTTGGATTTTGTCGAAAGCTTTTTCTGCGTCTATTGATACTATCATGTGGTTTTTGTTTTGCAATTTTTGAATGTGTTGTATCACATTTATGGATTTCCGGATGTTGAACCATCCCTGCATTCCAGGGATGAATCCTACTTGATCTGGATGAATGATCTGCCTGATGTGTTTTTGAATTCTGTTGGCTAGGATTTTGTTGACTATCTTAGCATCAATGTTCATCAGAGAGATAGGTCTGTCGATTTCCTTCTCTGTTGATTCTCTATTCGGTTTTGGGATTAAGGTGATGTTGGCTTCATAGAATGAGTTTGGAAGAGTTGCCTCTTTTTCTATTGTTTTGAAGAGTTTGTAGAGGATTGGGGTTAGTTCGGGTCGGAATGTTTTGTAGAATTCTGCAGTGAAGCCGTCTGGGCCTGGGCTTTTCTTTGTTGGGAGATCTTTAATCACAGATTCAATCTCTGCTTCAGTTATGGGTTTGTTCAGGTCGTTTGTTGCCTCGGGGCTAAGTTTTGGCAAGTTGTATAAGTCTAAGAACTTTTCCATTTCTTGGTGGTCTTCCGATTTGTTGGAGTATAGTGATTTGTAGTAATTTCTGATTATGTTCTTCGTGGTTGCAGTGTCTGTTGTTATGTTGTCTTTTTCATCTTTGATGCTGTTAATTCTTGCTTTCTCTTGTTTTTTCTTTGTCAGTCGGGCCAGTGGGGTGTCTATTTTGTTTATCTTTTCAAAAAACCAGCTTTTTGATTCATTGATTTTCTGTATAGTTTTTTTTTTTTGTTTTTATCTGATTAATTTCCTCCCTTATTTTGATGATCTCTTGTTTCCTGTTGTGCGTGGGGCTCTTCTGCTGCTGCTTTTCCAATTCCTGGAGCTGTGTATTTAATTCCTGTATTTGGCGCCTCGCTTGGGCCTTGACATGGGCTCCAATTGCGATGAGTTTACCCTGTAGCACTGCTTTGGCAGTGTCCCACAAGTTTTGGAATGTTGTGTCAGAGTTTAAATTGGTTTTCCAAGATTTTTTGATCTCATCTCTAATTTCTTCCCTGACCCATTGTTCATGTAATAGCAAATTGTTCAGCCTCCAAGAGTTTCTGCATTTCCTTGGGCATTTTGAATTGGTGATTTCCAACTTCATTCCATGGTGGTCTGAGAGGGTACATGGTATGATTCCTATCTTTTTGAAGTTATTTAGGTTTGCTTTGTGTCCTATCATGTGGTCGATCCTGGAGAAGGTGCCATGCACTGCTGAAAAATTGTATAATCTGTGGCCTTGGAGTAATAAGTTTTATAAATGTCTACCAAGTCCAGTTGTTCTATTGTTTGTATGAGCTTTGTTGTTCCTTTGTTGAGTTTCTGTTTTGTTGATCTGTCTATTGTTGTTAGCTGAGTGTTAGGGTCACCCACTATTATTGTGTGCATATAAATGTCTCCTCTTAAGTCTGTAAGTAATTGCTTGATGTAGCTAGGCACGTTGGAATTTGGTGCATATATGTTCACGACTGTAATTACTTCCTGATGGATCAGACCCTTCACCAATTTATAATGTCCTTCTCTGTCTTTTTTGATGTCTGTCAGCTTGAAGTCTATATCATCTGAAATTAGAATAGCTACTCCAGCCTTCTTTTCTCGTCCATTGGCATGAAATGTCTTTTTCCATCCCTTCACTTTAAATTTCTAACAGGCTTTTCTGGTTAGATGTGTCTCTTGTAGGCAACAGATTGTTGGTTTCTGTTTCATGATCCAGTCTGTTAATCTGTGTCTTTTGATTGGTGAGTTTAGGCCATTTGTGTTTAGAGATAATATTGAGAGAAATTGATTATGGGCTGCCATGAGTGCGTGTAAGTGTGCAAGTGTGTATTTGCTACTATTAGAGTTTCTGTTTGGTTGACTTTCCTTGTATGGATTTTAGTGGGGAGGTCTTCCCATTTGCCATCTTTGATTTTTGTTTTCATTTTTTCTTTCTGGGTTTAGCACATTCCTGAGGAGGCTGTCTAGAGCTGGTTTCATGTTCGTGTATTCTTTTAGTTTCTCTTTGCTGTTGAAATATTTAATTTCATTCTCAAATACAAATGAGAGCTTTGCTGGGAACATTATTCTCTGGTGGCAGTTGTTTTGTTTCAGGATTTGATAGGTTTTACCCCACTCTCTTCTTGCCTGGTGTGTTTCTTCTGAGAGATCTGCTGTGATTCTGATTTGCATTCCCCTGAAAGTAATCTTATCCTTTTTTTCTTACTTGTCTTAGAATTGTTTTCTTGTATTTGCTTGAAGGCAGTTTGAGGACCACATGTCTGGGTAGGATCGCTTAGGATCGAATCCATTGGGGGTTCTCTGACCTTCCTGGATTTATGCTGGATTTATATTTTCGGTGTTCTGGAAGTTCTCCTGTATTATCTCATTGAGCACCCGTTGCAAGCCTATCTCCTTTTCCACTCCTTCGGGAAGGCCTATTATTCTAATATTTGATTTTTTGAGGTTGTCTTTCATTTCTTTGTGGACCTATTGGCTTTCTCGAGATTTGTCTCCTACTGTTTGATGAACTGCTGCCTTTCATTCTGAATGTCTTCCAATTCTGATATTCTGTCCTCTGCTGTGTTCATTCTGTTGGTTAGGCTTTCAATTTTGTGCTCTATATCTAGGATCCCCTTTTTGACTTGATTTATTTCTGCAATGACATGATTTTTGAATTCCTTGGACTCTTCCCAGCACTTCTCACTGTCTCTGATGAATCTCATCACTAGTTTCTTAAATTCCTTATCTGTGAATTCCTCTATGTCATCATCTTGCATCTCAGGTATTGAGATTAGTTTTTGGTTGTCTTGGGGGGAAATGCTTGATCTTTCTTCTGAGTCATTACCTTTTCTGATACTTCTCCTCATTGTGTTGTTGTTTCTTGCCATTTTGGGATTTTAGCCTCTGACTTGCTTGTCCGGAGCCGTTGCCCTCTGTGCTGTGGCTTATAGGAAGTGTGACCCAGCAACTGCTGTATGGAGTGTTGGCCTAAGTATACTTATTCTTACTCTATTGGGGGCAGCAGATGATGGTGAGGTGGGTGTTGATTGGCTTCGTTTGCGCCTGGGTTTATACCTCTGCCACTTGTCTCCGTTATAGCTAGTTGGTTGGGTGTTGTCCTATGTGTGCCAATGTGGATATGGTGTAAATGATATAGTTTGTATGGTTGGGCTTCTTCTCTTTGCTCTGGGTAGAGGTGGAGCTTGCTGTTCCACACCCAACTATACCATCAAAGATGTATTCCCCTGTTGGGAAACCCCCTGCTGTGGCCCTGCTTGCCTGTGTTTCTTCCCGGTTCAGGAGATCTGTTGGGTGGTGCCACTGACTCTGGTGCTCTAGCTAAGCACAGCAGGGGGTTCAGGCTGAGACTCCAGCTGCTTGTTGCTCAGAGTTTGTGGACCACAGCCCCGAGCTGGGTCAGGAGGCTCTACGTCCCAGCCCTAGTGCCAGGCCTCCCAGTGGAGCTCCCACTCAAAGTCGTTGCCCCACTGGGAGACACACTGCTCCATGCCTCCGTCCTGGTTAGTTGACTCTGCTGAGCTGTGTCTTGCCTCTTGGGCTCAGGGCCTCTGCGCCACCTCAGGCGACAGGTCTACAGAGCCACGTCTCGCCTCTTGGGCTTGGGGTGGGAGCTGCGTGTAGCTGGGGCACCTGTGCCACCTCAGGCCACACGTCTGCAGAGTCTCGTCTTGCCTCTTTGGATTGGGGTCTCTGCACCACCTCAGGCCACAGGTCTGCAGAGCCGTGTCTTGCCTCTTGGGCTCAGGGCCCCTGCACCACCTCAGGCCACAGGACTACAGAGCCGCCTCCCACCTCTTGGGCTTGGGGCGGGAGCCACGTGTAGCTGGGGCCCCTGCACCACCTCAGGCCACAGGTCTGCAGAGCTGTGTCTTGCCTTTTGGGCTTGGATGTGGCCACGTGTAGTAGGGGCCTCTGTGCCACCTCAGGCCACAGGTCTGCAGAGCCGCATCTTGCCTCTTGGGCTCGGGGCCAGCCGCGCCTAGCCGGGGCCTCTGCGCCACCTCAGGCCACAGGTCTGCACTGCTGCGTCTTGCCTCTTGGGCTGGGGACACATGTTGCACACTGTGGGGTTCTCTGTCCTGGGCCCTTGCCTCCTGTGGTTTGGAATCTACAAGCTAGGCTGGGTTGGAAAGATCTGTCAAGTTCTTTTCCCTGGAATTCCCACTCAAACGAGTTGTCCCACTGGGAGATGCACTACAGCGAATCCGCTGCCGGGCCAGCAGGCTTTGTTTAGCAGCCTCCAGCTTCTATCGGCTGGGAAAACTTAGTTCTGCAGAACTGGCTTTGCTTCAGGGTTTCCTGCTCAGCTGAGCACAGCAGGGGATCTGCTCCAGTTCACAGTCCTGCCCTGCCCCCTTTACAAGGCTTTTGTTTCTCTTTTTTTTTTTTTTTGCACTTTCTCAAAGGTGTTCCGCCATTGGGAGCAGAGCCATGGGAGTCATGTACCCGTGCTCCCACCAACCTGCATCTCTGTCCAGGGAGGCTCTGTTGAGTGTTGCCCCGCTCCTAGTGCTCAGGCTGAGCCCAGCAACAGTTTCCACTGGAGTCTCTTGTAGCTAGTCAACCATTTGGAGCTGAGTTGGGGATTACTGTAACCGGATCCCAGAGCGCAGCTCCAGTCTCCTCTGCACTCTCTCAAAGCTGTTGACCTGCTGGGAGGCACGTTTCTGGGCAACCTCCCTTCTTATCTTCGTGGGTTGATGCCCCCTTTCTTGAATCCACTAGCCTCCTTTAGGGTCTCCTGCACTCCAGTGGTCGGTGCCCCTGTCGGTGTGGATGCCTGTCCTTTCAACAGCCTTTATCCTCCCTGGAACGACTGAGATTCTGCCGCCTTATCCTTACCTGGGATCGCGACTCACCAAAATTTTTGCGGCGTGCTATCTCCTCTTTTTTCCTTTTTATGGTTGTCTCTCCACTCTGTGTAGATCTTGTAACTTCAGCGAACTCCAGTGACCTTTCTACAGCCATCCACACAATTCTGTGTCTCCTGGTTTGTTTCTCTGCTTGATTGGTTCCCCTCTGTCCCCACTTTGCCCTACACCAGCTCTCTATGGTTGGCCATCTTCCCGCAATCTCCCCATCTTATTTATTTTTAATAGCTGCTTAGTATTCCATGGAGTAAATGAACCATAGCTTTCTTATCCAGTCTTCTGCTGATGGGCATTTTAGTTGCTTCCATGTTTTTGCAATTACTGATTGTGCTGCTATGAACAAAGCGGTGCATGTTGGTTTCTCATCAAACAGGTTTTTTGGGTATATTCCTAGGAGTGCTATTGCTGGATCATATGGTAGGTCGATTTTGAATTGTTTGAATGTTCTCCATACTGATTTCCATAGAGGCTGTACCAACCTGCAGCCCCACCAGCAGTGGAGTAGGGTTCTCTTTTCCCTGCAACCACGCCAACAAGTGTTGTTGGTGCTGTTTTTCATGTGGACCACCCTTACTGGCCTTAGGGGGTACCTGATTGATGTTTTAATTTGGATTTCCCTTATTGCCAGGGAACTTGAGCATTTTTTCATATGTTTATTTGCCATTTGGGTTTGTTCCTTTGTGAAATGTCTGCCCATTTCCCTTGCCCATTTTTTAGCGGCTTGTTTGTTCTGGTATTTTGGTTGTTTTTAGTTCTTTGTATATTCTGGTAATTAGCCCTTTATCACCTATGTAGTGTGTAAAATCTTCTACCATTCTATGGGTTGCTTTTTTACTTTGTTGATTGTTTCTCTTGCTGTGTAGAACCTTCTTAGTTTGATGAGGTCCCATTTGTTTATTTTGGTCTTGATTTCTATTACTTTTTGAGTCCTTTTTAGGAAGTAGGGACCTACCCCTAAATCTTGCAGAATATTGCCAACATTTTCTTCCAAAAGTTTGAAGGTTTCTGGATGTAGGTTTAGATCTTTTATCCATTTGGATTTGATCTTAGTGTATAGTGAGAGATGTGGGTCTATCTTTTTGTTCCTGTAGGCTATTAACCAATTGTCCCAACAGCATTTATTGAACAGACCTTCCCATTTGCCCGGGTTGTCATTTGTCTTTTTTTTCAAAGATTATTTGGCTGTATTTGTGTGGCTTCCCATCTGGTGTTTCTATTCTGCTCCATTGATCTTCTTCTCTATCTCTGTGCCAGTACCAGGCTGTTTTGATAACCACTGCCCTATAGTATGTCCAGAGGTCCGGAACTGTGATTCCCCCTGCTAACTTCCTGTTCTTCAGGATGGTTCTAGCTATTTGTGGTTTTTTGTGTTTCCAGATGAACCTTTGGATCATTGTTTCCAGGTCTGTGAAGAATGTTTTGGGTACTTTGATTGGGATTGCATTGAATGTATATATTGCTTTTGGCAGTATAGACATTTTAATGATACTGATTTTACCTATCCAGGAGCATGGGATGTTTCTCTATCTTTTGAGGTGTTGTTCAAATTTTTTTTTTAAGTTTTGTAGTTTTCCTCAAATAGGTTCCTACATTTTTGGTTAGGTTTATTCCCAGATACTTCATACTTTTCTCTGTTATTTTGAACGGTATCTTGCTGGTTAGGTCTTTTTATAACTTGAAGCTGTTTGTATACACTATGGCTGTTGATTTTTCTTCATTAATTTTGTAACCTGCCATTCTTCCAAACTCTCACATAAGTTCTAGCAGTCTCTGTATTGAGTCTCTTGGCTCTTCTACATAAAGAATCATGTCATCTGCGAATAGTGAAAGCTTGACTTCTTCATTTTCTATTTGAGTTACTTTGATTTTTTTTTCTTGTCTTATGGCCTCAGCGAGTACCTCTAGAACTATGTTGAACAGGAGTGGAGAAAGCGGACATCCTTGTTCTGTTCCAAATCTCAGTTGGAAGAGTTCCAGTTTTTCTCCATTCGGTATGATGCTGGCATTGGGTTTTTCATATATTGCTTTGATTATGCTGCAGATTTTTCCATCTATGCCTACCTTGGTTAGGGTCTTGAGCAGGAAATTGTGTTGGATTTTGTCGAAAGCTTTTTCTGCGTCTATTGATACTATCATGTGGTTTTTGTTTTGCAATTTTTGAATGTGTTGTATCACATTTATGGATTTCCGGATGTTGAGCCATCCCTGCATTCCAGGGATGAATCCTACTTGATCTGGATGAATGATCTGCCTGATGTGTTTTTGAATTCTGTTGGCTAGGATTTTGTTGACTATCTTAGCATCAATGTTCATCAGAGAGATAGGTCTGTCGATTTCCTTCTCTGTTGGTTCTCTATTCGGTTTTGGGATTAAGATGATGTTGGCTTCATAGAATGAGTTTGGAAGGGTTGCTTCCTTTTCTATTGTTTTGAAGAGCTTATAGAGGATTGGGGTTAGTTCGGGTCGGAATGTTTTGTAGAATTCTGCAGTGAAGCCGTCTGGGCCTGGGCTTTTCTTTGTTGGGAGATCTTTAATCACAGATTCAATCTCTGCTTCAGTTATGGGTTTGTTCATGTCGTTTGTTGCCTCTGGGCTAAGTTTCAGCCGGTTGTGTGAGTCTAAGAACTTTTCCATTTCTTGGTGGTCTTCTGATTTGTTGGAGTATAGTGATTTGTAGTAATTTCTGATTATGTTCTTCGTGGTTACAGTGTCTGTTGTTGTGTTGTCTTTTTCATCTTTGATGCTGTTAATTCTTGCTTTCTCTAGTTTTTTCTTTGTCAGCTGGGTAGTGGGGTGTCTATTTTACCTTCTCAAAAACCAGCTTTTTGATTCATTGATTCTGTGTATAGTTTTTTTTTTTGTTTGTTTCTATCTGATTAATTTCCTCCTTTGCTTTGATGATCTTTTTTCCTATTGTGTGTGGGGCTCTTCTACTGCTGTTTTTCCAATTCCTGGAGCTGTGTGTTTATTTCCTGTATTTGATGCCTCTCTTGGGCCTTGACATGAGCTCCAATTGCGATGAGTTTACCCCATAGTACTGCTTTGGCAGTGTCCCACAAGTTTTGGAATGTTGTGTCAGAGTTTTCATTGGTTTCCCATAAATTTTTTTTATTTCATCTTTAATTTCTTCCCTGACCCATTGTTCATGTAATAGCATATTGTTCTTCTTCCAAGAGTTTCTGTATTTTCTTGGGCATTTTGAATTGTTGATTTCCAGTTTCAATCCATGATGGACTGAGAGGGTACATGGTATGATTCGTATCTTTTTGAAGTTATTTAGATTTGCTTTGTGTCCTATCATGTGGTCGATCCTGGAGAAGGTGCCATGCACTGCTGAAAAATTGTATAATCTGTGGCCTTGGAGTAATAAGTTTTATAAATGTCTACCAAGTCCAGTTGTTCTATTGTTTGTATGAGCTTTGTTGTTCCTTTGTTGAGTTTCTGTTTTGTTGATCTGTCTATTGTTGTTAGCTGAGTGTTAGGGTCACCCACTATTATTGTGTGCATATAAATGTCTCCTCTTAAGTCTGTAAGTAATTGCTTGATGTAGCTAGGCACGTTGGAATTTGGTGCATATATGTTCACGACTGTAATTACTTCCTGATGGATCAGACCCTTCACCAATTTATAATGTCCTTCTCTGTCTTTTTTGATGTCTGTCAGCTTGAAGTCTATATCATCTGAAATTAGAATAGCTACTCCAGCCTTCTTTTCTCGTCCATTGGCATGAAATGTCTTTTTCCATCCCTTCACTTTAAATTTCTAACAGGCTTTTCTGGTTAGATGTGTCTCTTGTAGGCAACAGATTGTTGGTTTCTGTTTCATGATCCAGTCTGTTAATCTGTGTCTTTTGATTGGTGAGTTTAGGCCATTTGTGTTTAGAGATAATATTGAGAGAAATTGATTATGGGCTGCCATGAGTGCGTGTAAGTGTGCAAGTGTGTATTTGCTACTATTAGAGTTTCTGTTTGGTTGACTTTCCTTGTATGGATTTTAGTGGGGAGGTCTTCCCATTTGCCATCTTTGATTTTTGTTTTCATTTTTTCTTTCTGGGTTTAGCACATTCCTGAGGAGGCTGTCTAGAGCTAGTTTCATGTTCGTGTATTCTTTTAGTTTCTCTTTGCTGTTGAAATATTTAATTTCATTCTCAAATACAAATGAGAGCTTTGCTGGGTACATTATTCTCTGGTGGCAGTTGTTTTGTTTCAGGATTTGATAGGTTTTACCCCACTCTCTTCTTGCCTGGTGTGTTTCTTCTGAGAGATCTGCTGTGATTCTGATTTGCATTCCCCTGAAAGTAATCTTATCCTTTTTTTCTTACTTGTCTTAGAATTGTTTTCTTGTATTTGCTTGAAGGCAGTTTGAGGACCACATGTCTGGGTGAGGATCGCTTAGGATCGAATCCATTGGGGGTTCTCTGACCTTCCTGGATTTATGCTGGATTTATATTTCCGGTGTTCTGGAAGTTCTCCTGTATTATCTCATTGAGCACCCGTTGCAAGCCTATCTCCTTTTCCACTCCTTCGGGAAGGCCTATTATTCTAATATTTGATTTTTTGAGGTTGTCTTTCATTTCTTTGTGGACCTATTGGCTTTCTCGAGATTTGTCTCCTACTGTTTGATGAACTGCTGCCTTTCATTCTGAATGTCTTCCAATTCTGATATTCTGCCCTCTGCTGTGTTCATTCTGTTGGTTAGGCTTTCAATTTTGTGCTCTATATCTAGGATCCCCTTTTTGACTTGATTTATTTCTGCAATGACATGATTTTTGAATTCCTTGGACTCTTCCCAGCACTTCTCACTGTCTCTGATGAATCTCATCACTAGTTTCTTAAATTCCTTATCTGTGAATTCCTCTATGTCATCATCTTGCATCTCAGGTATTGAGATTAGTTTTTGGTTGTCTTGGGGGGAAATGCTTGATCTTTCTTCTGAGTCATTACCTTTTCTGATACTTCTCCTCATTGTGTTGTTGTTTCTTGCCATTTTGGGATTTTAGCCTCTGACTTGCTTGTCCGGAGCCGTTGCCCTCTGTGCTGTGGCTTATAGGAAGTGTGACCCAGCAACTGCTGTATGGAGTGTTGGCCTAAGTATACTTATTCTTACTCTATTGGGGGCAGCAGATGATGGTGAGGTGGGTGTTGATTGGCTTCGTTTGCGCCTGGGTTTATACCTCTGCCACTTGTCTCCGTTATAGCTAGTTGGTTGGGTGTTGTCCTATGTGTGCCAATGTGGATATGGTGTAAATGATATAGTTTGTATGGTTGGGCTTCTTCTCTTTGCTCTGGGTAGAGGTGGAGCTTGCTGTTCCACACCCAACTATACCATCAAAGATGTATTCCCCTGTTGGGAAACCCCCTGCTGTGGCCCTGCTTGCCTGTGTTTCTTCCCGGTTCAGGAGATCTGTTGGGTGGTGCCACTGACTCTGGTGCTCTAGCTAAGCACAGCAGGGGGTTCAGGCTGAGACTCCAGCTGCTTGTTGCTCAGAGTTTGTGGACCACAGCCCCGAGCTGGGTCAGGAGGCTCTACGTCCCAGCCCTAGTGCCAGGCCTCCCAGTGGAGCTCCCACTCAAAGTCGTTGCCCCACTGGGAGACACACTGCTCCATGCCTCCGTCCTGGTTAGTTGACTCTGCTGAGCTGTGTCTTGCCTCTTGGGCTCAGGGCCTCTGCGCCACCTCAGGCGACAGGTCTACAGAGCCACGTCTCGCCTCTTGGGCTTGGGGTGGGAGCTGCGTGTAGCTGGGGCACCTGTGCCACCTCAGGCCACACGTCTGCAGAGTCTCGTCTTGCCTCTTTGGATTGGGGTCTCTGCACCACCTCAGGCCACAGGTCTGCAGAGCCGTGTCTTGCCTCTTGGGCTCAGGGCCCCTGCACCACCTCAGGCCACAGGACTACAGAGCCGCCTCCCACCTCTTGGGCTTGGGGCGGGAGCCACGTGTAGCTGGGGCCCCTGCACCACCTCAGGCCACAGGTCTGCAGAGCTGTGTCTTGCCTTTTGGGCTTGGATGTGGCCACGTGTAGTAGGGGCCTCTGTGCCACCTCAGGCCACAGGTCTGCAGAGCCGCATCTTGCCTCTTGAGCTCGGGGCCAGCCGCGCCTAGCCGGGGCCTCTGCGCCACCTCAGGCCACAGGTCTGCACTGCTGCGTCTTGCCTCTTGGGCTGGGGACACATGTTGCACACTGTGGGGTTCTCTGTCCTGGGCCCTTGCCTCCTGTGGTTTGGAATCTACAAGCTAGGCTGGGTTGGAAAGATCTGTCAAGTTCTTTTCCCTGGAATTCCCACTCAAAAGAGTTGTCCCACTGGGAGATGCACTACAGCAAATCCGCTGCCGGGCCAGCAGGCTTTGTTTAGCAGCCTCCAGCTTCTATCGGCTGGGAAAACTTAGTTCTGCAGAACTGGCTTTGCTTCAGGGTTTCCTGCTCAGCTGAGCACAGCAGGGGATCTGCTCCAGTTCACAGTCCTGCCCTGCCCCCTTTACAAGGCTTTTGTTTCTCTTTTTTTTTTTTTGCACTTTCTCAAAGGTGTTCCGCCATTGGGAGCAGAGCCATGGGAGTCATGTACCCGTGCTCCCACCAACCTGCATCTCTGTCCAGGGAGGCTCTGTTGAGTGTTGCCCCGCTCCTAGTGCTCAGGCTGAGCCCAGCAACAGTTTCCACTGGAGTCTCTTGTAGCTAGTCAACCATTTGGAGCTGAGTTGGGGATTACTGTAACCGGATCCCAGAGCGCAGCTCCAGTCTCCTCTGCACTCTCTCAAAGCTGTTGACCTGCTGGGAGGCACGTTTCTGGGCAACCTCCCTTCTTATCTTCGTGGGTTGATGCCCCCTTTCTTGAATCCACTAGCCTCCTTTAGGGTCTCCTGCACTCCAGTGGTCGGTGCCCCTGTCGGTGTGGATGCCTGTCCTTTCAACAGCCTTTATCCTCCCTGGAACGACTGAGATTCTGCCGCCTTATCCTTACCTGGGATCGCGACTCACCAAAATTTTTGCGGCGTGCTATCTCCTCTTTTTTCCTTTTTATGGTTGTCTCTCCACTCTGTGTAGATCTTGTAACTTCAGCGAACTCCAGTGACCTTTCTACAGCCATCCACACAATTCTGTGTCTCCTGGTTTGTTTCTCTGCTTGATTGGTTCCCCTCTGTCCCCACTTTGCCCTACACCAGCTCTCTATGGTTGGCCATCTTCCCGCAATCTCCCCATCTTATTTATTTTTAATAGCTGCTTAGTATTCCATGGAGTAAATGAACCATAGCTTTCTTATCCAGTCTTCTGCTGATGGGCATTTTAGTTGCTTCCATGTTTTTGCAATTACTGATTGTGCTGCTATGAACAAAGCGGTGCATGTTGGTTTCTCATCAAACAGGTTTTTTGGGTATATTCCTAGGAGTGCTATTGCTGGATCATATGGTAGGTCGATTTTGAGTTGTTTGAATGTTCTCCATACTGATTTCCATAGAGGCTGTACCAACCTGCAGCCCCACCAGCAGTGGAGTAGGGTTCTCTTTTCCCCGCAACCACGCCAACAAGTGTTGTTGGTGCTGTTTTTCATGTGGACCACCCTTACTGGCCTTAGGGGGTACCTGATTGATGTTTTAATTTGGATTTCCCTTATTGCCAGGGAACTTGAGCATTTTTTCATATGTTTATTTGCCATTTGGGTTTGTTCCTTTGTGAAATGTCTGCCCATTTCCCTTGCCCATTTTTTAGCGGCTTGTTTGTTCTGGTATTTTGGTTGTTTTTAGTTCTTTGTATATTCTGGTAATTAGCCCTTTATCACCTATGTAGTGTGTAAAATCTTCTACCATTCTATGGGTTGCTTTTTTACTTTGTTGATTGTTTCTCTTGCTGTGTAGAACCTTCTTAGTTTGATGAGGTCCCATTTGTTTATTTTGGTCTTGATTTCTATTACTTTTTGAGTCCTTTTTAGGAAGTAGGGACCTACCCCTAAATCTTGCAGAATATTGCCAACATTTTCTTCCAAAAGTTTGAAGGTTTCTGGATGTAGGTTTAGATCTTTTATCCATTTGGATTTGATCTTAGTGTATAGTGAGAGATGTGGGTCTATCTTTTTGTTCCTGTAGGCTATTAACCAATTGTCCCAACAGCATTTATTGAACAGACCTTCCCATTTGCCCGGGTTGTCATTTGTCTTTTTTTTCAAAGATTATTTGGCTGTATTTGTGTGGCTTCCCATCTGGTGTTTCTATTCTGCTCCATTGATCTTCTTCTCTATCTCTGTGCCAGTACCAGGCTGTTTTGATAACCACTGCCCTATAGTATGTCCAGAGGTCCGGAACTGTGATTCCCCCTGCTAACTTCCTGTTCTTCAGGATGGTTCTAGCTATTTGTGGTTTTTTGTGTTTCCAGATGAACCTTTGGATCATTGTTTCCAGGTCTGTGAAGAATGTTTTGGGTACTTTGATTGGGATTGCATTGAATGTATATATTGCTTTTGGCAGTATAGACATTTTAATGATACTGATTTTACCTATCCAGGAGCATGGGATGTTTCTCTATCTTTTGAGGTGTTGTTCAAATTTTTTTTTTTAAGTTTTGTAGTTTTCCTCAAATAGGTTCCTACATTTTTGGTTAGGTTTATTCCCAGATACTTCATACTTTTCTCTGTTATTTTGAACGGTATCTTGCTGGTTAGGTCTTTTTATAACTTGAAGCTGTTTGTATACACTATGGCTGTTGATTTTTCTTCATTAATTTTGTAACCTGCCATTCTTCCAAACTCTCACATAAGTTCTAGCAGTCTCTGTATTGAGTCTCTTGGCTCTTCTACATAAAGAATCATGTCATCTGCGAATAGTGAAAGCTTGACTTCTTCATTTTCTATTTGAGTTACTTTGATTTTTTTTTCTTGTCTTATGGCCTCAGCGAGTACCTCTAGAACTATGTTGAACAGGAGTGGAGAAAGCGGACATCCTTGTTCTGTTCCAAATCTCAGTTGGAAGAGTTCCAGTTTTTCTCCATTCGGTATGATGCTGGCATTGGGTTTTTCATATATTGCTTTGATTATGCTGCAGATTTTTCCATCTATGCCTACCTTGGTTAGGGTCTTGAGCAGGAAATTGTGTTGGATTTTGTCGAAAGCTTTTTCTGCGTCTATTGATACTATCATGTGGTTTTTGTTTTGCAATTTTTGAATGTGTTGTATCACATTTATGGATTTCCGGATGTTGAGCCATCCCTGCATTCCAGGGATGAATCCTACTTGATCTGGATGAATGATCTGCCTGATGTGTTTTTGAATTCTGTTGGCTAGGATTTTGTTGACTATCTTAGCATCAATGTTCATCAGAGAGATAGGTCTGTCGATTTCCTTCTCTGTTGGTTCTCTATTCGGTTTTGGGATTAAGATGATGTTGGCTTCATAGAATGAGTTTGGAAGGGTTGCTTCCTTTTCTATTGTTTTGAAGAGCTTATAGAGGATTGGGGTTAGTTCGGGTCGGAATGTTTTGTAGAATTCTGCAGTGAAGCCGTCTGGGCCTAGGCTTTTCTTTGTTGGGAGATCTTTAATCACAGATTCAATCTCTGCTTCAGTTATGGGTTTGTTCATGTCGTTTGTTGCCTCTGGGCTAAGTTTCGGCCGGTTGTGTGAGTCTAAGAACTTTTCCATTTCTTGGTGGTCTTCTGATTTGTTGGAGTATAGTGATTTGTAGTAATTTCTGATTATGTTCTTCGTGGTTACAGTGTCTGTTGTTGTGTTGTCTTTTTCATCTTTGATGCTGTTAATTCTTGCTTTCTCTAGTTTTTTCTTTGTCAGCTGGGTAGTGGGGTGTCTATTTTACCTTCTCAAAAACCAGCTTTTTGATTCATTGATTCTGTGTATAGTTTTTTTTTTTTTGTTTGTTTCTATCTGATTAATTTCCTCCTTTGCTTTGATGATCTTTTTTCCTATTGTGTGTGGGGCTCTTCTACTGCTGTTTTTCCAATTCCTGGAGCTGTGTGTTTATTTCCTGTATTTGATGCCTCTCTTGGGCCTTGACATGAGCTCCAATTGCGATGAGTTTACCCCATAGTACTGCTTTGGCAGTGTCCCACAAGTTTTGGAATGTTGTGTCAGAGTTTTCATTGGTTTCCCATAAATTTTTTTTATTTCATCTTTAATTTCTTCCCTGACCCATTGTTCATGTAATAGCATATTGTTCTTCTTCCAAGAGTTTCTGTATTTTCTTGGGCATTTTGAATTGTTGATTTCCAGTTTCAATCCATGATGGACTGAGAGGGTACATGGTATGATTCGTATCTTTTTGAAGTTATTTAGATTTGCTTTGTGTCCTATCATGTGGTCGATCCTGGAGAAGGTGCCATGCACTGCTGAAAAATTGTATAATCTGTGGCCTTGGAGTAATAAGTTTTATAAATGTCTACCAAGTCCAGTTGTTCTATTGTTTGTATGAGCTTTGTTGTTCCTTTGTTGAGTTTCTGTTTTGTTGATCTGTCTATTGTTGTTAGCTGAGTGTTAGGGTCACCCACTATTATTGTGTGCATATAAATGTCTCCTCTTAAGTCTGTAAGTAATTGCTTGATGTAGCTAGGCACGTTGGAATTTGGTGCATATATGTTCACGACTGTAATTACTTCCTGATGGATCAGACCCTTCACCAATTTATAATGTCCTTCTCTGTCTTTTTTGATGTCTGTCAGCTTGAAGTCTATATCATCTGAAATTAGAATAGCTACTCCAGCCTTCTTTTCTCGTCCATTGGCATGAAATGTCTTTTTCCATCCCTTCACTTTAAATTTCTAACAGGCTTTTCTGGTTAGATGTGTCTCTTGTAGGCAACAGATTGTTGGTTTCTGTTTCATGATCCAGTCTGTTAATCTGTGTCTTTTGATTGGTGAGTTTAGGCCATTTGTGTTTAGAGATAATATTGAGAGAAATTGATTATGGGCTGCCATGAGTGCGTGTAAGTGTGCAAGTGTGTATTTGCTACTATTAGAGTTTCTGTTTGGTTGACTTTCCTTGTATGGATTTTAGTGGGGAGGTCTTCCCATTTGCCATCTTTGATTTTTGTTTTCATTTTTTCTTTCTGGGTTTAGCACATTCCTGAGGAGGCTGTCTAGAGCTAGTTTCATGTTCGTGTATTCTTTTAGTTTCTCTTTGCTGTTGAAATATTTAATTTCATTCTCAAATACAAATGAGAGCTTTGCTGGGTACATTATTCTCTGGTGGCAGTTGTTTTGTTTCAGGATTTGATAGGTTTTACCCCACTCTCTTCTTGCCTGGTGTGTTTCTTCTGAGAGATCTGCTGTGATTCTGATTTGCATTCCCCTGAAAGTAATCTTATCCTTTTTTTCTTACTTGTCTTAGAATTGTTTTCTTGTATTTGCTTGAAGGCAGTTTGAGGACCACATGTCTGGGTGAGGATCGCTTAGGATCGAATCCATTGGGGGTTCTCTGACCTTCCTGGATTTATGCTGGATTTATATTTCCGGTGTTCTGGAAGTTCTCCTGTATTATCTCATTGAGCACCCGTTGCAAGCCTATCTCCTTTTCCACTCCTTCGGGAAGGCCTATTATTCTAATATTTGATTTTTTGAGGTTGTCTTTCATTTCTTTGTGGACCTATTGGCTTTCTCGAGATTTGTCTCCTACTGTTTGATGAACTGCTGCCTTTCATTCTGAATGTCTTCCAATTCTGATATTCTGCCCTCTGCTGTGTTCATTCTGTTGGTTAGGCTTTCAATTTTGTGCTCTATATCTAGGATCCCCTTTTTGACTTGATTTATTTCTGCAATGACATGATTTTTGAATTCCTTGGACTCTTCCCAGCACTTCTCACTGTCTCTGATGAATCTCATCACTAGTTTCTTAAATTCCTTATCTGTGAATTCCTCTATGTCATCATCTTGCATCTCAGGTATTGAGATTAGTTTTTGGTTGTCTTGGGGGGAAATGCTTGATCTTTCTTCTGAGTCATTACCTTTTCTGATACTTCTCCTCATTGTGTTGTTGTTTCTTGCCATTTTGGGATTTTAGCCTCTGACTTGCTTGTCCGGAGCCGTTGCCCTCTGTGCTGTGGCTTATAGGAAGTGTGACCCAGCAACTGCTGTATGGAGTGTTGGCCTAAGTATACTTATTCTTACTCTATTGGGGGCAGCAGATGATGGTGAGGTGGGTGTTGATTGGCTTCGTTTGCGCCTGGGTTTATACCTCTGCCACTTGTCTCCGTTATAGCTAGTTGGTTGGGTGTTGTCCTATGTGTGCCAATGTGGATATGGTGTAAATGATATAGTTTGTATGGTTGGGCTTCTTCTCTTTGCTCTGGGTAGAGGTGGAGCTTGCTGTTCCACACCCAACTATACCATCAAAGATGTATTCCCCTGTTGGGAAACCCCCTGCTGTGGCCCTGCTTGCCTGTGTTTCTTCCCGGTTCAGGAGATCTGTTGGGTGGTGCCACTGACTCTGGTGCTCTAGCTAAGCACAGCAGGGGGTTCAGGCTGAGACTCCAGCTGCTTGTTGCTCAGAGTTTGTGGACCACAGCCCCGAGCTGGGTCAGGAGGCTCTACGTCCCAGCCCTAGTGCCAGGCCTCCCAGTGGAGCTCCCACTCAAAGTCGTTGCCCCACTGGGAGACACACTGCTCCATGCCTCCGTCCTGGTTAGTTGACTCTGCTGAGCTGTGTCTTGCCTCTTGGGCTCAGGGCCTCTGCGCCACCTCAGGCGACAGGTCTACAGAGCCACGTCTCGCCTCTTGGGCTTGGGGTGGGAGCTGCGTGTAGCTGGGGCACCTGTGCCACCTCAGGCCACACGTCTGCAGAGTCTCGTCTTGCCTCTTTGGATTGGGGTCTCTGCACCACCTCAGGCCACAGGTCTGCAGAGCCGTGTCTTGCCTCTTGGGCTCAGGGCCCCTGCACCACCTCAGGCCACAGGACTACAGAGCCGCCTCCCACCTCTTGGGCTTGGGGCGGGAGCCACGTGTAGCTGGGGCCCCTGCACCACCTCAGGCCACAGGTCTGCAGAGCTGTGTCTTGCCTTTTGGGCTTGGATGTGGCCACGTGTAGTAGGGGCCTCTGTGCCACCTCAGGCCACAGGTCTGCAGAGCCGCATCTTGCCTCTTGAGCTCGGGGCCAGCCGCGCCTAGCCGGGGCCTCTGCGCCACCTCAGGCCACAGGTCTGCACTGCTGCGTCTTGCCTCTTGGGCTGGGGACACATGTTGCACACTGTGGGGTTCTCTGTCCTGGGCCCTTGCCTCCTGTGGTTTGGAATCTACAAGCTAGGCTGGGTTGGAAAGATCTGTCAAGTTCTTTTCCCTGGAATTCCCACTCAAAAGAGTTGTCCCACTGGGAGATGCACTACAGCAAATCCGCTGCCGGGCCAGCAGGCTTTGTTTAGCAGCCTCCAGCTTCTATCGGCTGGGAAAACTTAGTTCTGCAGAACTGGCTTTGCTTCAGGGTTTCCTGCTCAGCTGAGCACAGCAGGGGATCTGCTCCAGTTCACAGTCCTGCCCTGCCCCCTTTACAAGGCTTTTGTTTCTCTTTTTTTTTTTTTGCACTTTCTCAAAGGTGTTCCGCCATTGGGAGCAGAGCCATGGGAGTCATGTACCCGTGCTCCCACCAACCTGCATCTCTGTCCAGGGAGGCTCTGTTGAGTGTTGCCCCGCTCCTAGTGCTCAGGCTGAGCCCAGCAACAGTTTCCACTGGAGTCTCTTGTAGCTAGTCAACCATTTGGAGCTGAGTTGGGGATTACTGTAACCGGATCCCAGAGCGCAGCTCCAGTCTCCTCTGCACTCTCTCAAAGCTGTTGACCTGCTGGGAGGCACGTTTCTGGGCAACCTCCCTTCTTATCTTCGTGGGTTGATGCCCCCTTTCTTGAATCCACTAGCCTCCTTTAGGGTCTCCTGCACTCCAGTGGTCGGTGCCCCTGTCGGTGTGGATGCCTGTCCTTTCAACAGCCTTTATCCTCCCTGGAACGACTGAGATTCTGCCGCCTTATCCTTACCTGGGATCGCGACTCACCAAAATTTTTGCGGCGTGCTATCTCCTCTTTTTTCCTTTTTATGGTTGTCTCTCCACTCTGTGTAGATCTTGTAACTTCAGCGAACTCCAGTGACCTTTCTACAGCCATCCACACAATTCTGTGTCTCCTGGTTTGTTTCTCTGCTTGATTGGTTCCCCTCTGTCCCCACTTTGCCCTACACCAGCTCTCTATGGTTGGCCATCTTCCCGCAATCTCCCCATCTTATTTATTTTTAATAGCTGCTTAGTATTCCATGGAGTAAATGAACCATAGCTTTCTTATCCAGTCTTCTGCTGATGGGCATTTTAGTTGCTTCCATGTTTTTGCAATTACTGATTGTGCTGCTATGAACAAAGCGGTGCATGTTGGTTTCTCATCAAACAGGTTTTTTGGGTATATTCCTAGGAGTGCTATTGCTGGATCATATGGTAGGTCGATTTTGAGTTGTTTGAATGTTCTCCATACTGATTTCCATAGAGGCTGTACCAACCTGCAGCCCCACCAGCAGTGGAGTAGGGTTCTCTTTTCCCCGCAACCACGCCAACAAGTGTTGTTGGTGCTGTTTTTCATGTGGACCACCCTTACTGGCCTTAGGGGGTACCTGATTGATGTTTTAATTTGGATTTCCCTTATTGCCAGGGAACTTGAGCATTTTTTCATATGTTTATTTGCCATTTGGGTTTGTTCCTTTGTGAAATGTCTGCCCATTTCCCTTGCCCATTTTTTAGCGGCTTGTTTGTTCTGGTATTTTGGTTGTTTTTAGTTCTTTGTATATTCTGGTAATTAGCCCTTTATCACCTATGTAGTGTGTAAAATCTTCTACCATTCTATGGGTTGCTTTTTTACTTTGTTGATTGTTTCTCTTGCTGTGTAGAACCTTCTTAGTTTGATGAGGTCCCATTTGTTTATTTTGGTCTTGATTTCTATTACTTTTTGAGTCCTTTTTAGGAAGTAGGGACCTACCCCTAAATCTTGCAGAATATTGCCAACATTTTCTTCCAAAAGTTTGAAGGTTTCTGGATGTAGGTTTAGATCTTTTATCCATTTGGATTTGATCTTAGTGTATAGTGAGAGATGTGGGTCTATCTTTTTGTTCCTGTAGGCTATTAACCAATTGTCCCAACAGCATTTATTGAACAGACCTTCCCATTTGCCCGGGTTGTCATTTGTCTTTTTTTTCAAAGATTATTTGGCTGTATTTGTGTGGCTTCCCATCTGGTGTTTCTATTCTGCTCCATTGATCTTCTTCTCTATCTCTGTGCCAGTACCAGGCTGTTTTGATAACCACTGCCCTATAGTATGTCCAGAGGTCCGGAACTGTGATTCCCCCTGCTAACTTCCTGTTCTTCAGGATGGTTCTAGCTATTTGTGGTTTTTTGTGTTTCCAGATGAACCTTTGGATCATTGTTTCCAGGTCTGTGAAGAATGTTTTGGGTACTTTGATTGGGATTGCATTGAATGTATATATTGCTTTTGGCAGTATAGACATTTTAATGATACTGATTTTACCTATCCAGGAGCATGGGATGTTTCTCTATCTTTTGAGGTGTTGTTCAAATTTTTTTTTTTAAGTTTTGTAGTTTTCCTCAAATAGGTTCCTACATTTTTGGTTAGGTTTATTCCCAGATACTTCATACTTTTCTCTGTTATTTTGAACGGTATCTTGCTGGTTAGGTCTTTTTATAACTTGAAGCTGTTTGTATACACTATGGCTGTTGATTTTTCTTCATTAATTTTGTAACCTGCCATTCTTCCAAACTCTCACATAAGTTCTAGCAGTCTCTGTATTGAGTCTCTTGGCTCTTCTACATAAAGAATCATGTCATCTGCGAATAGTGAAAGCTTGACTTCTTCATTTTCTATTTGAGTTACTTTGATTTTTTTTTCTTGTCTTATGGCCTCAGCGAGTACCTCTAGAACTATGTTGAACAGGAGTGGAGAAAGCGGACATCCTTGTTCTGTTCCAAATCTCAGTTGGAAGAGTTCCAGTTTTTCTCCATTCGGTATGATGCTGGCATTGGGTTTTTCATATATTGCTTTGATTATGCTGCAGATTTTTCCATCTATGCCTACCTTGGTTAGGGTCTTGAGCAGGAAATTGTGTTGGATTTTGTCGAAAGCTTTTTCTGCGTCTATTGATACTATCATGTGGTTTTTGTTTTGCAATTTTTGAATGTGTTGTATCACATTTATGGATTTCCGGATGTTGAGCCATCCCTGCATTCCAGGGATGAATCCTACTTGATCTGGATGAATGATCTGCCTGATGTGTTTTTGAATTCTGTTGGCTAGGATTTTGTTGACTATCTTAGCATCAATGTTCATCAGAGAGATAGGTCTGTCGATTTCCTTCTCTGTTGGTTCTCTATTCGGTTTTGGGATTAAGATGATGTTGGCTTCATAGAATGAGTTTGGAAGGGTTGCTTCCTTTTCTATTGTTTTGAAGAGCTTATAGAGGATTGGGGTTAGTTCGGGTCGGAATGTTTTGTAGAATTCTGCAGTGAAGCCGTCTGGGCCTAGGCTTTTCTTTGTTGGGAGATCTTTAATCACAGATTCAATCTCTGCTTCAGTTATGGGTTTGTTCATGTCGTTTGTTGCCTCTGGGCTAAGTTTCGGCCGGTTGTGTGAGTCTAAGAACTTTTCCATTTCTTGGTGGTCTTCTGATTTGTTGGAGTATAGTGATTTGTAGTAATTTCTGATTATGTTCTTCGTGGTTACAGTGTCTGTTGTTGTGTTGTCTTTTTCATCTTTGATGCTGTTAATTCTTGCTTTCTCTAGTTTTTTCTTTGTCAGCTGGGTAGTGGGGTGTCTATTTTACCTTCTCAAAAACCAGCTTTTTGATTCATTGATTCTGTGTATAGTTTTTTTTTTTTTGTTTGTTTCTATCTGATTAATTTCCTCCTTTGCTTTGATGATCTTTTTTCCTATTGTGTGTGGGGCTCTTCTACTGCTGTTTTTCCAATTCCTGGAGCTGTGTGTTTATTTCCTGTATTTGATGCCTCTCTTGGGCCTTGACATGAGCTCCAATTGCGATGAGTTTACCCCATAGTACTGCTTTGGCAGTGTCCCACAAGTTTTGGAATGTTGTGTCAGAGTTTTCATTGGTTTCCCATAAATTTTTTTTATTTCATCTTTAATTTCTTCCCTGACCCATTGTTCATGTAATAGCATATTGTTCTTCTTCCAAGAGTTTCTGTATTTTCTTGGGCATTTTGAATTGTTGATTTCCAGTTTCAATCCATGATGGACTGAGAGGGTACATGGTATGATTCGTATCTTTTTGAAGTTATTTAGATTTGCTTTGTGTCCTATCATGTGGTCGATCCTGGAGAAGGTGCCATGCACTGCTGAAAAATTGTATAATCTGTGGCCTTGGAGTAATAAGTTTTATAAATGTCTACCAAGTCCAGTTGTTCTATTGTTTGTATGAGCTTTGTTGTTCCTTTGTTGAGTTTCTGTTTTGTTGATCTGTCTATTGTTGTTAGCTGAGTGTTAGGGTCACCCACTATTATTGTGTGCATATAAATGTCTCCTCTTAAGTCTGTAAGTAATTGCTTGATGTAGCTAGGCACGTTGGAATTTGGTGCATATATGTTCACGACTGTAATTACTTCCTGATGGATCAGACCCTTCACCAATTTATAATGTCCTTCTCTGTCTTTTTTGATGTCTGTCAGCTTGAAGTCTATATCATCTGAAATTAGAATAGCTACTCCAGCCTTCTTTTCTCGTCCATTGGCATGAAATGTCTTTTTCCATCCCTTCACTTTAAATTTCTAACAGGCTTTTCTGGTTAGATGTGTCTCTTGTAGGCAACAGATTGTTGGTTTCTGTTTCATGATCCAGTCTGTTAATCTGTGTCTTTTGATTGGTGAGTTTAGGCCATTTGTGTTTAGAGATAATATTGAGAGAAATTGATTATGGGCTGCCATGAGTGCGTGTAAGTGTGCAAGTGTGTATTTGCTACTATTAGAGTTTCTGTTTGGTTGACTTTCCTTGTATGGATTTTAGTGGGGAGGTCTTCCCATTTGCCATCTTTGATTTTTGTTTTCATTTTTTCTTTCTGGGTTTAGCACATTCCTGAGGAGGCTGTCTAGAGCTGGTTTCATGTTCGTGTATTCTTTTAGTTTCTCTTTGCTGTTGAAATATTTAATTTCATTCTCAAATACAAATGAGAGCTTTGCTGGGTACATTATTCTCTGGTGGCAGTTGTTTTGTTTCAGGATTTGATAGGTTTTACCCCACTCTCTTCTTGCCTGGTGTGTTTCTTCTGAGAGATCTGCTGTGATTCTGATTTGCATTCCCCTGAAAGTAATCTTATCCTTTTTTTCTTACTTGTCTTAGAATTGTTTTCTTGTATTTGCTTGAAGGCAGTTTGAGGACCACATGTCTGGGTGAGGATCGCTTAGGATCGAATCCATTGGGGGTTCTCTGACCTTCCTGGATTTATGCTGGATTTATATTTCCGGTGTTCTGGAAGTTCTCCTGTATTATCTCATTGAGCACCCGTTGCAAGCCTATCTCCTTTTCCACTCCTTCGGGAAGGCCTATTATTCTAATATTTGATTTTTTGAGGTTGTCTTTCATTTCTTTGTGGACCTATTGGCTTTCTCGAGATTTGTCTCCTACTGTTTGATGAACTGCTGCCTTTCATTCTGAATGTCTTCCAATTCTGATATTCTGTCCTCTGCTGTGTTCATTCTGTTGGTTAGGCTTTCAATTTTGTGCTCTATATCTAGGATCCCCTTTTTGACTTGATTTATTTCTGCAATGACATGATTTTTGAATTCCTTGGACTCTTCCCAGCACTTCTCACTGTCTCTGATGAATCTCATCACTAGTTTCTTAAATTCCTTATCTGTGAATTCCTCTATGTCATCATCTTGCATCTCAGGTATTGAGATTAGTTTTTGGTTGTCTTGGGGGGAAATGCTTGATCTTTCTTCTGAGTCATTACCTTTTCTGATACTTCTCCTCATTGTGTTGTTGTTTCTTGCCATTTTGGGATTTTAGCCTCTGACTTGCTTGTCCGGAGCCGTTGCCCTCTGTGCTGTGGCTTATAGGAAGTGTGACCCAGCAACTGCTGTATGGAGTGTTGGCCTAAGTATACTTATTCTTACTCTATTGGGGGCAGCAGATGATGGTGAGGTGGGTGTTGATTGGCTTCGTTTGCGCCTGGGTTTATACCTCTGCCACTTGTCTCCGTTATAGCTAGTTGGTTGGGTGTTGTCCTATGTGTGCCAATGTGGATATGGTGTAAATGATATAGTTTGTATGGTTGGGCTTCTTCTCTTTGCTCTGGGTAGAGGTGGAGCTTGCTGTTCCACACCCAACTATACCATCAAAGATGTATTCCCCTGTTGGGAAACCCCCTGCTGTGGCCCTGCTTGCCTGTGTTTCTTCCCGGTTCAGGAGATCTGTTGGGTGGTGCCACTGACTCTGGTGCTCTAGCTAAGCACAGCAGGGGGTTCAGGCTGAGACTCCAGCTGCTTGTTGCTCAGAGTTTGTGGACCACAGCCCCGAGCTGGGTCAGGAGGCTCTACGTCCCAGCCCTAGTGCCAGGCCTCCCAGTGGAGCTCCCACTCAAAGTCGTTGCCCCACTGGGAGACACACTGCTCCATGCCTCCGTCCTGGTTAGTTGACTCTGCTGAGCTGTGTCTTGCCTCTTGGGCTCAGGGCCTCTGCGCCACCTCAGGCGACAGGTCTACAGAGCCACGTCTCGCCTCTTGGGCTTGGGGTGGGAGCTGCGTGTAGCTGGGGCACCTGTGCCACCTCAGGCCACACGTCTGCAGAGTCTCGTCTTGCCTCTTTGGATTGGGGTCTCTGCACCACCTCAGGCCACAGGTCTGCAGAGCCGTGTCTTGCCTCTTGGGCTCAGGGCCCCTGCACCACCTCAGGCCACAGGACTACAGAGCCGCCTCCCACCTCTTGGGCTTGGGGCGGGAGCCACGTGTAGCTGGGGCCCCTGCACCACCTCAGGCCACAGGTCTGCAGAGCTGTGTCTTGCCTTTTGGGCTTGGATGTGGCCACGTGTAGTAGGGGCCTCTGTGCCACCTCAGGCCACAGGTCTGCAGAGCCGCATCTTGCCTCTTGGGCTCGGGGCCAGCCGCGCCTAGCCGGGGCCTCTGCGCCACCTCAGGCCACAGGTCTGCACTGCTGCGTCTTGCCTCTTGGGCTGGGGACACATGTTGCACACTGTGGGGTTCTCTGTCCTGGGCCCTTGCCTCCTGTGGTTTGGAATCTACAAGCTAGGCTGGGTTGGAAAGATCTGTCAAGTTCTTTTCCCTGGAATTCCCACTCAAAAGAGTTGTCCCACTGGGAGATGCACTACAGCGAATCCGCTGCCGGGCCAGCAGGCTTTGTTTAGCAGCCTCCAGCTTCTATCGGCTGGGAAAACTTAGTTCTGCAGAACTGGCTTTGCTTCAGGGTTTCCTGCTCAGCTGAGCACAGCAGGGGATCTGCTCCAGTTCACAGTCCTGCCCTGCCCCCTTTACAAGGCTTTTGTTTCTCTTTTTTTTTTTTTGCACTTTCTCAAAGGTGTTCCGCCATTGGGAGCAGAGCCATGGGAGTCATGTACCCGTGCTCCCACCAACCTGCATCTCTGTCCAGGGAGGCTCTGTTGAGTGTTGCCCCGCTCCTAGTGCTCAGGCTGAGCCCAGCAACAGTTTCCACTGGAGTCTCTTGTAGCTAGTCAACCATTTGGAGCTGAGTTGGGGATTACTGTAACCGGATCCCAGAGCGCAGCTCCAGTCTCCTCTGCACTCTCTCAAAGCTGTTGACCTGCTGGGAGGCACGTTTCTGGGCAACCTCCCTTCTTATCTTCGTGGGTTGATGCCCCCTTTCTTGAATCCACTAGCCTCCTTTAGGGTCTCCTGCACTCCAGTGGTCGGTGCCCCTGTCGGTGTGGATGCCTGTCCTTTCAACAGCCTTTATCCTCCCTGGAACGACTGAGATTCTGCCGCCTTATCCTTACCTGGGATCGCGACTCACCAAAATTTTTGCGGCGTGCTATCTCCTCTTTTTTCCTTTTATGGTTGTCTCTCCACTCTGTGTAGATCTTGTAACTTCAGCGAACTCCAGTGACCTTTCTACAGCCATCCACACAATTCTGTGTCTCCTGGTTTGTTTCTCTGCTTGATTGGTTCCCCTCTGTCCCCACTTTGCCCTACACCAGCTCTCTATGGTTGGCCAT